>NC_137185.1:12752500-13362500 GCF_951804945.1 Podarcis cretensis
ATAAGGCAGTTTCCTGTGTCCCTATGCCCCTAAAGCAGGGGTCAGCAACCTTTTTCAGCCATGGGCCGGTCCACCGTCCCTCAGACCACGTGGTGGACCGGACTATATTTTGGAAAATAAATGAAAGAATTCCTATGCCCCACAAATAATGCATTTTAATAAAAGCACATATTCTACTCATGTAAAAGCACCAAGCAGGCCCCACAAATAACCCAGAGATGCATTTTAAATAATAGGACACATTCTACAGGCCAGATTGAGAAGGTGAATGGGGCACATCCGGGCCTTAGGTTGCCTGCCCCTGCCCTAAAGCTAAGCTCATACTGGCCTCCCTTTTTGACATGGGGAGCCTCCTACAATGCAAGTGTTCAGCAGATTTCAGGAGTGCTAAAGGAGGGCTATGCCACAGGATTCTTCTGCCTTATGAAGCAACAGCATAGATCCATGACCAATACTGGGAAATGCTTTGGGGCTGTATAAGGATGTTGAGCAATGGAACATATCCAGGAAAAACCGCAGGATCTGTTTTCCTGGAGGCTTTTAAGATGAGACAGGATGATCATCTATCAAATATTCCTAAATTCTGGGAATGATCTAATTGCAAGCAGTGAGATCTCTCAATGTGATTCCGACCTGAAAGTCATGAAACCTAAGGAATGAAGAGAAATCAGTTAAAGACAGAAGTAGGATGTTGTTATCTGATTGCAACCTGGGGGAAAACAACAACAACAACACCCCACTATCATCTCTGCATTTATAAAGAGGCAACTGGGTCTGAGATTTGGGCGAGGATTCTTTTCTAACTGATAGACCTTCAGTCTAGATCAAGAAACACTTAAAAGTACAAGAGACTTTTAACTCACAGAGTAGGGTGACAGGTTAGGAGCAGGGAGAACAAGTTAAAGCGCAGCGTTTTATGCTAAACAACACGATCCTATGCACATTTTCCTGGGAGTAATATACCATGTGAATTTATCGGGGCTTGCTTGTGGGTCACAGTGCGCAGAATCAGGTTGAAAATGAATTAACATTTTAAAGCCATTATTGTATTACTTTGCATTTAACAGGGTGCTTTTTTAAAACAACAACAATGTAATAATATATTCTTGACAATTTTGAACAAAATCCTTGAACAACATAAAATATCAGCACACAGGAAGGCAGCACACAGCAGTGTTCTATCTGACAAGTTAGTTTTAAAAGCCCCACAAGAACTCCATGATCAATTTCCCAGAACCAGGAAAGTAATTTTTTTCTGGAAGTCTAGGACAATGATAATTAGGTAATATGTACAGATCTCAGAAGTCTTTTGTACATATACTGAGTGTTTGTGGGCCTGCACTGTGATTTAGAAGGGATCCTGAGTGTCATCCAGTCCAACCCCCTGGAATGCAGGAATCTTAACTAAGGCATCCATGGCAGATGGCCATCCAACCTCTGCTTAAAAACCTCCATGGAAGGAGAGTCCACCAGCTTTTGTGGGAGTCTGGTCCACTGTTGAACAGCTCCACCAGAAAGTTCTTCTTGATGTTTAGTTGGACTCTCCTTTCGTGTAACTTGAAGCCATTGGTTCAGGTCCTACCCTCTGGAGCAGGAGAAAACAAACTTGCTCCATCTTCCATTTTGCATCCTTGAGATATTTGAAGGTGGCTATCGTATCTCCTCTCAGTCTCCTCTTTTCCAGGCGAAACATGCCCAACTTCCTCAGCCGTTCCTAATGCTTGGTTTCCAGGCTCTTGATCACCTTGGTTGCCCTCCTCTTCCCTAAGAACAAGAAAGTTACAGGATTTTGATGATTTGCAGTTCTGAAAAATGTGTATGTTTTGTAAGTGTGGGTTGTGTGGTGTAGTGGATAGAGCATCTAAACCCCACCCCAAAGTGGCCAGAACCAGATTGCAGACAATCACACAATCTTAACACGCAATAAGGCACCCAAGCATCCCAACACCACTTAACACCCACCCACACATGTGCATATTTAACACATGCATTCAAGCATCCTCCCTGATTTATACTGGGGATGATGTGGCTCTGCAGATGTTTTGGACTCCAACTTCCTCCATCAACCCCAGTCAGCATGGTCAATAATTGGGGACAATGAGAGATGCAATCCAGCAACATCTGGATGTAAACAGATGACACTCTGTAAATAAAATAAATACAGTGGTACCTCAGGTTACATATGCTTCAGATTACATACGCTTCAGGTTACAGACTCCGCTAACCCAGAAATAGTGCTTCAGGTTAAGAACTTTGCTTCAGGATAAGAACAGAATCATGCTCCAGTGGCGCGGTAGCAGCAGGAAGCCCCATTAGCTAAAGTGGTGCTTCAGGTTAAGAACAGTTTCAGGTTAAGTACGGACCTCTGGAACGAATTAAGTACTTAACCTGAGGTACCACTGTATCTGTTGTGAGGTCCTGGGACTGGGTGGGCTATAAGAGAAATAAATATGGTTCACTGACTTCCACAGGACAAACTCTGTAGGATTATATTTTGAAGTGTGTTGTGTGCTGAAGAATTTATGTACTTATTTGTGTAACGGAAACTCCAGGGAAGTGAGGATTGAGCAGTAGCCTCATATATATTTATATATATTTAATGTATGAACCACCCCCCATTCCCACCCCATCCGGTCTTTGCTCTAAGCCATGCCTCAAAGAAAATGTATAAATAGGCACTCCAGCAAATTCAAGCCCTCTGCTTTTTATTTAGGCAACTTTCAAAAAGAGATTATTCATACACATTGCTAGTGAAATCAATACCAACCTTTCCGCCGAATCAGTGCGTTTAAAATCATGGCAAAGGTTTCTGCAGCTGTATATCAAACTCCATTACTAAGGCATTGTGTTCAGCCTCCATCGCCGGCTTCCTTCACGCTAAATCTGCTAAGTAAACTAGAGCAGGGATGAGGAACCTGTGGCCTTCCCCATGCGGTTAGACTACAACTCCCATCACTCACAGCCGGCATGGCCAATGGTCTGAGATGATGGAATTAAATTCTAAGAACATCTGGAGGGAAACAGGTAAGCCACCCCTGGACCACAGCCATATGTGTGTGTGTGTGTATAGTATATGTTGGCTGTGTAGGCTGTGCAAGTGCAGTGATAAGTTTGTTGATGATACTAAATTGTTCAGGGCACTTAAATAAAAAGAGGATTGCAAAGAGCTCCGAGATGTTCAAGGGTCCGGAAACCAAGCCTTATGAGGAACGGTTGAGGGAGCTGGGTATGTTTAGCCTGGAAAAGAGGAGACTGAGAGGAGATAGGATAGCTATTTTCAAATACCTAAAGGGCTGCCACATGGAATAAGGAGCAAGCTTGTTTTCTCCTGCTCTGAAGGGTAAGACAAAATGGATTCAAATTACAAGGAAGGCGATTCCGACTAAACATCAGGAAGAACTTTCTGACAGTAGGAGCTGTTCAACAGTGGAACAGACTCCCTCGGGAGGTGGTGGACTCTCCCTCCTTGGAGGTTTTTAAGCAGAGGCTGGATGGCCATCTGTCATGGATGCTTTCGTTGAGATTCCTGCATTCCAGTGGTTGGACTTGATGACCCTTCGAGATCTCTTCCAACTTTACAATTCTGTGTTTCTGTGTTTCCAAAAGGAGGTCATTGGGAAAGGCCCAGGAATGGGCAACCAAAATGATCTTTTTTTTAAAAGAATATTTATTTATTATTTCAAAAAAAACCCAAACAAAACAGGGAAAAAAAACAACCAAATACAAAAATACAAAAATAATTAAAAAACAAATAACGTTTTCATTACTTATTTTCTTTTAACATATTTTCCAGACCTCCTCATACCTTCCTTTCTTGTATTCCAATTCAGAGTGTTAGTTCAGCAAATCCTCACCATTAGTTATTACTTATTTCTAAGCCCGTTTTTTTTCATATCTCTTAAGCATTACAGCTGGAAACCACTTAATTTCTATCCAACATCATTCTAACATTCATTAATTTTACAGTATTTCTGTAAATAGTCTTTAAATTTCTTCCAATCTTCTTCCGCCGACTCTTTTCCCTGGTTTCGGATTCTGCCGGTCATTTCTGCCAGTCCCATATTGTCGATCATCTTCATCTGCCATTCTTTCCATAGTGGGTAAATCTTGTGTCTTCCAATATTTTGCAATCAACCAAAATGATCAAGGGGATGTAGCTGATCTCACAGCTCAAGGGTGCCAGAGGTTGGGTCCCTGCTGCAGAAATAGTAAGGGGTATTTGGCTCTGGGGGGGGGGGGCACTGCATAAGTGGAGCCTCTATCCTAGGATGCAAAGATTAAACTTCCAATAAATCATACCCTTATCCAAAGTACATGAAAGTGTTTAGGGATTCTTCTTTAGTGAGCCAGAGATATCAATGGAAATATCGGGGAAGGCTTTGCAGTTCACAGATTGACAGGCCTTCTCCGATACAAGATAGGTCGTACCTTAGAAGTCAAACAGAATCCATTCTGGAAGTCCATTCAACTTCCAAAACGTTCGGAAACCAAAGCACGGTAGCCATGGAAGCCCCGTCGGACATTTGGCTTCCAAAAATAGTTTGCAAACCACTTCCAGGTTTGTGGTGTTTGGGAGGCAAAACGTTTGAGAACTAAGCTGTTCGAAAACCAAGGTATGACTGTATAAGTTTGGTACATACCACCAATCTAGACATAGGGTAGGTACCCCTGGAGAGCCTGCAAATCACTGGAGCACCCTTGATGTAGATTTCCTCTCCCAACATCCCCCCTGCCCTGTTAGGCCTGTTGGATCCGGGTTGTTAAGAATGGGATCACGCAGTCTTAAGCCTAATACATTGTGTGGCAATGTTCCAATTTTAACAGCGAGAGAACAAGGAGGAAAAAATAAAAAAAACCAGAAGAAGATGTCTGTCTAGCCTGAGCCAACTTGCTGGAAACACATCTGGTTAAAATTCAAGGTTTTAAATCTGCAGTAATATTTTAGAAATACATTTGGTAAGTATTAAATTGCTATGTTGTAGCTGGTAATATTTACGATTGCAATGTGTTAAGCAGAGGTTTAGATCTGTCAAGAGAAAGGAATGATTGTCATATGGCCTAACAAATGGGCCGAGGATATAAATTACATTTTATTGTATTTTTAAAAACTTTATTGTAATCTTGTTCAAAAGAGCTATGTCTTTGTCAAGTCGTTGCCTGTTCAGAATAAAAGAAGGGGTTTTTATGTGCCTCTGTTACAGCAGCCTCAAGTGCTACCTTCAGCGTGGGAAGGAAACGGAAGGGCCTCATTGTGGTGAGCACTCGGCAATTTAATCTCAAACGGAAGATGGATCATATATTCTGAGGAGAAGATGAGCAATGTTGCATTCCTGGAGGATAGCTCTCTTGATGGCTATTAGCCGAGATAGGAAAATGGAGCCCCTGTTTTGCACCTCCAAATTGCAGACACCCGAGTCTGGCCCTATCGTTAGGCAGAGTGAGGAGACTGGCTCAGGCGGTCAACACTGAGGGGTAGTGGAATGCCACATGTGCTCTCTTCAGCTAGCCTGAAGAGAGAAACCCTTTTAGTTCATTAATACTTTAAAAAAAATGATTTATATAATCAATTAAGGTTGCAATCCTATACACTTCCAGTGCACCTTACCTCTGAGCAAACATATACAGTGGTACATCGGTTTATGAACTTAATCCGTTCCGGAAGTCCGTTCTTCAATTGAAACTGTTCTTAAACGGAGGTGCACTTTCCCTAATGAGGCCTCCTGCCGCCGGTGCCCTTCCACCAACTGGCTTCTGTTCTTAGACCAAGGTAAAGTTCGCAAACCGGGACACTACTTCCGGTTTTGTGGAGTTTGTAAACCGAATAGTTCATAAACAGGGCTGTTCTTAAACCGAGGTACCACTGTACAGTGGTACCTTAGGTTACGAACTTAATTCGTTCCGGAGGTCCGTTCTTAACCCAAAACCGTTCTTAACCTGAGGTGCACTTTCGTTAATGTGGCTTCCTACTGCCGGTGTGCTGCCAGTGCACAATTTCCATTCTCATCCTGGGGCAAAGTTCGCAACCTGGAGCAACTACTTCCAGGTTAGCGGAGTTTGTAACCCAAAACGTTTGTAACCCAAGGTACCACTGTATACGATTGCACTGTACAGCTTCCAGCCTTCATTGCTATTAGTTACTGATAATATGACCTCAGATAGCGAGGCTCCGTTGGGCTTATTAATTAATAGCAAAACCATATTATGTACTAAGCAATGCTAATTTGCTAGACGGTCTTAAGCAGCAATTTTATTCCAACAGCTTCTCTTCTCTCCAGGGTTCTACACAGAAACACGACGCTGGGGCATCTTTTAATAGTTTAAAAACAAAACCTTTCCCCACAAATGTCTTAATGAGGAATTTATTTTATAATTACTTCCCCATCTTCTATGGCCTCTCTCCCCCTTACTTAGCTGTCCAAAGTTAATATATCAACAAATATTGTTTATTGACTGAAGATCATTAATTACCAAGCAATACTTCATCTTGTTTTTTGCTTGAGCCTGGCCTTAAGGTCGAAAACCATCTGCTAAGGTCATAAAGATATGTGTTGTCAGAAGGAATACATTTCATTGCATGCTGAGAGATAGAAGCAAACAGACAATATATTTTCTAGGGAAAATATGTTCTTCTGTAGTCCTTTTTTTGTTGTTGTTGTTTCTTCTTGTTTGCATACCCTAACTTATTTATTTTTCCTCTTTCAAGTCTCTCAGGCTTTTCACTGCTAAGAAATGGTTTGTGCTGATAGAATTAGCACTTAAAAATGAGGAGCAAAGAAGTCACAGAAAATCTGCATGTTTCAATTTATACATATAGGTGGAAATTCGCAATTAAAATATGAACACAATCCATTTCACCATTGCAGGAATGATCATAACCATGTGAGCTCTGTTGCCTGCTCAGTTGGCTGTCCAGTTGCTAACTCCTTCAGTCTTCCTTAGCTGTGACTCCTGCACTGCATGGGTTTGGACTTCAGGTCCTTCTCAACTCAACAGTTCTTAAGAGTTTTCATCTTCATCTTTAAACTGCCTTTGGACTGGACAGCCCTTCTAACAGAGGATTGTCCTCTATTGTCCTAAGGGAACTCAGGGGTAGAGCATCTTCTTTTCTGTGAGCGTGCCCATAGCAGAGAGGCAGGAGGAACTGCCCGCAGCAGTGGCAGGACAAGCCCATAGCAGAGATGGTGGCAGCGGTGTGGCGGCAGTGGGTGGCGCACTCCTGAGGCCCATATATGCCACCTGAGGTGACCGCCTCACCTTGCCTCATGGGCGGGCCGGCCCTGTTCCTATGCAGCCCTGCAACAAGAAGTTTGTAAAGTAAGGCAGTCTCATGGGCAGTTATCTTCAGGTTCTTCAGAGACAGACAGACAGACAGACAGACAGACAGACAGACAGACAGATATAATTTAGAATATGCATGTAAACATCCTTAAAATATCAGTGACTTCCCTTCTTCTCTTTCCATGGCTCATTTTGCATCTCATAAATCCCTACATATTTTACAAAAACCAAACCATTCAGTATTCCATCATTACATCCATCAAAACTTATTCACACTGTTGAATTTATCTTAATGCTGCCAGCGTTTTCAAGTGTACACGATCCCCCCCCCCCAACATATATACAATAAATGTTTTCCAATCTTCTCATCTTGGTTCTTTATCCTGAAACTGGACTTGGGTCAGGGGTGGAGATCCAAGGGGGTAAAAGCAGTATTTGAATTTTGACTGCTAAGTAAAATAGCTAAGCAAAATAATAATAAAAAATAAAGCATATCATACATGGCGGCAGCATGTATGGAACAGCTTTTCCCCAACACTTCCTCTTTCACCTCTGTGGCTTTTGTTCCCTTGGATGGGAAACGAACGGCTTAGTTTTGCTGTCTGCAGCAGCCTAAAGGCTGCAGCAGCCTTAAGTCATCAAGGACTGACAGGGGAGAAAGGGAGCGACAGGAACGAACAGACCGATCCTTCGCATAATTACTCAGAAGTACAAACATTTCACAATGGTCAGCCCATTGTATTACTTTGTGACTACAATGGCTTTTAAGCAAATAAGCCGAACTGAAGTGACTGATACTAAATCTCTTGAATCTAAGGTTTGCTTCCATGCCACAGGGTACCTTCCATCAGCTTCAGCTGGTGGCCCAGCTATGCCCCTATCTGGACAGGGATAGCCCAACTTCTGTCATCTGTGCTCTTGTAACCTCCAGGCTGGATTACTGCAATGCATTTTATATGGGGCTGCCTCTCAAGACGGTTTGGAAACTTCAGCTGTGCAGAATTCTCCAGCCGGGTTGCTCACGGGGGCAAGATGGTTTGAGCATATTACGCCAATCCTGGCCCGACACCTGTTCTGCAAAAGTCTAGGAAAGAAATGGAATACCATAGTTTAAAACTACTGCTAGAGGACAAGAATCCCAAGACTACATTAAATGTAGCTAAATTTTGTGCGTCTGCAATCAATCGCAGGAAGCAAGTGGTACCCCATAATGACCAAACCCCCAAATGTTAATTACAGGGGGCACGATAATTAATTTTTAATTTTTATATTTAAATCCTTGTTATATTCATATTGTCCCTTGTATTTTTGATTTTTTTTATGATCTGTGATATTGTGTATGTTGACGCTGGTCTGTGACCGTATTAATAAATTCATTCATTCATTCATTCATTCAATCCTGGCCCGACTGCACTGGCTGCCAATTAGTTTCTGGGCTCAATTCAAAGTGCTGGTTTGGACCTATAAATCCTTAAATGGCTCCAGACCGCAGTAGCTCAAAGGCCACTGCTGTCCACAGGAAGCATCCTAGACCCTGCAGCCATCATTTGAGACCCTTCTTCACAAGCCCTTTCCATGAGAGGTCTGGAGGGTGGCAACACAAGAACAGGGTCTTTTCTGTAGTGGCTCCCCATTTGTGGAATGCTCTCCCCAGGGAGGTTCGCCTGGCAGCCTCCATTAACATATATTTAGGCTCCAGGCAAAAACATTCCTCTTCCCCCCCAGGCCACTCTGTGATCCTCAGATGAAAGCTGGTTTGTACCTTCAATAAAATAGAATAAAACATTTTGTTTAAAAAGTTGAAAAGCCCTGACATATAGAGGAATATGCAGGAGAGAAATAAAACCTTGAAAGGTGATAGTTGGTTCCACGCTAGATCTGTTCTACAATTTGTAAAGGTAGGTTAGTATCTTGCTGTTCCCTAACTCAGGGGTGAGGAAGTTTCTTCAGCCTGAGGGCCTCATTCTGAGCAGCCTTCCAGGGGGCCACTTCCCAATGGTGGGCGGGGCCAGAGGTGAAAGTGGGCGGAGCAACAAATGTAAATTTTATATTTGCATAGCAGGCTAGTTTTTTCACCCTCTCACACCCCTCTCTAGCCTCTATCCAAGCAAACAAGGAGCATTATCGGGCACCTATTCCAGCCCAGCAAAAACACTCCAGGAGGGTGCAAAGTAGGGTTGGTGAGGCCTGTGGCCTGGGAAGAGTCTGAAGGGCCAAGTAGAGAGTCTCGAAGGGCCACATTGTCTCCTGGGCTTGAGACAGCAATGGATGAATCTCATTTCCCCAATTTTATGTTCAGTTTCCAGCGTTTCCACATCTGTGCAATTTTTAAAGAAGAAATTCTCCTGACAATTCACAAGAATTGTAGTATAAATTTATCCTGGAAATGAACGTTTCCATGCAAGTTCCCCCAATATTCACAAATTTGGAAAGCACTATTCCCCTCATATATTTTATTTTCACTAATATATGCATTTAGTACAGTATATGCACTTTTGTACATGCTGGAGAATTGCATTGCAAAATTCAGAAAAGCACAGATTTTGCAGGCTGGCTGGGTTTCAGTTCTTGCATTGTTTCGGAAAGTACAAATTGGGAGGGTTCACAATTAAATGAGAACTGAAATAAATCCCTCCCCATCCCTAGCCAGAGGCTCCCCGTGCTCGATTTACGGCTTACTGCAATGTGCAAACGTGGCCAGTGAGCCCGCAGCAAAAGGCACACTGCCCTGGCTCTCACTGGAGGATGAAGAACTCAGACTTGGAATACCAGTTTGGTGCAGTGGTTGGTTATAGCGCTGGAATAGGACCTGGGAGAACAGGGTTTGAATCCCCACTTGGCCATGAAGCTCACTAGTTGTGACATTGGGGACCATTGCCAGCCTCTCTGCCTAGCCTGTCTCACATGATGGTTGTGTGAGGATAAAACACACGGGGGGGGGGCGAACTACATACTCCACCTTGAGCTTCTTGCAGGAAAGGTGGGATGCGAATGCAATAAATCCAATCAAGAGCTTTAATCGTCAAATCAGTACGGTGCACAAGGTAAAGGTAAAGGGACCCCTGACCATTAGGTCCAGTCGTGGCCGACTCTGGGGTTGCGGCACTCATTCGCTTTATTGGCCAAGGGAGCCAGCATACAGCTTCTGGGTCGTGTGGCCAGCATGACTAAGCCGCTTCTGGCAAACCAGAGCAGCGCATGGAAACACCGTTTACCTTCCCACTGGAGTGGTTTTGAACTGCTAGGTTGGCAGGAGCAGGGACTGAGCAATGGGAGCTCACCCCGTCGCGGGGATTCGAACCGCCAACCTTCTTATCGGCAAGTCCTAGGCTCTGTGGTTTAACCCACAGCTCCACCCGTGTCCCAGTATGGTGCACAGCTGGGTTCAAATGCACAAGAGGGGCTGTGTGTGGCTAGGCAAGGTAAGATGTTGATCCAACAAGCTACATGCCCCCTTGGAGTCTGTTTTGTGGGAATGGGGACTGCACAACTCCAGCATGACAAGTGGGCCTGCCCTTTGGACTGGGCAAGCAAACAGGAACTCCTTCTGGAGGGCTGGACCTGAGCTGTCTGTTGGCGTCTGCACTGGGAGCTCTGTGACCTAGGTGACAGAGGTGGCTCAAAACCAGACCGAGTGGCAATTTCCTCCTGTGAGGATGGGCTGGAGTGGGCGGTGGCAGCGCCGGAGTGGATGCTGCAACCGGGTGGCATGGGAGCCAGGGGTGCAGTGGGCACAGAGCTCCTAGATGATGCAAGATGGGACAGAGTAGAGTATGGTGGAGCTATGCAGCTGGGACCTTCCCTGGCTCCTCCCAGGGTGACTCCTCTGGTTCTCGAGGCCCTGATCCAGGCCGTCCCAATCCTCCAGGCCCCTCCCTAGGGTTGAATTTTATTATTTCAGTCACAGACCAGTTCCAACCCACATACAAGATCAAGGAAGTCATAAAACACGATAGGGATACATTTGGATTTGCAGTTAGGTATAACAGGGACAATACAGATATAGCAACAGTTAAAAAATATATAAATTAAAACTTAGTCACTAACATATAACCTAAAATTATCATTTAAGACCTTAATCATTATGATAGCACAGCTTGTTCCCTAAGTTTTATGGCAATCGCACAGAATTTGGCTACTCTTAATATGATCTCAGGATCCTTATCCTCTACCAGGGATTTTAGACATTGAAGTTTGGATTCATTTGGAGATTTTTGCATAGCAGGAGTAATAAATACCGAGCGTATATCCCCGTAGAAGTGGCAGCCGTAACAAGGCATGAGAGACAGTTTCTACATCCATCAAGCCGCAGGGGCAGACTCGTTCCTAACCCTAACCCTAACCCTCCCTAGGGTTGTCAAGTGGGAACTCCTCTAGCTCCTCGTCCTGGTTCGACCATCCTCTCCACAATGTCCCGTCAAGGCACTAACTGCCACCAGGGTCCTGCTGACATACACAGCACATTCAAAGCACTCCCCCCACAAGAATCCCAGGAGCTCTAGTTTGTTAAGGGGGGGGGGTGCTGGGAATTGTAGTTCTGTGAGGGGAAGGCCACAGTTCCCAGGCTTCTTGGGGTGTGTGTGTGCCTTAAAGCTACGGTGCGCTGGCAACTGAGGGAAACCAGGTATGGCTTGCCTGCTGATGTCAATAGAAGCTCAAGAGGGTTAAATAAACTTGTTCATAGTTGCCCTGCACCCTGTTTTATATAGTCGAACTCAGGGATCACACAAATGTTTAACAAGGAAAGCGTTCATATAAAATTCACACATAATTTTTTCTAATGAAATATGTGAAACGCATTTTCTTTTTATAGGTGCTCTATAAAACACTTGTCATAAAGCCTTGCCTTCCTGCTTCTTTTTGTGCTGCTCTGCTCTTTTCTCCCCCCTTCTTTTCATTCTTTCTTTTAATTTTTTTTTTATATGGGGCACTACCTAGAGGAGTGGGGGGTGGGTGGTTCCCTAGCCCCAGTTAGCAGCTTGGTCAGCACTTAAAATTGACCCACAGATAGATCAGAACTGGGCGGTGCGAGAACTTGCATTGGGCTTCTTGAATTTATCCTTTTGACCACAGCCATGCTACATATGTAAAACTGATTTGATAATCACTCCTTCCCAGGGACTCCTGGGAATTATAATGCTTGGAGGCAAGGCTAGGAGCGTTAAACAGACAGTTCCCAGAATACGTTTCACAGGATTAGAAGGAGCCACCCATGACACCCATGCTATAAAACTTACCTGAAGTCACATCCGCACCATACCTTTAAAATGCTGTTATGCCACTTTAACAGTCATGGTGTCCCCCAAAGCACCCTGGTAGTTTGTTAAGGGTGCTGCGATTACAGCAATACGCTCTACGTGGGGCTACCTTTGAAGGTGACCCAGAAACTACAATTAATCCAGAATGCAGCAGCTAGACTGGTGACTGGGAGCAGCTGTCGAGACCACATAACACCGGTCGTGAAAGACCTTCATTGGCTCCCAGTACGTTTCCAAGCACAATTCGAAGTGTTGGTGCCGATCTTTAAAGCCCTAAATGGCCTCGGCACAGTGTACCTGAAGGAGCGTCTCCACCCCCATCATTCTGCCCAGACACTGAGGTCCAGCTCCAAGGGCCTTCTGGCACTTTCCTCACTGCGAGAAGTGAGGTTGCAAGGAACCAGGCAGAGGGCCTTCTCAGTGGTGGCACCCACCCTGTGGAATGCCCCCCATCAGATGCCAAGGAAATAAACAACAATCTGACTTTTAGAAGACATCTGAAGGGAGCCCTGTTTAGGGAAGTTTTTAATGTTTGATGTTTTATTATGTTTTTAATATTCTGTTGGGAGCCGCCCAGAGTGGCTGGGGAAACCCAGCCAGATGGGCAGGGTATAAATAATAAATTATTATTGTTATTATTATATTATTGCTAGGAGATCCTCATTCCCCTTGCAGAGCTGCAGTTCCCTACGTGGTCAGTCCCTCTTCACAGGGAAGTCTGAGAATTGTGGCTCTGTGAGAGCAATTATAGCTCTGTGCAGGGAATGAAGGGGGCTAAATCCATAGAATCATAGAATTGTAGTTGGAAGGGACCAAATGGCCATCTAGTCTAGGTCTGTGCCATCCAGGAATCACAGCTAAAGAATCTCTGAAGGACGGCCTTCCAACCTCTGTTGAAAAACCTCTAGGGAAGGAGAGTCCACCATCTTCCAAGGTAGTCCATTCCACTGTCGAGCAGCTTCTACCATCAGAAAGTTCTTCCAGATCTCCTTTCTTGTGATTTGAATCCATCTGTTCAGGTCCTTCCTTCTAGAGAACCAGAAAACAAGCTTGTTCCACCTTCCATGTAGTAGCCCTTCAAACATTTCAAGATGGCTATCATGTCACCTTTTAGTCTTCTCTAGGCTAAACATGCCCAACTTATTCAACTGCTCCTCATAAGGAAGAGCACCATCAGCCATGGGGGACATTTGAGGGGCCACTTGGGAGACCCATGAGGGCCACAGATTTTTCATGGGTGGTTTACACCAATCCCAAATTGTGAAGGAACATGACCATCTAACTAAATTGAAGGCAAGGAGCTGGATAAGAACTGATCAGAGGATGGCACCCTGTTGCTTATTCATCCAGCAATGATGAATTTCGAGTTCTGAATAAAGAACGGCAACTGCGCCCTGCTCATAAATCTCTCATTCCGGGATTTCGCTGTTCTATTCTCACAATTTACAGCTTCACCCCACACTGCATCATAGGATTCTGCCACACTGTCCTGGCTGGGCTGAATTCTTTCGACATGCTGAGGTCTGAGTGGAAAGGTGAAGTTGCAATGCAAGTATTGATCAGAGTTGGCCAACTTCTACGGAGCTTCTTTCATCTCTTCAAAGGCCATGAGCAAACCAGTTATGGCCAACCCAATGTTCTCCAGATGTTTTAGGTGATGAGTCCCATCAGCCTTATCAGTACCCTCTCTGAGATCTCAGCAGCCATAGGGCTAAAAGGCTTGGCTCTCCTGTTAAAGTTATTAGATTCTCACATAAGCTGAATTTCTGAGCTCCTGTGGAAGTAGAACGGTGGCTTCCATATAGTAAAAACAAAACAAAAAACCAATTATTTGCACATGTTAGTTTAAATGTATAGATGTAAATTTAGAAATCATTGCTGTAATTTAAATAGAAATATTGTTGCAGGCTCTCCAATCTCTGAGCAGCAAGAGACTCTGGGGTTTTCTTCTCTTTCCTGGAATGAAAGCCAGTGGAGATAGTGATGTCTTTAGGGTATATGGTTTTATTTACACATATAAAGGTAAAGGTAAAGGGACCCCTGACCATTAGGTCCAGTCGTGGCCGACTCTGGAGTTGCGGCGCTCATCTCACTTTATTGGCCGAGGGAGCCGGTGTACAGCTTCCAGGTCATGTGGCCAGCATGACTAAGCCACTTCTGGTGAATCAGAGTAGTGCACGGAAACGCCGTTTATCTTCCCGCCGGAGCGGTACCTATTTATCTACTTGCACTTTGACGTGCTTTCAAACTGCTAGGTTGGCAGGAGCAGGGGCAGGGACCGAGCAATGGGAGCTCTCCCCGTTGCGGGGATTCGAACCACTGACCTTCTGATCAGCAAGTCCTAGGCTCTGTGGTTTAACCCACAGTGCCACCCACGTCCCTCATACATTCACATATAGAATCATAGAAATGTAGAGGCAGAAGGGACCACGAGGTCATCTGGTCCAAGCCCTTGCAATGCTGAAATCCTTTTGCCCAACATGGGGCTCAAACTCACGGTCCTGAGATTAAGAGTCTCAAGCTCCACTGACTGAACTAATATATACAACCTGAGCACAGGACGGAGAGACTCTCAGCATCAACACACCAACAGATCTTTCTTCCTCATTAGGTTTCCAGGGAAGCTCCAAGCCACAGCTCTTGGATCCAGCACAGAGCAAGGCAAGCCTCAGAGTCTCCAGCTTCTGGCCTTAGCTAGCATCAGATAAAACACTCTCTCACACAACAAACACTGAAGCCCCTTGACTTCTTGTTCTCCATCCTGGGATGATGGATCATCCCACCAGGTAAAGCAGGTGGGGAATGAGCTTGTTTTTCCCTGCTTCAGAGGGTAGGACTCGAACCGTTGACTTCAAGTGACAAGAAAGGAGATTCCGACTAAACGTATGGAAAAACCTTCTGGCAGTAACAGGTGTTAGAAAGTGGGACAGTCTCCCTTGGGAGACTGTGGACTCTCCTTCCTTGGAAGCCCAGTATACCTGAAGGAGCATCTCCATCCCCATCATTCTACCCAGACACTGAGGTCCAGCTCAAAGGGCCTTCTAGCGGTTCCCTCACTGTGAAAATTGAAGCTATAGGGAACCAGGCAGAGGGCCTTCTCAGTAGTGGCGCCCGCCCTGTGGAACGCCCTCCCATCAAATATCAAGGAAATAAACCACTACCTGACTTTAGAAGACATCTGAAGGCAGCCCTGTTTAGGGAAGTTTTTAATGTTTGATATTTTATCTTCTTCTTCTACTACTACTACTACTACTACTACTAATAATAATAATAATAATATTTTATTTGTATCCTGCCTTCCCCTGCCAAAGCCACGCTCAGAGCTAACAACAGGTAAAAATACCACAGTACATAAAATTGCACAATCAATTAATTAAAATACATTCTAGAATCAGTTCAGACTCAAATTAATGGCAACCATCGGGTTAGAGTTTTATGAGGATTACAGAAGGAGAGAGGGGGTCAGACTGTGTCTTGGCGGAACAGCTCTGTCTTGCAGGCCCTGCGGAAAGATGTCAAGTCTTATTATTATTATTATTATTATTATTATTATTATGTTGGGAGCTGCCCAGAGTGGCTGAGGCTGGGGAAACCCAGCCAGATGTAGGGGTTTAATAATAATAATAATAATAATAATAATAATAATAATAATAATTGGTTTTAAAGCAGAGGTTGGATGGTCATATGTCATGGATGCTTTAGCTGGGATACGATTCTATGATTTAATTCCCACAACAGCCCTGTGAGGTAGGTTAGGCTGAGAGAGGCAGTAACCGGCCCAAGGTCACACAAAGTGAGCTTTGTGGTCGAGTGGTGATTTGAACCCTAGTCTCCCAGGCCCTAGTCTGACATTTTAACCACTACTCCACTCTGGCTCCTTATATAACATGCTCAAAACACCGCTCCCACCCCCAGTTCTCTGATCCTCCAGTAATGGAAATCAGAGGTTATTATCATTCCATTTGCTTTCTCTCCAAACATGCCGGTGGATTCTTAAGCAAACTACAAGGCAGCCAAAATGCAGCTGTGAGCAGGGACACCTGTCACTCGGAGGGAGAAAACGTCTATTGATTGTTATTAATGGTACAGCATTTAGCTGCTCGGCCCCAAACCA
Organism: Podarcis cretensis; assembly: GCF_951804945.1. Lineage (NCBI taxonomy): Eukaryota > Metazoa > Chordata > Lepidosauria > Squamata > Lacertidae > Podarcis > Podarcis cretensis. The sequence goes on from NC_137185.1 coordinate 12,769,151, forward strand.
GCCAAAGACGGTGGAGACAAGCTGTCTGGGACTCCCTGTGATGTTGTAAAATGACAGCAAGGCAAACCGCCCGGAGAAAAGGTGTAACCAGGATTTTAAAACTTCATCCCCACCTCAAATGTTCCTCTCTGGCATATCACAACAAAACGCTTGGGAATGATGTCAAAAAGGGTGGCATGCTCCTCAGCAGAGGTTTATGAACTGGCAAGAGAACAATGCCTCCCCCCACAACACGTAAGACAAAAGACAGATCTACACTGGATTTTCAAAGCAGATTCAGCCCACATTTGAAACATTTGGAGTTATTTCTTCCAAAGAATCCCAGGGACTGTAGTCCCCCCCCACCTCACAGAGCTGCCATTGCCAGCACCTTTCACAAACTACAGTTCCCAAGATTTGCATGGGGTGGGGTGCTTTAAATGTGCACTAAATATTCTTTAAATGCATGGTGTGGATCTGCAGAAAAACATAAAAGACTTGCGTTCTGTAAATGCTTACAATCTATGCATGCAACATGAGCTGGTTCCAGGTCTGGAGGGCAAAGTGTTCCCAGTGGGTTCATGTCAGGGGTGCCAACTGGGGGAGGCCGAGGGGCCCCCCCAATTTTTTTCAAGGGCCTCATCAATATTCCACGGTCTGCCAAGCCCCATCAGGTCTTCCTGCAGCTAGCAGAAGGCTTCTCCGGCCTGCATGGTGTCAGGAGATGTGCATGACATCACATGTTGCCAGTGCGATGTCACACGTGCCCCTTAAAGCTTGGGGACAACCCAGTGCCTGTGGTTCATGCCCTTCCTAACCTGCTTTGCTGCTTGCGTATCTCTCCCTTTGAGCCCCTCCCTAATACCTCCATGAGAAAGGACCAGAGCTCAAGCGGCAGAGCATCTACTTTGCATGCAGAAAGTCGCAGGTTCAGTCCCTGGCAGCGTTCCCGGGAAGGTCTGGGAACATGGGAGCCAACTTGAATAAAATATTTGGAGGCCCAGGTAAGCCCCACCCTGCATAATCAATCACATGATGCTGTGCACACACACCATTTGAATGAGAATGCCCATGAACTTTTGGGGGCGGCAGCTGCCTCAAATATTTTACTGGGGGCCCCCAAAGACCTCTTGGCCCCTAGGAGTTGGCCGTGTAGGCAATATTGAGTAGGCTGGACCAATAGACTGACTCCGTGTGGTGTAGTGGTTAAGAGCAGTAGATTTGTAATCTGGTGAACCGGGTTCGCATCTCCGCTCCTCCACATGCAGCTGCTGGGTGACCTTGGGCTAGTCACACTTCACTGAAGTCTCTCAGCCCCACTCACCTCACAGAGTGTTTGTTGTGGGGGAGGAAGGGAAAGGAGATTGTGAGCCACTTTGAGTCTCCTTAGGGTAGTGATAAAGCGAGATATCAAAGCCAAACACTTCTTCTCTAAGGCAGCTTCCTGTTTGCATCAGCTGTGTTTGTAGCTCAGTGGTGGAAGATCTGCTTTCCGCACAGAATGTCCTGGTGTCTCTCGGACCCTCCAAGTGTCCCTATTTTCGAGGGACAGTCCCAGATATACAGAAGCTGTCCCAGTTTCTGATTTGATCCCAGAATGTCCCATTTTTCCTTAAGATGTCCCTATTTTCATCAGAGAAATGTTGAGGGGCATGGTAGGCCGTCCCTATTTTCATCAGAGGGTATGGAGTTATGTGACACCCCCCCCCCCCCGCAGCCAAGGAAATAAGTACCTATGCAACCTTTAGAAGACACCTGAAGGCAGCCCTGCATAGGGGAGTTTTTTTTTAATGTTTAATGCTGGGGCAACCCAGTCAAGATGGGTGGGGTGTAAATAATAAATTATTATTATTACGGAATATCCCATCCCTTTTTTTAATCTGACAGATGTTGGAGGGAATGGTCTCCTGTCCTCCCACTTGGTTATACCAGCTTTTGGAAGCAGATTTCTTCCTTGGCTATTATACCTCTGTGCTAGCCAATATGCTCCAGTAACTGCCTCGCCCCTACAGCTGATTTACAAGAAGAATCTCCACTGGCACCACATGACTGTAATTGGCAGGCCCACAGCCAGTTGGGTTAGAACCTGTTGGCCAGGATCCTGACAGTGGGTGAGGAGGAAAGTGGCTTAAACGTTGCCTGGCTACTGTCAAGAGTGTAATCTGAATCTGCCTCTTGGAAGGGTGTTATGTGTGAAGAAAAATAAAAACTAAACCCTGCATCCAGAGAAGAGATCAAACACCAAATTTTTTGGGGGACGGACAGACAGACGGATGGACGGACACACACACCAGCCACCAGCTCTTGGATTTAGTACAAAGCTGGTCAGTCTCTTTAGAGGCAAATGCTTCGTTTTTCTTTTTTAAGGCTGTAGCTATGAATAAAGTCCCAGTTTCAATCCCCAGGTAGGATTGGGAAAGCAAACCCCTGGAAGCGTGGGCCACTTATGCATCACTGAAAATGTGGACAAAAGAAGACCCAGATTTGCACGTGCTATTTAATATGTTTAAGAGCATGAGTAGGCAAACTAAGGCCCCGGGGCCTGGATCCGGCCCAATCACCTTCTCAATCTGGCCCGTGGATGATCAGGGAATCAGCGTGTTTTTACCTGAGTAGAATGTGTCCTTTTATTTTAAATGCATCTCTGGGTTATTTGTGGGGCATAGGAATTCATTCATTTCCCCCCAAAAAATATAGTCCGACCCCCCACAAGGTCTGAGGGACAGTGGACCGGCCCCCTGCTGAAAAAGTTTGCTGACCCCTGTTTAAGAGCATATGAGGGGCCTGTTGATCGCCCATGTAGTCAAGCATCTGCGTCTCACAGTGGCCAACAAGATACCTCTGGGAAACTCAGAAGCAGGATGTGAGCACAACAGCCCTGTGACTTCCAGAAACTGGTAACAGAAGCATAACTGCCTCTGATTATGGAGGCAGAGAACTGCCATCATGGCTAAGCAGCCATGGATAGCTTTCTCTTCCATGGATATCTCTCAATCTCTTTTAAAGCCATCCAGTTTGGAGGCCATCGCCGCCTACTATGGGAACGAGTTCCATCGTTTAACTAGGTTCTGAGTGAAGAAGACTTTTCTTTTAGCTGCCCTCAATATTCCAGCATTCCGCTTCATGGGATTCGCAGGCAAGTTCTCGTGTTAGGAGACAGGGGGAACAGCTTTTCTCTACGCACTTTCTCCATGTGATTTTTTTAAAAAACTGTTGTGTTGACACCTCTTTTCTCTAAACTAAAAAGTCCCAAACACTGCAACCTTCAATCAATTAATCATTTATTTGTAAGCTGCCTTTCCGAAGTTCACGCCATGCGCAAGGCGGCTTACAACATATTTTTTTTAAAAAATCGCACAACTGCAAACGCAACAAAAGCAGTCATGAACAATAAACAAAACATTTTTAAAAGTATACAACCAAACTGAAAAAGTTCCACAGAAATCATAAGATCCAAAATGAAGATATGAAAAATTAACATTGACGACAGCAACAACCCCCAACTAAAAAATACCCAAACAATACCCCAAGCTTTCCTCACAGGGAAGTTGCTTCTTCCCCTCAGATGCAGACATAGAAAAGCAATTGCTTTAATTAAATAAGATAACAGTCCCTCTCACCCTAATGGGGGGCCTGTTTCACCAGGTGGCCTGGAAGCCTGCTGAGTTGCTGGGCAACTTCAAGGTCTCTCCTACTTCCTTTCCTGGGTTCTTTAGATTTAAGCTGGACTTGGTCCAGGCAGCCCTTCCAACAGAGAACTGGAAAATATAACACAGGGACACACTAAATAGCTATGAATGGAACTAATCGCTCTTCCCTGGGGAAGGGCTGTAACTCAGTGTTGCTTTATACAGCAGTGGGGCTGGTGCCCATTGAGACTGGCAGGGCAGAAAGCAGGGAGCCCACCAGTAGGAGGAGCCGGAGACAATGAGAGGTGGAGCTAACTTATTCAAGCTTTGTTGTTAGTCTGCTCTTCCCTGCTGAGTTCTGCAAGGGGCAACATGGAGATAAGGAGGAAGCCGATTGGCAGGGTCACCCCCAGGACTCTAGCTGAGGACAGAATGAGGTTGGTGGGACATTGCCGCATTGGCCCGAATGGGATCAGCCTCCATGGGGAATATATACTTTGCGAGCAGAAAGTCCTATGTGCCATACCTGAAGATACCAGGAAAGCTGGGGAAAGCTCGTACCTGAAACCCTGGAAAGCCACTGCCAGTCAGTGTAGACACTATTGAGCTAGGTGGACTGATGGTCTGGCTTGGTGTAAGGCTGCTCCCACATTTCTTTTGGATCCTGCTCCAGTTCCCGGGGGAGGGGGAGGGGGAGGGGAAGACGGCTTCCCTGCCTGCTAACTTTGGGTCTGTCACACATGGTCAGGAAGAAGACTGGGATGAGTCCAGGCACAGCTGTGGGTTCCTTGACTGAGCTGTGCTGGACTGGCTTTTAACCCACCAAGCTGAACGCAGCATGCCAGCCATGGATGGTAGCCCATCAAGGATCTGTAAAACCACTTGCTTTTCCTGCCTGCCTGCAGCTAAAAAATAAAACTGGGTGATTTGCTAGGCACAAGGTCCTATTGGCTGGCCAAATTGGGCAGCATGGTTCTGGAGCTTACTGGGACATCAAACTGGGAAATGTCCAGACCTCAAACTTTGCAGAATTCTGATTCTAGTAAGGGCCTCAGAGGAAGGACAGTGACAGTTTTACTGTTTGTCTCAGCTTTGGTGCTGGCACCTTGTCATACCTTGACCAAACCTCACTATTTTTGAAAAGGCCTTCTGCTAAGCCACCCACTTTTCCATAGTGTGGTTTATCTACGTGAGATCCTGCAGGCTTGAATGTGTTCTCCTCACCTTCCATGCACATTGTTTTTAACACTGAAAATGCAAGCTTTTCTCTGGAGGCTTAGAAAATAAATAATCTTCCTTTGAGAACGGGCACATATTCTTAGGAGAGAAGGGGCGCACAAGAGATTTGTGTCCCAAATATCTGATTTCCTCTAGGATATCCCTCTTTCTGTGTATCAAGCTGCCAGTGAGGAAGGGCGTAACCTGTATCATAGGCTAATAAAAAGAAAGAAAATGTAATTATACTTCTTTCTGATGTAGCTCTGATCTTCCCAGTCAAGGCAGCCTCATATTGGGCAAGCTTAATCTCCATTCAGGATTTTTTGGTTGTGCAGCCAAATTTGCCTAAGCTTCTACAGGACTAGAAATGTGTCAGTTCTCTGAAAAGAAAGATTCTTTAAGAAAAAGATGACTGGCCTGTAGGATGTGAAATGTCAGGATATCCCAGGTCACAGAGAGACTAAAGAGTGTGGTCCTAGACACAAGAATTACCCACGCTGGAAGAATGGCAGACAAAGGTGATTGACTACATGGGACTGGCGGAGATGACTGGCAGAATCCGTGACCAAGGAAAAGAGACGGTGGAAGAAGATTGGAAGAAATTTAAAGTATATCTTAAGAATTGTTGTAAAATTAATGAGTGCTAAAATGTCAAGGGAAAGGAAAAAATAAAATTACAGCTGTAATTGATTAAGTAAGAGAAGAGGGTAAAAAAAGAAAATAAGTAATTAGTTAACTGAAGTGAGGGGTTGCTGAAGGAATTTTAAAACAGGGATGCAGAAAAGGGGAGGTAAGGGGAAGTCTGGGAAGTTAGGTTTATGAAAAAGAGATTTTGAAATTATACATGTTTATATGTTTTGTTTGTTTATGTTTCGTGAGCTGTTTTGTTTTTAATTTGTGTTGGAAAATTAATAAAAATTATTATAAAAAAAAAAGAGTGTGGTCCTAAGCATGCTGACTCAGAACAAAACATAGGACAGATATGCAGGTAGACTGCCTTGCAAAAATGTAGCAGCTTTCCAGTGTGTTGCACAGTTTGTTGTATGTCTGAGTATTATCGGGCTGCTGGATAAAAGTCACGGGTGTGTGTCCTTGGTACGATTTGCTCCTGGCTGTGAGAAACAAGTTGATTCTCTTAAGGCCAAGATCTGGAGATGCGGAGAGGGCCAGAGAGATTGGTGGACAAGGCCTTGGGGGATGATGTAGCTGTGTGCCATTCCCAGAATGACAGCTACCCTGCTGTCACAGAGAAGGAGGGTTTTGAGGAGGGAGGGCATTGCTTGGAGGAAAAGGGAAATGATCCCTTGGAGTGGAACGCTTTGCTTGGAAAATGAGCAGTTATCATATCGGCGCACCTCTACAGGTGGGGGAATTTTTGTAGTGGGTGATTCAATCATTAGGAACACAGATAGGAGTGGGGTGGGGATATGGGGGTCTGGGGGTTATGGGTGCATGGACTGCAAGGTGAATTGCCTGCCTGGTGCAAAGGAGAGCCAGTGTGGTGTAGTGGTTAAGAGTGGTAGACTCGTAATCTGATGAACTGGGTTCGCGTCTCCGCTCCTCCACATGCAGCTGCTGGGTGACCTTGGGCTAGTCACACTTCTTTGAAGTCTCTCAGCCCCACTCACCTCACAGAGTGTTTGTTGTGGGGGAGGAAGGGGAAGGAGAACGTTAGCCGCTTTGAGACTTCTTCGGGTAGTGATAAAGCGGGATATCAAATCCAAACTCCTCCTCCTCTTCTTCTTCATGTGCAGCGGCAGAGGAACCCTCTCTGGCACCTGGGGCAGACTGCTGAGGGGCGGGATGAACCACCCAGTGGCACACGCGCAACGTCCATACGGATTGTGCATGCTCAGCATCTCGTATAGAGTGCGCATATGTGGCATCCCGTATGGAGTGCACATGCGCAGCAGCCCATGGTCACCATGCGATATGCAGCCTGTACAGACGCCTGTATGGACACCGCATGAGAGCGGCAGCCCGTACAGACGCCATGCGAGTGGTGCCCATACTGACTGTGCATGCCCTTGGCAGCTCTACAGCTGGGGGGAGGCAGGGGCCATCTTGTCACACACACCCCATAGTGGCACCCGGGACGGACAGCCCCCTCCGTCCCCCACTTTATATACCCCTGGTCACGTGTCATCCTGGAAACAACAGGCTGGTTAGCTTAACGTCTGCTCCAAGAAAACCGGTGGAAAGCCTTGTTAACGATAGAATTGCAAAGCATATAGGAGTCTTTCTGAAGCAGAACCAGCATTTCTTCTGCAAGGTTAATTCCTGACTGTTTAACCTATTAAGGGTTCTTGGAGAGTGTCAACAAGCATATAAACCTTAGTGTAAATGGCCAGTAAGAAGTCGAAGAAATTTTCATCATTGTCAATAATGATAGTGCTGACATTGTGTGCTTAGAGTTTCAAAAAGGCTTTGACAAAGTACCTCACCAAAGACTTCTAAGTAAGTTTTAGGGGTTATGGAAACAGAGGGGAGGATCCCCTTGTGGATAAGTAACATAGTTAAGGAGCAAGAAGCAGAATGTAGGAATAAACTGACAGTTTTCCCAGTGGAGGAATGTAGAAATTGAAGTGCCACAAGCAATGGTACTGGGACCTGTGCTTCTTAACTTGTTCCTAAATTAGAGTTAGAGGTAAGCTGTGAGGTAGCCAAGTTTGCTGACATTACCAAATTGTTCAGGCTGGTTAAAACAAAAAGGTATTGCGAAGAGCTCTGAAAGGATCTCTCTAAACTGGGTGAGTAAAATGGCAAATGCAATTTAATGTAAACAAGTGCAAAGTGATGCATGTTGGGCCAAATATTTTCAAATTTCACATCTATGCTTATGGAGTCTTACCAGGAATGAGATCTTGGGGTCACCACAGCAGCCGTGAAAAAGGCAAAGTCCATGCAAGAGATAATTAGGAAAGGTAGTGAATCTAAAAAAGCTGATATATTTGTTTGATGATGCCATTAAACAAATATATGGGTGTGACCTCACTTGGAATATTGTGTACAGTTCTGGCCGCCACACTTCAAGAAGAACACGAGTTGGAAAAGTTTCAAAAAAAGAAAAGAAAAGAAAAAGGGCAACTGAAAAAGATCAAGGGATGGAACAACTCCCCAATGAGAAAAGATTACAGCATTTGAGGGTTTTTAATTTAGAGGAAAGGTGAGTAACAGAAGACACAGAAGGTAGATACAATTATGCCTGGTGTGGAGAAACAGACAGTGAAAACTTTTTCTCCCTCTCATAATACAGTGGTACCTTGGGTTAAGTACTTAATTCATTCCGGAGGCCTGTTCTTAACTTGAAACTGTTCTTAACCTGAGGTACCACTTTAGCTAATGGGGCCTCGTGCTGCTGCCGCCACACGATTTCTGCTCTCATCCTGAGGTAAAGTTCTTCACCTGAGGTACTATTTCTGGGTTAGTGGACCTGAAGCGTCTGTAATCTGAAGCGTATGTAACCCGAGGTACCACTGTACTACAATTTAGGGACATCCTATGAAGCTGAATGTTGGAAGATTCAGGGCAGGTAAAAGAAAGGTAAACTAGTTAAACTATGGAGTCGCCTCCCACAGGAGGCAGTGATGGCCATGGACTTGGATGGCTTTAAAAGAGGAATGGACAAATTCCTGGATGATAAGGCTATCAGGGTCCACAAGTCCTAATGGGTGTGTTCTGCCTTCTGCATACTGAGCTAGATAGACTGAATCTGACTCATTATAAGTCAGCCCCCTCTGCTCCTAGGTGTAAAAATATTTAGAACTGGCTCTGAGCCCAGACCAGCATGGCAGCCGCCCAGTGCTGCAAATGAACCACATGGTCAAACTTGGCTTCCCATGTTCCTAGGAAACTGGTTCATGGAAATGAGCCTCAACTGAGTATAGGATTGCACTGTAGGTAGGCTAGAACGGCAGGATCCTGCTCAGGAGCTCCAGTGTTGGGACTGAAGAGGCCCTAATTTTATCTGCATGTAAATCTTGTGCTGCATGTTTTGCCAGTTGCTGTGATGTCATGGAATGTCCAGGAAATGTTAGAATCAGGCTATTAGCAGGGCCAGCCGTAGGGTAAGTAGTGTCCGGGATGAGGAATGCCTTCACACCCTTTCCTAGCTCTGTTCCACAAACTACTTGAGTGCTTTTTGCCCGGCTGGAATCTGTCGAACTGTCCTAATGCCTCTTGCTTGTGGGGTTTGTGTGTTTGCCCAGTGGGAACATGACCTAAAGTACGGCGTTGCATCTGTTGCTCTTCCTGCTTTTAGCTGTTTTTAAACCGTGTGCAAAATCTATAGTTGCTTAATATTGTGCCCTGGCTGCTAGATACGTATAGTGCAATAATTTAAACCAAAGCAAGCCAAGGTTCAAGTCCTGCCAGAGGAGCATGTTGACTGCTAGCAGCAAAAGGTTGGTCACGGAATGTTGCCGAACAACACCACTTCTGGTAGGAAAGTGAAAGGGTGGCTTTGTGGTGGCCCAAAAGTGGTTTAAGCAGGGGTTGTTTTGCTATTGGCGAAAAGGGGTGCGTGGAGGCAGTAGCGTTAAGGGTGCAGGAGGCAAACAGGCCTGCCAGACATGGGAGAGGCTCAAACTGATTCAGAGTAATCACCTAAATATTTAGAACAGATCTTTAGTGCACATTATTTACGTCGCGGCCGTCATATCCTTGCTTTTTACCTGGAGGGGCAGGTGGGCATTTGCTTGAATGCTACTCTAGATAATGAGGAAGCTTTCTGAGATGGCTGGGAGGAGGATGGGGGTGGGGGGAGGAAGTGTGTCAAATACTAATTCCTGTAAACAAGGTTTCAGCAAGAAGCAAACAAGCAGTTAATTTCTACTGAGATGAGATGGTTGATAATGCTTTTCTAGCTTAGGAACGCTCCTTAGGTCTGTCCCCTGGGTGCTGCCATGCCAAAGGCGGGGGGGGGGGGGGTAGGTTTTCCATGGAGAGGCTACCAGTTTAGGGTGGTGGCATGTGTCCTATTTTACAGAGGATAGATCTTCCTTGGATGAGTCTTCTGTCTGGTCCAACTCCAGATCCCCAAGAACAGAGGTTGGTTGGCCATCTGTCAGGGATTCTTTAGCTGAGATTCCTGCATTGCAGGGGGTTGGACTAGATGACCCTTGGGGTCTCTTCTAGCTCTGCAGTTCTTCAAGGGGGAGCAGGAGGGGTCATGAAGTTGCCCAATAACAGTGAACATCTGGACAGCAGACTCAGCAGGCAGGCACTGAGCTTGCTCCACCAGAGTCTTCTCTGCAACATGTGTGTGTGTGTGTGTGCTTGTTTGTGTGTGTGTGTGTGTGTGTGTTGTGTTTCTTTTTAAATTACAGTAACCATTTATAAACTTGCATTCGAACGTACCAATTAACATGCACTGAAATTAATGAACTTATTTTAGCCATGTCCATTAGTTTCAGTAGGTCTGCCCAGAGCATGATGCATGTTGAATACAACCCTTTGGGGAAATTGGTATCTTTTTGTTTGTTTGTTTGTTTGTTAAGGGTGCTGGGAATTGTAGTTCTGTGAGGGTTAAACTACAGTTCCCAGGATTCTTGGGGGGAAACTCATGTGCTTTAAATGTGTGGTGTGGATCAGCCCTAAGAAAGAAGAAAAGACGTTAACATCACTCCTGAACACAGCCTGAAGTGAAAAGGAAGGTTCCACCTCACTAGAATTTTATCTACACTTCATTTTTGGAAAAAAAATCTTGACCCAATCTACTGTGTTACAATCTATTTATTAAAAAATAAATAAATTATGTCTCCTGTTATGGATCCCTCAAGGTGGTTTGCAATAAAATCCATTAACAAAATTAAGAACAAAATAAATCTAGCAGAATTAACAGTCAGTACAAAATCTAACTTGTCTGGAATCAGGAATTTTCACCATGTGCCAAAGTTACATCTTGCATGGAGCATGGAGCAGGGAGGGAGTATTTCCAAGATTGGGAGCCACAACAGAAAAGGCCCTGTTCCTGGTTGCAGATGACCTTGGTGACCGGACAGGTCTGCAGAATAAAAGGTGTTCCCTTGGATAACCTGGTCCCAAGTTGTTTAGGGCTCTGTGGCTCAATACCAAAGCCTTAAACAGGGTCACAGTTTTGCATGTCATTAAGAACAGAAGAAGAGCCTGCTGGATCAGGCCAATGGCCCATCTAATCCAGCATCCTGTTCTCGCAGTGGCCAACCAGATGCCTGCGAGAAACCTGCAAGTGGGACCCAAATACAGTCAGAAGCAAAAAATACTTCTGAACAGTAGTTGTTGTCCTGGGGTCTTGCTTGTGGACTCCCATAATAGGAAGCATCTGGTTGGCCACTGTGATAGCAGGAGGCTGGACCAAGTGGGCCATTGGCCTGATCCAGCAGCCTCTTCTTATGTCCGTACATAACAAGCAACAGAGATTGAGGGATGGAAAAGGAGAAGCGCAGCAAGCTGTCCTGTGTTAGAAGGAAGGACAAGAAGTTAAACAGGGTGGTGAGATCAAGTTGATGGATTCTGCCAAAATGGCTAAAACGACTGGAAGAGTCAGAAATCAGGAAGACCAAAATTTTAATAATGGGGAAAATTTACAACTTATCTTAAAAGCCACTGTAAACGGTTAAAATGGTTAGTAGGATTGGAATATCACTTGTAGCTTAATTGTGACTTTTGGATACAGTTTTGGAGATGTAAAAGATTTGGATTATTGTAAAAGATGCAGGAGGAAGTGATTAACAATAGGACCCACAAAGGGCAGGAAGGAAGTCCAGGAGATTCCTTGGAATCCTGTTTTTTATGTTGTGACTGTAAAATTTTAATCTGAAAAACCAAATACTTTAAATGTAAATTTATATAAAAAAGAAGTTAAACAGATCCTAAACCCCTTTGTTGCATCACCCCATCACTCCACACAGATGCCTGAAAAAGGGATCTGGCCACTGGGATCTGGCACCTTTGCAGGATGGGCAGCTGATTGCGTTCTCTGACCCAGCATTTGTTCTCTCCATTTCTAACTGTCCTCATGGCGTCCGTTCCTTACAAACTGACAACTTAAATCCAGGGAGCGTTTCTGCCTGGCTTTCATCTGATTTCACAAAATGAGAGGGGAACGTACAACAGTGCTGACATCAAACATTTGAAGATTTGCCAAAACGTTAAATGTAGCAAAATTTTTGTTTTAATCTTAACATTACTTGGGGGCACCTGCTACACGCATTTAAGTTGAATAGATGCTTGGAGGTTGTGGTGTTGGTGTGGGGGGGGGAGAGAGAGAAGTCCCACAGAACCTAAACGGGGAGGCTCTCTCTTTCTTGATTAATTAATAAGGTTTGATGAGGTATTTAAAATTACCTTTAATCACCGTACTTAACAGGGTGGGGCGGCAATTTTGTGCTGAGGCAGATCGTCTATATTTTCAGAACTGTTTGCTTAACGCCGAAGGTTACGAAGGGAAGGGATAGCATCTTCATTTAAAATGCAGCGTTGCCTTGATAAATCGGGAAAGTGGGGCAAGATAACAAAGGGGCAAAATCCAACAAAAGATAAAGTTAGGGTGGCAACACGCAGGAAAAGATAAATCAAAAGCGGGAAAGGAAAAAATGATGGAACTGCTGTAGACTGAATGGAGCAGGAGCAGCATTAATTAGGGACATAACAAATGCCAGTTTGGGAGGAAGAAATGTATAGAGCCTGAGATAGATGCATTAAAAATAACAATCATTCAGTATGGCAGTTACAGGGAACCAGGCAGAGGGCCTTCTCAGTAGTGGCGCCCTCCCTGTGGAACGCCCTCCCTTCAGATGTCAAAGAGAACAACAACTACCAGACTTTTAGAAGACATCTGAAGGCAGCCCTGTTTAGGGAAGCTTTTAATGTTTGATGTATTACAGTATTTTAATATTTTTTGGGAAGCCGCCCAGAGTGGTTGGTGAAGCCCAGCCAGATGGGCGGGGTATAAATTATTATTATTATTATTATTATTATTATTATTATTATTATGATGATGATGATGACATGCCTAGATGCTACATTTGCCATGGATGCTTTAGCTGAGATTCTTGCATTGCAAATGGATGGTCTGGATGACCCTTGGGGTCCCTTCCAACTCCACAACAATATGATTCTATGGTTCTCTCCCTCTGCATTTTCTCCTCACAGCAACCTTGTGAAGGAGGTTAGGCTGAGAGTGAGTGCCTGCTCAAGGTAACATAATGAGCTTCAAGGCTGAGTGGAGGATTCGAATCCTGGTTCCCCAGGTCCTAGTCCGACACTCTAACCACTACACCACACTGTCTTTCATTATGTTCAAGTAAACATCACCGTCATTCCCTCCGGGCTGGCTCTAGAGGGTGGCACAGCCTGGCCCTGGCTTTTTGGAGCTCAACGTTTGTTGTTGGAAAACCAGAATATGAATATCGAATCAAAACCAAATCAAATCCCAGGTTGCAACCCCAAACACACTGTCTAGGGATTAAGTCTCGTTTATGGTGAACTCTTACGCATCACCAAAAAGAAAAGAGAAAAGAGGACACAGACTTACGTGTGCTAAATTGTATATAGTACTTTAGAAATAATTACTATAATTTAAAATGGAATACAGGGTTGTATCCAATATTAGTCATACTTAGAGTAGACCTATTGAAACTAGAGGACATGAGTAACCTAGGTACATAAACCCCAAGGGGTCTATTATGAGTAGAATCTGGTTGGATCTATCCCACCATAGCAGGGAGCCTGCAGCCAGGTGAGCACATTCTTTGATGAGACTGGACCAGATGGCAGGGGCGTGGTGGGCAGGCAGTCCGCCCCAGGTGCCATCATGGAGGGGGGTGACAAATTATCAAGGAACAATTATTGCCCTACTAGAGTGGTTCATAAAAAACTTTTTTTTTAAAATGCCTGCTCCAAAGGTCTTATCTTACTACGCTAGGGATTATATAGGTATATATGAAATTTCATGCATATCAGTTAATATCTTGACCCTCCTCAACGAAAATAGCTGTTTACTTGGCTGTTTTCCTATGTCATGAAGGCTGAAATTTCAATTCAGTAGAGCAGGGTCAAGATATTAACATGGTGAAATCACAATCAATAAAACCTCCCCTCTAGTAGTTTCAAGCACTACTACAGGTTTCTACATAATATCTGTACTGCATAGCCCTGAGGACCAGCTCTGAGGGCCTTCTGGTGGTTAACTCACTGAGAGAAGCGAACCAGGCAGAGGGCCTTCTCGGTGGTGGCGCCCACCCTGTGGAATGCCCTCCTGGCAAATAAGAGATAAACAATTATTTGACCTTTCATCTGAAGGCAGCCCTGTACAGTGGTACCTCGGGTTAAGTACTTAATTCGTTCCAGAGGTCCGTTTTTAACCTGAAACTGTTCTTAACCTGAAGCACCACTTTAGCTAATGGGGCCTCCTGCTGCCGCCACGCCGCCGGAGCACGATTTCTGTTCTTATCCTGAAGCAAAGTTCTTAACCTGAAGCACTATTCCTGGGTTAGTGGAGTCTGTAACCTGAAGCGCATGTAACCTGAAGCGTATGTAACCCGAGGCACTGTATAGGGAAGTTTTAAATGTTTTTTATTGTGTTCTGTTGGAAGCTGCCCAGAGTGGCTGGGGCAACCCAGTCAGATGGACGGGGTACAAATATTATTATTATTATTATTATTATTATTATTATTATTAGCCATCATGGTAAGCAGTCATCATAAGCCTTCTCCTCCATGGGAGCGTCCCAATTTGTGCAAATGCAGGCAAGGCTTGTTCACAAACCAGAATCTTTTGCCTGCTCATTTCCAGTCATCTAAATGTATCCTTGACTAATGTTCTCAAGGCTTTTCTTTCAGTCGCCCTTGAACAACTAGGACTAGCAACTTGTCCTTTTAAAACAACAACAACTAGCCCAAAGGATTTGGGTTCCTGACATAGGCATCTGTTTTTGTCTGTTATGACTTTAATCTCCTCATAACCACACAGGTTTATGGTTCTCTTCCCACCGTTCCAGGGACTAGGCAGAAAATGTATTCCTGAGCTTATATTTCCCAGAAGGAGGGCAACCCTTTGCCCAGTGCCGTGAGATGTCGTGAGGATGGCATCGCTTCATCTTGTGCTCATAAAATACTTTGAAGATTAAAGACCTTCGTGCTCCAGGCATTGCCAACTGTTTTATATGGCAATGATTATCAAAGTGCTTGGAATGCATTGAGAAAGATCCAACGTTTATAAGTCACAATTACTTGTGCTAGGGTTTAATATGAACACAGGGATTAGCCATTTCTCATGGAAAGAAGGAAAGAAAAGGCCCATTGCTGTGTACCTGTTAAGTTATTGATTTGAACCTGAGGACAGTTTCACATGAACCCTCCAAAATCCTCTCGGAGTTGCTGGAACTGGGGCTGAGTTGTCACCCAGAAGGGCTCTCAGCTTGTTTGCAGAATTCTCTTGTGGTACACACATAGCTGTCAACGTTTTCCTTTTTTTTTTAAGGGAAATTCCCTTATTCCGAATAGGATTCCTTACAAGAAGAGGGAAAAGTTGATAGCTATGGACACATCAGGCTAACTGATAACTATGAGGCTGAAAACTTTAGCGGAGAGATTAAAACTTTAGCGGTTGATTAATCAGTGTGTATCAGTCAACATTCCAGAGACAAACGCCACAGGGACACAGGGACACTTGGAACACCATGATTCTCATAGCAAGTAACATTGTCTGTGGCCTGTTAGGCATTGTGGCAAGGTTTACTCCGCCTCCTGTGAGCCGTAGTTGCTTTCTCTGCAATTCTAACCCCATTTACCTGGCAATAAGCCCCGCCAAATCCTGTCGAACTCACTCCTGAGCTGGCATAGTTAGGATTACACTGTTACTCTGCAATGACTGATCCTCCGCCGATTTAAAAGTCAAGATCACATTTGTGCTTTGGGTTTAAGTAGCAATGGGAGGGGGAGAGGGCGGTTATCCTGTGCTGTATATTACAAATCTCTGTAGCACATGAGCTAGAAGGCCATGCACAATGCATAGTGGCTGAGCATTCATAGGCATCCATGTGTGCTGGAGTCCAGAGGTTCCCGCCAAAAGACTATGGGAAGCTGAACCCTGGTAGAGCCATACTAACAGATTTTAGCAAGGCATCTAACCAAAGAGGAAAATAGGGACTGAAACTGAAAGCCACATTGCTGCAGTGACTACAGCCACATACCCTCTGACATTTCTCTGATGAAAATAGGGATGTCCAAGTCGTCTTCTTCTTCTTCTTCTTCTTACCCAACCCATCTAACTGGGTTGCCCCAGACATTCTGGGCAGCTACCAAAATATATAAAAACATAATAAAACAGGAGCCATTAAAAACTTCCCTATACAGGGCTGCCTTCAGGTGTCTTCTAAAGGTTGTATGGTTACTTATCTCCTTGGCTCGGGGGTCGCATAACTCTGTACCCTCCAATGATTCTCCAATGGAAATAGGAACATCCTAAGGAAAAGTGGGACATTCCGGGATCAAACCAGAAACGGGGTGGCTTCTGTATATCCGGGGCTGTACCTGGAAAATAGGGACACTTGGAGGGTCTGCAGCTGCCTTTGCCAACTGAGTGCTCTCAAAATGTTTTGGACTACAATTGCCATCAGCCTGAGTCAGCACTCAGGACCTCAACGCAACAGCAGTTTCCCCCACTTGTGATTCCTAGCAACTGGTATTCAGAGACACTGTTGCTTCTGACAGTAGAGTTAGAACTTAGCTATCGGTGGCTAGAAGCCATTAGTAGCTTCATCCTCCATGGGCTTCTCTTAATCCTCTCTCAAAGCCATCCGAGTTGGTGGCCACCCCTAAATTTGTGGGAACAGATTCCATAGTTCAAATGGCACCCCTTTGGGCTTGCCGCACCAGAGAAAAACAGGTGAGTCATCTCTTGGTTTAGGAGAGCCTGCAATTTTGATTAATGAGCAGTGCAATCTATTCACACCTGGAGAAGTGACTTCATTTCCTTGACAGCAACATGCAGTTAAAAATTTCCATCTGCAGTTTTCTTGGTTTCCTACCAGTTGACTTCTCCACGGCTTCTCTTCCTAGGTTCCAGTGATTTCCTTAGCTGATATGGTTTTTCTCATCTCATGGGCTTTTTGTGATTCTTAATACAAACGCAAGACAAAATATCTTTCCCAAGGATTTGAATTTGGAGAGCAATTTCTTTTTTGTCACTTGAAATGTTCCCAGATTCGCCAGGGTTGGCCGATAGGACGTATCCAATCTCATGGGCCCATCTTTATTTTTGCCGTAGCATTGTTGATGCTGGATGTCTTGGGGCTTGGCTCTCTCTAACTTGAATATTAGTCACTTTGCCACATCTTTGATGTGGCTCTTTGCAGTGTAGAGGGAGCAGAAAAATCAAGGCCGCTTGAAACAAGAGGAGTGGAGGAATTGTGTTCTTCATAAAGATGTAAATCTCTTTTCTATACTATCACAAAAAGTAGGGTTAGGTATCATGGAAGTTCCATGTATATGCCCTCAGTTTTGTTCATATCATGTGTTATACAAGGTGTGACTGGAAAGTTCAGTGAATGGTCACAAAAATCGGACAGCGAGAAATATTCAAACATACAATCGGCATTGGAAACCCATGAAATGCTCACAATTGTGTACAGAGATGAAGCTGTAATTTGAAATACAGTGTATGAGTGATTTAAGAGTTTCTGTGAAGGGCGGCAAACCATCGAAGATGGCTCTTGGTTTGGCAGACCGTTGACAAGCAGAACAGTGGCAAATGTTGACAGTGTTTGTGAGTTCTTGATGCGGGATCGGCGTTTGTCCGTCCGAATGATGGCGGAAGAATTGCATATTCCACGTGAAATCATTACTGAGTTGTCCCACCCTCCATATTCTCCCAATCTGGCCCCAGCGGATTTCTTTCTTTTTCCAAAACTGAAATCTACACTGAAATAATAATAATAATAATAATAATAATAATAATAATAATAATAATAATAAATTTTATTTATATCCCGCCCTCCCCAGCTGAAACCGGGCTCAGGGCGGCTAACAACACTAAAACAGTACAACATTATAAAAACATTATAAAAATTAATTAAAATCAAAATTGATGGCAACCATAAACTAAAGTTTTGTAAAGATTGCCAAAGGAGGGAGTCAGGCTGCGCCCTGACCAAAGGCCAGGTGGAACAGCTCTGTCTTGCAGGCCCTGCGGAAAGATGTCAAGTCCTGCAGGGCCCTTGTCTCTTGTGACAGAGTGTTCCACCAGGTTGGAGCCGCAGCTGAAAAAGCCCTGGCTCTAGTTGAGGCCAGCCTAACCTCTCTGTGGCCTGGGACCTTCAAGGTGTTTTTATTTGAAGACCGTAAGTTCCTCTGTGGGGCATACCAGGAGAGGCGGTCCCGTAGGTACAAGGGCCCTAGGCCGTATAGGGCTTTGAAGGTTAAAACCAGCACCTTAAACCTGATCCTGTACTCCACCGGGAGCCAGTGCAGCTGATATAGTACCGGATGAATGTGATCTCTAAGCGAAGACCCCGTAAGGAGTCTCGCTGCGGCATTCTGCACCCGCTGGAGTTTCTGGGTCAGTCTCAAGGGCAGCCCCACGTAGAGCGAGTTACAATAATCCAGTCTGGAGGTGACCGTCGCGTGGATCACAGTGGCTAGGTCAGGGCGAGAGAGGTAAGGAGCCAACTGCTTAGCTTGGCGGAGATGAAAAAATGCCGCCTTTGTTATAGCTGCAATCTGCGCCTCCATAGAGAGGGAGGTATCGAAGATTACACCCAAACTCTTAACGGACGGTGCTGGCACTAATTGCACCCCCGCAAGAGATGGGAGTTGCCCCCTCAGTCCCATGTCGTCCCGTCCCAGCCAGAGGACCTCTGTCTTCGAAGGATTTAACTTCAACCGGCTCCCACGTAACCATCCAGCCACAGCCTCCAAGCATCTGATCAGTGTGTCTGGGGCCGAGTCAGGGTGGCCGTCCATCAACAGATGAAGTTGGGTGTCATCAGCATACTGATGGCAGCCCAGCCCAAAACTCCGGACAAGCTGGGCAAGGGGGCGCATAAAGATGTTAAAAAGCATTGGGGAGAGAATCGCACCCTGGGGCACACCACACACCAAGGAGTGGCGGGATGACAATTCCCCCCCCAAGCGCCACCCTCTGTCCCCGACCAGAGAGAAATGAGCGCAGCCATTGAAGGACTGTGCCCTGGATCCCCACGTCGGCAAGGCGGTGGTCCAGGAGTTCGTGATCGACCATGTCGAAGGCTGCTGACAGGTCTAGAAGAATCAGCAGCCCCGACCCGCCTCGATCCAGCTGCCTGCGGAGATCATCTGTTAGGGCGACCAGAGCCGTCTCGGGCCCCACACATCAAGCAGGCCACACGCTGGATCTGATCTTTGGCGTCGGTATAGATGTGATCATGTTTCCTTCGATGAAGGTGCCATGGTCTGATCACTATGCTCTGAAAGCCAGGATTGACGTTCCACCCCCACCCTGCTTAGGTGGCGAGCCGATTTGGGCTCGCCCGCAGAGGCTGATGGACCCTGATAGATTCCGTCAAGCCTTGCGGGACCTTTCTCCCCCTGGCGACTCATTGACTGAGCTTGTTGAGGCCTGGAATACCCAGCTCCTGGCAGCCATCAATGAGATCGCACCTAAGCGCCCTCTGCGACCCCGCGGAAACTGGGCTCCCTGGTTTACCGAGGAGCTCCGGAAAATGAAGCAGGACCTCAGACGGCTAGAGCGAGTATGGCGGGGTGCCCGTGACGGAGCTTCAAGAACATCTTATAGGGTTTTTATGAAAACCTACGAGATGGCAGTGAAGGCCGCTAAGAAGTCCTACTTCTCGGCCTCCATTGCATCCGCTAGCTCTCGCCCGGTGCAATTATTTAGTATAATTCGGTCTTTAACGTCCCTCGAAGGACAGCCAAATTTAAATAACAATTTGACATACAGCTGTGAGGCATTTGCGAGCTTTTTTGCGGAGAAGGTCCTGTTGCTCCGCCATGACCTCCCTGCCAATTTGGATACAATAAAGGAACTGGAGGCCCCTCGACTGTCCTCAGGTTCAGTATTGGACCACTTTGACCGGATATCCCCAGCCGATGTGGACAGACTCCTCCGAGCTGGAAAGCCCACCACTTGTCCTCTCGACTCGTGCCCGTCTTGGCTGATTAGAGCGTGTCCAGACGAGGTGTGGGGCCCCCTGGGGGATATCATCAATCTGTCCCTTGGCACCGGGACATTCCCAGGGGAACTGAAGGAGGCAGTGGTGCGTCCGTTCTTAAAGAAAACATCATTAGATCCCTTAGATCTATCCAATTACCGCCCGGTTTCGAATCTTCCATTCCTGGGTAAGGTGATTGAGAGAGCGGTTGCTGAACAGCTTGGTAGGTTTCTGGATGAAACGTGGGCTCTGGATCAAACTGGGAGAGCCCTAGTGTCGCCATGGAAGACACCAGGTCCAGAGCCTGTGAGGAGGGAGTGGCATCAGCATGGATGTTGAAGTCCCCCAATACCAATAGGTTAGGGAACTCCAAGGCCCAGCCGGCCACCGCCTCCAGCAGGCCTGACAGGGTGG
Organism: Podarcis cretensis; assembly: GCF_951804945.1. Classification (NCBI taxonomy): domain Eukaryota; kingdom Metazoa; phylum Chordata; class Lepidosauria; order Squamata; family Lacertidae; genus Podarcis; species Podarcis cretensis. Next base: position 12,789,521 of record NC_137185.1, read on the forward strand.
CTGCTGGTGCGCTAGGTGGCCGGTACACCAGCCAGACAGCCAAGCTCACCTCGGAGCCCCACACTAGGCCAACACATTCAATGCCGGGGATCGATGGCGATGGTAGAGCCCTGAAAGAACAATCTTCCCGGATTAATAACGCCACCCCTCCCCCCCGGCCCACAGTCCGCGACTGGTGGAGGACGGAGAAACCCGGGGGTGCCATCTCTCGTAAGGTAACAGTATCCCCTTCACGCACCCAGGTCTCAGTCACACATGCCAGGTCAACCCCCTGCGAGGTGAAGAAATCTCGCAGGGTGGCGGTTTTGTTGCCTATAGACCTGGCATTGCACAACACCAGTGACGGAGGTGAGTAATCCTTGCTCACCCTACCCTCGTCTCTCGGGATGGGGCGCAGATTGGAAGGGGTACGAGCATATCCGTATCTTGATCCCCTTTGCCTATGACATCTGCCCCCACCGCCATACCTCCCTCGCCCCTCCACAGTAGGAATCCCAAGCCTCATACTCGCCTCCATTCACAAAATATAAAAGCAAACAAAGAAAAAACAATTACACCAAAACAAAACCAATCCCCACCCCACTCAACAACCACCCCAACCCAACCCAAAATAAACCAAAACAAAATAAAAATACATGGATAAAAACCACCGTTTATGGTGGTACAACAAAGTAAAAATAAAAACACATTAAAACATTTTAAACAGTTGCTGCAGCAGCACCAGTGTCCTTAAAGTTGTGGCAGTGGTGAGTTTCGGCCCCGCCCCCTGGCCTGGTGGAGAATGGGCTTGCAGGGGGAAGAGCCCTCCCCACAAACGCACAGCAAAGCGGCAGCAGCGATGTTCCGAGGCCACCTTGGAGCCTTATATGCTGAGGTGGAGTATGGGGCCCGTCCCCAGGCCCAAGATGGAGAATGGGCTAACAGGGGGAAGAGCCCTCCCCACAAACGCACGGCACAGATTTTCCAACGTTCCACATGTCCAAGCTGTAACAAGGGAACTGAAAGCAGTATGAAAAAGGACTTCTCCAAAAGTTTCCAACAGTTCTACAAATGTTGTCAGAGGTACACTGTATGAGAGGGGGCCTACTTTGAAGGCCTGTAAGGTATGTATGTTCAAATATTTCTCGCTGTCCGATTTCTGTGACCATTCACTGAACTTTCCGGTCACATCTTGTATAAATGCTCAACAAGTGGGTACGATCACATTTGCTGGACACATTCTCTGAGGCAGATGTGGCCTCTGGCTATATCCTCTGCAGCTGCACACTCACGGAAGGACAACCCTTCACAGATCTAATACTCTCAGAAATTGCTGACCCTGCCTTGTGTGGGGATACACATAAATGCTGCTTCTCAGGGAAGAACCTTCTAGATGTACACAGGCTCTGCCCACCACACCAGCCATTGGTTCCTCCTGGGCAGCAAGGAGTAAAAGGAGGCTTCCTGGCCAAGTGGTTCTCCACTTGCAAGATCTAACTGAACTCTGGATTTCATGTTTTTGGACTTGTGCTTTGTCTCCAATTCCTGACTTGCCCTCTGATGCTGATTACTCTTTGGCCCTGACTCTTGGCTTCTGCCAAGACTTGTTAAAAGAGGACGATGTATAAGAAGGGAGATCAGGGGTCTTGAAGTTGACCATCCATGGTTAGCATCCCTGAGGCTGATCAACCACAGATAGCATCCTTGAAGCTCATTCACGGTCTTTCTGAATTTACATCTATGCATATTTCAAACAGTGAAAATCCAGATAGAAAAGTTGTTGAGCTTTTATTCTGCTCTGTTCTGTTTTTTGGGGAGATCAAAATCACAAGATAAATTGCTGCTTTTGAGTTGTTTTTATGGAAAATCACCCAAAACGGCACTGCTAATGTGGGTTGCCGTATACATCTGGATTTTCCCGGACTTTTTCAATTTCCACCTGGACACTGCTGCCCAACGCAGTATTCCAGATATGTCCGGGAAATTCCATACATATGATAACCCTATCTATACGTATCAGTGAGCATATGCATATTTTATGCAGATCTGTTTCCTCTTTTATCCTTTTTTGGGTGATGGATTTTCTCTTTGTTGTTGTGCTTGTTGTTGTGCTACTGGATCAGTTTTTGTGCTGACAACCAGTCCTGAATTTCAGCTCTTTAGCAGTTGATAGCACTGTGGAATAATGTTTCATGGAGGTGGGGGGAAATGCTGTCCTTTTTCATGCCCCCTGAATCTTCCTGCCCTCCCTTAGAACATCTAACACTGCTAGCAGATTCCTGTCGCAGGAAGCTGGAGACATGAAGGCTTGTCTTGTTTTGTGCTGGACCCCAGGCTATGACTTGGGGATCTCCCTTAGAACCTAATGGAAAGGCAAGATCTGCTGAAGTGTTGATGCTGTGAGCCCCTCCATCCTACGCTCAGGTTACGCATATATATTTAAATAAAGCCTTATAGCCTAAAGACACTACAGTTTCACTTGACCTTCATTCCAAGGAAACTGAACCCCAAGTAAGCACTGGAACCCCTGAAGTCTCTTGCTGCTTGGAGACTCGGGTGCATGTAACACTGGTGTCCGTAGTGGGACTGTGTTTCCTAGAGGAGGAATTGTGAAGCCCTCCACCCTGTGTTCAGGCTGTATATACATGGGTACCTTGGTTTACAACCATAATCCATTCTGGAGGTCCGGTTGTAAACCAAAACAGGTTGTAACCAAAGGCACGCTTTCGCCAATGGGGCCTCCCCCCAAAAAATGGTTGTAATAAAAAATGGGTTATAATCCAAAAAAAAGGGACACACACTTCCAGGTTTGACGTGGTTGTAATCCAAAGCGGTTGCAAACCAAGGTACCACTGTATGTGTAAATAAAATGCTATACCCTAAAGGCACCACAGTCTCTGTTCACCTTCATTCCAAGGAAACTAAACCCCGGATAAAGCACTTGGAACCCCTGGAATCACTTGCTGCTTTGAGATTCAGGGGGTCTGCAACAATATGGAAGCAGGAACATTTCTTAATGGAACTGATGGAAGTTCCGTTTGTTTGGCTTCAAACGATCATTTTAATTTTTTTTGCAGGAAATTGGTTTGCATTCTGATCCACCAGAGGATGCATTTTAAGCCAGGGCTGCCATTCCTGGGTAATCTAAATGGACATGAATGATTATGGATGGTGAAGGTGGCCGGGAGAGACAAGGAACGAAATCCGAAGGCTGGGCAATTGCCATTCTCTCTGTGGCAGGATGACACCTACCTGTAAGCCCCTCTTTGATCTTAATGCGAGAGGATGAGTCCTGCCAGAGAATATTTAGACTCAGATTGGCAGAGAGGTTGTGACAAGGAGGGGGCAGTGGAAGGAGGGAGAGAGATGCCCCCACGAGACCCTTTGGAATGATAAATAACATGTCAAGTGGATGCCTCTCCCCCCTCCCCATTAGCCTTTCAAACGGTTCACGCACTACAACTCCCCCTTCATTCTGGAGCCACAGTTCTCATGAGAATATTTGTAACTTCTCGACGAGGGACAGAAAACGGTCTAAAGGGGATGATTAAGGACCAAGAAAAGAACTAAAACTGAGGAACGTAAAACATTTCCCTGCTAACGTTCGAAGGAAACTAAAATGTTATTCTGTCGTGTCAAGTGCAGAGAGAACCCACCTCTAGGCTTTTGGTTAGTTCTCAGCGATGGATCTTTCTTCTAAATAGGAAGCCAGCGGCTAGAAGATGCCTATGCTTAAATGAGCATTGATGGCTGGTGGCTATCGGGCGATGCACATGCGTGGGAAGTGGAGGCGTGGAGAGAAGCAGAGGGACGAGTTGAATGTCACCAGGGAAAGAAACAGGAGTTTCTTTCCAGCTTGCTGGGGGCGCCAAGGATTTGCTCCGAGACCCCCAATTGTTGTTGTTTCAAAGAATAGCACCGAAAACTAGAGTTCTTGCCACCCCCTCACACTCAGCTTGTTTCATTGCTTGTTTTATTTCTGGAAATTCATGATAATAATGCACAACAGAATCATAGAATTGTAGGCATGCAAGGGACCCCAAGTGTTATCTAATCCACCCCCTGCAATGCCGGAATCTTTTGCCCAACATGGGGCTCAAACCCACGACCCTGAGATTAAGAGTCTTATGATCTACTGACTGAGCTATTCTAGCAGGATGAACTACATCAGGTATTCATAAATGTATATATATGAACCTTGTATTCCACCATGGAATATATATTATGGGGTTTTTTTAAGTTCTATTTTTTATCTTGTATTTTTACACTCCTTGCCTTTATGACTGTTTCAATGATGTATCTTAGTTTGATCTAAGTGTTGAGCTTGGCGGCAATGCTAGGGTCAGGAAGGCAGAGCATCTCCTGCCACACAGTTCTTCCCTTGGACAGCATGATAGGCTGCTTTGATATAATTTCTTTTATTCTTGAGATCCTGGGCTGCATTTTGTATTTTTAGTGGATCTGTAATCTGCGTGGAGTTGTATGGGAGTTACGCAAATGCAATCACTCAATAAACAAATAGAATTAGTGCCTCATCTTGTCCATTCCTGGATGGCTGCCATTAAACTGGATGGTGAAAGATAGAGAGAGGCCATATTTGCACTGTGCATTTAAAGCTCTGTGATTCCTCTTGGAACAGTCATGGTTTGCCCCAAAGAATTCTGGGAGCTGTAGTTTGCTGAGGATGCTGAGAGTTCTTCGGAGGTTTCTATTCCCCTCAAAGATTCCTCCTTCTGTGTCCTTCTAATGAAATTTCCCTGTGCCAGGGAATGTTTCCGTCAATCCATGAACGCTGTTGCATAAACAAAAAATCTGTGGGCAGGAAGAGGAAGTTTATACAGCAACAACGAAGGTCAGGAACCAATCCCATGCCCTGCAGCAATTCACTAAAGAAACTAGGGAGATGCTTGCAACTAGAGGTGGAGAAGTTTGATTCCGTATGCTTTTAAAAGCTGAATCTACCCAATTCGAACTTTCTGAAGCACTAGGCAAACTGAAACACAGCCATCCTTTAAAATTCGCATCCAGCTGAATTTTGCGAAATGGTTTCCCATCCAAACAGTGTTAACAAAAATGGATATATTGTCTAAAAGTGTGTGTTGAAATTAACACATTAGTGGGAATACCACACAAAGGTGCATTGTGTTAGGAGAAATGGCTTGGGAAAATGTGTTACGTTGGTCAAAACTGCATGCAAAAATGTGCTTATTGGGAGAAATGTGGGGTATAGATGTGATAAATAAAATAAGGAAAACCAAAGCAAAGAAAGCTAAATAGGAAAATGCAGGGGTTCTTTGCTGAAGGCATAGGAGCATTTTGCCCCCCCCCAATATTCTTGGTGCTTTCAATTGGCATTTTTGCAAAATTAATCACCATCTTTGCAAACATAAGGATTACCACATTTTAAATTCCTCTTCTATGTCTTACAAACAAGGCGTTGCGAGTCTTCTCCTCCCAACACCTATGTTTTTAAAACATCATCTTGATCTGCACACATTAACAGGGGAGTGATATTTATATCAGGACTTCAAAACCAGTGCTTCTCATAATATTGCTGGACTACAATTCCCATCATCCCTGGCCATTGGCTGCTCTGACTGGGGGTGATGGAGATGAGGTCCCCAAAAACATCTGGAGGGCCACATGTTCCCCATCCCTGCACTGTATGTTCAGTATTCTTCTCACCTCCCAAGGCTAGACTATATATTGGACAGGCTTCTCTAGTGCTTGAATTACCCTCTTGACCACAAAGGACGTTGGAACAAAAGGAGCGAGTGTCACGTCGCAGGAAATGACGCCTCTATCCTGCTGCCTCCAACCTCTTTAAAACAAAAGCACAAATTGAAGCCAAGCTGTTCGTTTGCTTCTTTCATCTCCATCTTCGCTTCAGCACCTCTTTTATTTTGGAGAGAAATAAACCAACTGACAACAGGCTGACAAAACAGGCTGCGACCGTTGTTTAAAAAACGCACCATCGATCAGAACCACTGCTAAATCCAAATTGCAACCTTTTTCGCTGGGAGTCCCAGTGCCAAGTGCGAGAATGTGCAGCCCCGCGCCCGCCACCCCCACATAAAGTCTGGGTCAACGGCCTGCTTCTTTCATTTGCGTTTCCACCACACCTCATAGATCCACTTCTCCTTGGGCACTGCTGTTATCACGCCTTTCTCTCGCCTTGATTTATTAACTGTGGAGCTGTCGAATTATGAAAACCAAGGCCCGAGAAATAATTATTAATGTTCAAGGAATTCATTTCACACTTGAACACTTCCCCCTCTTTCTAACAATTTGCTGAGGGCCTCCTCATTTGGGTTGATGGGGCAGTGAAACAAGGGAACTTGCATTATGTGCAATTAGCCCAGGTAGATGGTAAAGGTAAAGGGATCCTTGACCATTAGGTCCAGTCGTGACCGACTCTGGGGTTGCGGCGCTCATCTCGCTTTATTGGCCGAGGGAGCCGGCGTACAGCTTCCGGGTCATGTGGCCAGCACGACTAAGCTGCTTCTGGTGAACCAGAGAAGCACACGGAAACGCCATTTACCTTCCTGCCAGAGCGCTACCTATTTATCTACTTGCACTTTGACATGCTTTCCAACTGCTAGGTTGGCAGGAGCAGGGACCGAACAACGGGAGCTCACCCCGTCGCGGGGATTCAAACTGCCAACCTTCTGATCAGCAAGTCCTAGGCTCTGTGGTTTAACCCACAGCGCCACCCACGTCCCTTTTCAGGTAGATGGAGGAAGATGCAAAAGACCCATATCAGGACTTCCTTAGTGTGGACAGTCTCTCTTCAGACCCTCCAATTTCCCCTATTTTCCAGGGACAGTCCCAGATTTACAAAAGCCATCCTGCTTTCTGATTTGATCCCAGAATGTCCTGCTTTCCCTTAGGACGTCCCTATTTTCATTGGAGAAATGTTGGAGCCTATGGTATTATGGGAACCCTGAGCCCATGCGATAGTAACTATACAGTGGTACCTCTGGTTATGATCTTAATTCGTTCTGGAGGTCCGTTCTTAACCTGAAACCATTCTTAACCTGAGGTACCACTTTAGCTAACGGGGCCTCCTGCTGCCGCCGCTGCACGATTTCTGTTCTCTTCCTGAGGTAAAGTTCTTCACCTGAGGTACTACTTCTGGATTAGCGTAGTCTGTATCCCAAAGTGTTTGTAACCCGAGGTGTTTGTAACCAGAGGTACCACCGTACAACCTTTCGAATACATCTGAAGGCAGACCTGTATAGGGAAGTTTTTAAACGTTTAATGTTCTATTATGTTTTTATAAATGTTGGAAGCCGCCCAGAGTGGCTGGGGCAACCCAGTCAGATGGGCAGGGCATAAATAATACAATTATTATCCTTATTGAATAGGATGTCCCTGTTTTCATCGGAGAAATGTTGGAGGGCATGTCTCTCTTCTACAATTAGTGGAAAGAGAAGACAAGGCTGAGAAGCTTGTTTTCTGCTGCTCCAGAGGGGAGGCTCTGAACCAATGGATTCAAATGACAAGGAAGGATATGCCAACTGAACATCAGGAAGAAGTTTCTAAGGGTAAGAGCTGTTTGGCTGTGGGACAGGCTCCCTTGGAAGGCAGTGGACTCTCCTTCACTGGAGGTTTTTAAACAGAAGTTGGATGGCCAGGGATTCGTAGTGGTTAAGAGCAGTGGACTCATAATCTGGGGAACCGGGTTCGCTTCCCCACTCCTCCACATGCAGCTGCTGGGTGACCTTGGGCTAGTCACACTTCTCTGAAGTCTCTCAGCCCCACTCACCTCACAGAGTGTTTGTTGTGGGGGAGGAAGGGAAAGGAGAATGTTAGCCGCTTTGAGACTCCTTAGGGTAGTGATAAAGCGGGATATCAAATCCAAACTCTTCTTCTTTTTCTTCTTCTTTAGCTGTGATTCTTGCATGGCAAGGGGTTTGGACTAGAAGAGCCTTGGGGTCCCTTCCAACGGTTCTAAGATTCTATGGTTCTTCGAAAGACCAGAGGAATTTCTGAAATGTCCTTTGGAGGAGAGAAGCCAGGGGACATTGAAAAAAGAGAAAGCATCGGAAGTCAAACAGGCATCAGGGATGTTTATTTCAGTCCATTTTGCCCTTGCGTGCTCCTGCTGGAGGTCCACCCATACTGGAACATGGGGGAGACAACGAATCACCATTTTGCTTTAGAATACCTCTGCACTGCGTTATGTTAAAAATTCACCATCTTTTCCAAGAAGCAAGTACCTTATTTTATTTCATTATTTTCTTTAAGGCAATTTTAATGCTACACAATTGCACTCCCTCCATGTTATTTTTCAACTACCGATTCCCTGGAGGTCAAGGCAACGAATGCTTTTAGTTTGTTTGGTTGTTTGCACGAAAACAAAATGCAACGGCGCTCAGTGTAAATGGCATATTTTGTGTTGCAAAATGATAGACGCAGATCTGTAAATGATGAGGAAGGAAGGAAATAATTCATCGTTCACCTGATTTCTCATGAAGCAGGGTGTGCTCATTTCAGTAGGCAGAGCTGTCAGTTTGCATACGCACACACATTAAAAGGAATGTAAGATGAGTGATTAATGCGCACAAGAAGCAGTCATTGCGCACATTCACCAGGGCCTCATGGGGAATGTGCACATAATCCAGCCATGAAAAGAGAATTTTGCACATTTCCCAGTCAATAGGCCTTGGGAAATTTGCAAGTATCAACTGAATTTGTGTATAATCTGGCCATTATGCATAATCCCCAATTGGCTTTGAGGAACCTGAGTATCTTGATTGCATTTTGTACATTCTCCAGACAATATGCACATTCCCCAGTCAGTATGCAGGGTCTCCAAGAAACATGCCCTTCCCACCTTCATTTAGAAGTGCACAGTTTGCACAGGACTGCTTCTGACCCTCTTCCAAATTGAACATGGCCCACAACACACCCTCTTGCTAAACAGCTGGAAGAAAGGTTCAGATAAAGATTTAACTGGTACGGAATGTACAAAATTCAGCACATGCAATTTATATACAGATTGATCTTTATTCTACAAATGTCTCCCTATGAGTGATGCAAGTCTACTCTCCAGCCAAATTCATAAGCTGCATGCTGCTTACCAAAAGTGCAATATTACCTACTAACTACTTGCACCCGCAAAAAATACTGCTAACTTCAGTTTTCCAAAACAGATGTGCTGTAGAAAAAGAAAAGCACAAAACCTGAGTACAAAAACCTTTCATTATATTTCTCAAATGCAATAGAAAACATTTTAGCACCCAAATCATTTTGAATAACCTTGCAAATGGTGAGGTTAAAATTTAAGCCTCTTAAAAGTTTCATTATCAAGCACATCAACATCTCATTTTGCATGCCTTTTCCTCCGCAGATTTTGTCTTCAGTCCCTTCAGGTCAAGTGCTTACGCTTGGGCATGTTCAATTGATATAGTTGCCAAGCCAACTAGTCTCTTTTGCAACATGGTTGAGTGTATGCAAGTTTTTATAAGGTTGAGCTTTGAGAAACTGATTTCAGCACTTGCCACTGACACCGAGTGTGTGGGAAGGATCCTTAGAGCAACAGAAACATTAGGCACTTTATGCAGGAGTTTTTGCTGTACAGTCAAACCTTGGTTGTCAAACGTAATCCGTTCAAGAAGCCCATTTGGCTTCCGAAATATTCGACAACTGAGGCGCAGCTTCTGATTGGTTGCAGGAGCTTCCTGCACTCAAGCGGAAGCCATGTTAGACGTTCGGCTTCCGTATAACGTTCGAAAACAGGAACACTTACTTCTGGGTTTTCGGAGTCCGGGAGCCAAAATGTTCCAAAATGGAGGTGTTTGGGATCCGAGGTTTGACTGTAGTATGAAGAAAAGTACTCCTTTGAGGAGGCGTAGACTTTGGAATTCTTCAAGCTGTTGCTATAAGTTCACAACACAGATCTTCAGCATCAATATGTTTGTTTCCTTTGAAGATGTCCCAGAAGGTTGTGGAGGTTTAGGATCAGAGTTTTTCTTCTCCTAGACGGGCTACCTTCCCAGGTTGATGAGCCCCATCTGCCCCTCACTTCCCTCTATAGCACGTACAGAAACTTGACCACTGACCTTCTTGACCACTGGACCGTTGGTCTATCTGTTTCATAGAATCATAGAATTGGAGAGTTGGAAGGGACTTGAAGAGTCATCTAGTTCCAACCCCTGCAATGCAGGAATCTCAACAAAAGCATCCATGACAGATGGCCATCCAACCTCTGCTTAAAAACCTCCAAGGAAGGAGAATCCACAACCTCCTGAAGGTGACCATTCACTGTCGAACAGCTCTTACCCTCAGAAAGATTTTTCCTGATGTTTAGTCAGAATCTCCTTTCTTGTAACTGGAAGCCATTGCTTCGAGTTCTACCCTACAGGAGATATTTGAAGGTGGCTATCATACAGGGACGCAGGTGGTGCTGTGGGTTAAAGCCTCAGCGCCTAGGGCTTGCCGATCGAAAGGTCGGCGGTTCGAATCCCTGCGGTGGGGTGCGCTCCCGCTGCTCGGTCCCAGCGCCTGCCAACCTAGCAGTTCGAAAGCACCTCCGGGTGCAAGTAGATAAATAGGGACCGCTTACCAGCGGGAAGGTAAACGGCGTTTCCGTGTGCGGCTCTGGCTCTGGCTCTGGCCAGAGCAGCAATGTCACGCTGGCCACGTGACCCGGAAGTGTCTCCGGACAGCGCTGGCCCCTGGCCTCTTAAGTGAGATGGGCGCACAACCCCAGAGTCTGTCAAGACTGGCCCGTACGGGCAGGGGTACCTTTACCTTTACCTTTTATCATACCATATGGCTATCATATCATATATTTCATATATACATAAAAAACAACTCTAATACTTCAAAAATGATAAAACCCTTCAAAATATAAAATAAAAGTAAAATATTATTGGAAATGTATAAGATATAACATAAAACTAATCTGTATAAAACTGTGCACCTCAAAGATACAGTCATACCTTGGTTTTGGAACAGCCTAGTTTTTGAACGTTTTGGCTCCCGAACGATCGAAACCCGGAAGTGACTGTTACGGTTTTCAAACGTTCTTTTGGAGGCCGAACGTCCGGTGAGGCTTCCAATTGGCTGCAGGAGCTTTCTGCAGCCAATCAGAAGCTGCGCTTTGGTTTTCGAACGCTTTGGAAGTCAAACAGACTTCTGGAATGGATTCCATTTGACTTACAAGGTACAACTGTACTGCACCCCTCTGAGGTCTGTGCCCCAGGCAGCTGCCTAGTTGGCCTAATGAGAGCATCAGCCCTGCCAACCAGTTTTAGGGAATGTTTTCCCTCAACCCAGAGCCAAGCCCCCCCTTTCCGCTGGTAGACAGTCATCTCATTGTGGTTTGGGGAACCCTCTCCTGGATGGCTAAATCCATCATTCTACAAATACACAAAACTGTAGCAAGTACCACTTGTTGTGCAAAAAGGCAGGTGTCTCAGGCCATGCGTCTTTTAAAAAGTCCCAGGCACCCTCCGATTTGTGATATGAGCCACGCAATCCCCTCACAAAAATTGAGTAATGGCAATTATTTCTCAAGGCTGTATTTTCGTGAATGGCGCACTTATTTTCTCAGGGATGCATTTGTTTTCCCAGCTGTGCCACATGGGTGGCGTTAATTTGTGAGGCAAGGCTCGGCTTGAGAAAAGCAACAGTTTTGCTCCTCTCCCTCCCCCCCCCACCGCCCTGCAAGTCTCTGGCAATTACTTTCCAAGACTTGGTACCCGCAAAGTTCTTGCAGAACCAAGGTTCTAGCAGAGGGGAAGGCTCCAGAGAGTCTGGGGAAAGAAGACAGGTAAGTGCAGAGTTTCTAGAGCAGGGGTGAGGGCAGGTGTGGCCCCCACAGATGTTGCTGGACTGCAACTTGAAGCATCCCTGACCATCACCCAAGCCAGGGCTAGGGGAGGAATTTGGTTTGCTTCCCATTTTAATGCCAATCTAGCTAATTCACATCTCTCAAAACAATACGTGCAGCGAGGCCCTGCTTTCCTTCAAAATTATCCGAATTCTGAGGGGCAGTCCTCCAACCCTAAGGTGTATATATAAGTGAGAACAGCAAACTAAAAATGTGTTATATTAGGGAAAATGTGTATATTAGTACATAGAATCATAGAATATGCAGAAATATGCAGCTGTCCCTTACAGGGATCGAACCTGCAACCTTGATGTTATCGGTACCATGCTCCAGCCGCGCTAGCCAGGAATTATTTTTTGTGTTTAAAAATGTGCACATTAGGAGAAATGCACACCAAGATGCTGGCGAATTTCTGCGGGGACTTTTTCAAATCGTGTGGGGTTTTTTTGGTTTTTTTTTTTTGCAAACTAATGCCAGGGAGCATTAAATGAGTGGAAAAATGAGAATCTGAAAGGAAGCGAAATGGAGAGATTCCTCCACTCCTCGTTGTGGCGGATGGAGCCAGAAACATCTGGAGGGCCACAGATGTTCCCCATCCCTGTCCTAGATAATGGGAAGATTCTAGAGTCGTACGATGGAAGGGAAATGCTGGAGGCAAGGGACAGGGGGCTTGCCAGCTAATTGAGCGAAAAACCACACTGGTTTCCTCCTGTGCTCCGACTGTGATCTGCCCATGTCCTAGCCTGGACAGGTCCTGAGATTCAGAGGCGGAGCTTGGTTAAGGGGTGGAGCTTGGTGTCACGGGGCAAGGCGTTGTAGCATCTGGAAGGAACATCTGCGGGTTAGAGATGGACAAGTTGGGCAGGTAATAGCAAGAATGAATGAAATTAGGAACAAAAAAAGGTCACTCTTCACCTTGAGGTTATGGTAAGAAGATCATAAGGAGCAAGTCAATGGCCCGTCTGGTTCAACATCCTATTCTCACAAGGGCTGACCAGAAACCAGCAAGCAGGACCTGAGGACCTCTTCCCTCCTGCAGTTACCAACAACTGGGGTTCAGAAGCACTACAATGGTACCTCGGGTTAAGAACTTAATTCGTTTTGGAGGTCCGTTCTTAACCTGAAACTGTTCTTAACCTGAAGCACCACTTTAGCTAATGGGGCCTCCCGCTTCCGCCGCGCCGCCGGAGCATGATTTCTGTTCTCATCCTGAAGCAAAGTTCTTAACCCGAGGTACTATTTCTGGGTTAGTGGAGTCTGTAACCTGAAGTGTATGTAACCCAAGGTACCACTGTACTGCCTCCAACCATGAAGGCAGAGCACAGCCATTGTGGTTAGCAGCTATTTATAGCCTCCTCCTCCTCCACAAATTCATCCAATCCTCTTTTAAAGCCATCCCGTTTGGCGGCCATCGCTGCCTCCTGTGGCAGGGAGTTCCGCAGTTTAACGGTGCATTGCACGAATAAGTGCTTTCTTTTCTCTGTCCCAGATTTTCCAACATTCAGCTTCAGTGGATGTCCGCGAGTTGAGTTGTCACGTTATGAGAATTATAGGCAGTTAGGTTGAACTCCTTCCCACAGAGATCCTGAAAAGGAGGTTAAAAGTTTGGAAATTCAGGTCAAATTGCAAGTCTCGGCAGTCCCACCCATGACTATCTTGACTTTACAAGCGACTGGGCCACCTGGGCTCTGTTACCATTAATAATCCTTCCTACCCGGTGTCTTAGGGGCTGAATAAATACTAGCAACATCTTGTTTACCTGTTGGATTTGTCGATGAGCAGCCTGAGCGAGCAGCAACATCCTTGAAGGGAAGGCCATGTCAGGCTTTTGGCACATCGATCCAAAAACCTTGTCGGAAAGACGACCCCCCCCCCGCTTCTTCCTGTGTTGTGAGCCCAAGACTCACTTTCCCTTTTTAAAAATAAATAAATAAACTGCCGCGCTCTTTTATTCCGTCTTTGAAGCGGCAAAACGAGGAACCAGGCCTTCTCCTTTCTCCCCCCCGCCCTTTTGCCTGTCATCTGTCCAATGAGCGTCTCATAAAACAAATTGAGAGGTTTAAATCTCGGAGACAAAAATCAATATGGGAGATAAGTAAAGAATAGGAGGAAGTCAGGCGGCTGAGATTTATTTCCCTGGAAATGTTTTTTCAATGGATTTACTAATAAATCTAAAGTGGCCGTTGCTCGGGCCTTTGATATGCAATCTCTCCCTTTACTTAGATGAAAGGCTCACATGAAAAAGGAAGCCTCGCTTATTGATTTTAACAAGGGCATAAATCACGGAAGTCCCACATGTTATCACTCCCGGCATGTGCGCTCGCTCAGAGTTGGGAGAGACAGAGCCCCGTCCAACACACACACACACACACACACACACAGAGAGAGAGAGAGAGAGAGAGAGAGAGAATTGTTCCTGCTTCCTCTTCTTCCTTGCCCCCTCTTTAACTGACCACAACTTCTAACCGGCCAGATTGATGCTGCCGCAGGCACTGGCTCAGAATGTTCCAACTATAGACTGATGGTGGTCTCATAACAACCTAAGAGTAGTCTCCTGGATCAGGCCCATCTCAACCAGCATCCTGTTCCCACAACCAGATGCCCGTGGGAAACCAGCAAGCAGGATTCGAACACAAGACCCGTCTCCCCTCCTGCGGCTTCAAGCAACTGGGATTCATAGGCATTGCTGCCTCCAACTGCAGAGACAGAGCACAGCCACCCTGGCTAGTAAGCCACCGATAGCCTTGTCTTCCATGAATCTGTCCAATCCTCTTGAAAAAACTTCCAAGTCGGTGGCCATCTCTGCCTCCTGTGGCAGTGAGTTCCATGGTTTACACTGCATGAACAAGTCCCTTCTTCCAATATCTACGATTCCCCTCCCGGAGCTACAGTTCCTTGTGAAGAGGGGTTGACTGTTAAACTACTTCGGGAATTATAGTTCTGGGAGCAAGATAGGGAGCTCCTAACAACTCTCAGCACCTTGACTACAGATCCCAGAATGAGATGGATTGTATTTGTGTAAAACTCAGCACACACAAATCTGTGTGTTCTTTTGTCACGAGTGTAAAGTGAGCACCTAAACGTCAGTCTCCAATGTATGTAATATATATACTGTGTGTATATATATATATATATATATATATATATATATAAAAAACAGTGGATAGTGTTCTCGAAGCTACCAGCATGAGTTTGACCAAACTGCGGGAGGCAGTGGAAGACAGAAGTGCTTGGCGTGCTCTGGTCCAGGGGGTCATGAAGAGTCGGACACGACTAAACGACTAAACAACAACAACAACTACTATATATATATATAGAGAGAGAGAGAGAGAGAGAGAGAGCAAGTTCTGAAGTCAAGGTGAATGCAAATTTAAAAACAAAGTGTATACGCAAATAAATGCAGAGCATGCATTTTCAAAATACAACAAACTTAATTTTTTTCCATTTTTTCTTCTTTTTTAAACTAGTCATAAATCTGTCTAGGCATCCTCAAAGCAATTTCTCCAACGGCATCTCCTAAGCTCTTGCACAAATCATCTGGACCAGGTCTTCACTCCCTCAATTGTATCGTATAAATCAATGTTAACATTCTTTCAGGAGCCCACGTTTTAGATAGCCAGAGTTCAATAACAGGACAGAGTCTTTATTTTCTCATTATGAACAATAGGCATTTTGATCATAGCAAAGGGATTAACGCCAACTTCTTTGGCACAGTGACCGGCAAGCTTCCACGCTGCCTACGTGTGTCCTCTTTCACGATGTGCCTTAGTTCTCCAAGGGGGGTTGTTAAAGAGGGACGTTTAGGAACATAGAAAGTAATTTCTAATTCGGTCAGACCATTGGGTGCTTTAGCTTGGTGTTGCCAACACTGACTGGCAGGGACTCTCCAGTGTTTCACAGAATTGTAGAGCTAGAAGAGACCCCAGGGGTCATGTAGTTGAACCCCCTGCAGTTCAGGAATCTCAGCTAAAGCATCCAAGACTGATGGCCCTCCAACCTCTGCTTAGAAACCTCCAAGGAAGGAGAGTCCAGCACCTTCAGAGGGAGACCGTTCCACTGCCAAACAGCTCTTATGGTTTCCCCAGTGGCGATGTATGGAAGTGAGAGCTGGACCATAAAGAAGGCTGATCGCCGAAGAATTGATGCTTTTGAATTCTGGTGCTGGAGGAGACTCTTGAGAGTCCCATGGACTGCAAGAAGATCAAACCGATCCATTCTGAAGGAAATCAGCCCTGAGTGCTCACTGGAAGGACAGATCGTGAAGCTGAGGCTCCAATACTTTGGCCACCTCATAAGAAGAGAAGACTCCCTGGAAAAGACCCTGATGTTGGGAAAGATGGAGGGCACAAGGAGAAGGGGACGACAGAGGAAGAGATGGTTGGATAGTGTTCTCGAAGCTACCAGCATGAATTTGACCAAACTGCGGGAGGCAGTGGAAGACAGGAGTGCCTGGCGTGCTCTGGTCCATGGGGTCACGAAGAGTCGGACACGACTAAACGACTAAACAACAACAGTTGGAATCTCTTTTATGGTAACTTGAACCCATCGGTTTGGGACCTACCCTCCCGGGCAGGAGGGAACAAGCTTGCTCCATCTTCCATGCAACAGCCCTTCAGAGATTTGAAGGTGGCTATCATATATCCTCTCAGCTATCTAATCATGCCTCACCAGGCTTCATTTCCAGACCCTTTCAGGCCCAAGACTTTCTCAGCCATACCTGGAGATGCCAGGATTGAACCTGTGACCTTCTGGACGCAAGGCAAGTGCTCCACAACTGGGATTTAACTCCAACGTTAAATGTTTGGAAAAAGTCAGAAGCCCAAGGCAAAATAAGTTCCTCAACTACCACTATTCAACATTGTCAGTGACAATGGTTCACTCATAGGAAAACAAAACCCGAACTCACAGGACTCCACAATAAAAACCCCAACAAGAACTGACCATTGACAGTTGACAGTTTGATAATTTGAAGGGGCCAGCAGGATCCCACAGTCAGGTAACTAGAAAGATGTACAGTGGTACCTCAGGTTAAGAACTTAATTTGTTCTGGAGGTCTGTTCTTAATCTGAAACTGTTCTTAACCTGAAGCACCACTTTAGCTAATGGGGCCTCCTGCTGCCGCTGCGCGATTTCTGTTCTCATCCTGAAGCAAAGTTCTTAACCCAAGGTACTATTTCTGGGTTAGCGGAGTCTGTAACCTGAAGTGTCTGTAACCTGAAACATCTGTGACCCAAGGTACCACTGTATAAGCTTGTTTTTATAGTTCTATAAACACATAGTCTTTGAGTCTCCATATTATCAGTGCTTTTTTTTTCAGGGTACGCAGGACCGGCACCTCTTTTTTTGTTGTTAAAAAGTGGGGCACTTATTATAATAATTTCATGGTGAGTATCAACACCTATTTTTCCTAGAGAAAAAAAAGCACTGCATATTTTTCACCCTTAATGAAGCATTTGCCAGAAGTCATCATCTTTTCCTTTTTGTATCTGTT
Source organism: Podarcis cretensis (assembly GCF_951804945.1). Lineage (NCBI taxonomy): Eukaryota > Metazoa > Chordata > Lepidosauria > Squamata > Lacertidae > Podarcis > Podarcis cretensis. The sequence goes on from NC_137185.1 coordinate 12,806,833, forward strand.
ATTATTTATTTCAAACTAAGCAAGTTTATTTAGGGCCAAATTCAGATGTGGCCAACCTTCCGATGGATGGGGGGTTGAAGATAAAGCAAATGATAGTAATGAAGAAAGAAAAATTGAAATAAAATTCCCTCCAGTGTAATGAATGAAAAGAAAAATTAAAGGAAAAAAAGGGCCTCCGGTGCAATGCAATATAATGGTCTACACACCCTGTTCACCTTACTCCCCTGCCGCTGTGATTAAAAGCCTCTCTTTCAGGGGACCTGGGGCTTCCTTCCTAGCGTGGAACTGGATTGTGAACTCCCTACAACAGCCTTGCTGTGTATACCAAGGCTGGTCAGGCCTGAGACACAATGCACAGAATCTTTTATTTGCAAAAGGAGAAGGCAGGGATACCAGGATAAACAACAAGAGCGAAAAATGGAGGTTCAAAGCTTTGTTACCTAAGCAAGTATTACACAGATCAGGACTTTATCTCCCTTCCTCCCCTCCACCTCACTTGCTTAATTTGTGATCCTCGACCCGCACAGGCAAGCAGCAATTTGGAGACACAAGGAACTGAGCAGGCAGAGGATTGTAGTGTTATGAAGGTTGCACAGCACCTCGAGTCTCTGCCGAGTGGAAGCAAGATCCCGGGGGGTTCCAGGCTTGTGTTTACGTTGGGAAAATCGAGGCACAGTGGAGGAGAGTGCCTTTAAGAAACGTGGTTTATTACGCTTGGTGTCTTCAATGGACGGGGTGCAGAACATTATGCCCCAAGAACATCCTTTTCAATTCACTGCATATCAAAATAATGTTCAAAATAACTTTTATTAAAAAAAAAACCAGAAGCCTTTATTTTGGGAATTACAGTGGTACCTCTGGTTACGTACTTAATTTGTTCTGGAGGTCTGTTCTTAACCTGAAACTGTTCTTAACCTGAAGCACCACTTTAGCTAATGGGGCCTCCCACTGCCGCGCGATTTCTGTTCTCATCCTGAAGCAAAGTTCTTAACCCAAGGTACTATTTCTGGGTTAGCGGAGTCTGTAACCTGAAGCGTCTGTAACCTGAAGTCTATGTAACCCGAGGTACCACTGTATAGGGACAGAACTACCTAAATTGTATAGAAATTTATTTATGTATGCTACTACAGCAGCAGCAAGAATGCTACTTGCCCCAAAGTGGAAAGAAGCAGAAGTCCCAGCAAAGGAAGAATGGATACAAAAACTTATGGAATATGGAATATTCTTTCTTACCGGAAGAATAAGAAATCAAGATAACAAACTTAATGGCTTGGTTAGCCGAACCAGATTGGTTTGCATGCGCTAACCCAGGAATTTCTTGTCTGGCATGGTTCTGCAGCTTGTAGTTCCTCCTCATATCTGAAATATTATCTAAATACTATGGTTTATTAATTTCTTCCATTCACTAATGGACTCTGGTGCCCTAGATCTATGACAATATTAACTCAGGAGAGATCTTCTGGTTGTTAGGAAACAAGAAGATTGCTCCCGAGTCAGAGAGGTGCAAAATTCGGACAGTGCCTCTGTTCAGATCAGAAGCTGGTCAGTGGAGACTGGTGCCCATTGGCACTGGTCAATAGTGTGCAAAATTCAGAAGTGCAGGGCCCTTTCATGATAGTCACAGTCACACCATTCACAGCCACACCCCTTCTAAGGTTATGAAACTTTCCAAGTTTATGCAATAACCTTGTAATTATATAAAATTTTGCAACGATCGATGCAGATCTCCGTGTGGTGCCTTTCTGCCAGCGCCACTGTTGTCTGTGCACCTACATGGGCAAATGATTTGGAGTGCTTCATTCAGAGCGACTTAAGTTGTGTTTTCCCTGAAGTTCCTTTCTGTAGAACAGGAATCACAAACCGTTCTCCTGAAACGGAAGCGCCTTATGTTTTCGGTGTTCCTAAATGCTCAGCTTTGGGAGCAAACAGAACAACTGCTTGGTCTTCTTCCGGCATTCCTTTCTCCAGAGTGGCCCTAGGAGCCAATCCTCATTGGCTGATTTCCCTCCTTTCATTCTGATTGGCTACAATCAGCACAAAGGGTGGCAAGACTTCTCAGTGTCTAGAAAGCTCCCCTTTCATGCTGATTGGACGATTCTAGGATGCTAGAGACTGAGGCCCTGTGGGGGCAGTATACAGTAGCAGTGGATCTTCCTTCTCCCCCCCCCGCTCCTGTGATCCGGGACCACTATATCACTGGGACTGGCACATACATACATATACAGTGGTACCTCAGGTTACATACGCTTCAGGTTACATACACTTCAGGTTACAGACTCCGCTAACCCAGAAATATTACCTTGCATTAAGAACTTCGCTTCAGGATGAGAACAGAAATCGTGCTCCGGCAGCGCGGCGGCAGCAGGAGGTCCCATCAGCTAAAGTGGTTAAGAACAATTCCAGGTTAAGTACAGACCTCCAGAACGAATTAAGTACTTAACCTGAGGTACCACTGTATCCATAAAATTCCAAGAATCATAGAGTTTTAAGGGACCCAGAGAATCATCTAGTCCAACTCCCTGCAATGCAGGAATATCCAGTTGCCTCATACGGGGATCAAACCTGCAACCTTGGCATTATCAGCACCACACTCTTAACCAACTGAGCTATGTACATAATTTTATTTGCATGCCGTCTTTCCATAGCCAAAACCATGCTCAAGGCGACTTGCAACATGGAAAAAGTACATTATTACAAACCTAACAAAAGCAGTCATAAACAGACTGAACGTAAACTGAACAGTTTCCATGTGAACCGTGACGAGACCCAAAACCATGATACAAAAAATGAACATCAATAACAGCAACAACGTAATCCCCTAAACAATACCCCTGCCCAAGAGTCTTGCTCAGCAGCCTCAACTTTTGTAGCTGGAGTCAGTCCAGGCCCTGCCCTCCCAGGTGGCCTGATTCACCAGGTTTTTCTTATGTTCTTAAACAACAAACATATAACAAAATTTTAAGCAGAGGTGGGATGGCCTTCTGTCACGGAATATTTTTGCTGAGATTCCTGCATTGCAGGGAGTGAACTGGCTTTCAGAATCCTCGGTGTTCTGCAAACGGAGTGAATATTACGGGAATTCCTTTCCATCGCTAAGCTTTTCATCTTCCGCTTGTAAATGTTGTTAGGTGTGTTCCCCTGCCCCCTGCCTTTAATGTAAAGAGCAATTCTCCACTGGTGTCAGTTAAGGGGTCAGGGGGAGAGAGAGAGAGAGAGAGAAAGAGAGAGAGGGAGAGGGAGGGAGGGAGAGCCGACCCAAAAATAGACCTTTTCCATAAACAAAAAATGCATTCTGTTTTACTAGCATAAACAGACAGCTGTCTTAAAGGATCTTGCCACCCAGGCCTTGACTCGAAGAAGGGAAAAGGAAGCAACGTTGAAGAAAGTGATTCACCACCACAGTTAGGAGGAAGAGGAGGAGGAGGAGAGGGGTGTGGTAGGACAGGGTCATGGCTGACACAGACTCCTGGGAGATGCCTCCGGGGGAAGGATTACTTCGGAGCAGCTGAACTGCACATTACAGACCCACAGGCTGTACGCGCCAGGGAGCCAGTCTGTGGCAGCAGGTGTGTGAAGTCTTGCTGCCCTCTTTTGTAGGGGGGCAGGTGTCCTCTGCCCTTACATGGCCTCCAAAAATTGAGCAGGTACCGTATTTTTCGCTCCATAAGACGCACTTAGTTTTTAGAGGGGGAATGCAAGAAAGAAAATATTCTTTAAAGGAGCGCTGAGCAGAGCCTGTATGCATCCCAGGCTCTGCTCATCGCTCCCTTTCACGAGTCACATGGACCATGTGCGGCGCTTGCAGGCTTTGCTGATTGGCTGCCTTTTTACTGCCCGTTACTGATGGGCTGCCCTTCTCCCTACTCAGGGAAAAGCCCCCAAGAGCCACACACACACTCCACGCGGCTCTTTACAGGGAGTGTGGCTATTGGGGGCTTTTCCGGGAGGTGGGGGAAGGGACTGAGGGGCTGCCCTCTGTCCTTTCCCCCACCTCCCAGAAAAGCCAGCAAGAGCCACTGCACAGCTATCCCAAAAGCCACACGAAGCCTCTTCAGGGCAGCGCGATGAAGGCTCCCACTGCCCTGAGGAGGCTTCATGCGGCTAAGCCAGAAGCTAGAACAGCGAGAGGGAGCACTGCACAGCGATCCCTCCTGCTGTTCTGGCTTCTGGGATAGCTGCGCAGCCTGCATTCGCTCCATAAGACGCACACACATTTCCCCTTACTTTTTAGGAGGGAAAAAGTACTTCTTATAGAGCGAAAAATACGGTAGCTCTTTCCCCAAACACCATTCCATATTCCAGGAGCAGAAAGGCTGGTTCCATTTCCGCACGCTAGAGATGGATAGTGACTTTGTAAGATGCCCACGGTTGGGTCCTCTCACCTCCTTACTTCTCCCTGGGAGACATCCCTAGGTGTGTCTCTGCTTCTGAACTCTTTCAGGAACCAAACAAACCTCTGTGTTGCAAAGAGAACGTCAGCAATGTCTAGGCAACACGATGACCATGTACCAGTACATACGCAACAGACAATCTTTATAGAATTCATTCATCAGCGTGTATTATAATTTTTGTAAAGTGATATGTGCATGCAGGTCATCGTCTGTAAAATTTTATTTTCAGTTTATGAAGCAATCCTATATCCTCCCACCACGCTGACAAAGAATTCTACGAAACAGTAGTCAATATCCAGAATCACTGTTCAGTGTTGGACATCCTATTTGCCAAATGCACAAAGCTTCACAGCTTTTCTTTCATCGTACAAAGTCTGGTACCTCGCTTCATTTAAAGATTTTCAGAGACTTTGAGGCTAAAGAATTCATTTTGTACTTGTTATGGTTTGAAGGAATTCTATAAAGACTGTCTATTGTGTCTGAACTCTTTCAGCCACAGCAGGCTGAGTCCCCGAACCTCCACCATCCTCCAAAGGCTGAGAAGATGGCAGCCCCTGGGTCTCCCACCTCATGAGGTCCAGGTGTGTCTGGGGACAGTGGGGCAGAGGGCTTCATCGAGCGGACGGTGCCTTATGGTCAGTGCCAGAGGGCTCAGAGGAAGCCATGTCACTAACCCAATGCAGGACAGGTGTGGTCTTCAGATGGCGGCCCATCAATGCAGGGGCCAGAACAGTTGAGCTTCAGAGAGATGGTGGCCTCATTGGTCTCCTTGGGGTTCCCAGGAGCATGCTGGCGCCTCCCCTTACTTCCCCATTTTGGGCTTTGTTTCCATCAGCATGCACCCCCCACATTTTCATTGGTCTTCCCATTTTCTTTTCTCTCTGTTCTTTCCATCTGCCTTCTCTTCCAACGAAGCTGAATGTTGGAACAGCTCGAAGAAGAGACTTCTTCGTGCAGTGTAAAGTTAAGCCACGGAACTCTTTGACACAGGAGACATTTTGATGCCCACTTAACACTCATGACAAAAGAAAACACAGATTTGTGTGCGCTGAGTTTTACACAGATACAGTCCATCTCATTCTGGGTTCTGTACAGTGGTACCTCTGGTTGCAAATGGGATCCGTTCTGGAGGCCTGTTCGCAACATGAAAAGAGCGCAACCTGAAGCGCCGTATCTGCATGGGTGCGTGGTGTGATTTAGCGCTTCTGCACATGCGTGAGCGGCGATACCCGGAAGTAACTCTTTCCGGTACTTCCAGGTCACCGCGGGATATAACCTGAAAGAACGTAACATGAAGCAAATATAACATGAGGTATGACTATCCTGCTCACTGGAAGGAGCTGAGGATCCAGTACTTTGGACCCCTCATGAGAAGAGAAGACTCCCTGGAAAAGACCCTGATGTTGGGAAAGATTGAGGGCACAGGGAGAAGGTGACGACAGAGGACAAGATGGTTGGACAGTGTTCTTGAAGCTACCAGCATGAGTTTGACCAAACTGCGGGAGGCAGTGGAAGACAGGAGTGCCTGGCGTGCTCTGGTCCATGAGGCCACGAAGAGTTGGACACGACTAAATGACTAAACAACAACAACAACATCCTGCTCCCAGAACTATAATTCCTGAAGTAGTTTACCAGCCAACCCCTCTTCACAAGGATCTGTGGGGATCTCTGGGAGGGGAATCGTAGGTATGGGAAGAAGGGACTTGTTCATGCAGCATAAACCATGGAACTCACTGCCACAGGAGGCAGAGATGGCCACCGACTTGGAAGTTTTTTAAAGAGGATTGGGCAGATTCATGGAAGACAAGGCTTTCGGTGGCTTACTAGCCAGGATGGCTGTGCTCTGCCTCCGCAGTTGGAGGCAGCAATGCTTCTGAATCTGAGTTGCTTGAAGCCACAGGAGGGGAGAGGGGTCTTGTGTTTGAATCCTGCTTGCTGGTTTCCCGCAGGCATCTGGCCACTGTGAGAACAGGATGTTGAACTAGACGAGGCCTTGGCCTGATCCAGCAGGCTCTTCTTATCTTCTTTACTCAGATTGTGTGGGGCAGGAGCCCTAAAGCGAGCAAAGCCCAAAGTTGGTGTGGCCACCTCTTTTCTCTGTCTACTCCTATTTTCTTTCAATCACCCCCCTCTCTCTGCCACCCCCATTCTTCCTCCTTGCCACCCACATGAAATCGCATGGATTCCTGTGCTCCCTGACCCACACAGATTGAACAATTTGGCTCCCAGATAGTGTGAAATAATTTCATTGAACTTTAAAAAAAAATAAAAATGCACACACCTCGTAGCAAATGCACAGCTCTTTTCGTACCTGATAATAGATGGTGAAAGCACTGCAGACATTAATTATTGCTTTTAATTGCTGTTTATTATGATCAGAATCTTACTTTTATCTAAATGGGTTTGCTCCTCCCGACTTAATAATAGCAATCTGCATTTCAACAGAGCTGGCATCCCAAGATCACGATGTACTTTGTAACCAGACTGTCTCCCAACATCCCTGGAAGGTAGGAAAACCAGTTTTCCTTTTCCCCTGCAAGATATATTGGAGCCGCCCTCCCCCACTCGCTCCATCCCCGCCCCTGCTATCTTGAATGGAGGCGATGGGAAAATGTTTTGAAATCTCCCATCAATTTGATCTCTGGCTTTCAGCAACAATTGGCGGTTTGACTTTCCTGCATGCTTATTGGGAAAGCTGGGGATGCCTTTATTAACAAGAAGAACTGGGCTCCCAAACAGGAATAGGGAAAGCTGCGTCTCTCCAGACAGCATGACCAATGGTCAGCGACGATGGCAGCTGGGAGTCCAGCAATTTCTAGAGGGCCTCTCTCTTGCCCCAAGTATTCACAGTCCCAGGGTTAATTCCTACCTGCTTGCTTAAAAGAAAGCCAACCAAGAAAATATGGAATTAAAGGGATCTGCGCTGAATGCATATGGGCATTTATTTTATTTTAAATTTATTTATTTTTTGCAAAATTCTTGACGCTCGTAATTGCCGCCTTTGCAAAACCAATCACCACCTTTGCAAACAAAAGGGACGACCACATTTTTTAGTTTCTCTTCTATGTCTTACAAATAAGGTCATAGGGTTTTCCTCTCTCCTCCCTGCAACAAGTACACTTTTTTTAGGGGGGGGGAATGGGAATAATATTTGTTTCAGGGCTAGGGAACATCTGTTCCTTCAGAAGTTGCTGGACTACAATCCCTATTATCGCTGCCCATAGTGGTTGGGGCTTGATGGGAGCTGAAGTCCAACATCTGGGGGGTTTGGAAGAAAGGCTAAATTAAATAGGAATGTAGAAAGCTGCTTTTTACTGTCAGACCATCAGCCCATCGAGCTCAGCATTGTCTGGACTGACTAGCACTGTCTCTCCAGGGTCTTAGGCAGGGCATTTCAAGCAGGTGCCCAGAGGTGCCAAGGATGGCATTCTGCATGCAGAGCAATGCCTTCTTTCTAAGGAATATGTCACGTACTGAATCAGTCCATCATTTGATTTACACGTAACATTTGCAAATTCCCCTTCCAACTTTCTGATGCACCCAGGGCAATATGGAAAGCACAAAGACATAAAGCATCCACAAAAAGAAAAATAATGATGGGGGCGTTGGAAAATAATGCTTTAAAAAAAATGTAGGGTTGTTTTTTTTCTTGGAATAAAATGCCCTTTTAAAAATTGATGGATGCTGTTATTCAACTACCTGGCTTTGCTTGAAGGATGGGTTGCGAGAGAGCAGCCAAAATCTATTTTGTTTGGATCTACAAATGTTGGCAAATGTGCCCGATAATAGCATTTTCCCAGGTTATCACAGAAGACAACTTAATTGCTGAAGGACAGACAATCTGTCTCCACTCTTCAACTGCCTAGGGATCCGCGAGGACTCCCTTCCTTGGGCCTGCCAGTTTGGTCTCGTCGGTTTCTAGAACTTGCCCCTGAAGAAGGTAACGTCTACTTCTGCAAGTCCCTTCTGTTGAGCTCCTCATTAGCCACTGAGATTATTAAAGGCTCCAATTGCCTCTTGCTAGCACCTTTCATGTTGTTTTGGCTAAAGCAAGCCAGCTGCAGGAGTGCGAGGATGGATTTTTTCTGCAGAGTAAGGGGTAATTTGCACTGCATTAATTTTTTTTAACTGCTTGTTTATCTTTTACCAGTAGTACAGAATGAGATAAGGGGGAAAAGGAAGTGACCCCCTGCCCAACAGTTATAAAAGAATCAACAGCAAAAAGAAATAATATATAATAATAATACTTTATTATTTATAGGCCGCCCATCTGACTGGGTTGCCCCAGCCACTCTGGGAGGCTCCCAACAAAAAATAGTAAAAACACATGTTGTTGAGCTTTTTAAAGTTTTCCCCAAAGTTGTTGGCCAACTTCCGACATGGGTTGCCATCCGTCCGGATTTTCCCTGGCATTCCACTTGGATACTGTTTGTGACAGCCTAATCCTGACTATATCCTGGAAATTCTGGCTGTACGCCAATCCTATAAAAATAGCATTGGGTCTGTCCCATATCAAGCATTACATAAATGTGTTGCAGGAATCCTCAACCCATGTTCTGTTGTTGCAACATATGAAATAAAATCAAACCATCGCTTCTGAAAGGTGTCTTGCCTTTTCGTTGGTTTTATGTTCCCACATTTTATGAGTTGATTTGTCCACCAGAGTTAAGTTCCATATTTGTGCCAGCCACATTTTGCTCAGAGTTTCTTCTCCTTTTTTTGCAGTGGTAAGCTGAGCTGTGGTTACACTGCTTTTGAAATAGTGCAGCCGATGACTCTCTCTCTCTCTCTCTCTCTCTCTCTCTCTCTCTCTCTCTGTGTGTGTGTGTGTGTGCGCGCGCAAGGCACCAGCTAGTAAGTTGGCAGCATGCTAACAGGTACAGCGGGCTTAACAAAACCAAGATATGCAAATAAACCCCCATGTAGTCCACATTGCACCCACCCTCAAAAGGATTTTCATTTAAGGATATCTATAGTTAAATGTTTCCTGCTTTGGCTCAGTGAGTATTCCAAGGGCAGTGACATTAGATCAGGCATAGGCAAACTTGGCCCTCCAGATGTTTTGGACTACAACTCCCATCATCCCTAGCTAACAGGACCAGTGGTCAGGGATGATGGGAATTGTAGTCTCAAAGCACCTGGAGGGCTGAGTTTGCCTATGCCTGCATTAGATGACAGAGCATCCAAGCATTGCTACCTCACAGGGTTGTTGTGGGCATTAAATTAAGGTTACCAGATTTTTTTCAATGAATCCGGGGACACTTCACTGAAATGAGTCAGAATGATAGGATTTTGTGAGGGGACTGATTTGTAAATCTGGGGACTGTCTCTGGGAAACGGGGACACCTGGTAACCTTAGATTAAATGAGGATGGAGAGAACCATGTACACTGACCTTGAGCTCCTTGGAGAAAAAGGTAGGATATAAACACCCAGGGACAGCCTGGATAGCTCAGTTGGTTAGAGTGTGATGCTGATAATGCCAAGGTTGCAGGTTCGATTCTTTTATGGGACAGCGGCATATTCCAGCAGGGTTGGACTAGATGATCATCAGGGTCCCTTCCAACTCTATGATTCTATGATTTTAAATGCAATAAATAAATAAGATATTGACAGGCTTCAGGGATTCTGATCCTTCCCATGGTGGCAGCCAAGAAGAAGATAACAAGAAGACTTCTCACCAATTCTTTTATTCAACATTCACTGAGAGAGAAGATAGAAATACCGTCTCTTAGATAATGGCGTTGCTCTGAATGAAGTCCCACCCCCTCAGTGTCTCCTATTCGATGTCACCCTTGCGGCGACTGATCTGTGCTTTCTGCCTCTGCACTTTCTGTTCTCCTACTCTCAATGCCTGCCGAGTCCTGGGAGAAGGAGGGTCAGGAATGCTTTCAAGAGACACTGAGTCTGTCAGCTGTCTCTCCCCAGTGGTGGTGCTTCTTCTTGCTGCTCGTCTCCCAATATTTCCCAGCTTCTCCCCTCTGCAGCCTCTGAACTATGACCTTCTGCAAACCACTGTTCTAAGTCTATACTGTCCTCCGCTTCTCGGAAAGGTTCAGGAGGCGGCGGCGGCTGTCCCCACCATTCCTCCTCAGTCCAGTCCCTGACAATAATGGAGGCAGACATACTTCACAAACAGGTAGCAAAATCTGCATCTGATTCTGAGAGGGAGAGATTTATGCAACCTCCCAAACCCCAAGGCTGCCAGCTACCCCAGTTCTAGCGAACTCCAGCCGGAAACTTCTATCGAAGGTGGCCACATGTCTTTACAAGAAGAAGAAAAAGAGTTTGGATTTGATATCCCGCTTTATCACTACCCTAAGGATTCTCAAAGCGGCTAACATTCTCCTTTCCCTTCCTTCCCCACAACAAACACACTGAGGTGAGTGAGGCTGGAAACTTCAGAGAAGTGTGACTAGCCCAGGGTCACCCAGTAGATGTATGTGGAAGAGCGGGGAAGCGAACCCGGTTCACCAGATTACGAGACAACCGCTCTTAACCACTACACCACACTGGCTCTCTATTTGAAGGTGTCCTCTGTTTTAAGGACTGTTCATTCCAAGCCTAGTTTTAACATAAATAGCTCTTAGAAAGGGCCTTGAAGTTGTACCTCAGCAATGAGCACCTGCACAGCAGGCCTAGAAGGCTTATAGCTCCCCTGGTCACAGTCTTTCCCAGAGTGGTCAGATAGATTGCATTTCTATTTAATTACTGTAATTATTTCTAAAGGCACACATCAATTAGAACATGCACATTTTGTGCAGCACCGTGTCCTCTTTTTGGATTGTGTATGTATGTGTGTAATGCATTGCCGGGTTTTGGGGGAGTAATGGGTCAACAAGCCGCCAACAAACTTTTCATGAAAATTCAAACTTCAGAATGGATTCCAGAATGTTCCTCTGTTTCCTCTCACCAGCTGGATGCATCTCTAAGGAGAATTTCCTGCAACTGGGGCTCTTCTGCCTAGATGACCCCTTGTCTGAGAGCCACCAATCTCACGTCAGACGGCGGGGGCAGCAGCGGGGGGCGTTCTGCTGAAGGAACACAAAGAAGTTCACATAGAGATGTAAAATACTTCATGTGCCCTGATCCTAAATCATAAAAGGCTTTGTTGTTGTTTAGTCGTTTAGTCGTGTCCGACTCTTCGTGACCCCATAGACCAGAGCACGCCAGGCACTCCTGTCTTCCACTACCTCCTGCAGTTTGGTCAAACTCATGCTGGTAGCTTCGAGAACACTGTCCAGCCATCTCATTCTCTGTCGTCCCCTTCTCCTAGTGCCCTCTATCTTTCCCAACATCAGGGCCTTTTCCAGGGAGTCTTCTCTTCTCATGAGGTGGCCAAAGTATTGGAGCCTCAGCTTCAGGATCTGTCCTTCCAGTGAGCACTCAGGGCTGATTTCCTTCAGAATGGAGAGGTTTGATCTTCTTGCAGTCCATGGGACTCTCAAGAGTCTCCTCCAGCACCAGAATTCAAAAGCATCAATTCTTCAGCGATCAGCCTACTTTATGGTCTAGCTCTCACTTCCGTACATCACTACTGGGAAAACCATAGCTTTAACTATGGCTTTAGCCGAACAATTAATTAAATAAATAAATAAAAACCCACGTCCCCCCCAAACCTCAAGTTCCCGTTTCACAGTTGTAATCGCCCTACCCTTCATTCCGATCGCTGCTTGACATTACGGCAACAAATAATGAAGAACTGGCAAATCGAATTGTGTGAATATCTGGAATTAGCAAAAAAATGACAGAAGTAATTAGAAATCAACCAAACCAAAGGTTTAAAAAGGAGTGAGACTGCTTTAAAGAGTACCTGGAAAAAACATTGTTCTCAGACAACATCTTTGATGTGTTTTGATTAAAGTTTGCAAAGTAAATAACAGATAGGTAACATATACTATGGAAGAGAAGTGAAATAAGGAAAAACGACACAGTTAAAAAGATAAGGAAGAAGTAAGGAGCCACAATAAGGTGGCAGGGAGTCACATGCGAAGAAGTATTGATTTATTTTAGTTTACATTTGTGTATAAGTTAACATATTTTGAGGAAGGAATGAAAAATGTATATAATTAATGTAAAACTCAATAAAGAATAATAACACAAAAAAGATAATGAAAAACTGTAATAAACAACAACGTGGCTGCAACGCTTTTAGGGCTCATCCAGATTTCCTTTTGTGGTCCACGCTTTACAGGTCCATGTCCGAGCATTGTTTTTTATTATTATTATTTTTTGGTCCCAGCACTTTCCCTGGGAAAACCTATGTTTCACTGCTGAATGAGAACAAATGACAATCTGCAGAAAAGTCATTTGCCGTTTCTGCTCTAATTCAGCACTAAAATCCCAGAGAAACTGAAGAGCCAAACAAACAAATTTCTTGGACACACAGTTTTAAAGTGTGGATCTGCTCCTGGAAAAGCGTGGCTTAAAAAGAAATACAGTGATACCTCCGGTTACAAATGGAATCTGTTCTGGAGGCTCGGCTGCATCCCGAAAACTTCGTAACCGGAGGCGTGATTGAGTGCTTTCTGCGTATGCGTGTAGTGCGCAGAGCGTGCATGGCAAAACCCAGAAGTATACACTTTCGGGAGTTCCGCATTCGCAACCTGAGGATTACGTTACCTGAAAGTAACGTAACCCAAGGGTCCACTGTATAGTGGTACCTCGGGTTAAGTACTTAATTCGTTCCGGAGGTCCATACTTAACCTGAAACTGTTCTTAACCTAAAGCACCACTTTAGCTAATGGGGCCTCCTGCTGCTGCCACGCCGCCAGAGCACAATTTCTGTTCTCATCCTGAAGCAAAGTTCTTAACCTGAAGCACTATTTCTGGGTTAGCGGAGTCTGTAACCTGAAGCGTATGTAACCTGAGGTACCACTGTACTGATGAATCCTAGATTGCAGGAGGGTAGAACTCGAACCCATGGCTCCGAGTCACAAAAAAGGAGATTCTGATTAAATACCAGGAAGAACTGTTTGACAGTGGAATGGTCACCCTCGGGAAGTGGTGGATTCAAGCAGAGGTTGGACAGCCATCTGTCATGGAAGCTTCAGCTGAGATTCCTGCATTGCAGTGGGCTGGACTAGATGACCCTTGGGGTCCCTTCCAACTGTATGATTCTATGCAGAAATGCTGTCCCTGCCCAAGTGGGGCTGAGGGGGCGGGACGTAGAGCTGGAACAGGATTGACCTTTATTCAAGGCAGTGCCTGGATAGAATCTTGTGACTCAGAAGCACAGGAAGACACCATCCTTGGATTGGGTAGAATCTGACGTTTACTGGATTTTCAGGTTCCAGAACTGCTTAACTGACAGAAGATGCATTTTATTTCCTGGATCAGGGAAACATTGCATTGTTACCAGTTCTGGCCTCTATATGAATTATCCCATTCGCAATCCATTCACAACCCCTGGTTTCACGGTCTATATCGTTTATAAAAACAAAACTTCTGCCTCCATGGAGCAGCGTGTAATCTGAGAGATGGTGATTTGTTTTAGTTCACTAGTGACTGGGCAAGGATTTGGACTACCTGAGTGACCTTGAGCACATGAAGGCACTGTGCTGACTTCATAGCCAGTTATTCCATCCAACTGCCACAGAGGGAGAGAAGGAAAGTCTGGCCCTTTCCGTTGGCTTCACGGGGAGAAAAACTCCATCGCACTTCTCTCTCTCTCAATGGTCAACTGGAAGCAGCCATTCTATCATGATACAGCAGAGGGGAAAATGGGAAGCAGGACCGTTCCATCGGTTCTGCTAAGTAATGAGCTTTTGCTCAAACGTGCATAAGGTAAAGGTAAAGGGACCCCTGACCATTAGGTCCAGTCGCGGACGGCTCTGGGGTTGCGGTGCTCATCTTGCTTTATTCGCCGAGGGAGCCAGCGTACAGCTTCCGGGTCATGACTAAGCCACTTCTGGTGAACCAGAGCAGCGCACGGAAACGCTGTTTACCTTCCCGCTGGAGCGGTACCTATTTATCTACTTGCACTTTGATGTGCTTTCAAACTGCTGGGTTGGCAGGAGCAGGGACCGAGCAATGGGAGCTCACCCCGTCGCGGGGATTCGAACCGCTGACCTTCTGACCGGCAAGTCCTAGGCTCTGTGGTTTAACCCACAGTGCAACCCGCGTCCCTCAGATGTGCATAGAACCCTCCAAACTATCAGGGGATCGTGATAATGCCAGGGCCCCCAATCACATGAACTTGCAAGCCAGTATATGCTGCCCGAACATCATGGGGCAATGAGCACAGGGACTTTGGGATCAGGACAGGCATAACCTGGGGCACCCTGGCCTCCTTTCCATAGATACAGGGTTCACATGTTCAGGTGAATGCCTGACCATGCCTTCTGTAACACGAGGAACAGAGTTTTGAGTTTACTTATTTTTTCTTCTTCCCTCCTCATCCATTTTTCTTCTTGTGCTATGTCTTCTAGTTTGTAACCATGCAGACAGGGGGTTTTTATGCACTATTGATCATAAGGAAGCTGATCTGGGAATCTTTCCAGCCAAAGAGCAGCGGTTAATAATAATAATAATAATAATAATAATAATAATGCTTAACAAATCTAGTTTTAGATGGTTTACCCATCAAACAAGTCTTTTGCAACTGTAGGGTCTCCATAGTAACACTGCTTTATGTGGCCTGAGTCCCACTTTGCTGCATGCCCTGCATATCTCCATTTAAACTTTGCGGCCTTTTGCGCTACATCCACAACTTTCTAACTTTGTTGTATCCAATTATTTGTTCTTCTGTCTTTTAACAATACTCCTTACGTTGCATGTTGTGCTGTTCTTAAGTTGTTCATGTTTCTATCCTCCACTCCGTAACACATCACTGGTGATATGTACTTACTGAACAGTATTATTACACCCATTTTGCACATGGGAGACTGAGGCTGAAAGAGCAACAGCTTGCCTAAAGCCTCGTGGCCGAAGCAAGAGTTGAAACAGGGACTTCTCCGCTTATGGCTTTAATAGCCATCATACTGCGTCCCAGAAGCACAGTATTGTAGATTTAGGAGGGATCCAAAAGGGCCATCTAGTCCAACCCCTTTCAATGCAGGAAATTACACCAGCTCTCTAGCTTGTTTTAGAGCAGATGAAAATAGCTTCTTCTTCTTCTTCTTCTTCTCCACAGCCTCTTCATCCAGGTAATGAGTTTTCATGTCTGGATTCTTCTGTGCTTCAATCACGCGCAGGAAACGCTGGAGAAATGCACTTCTGCCGCAGGAATCACAGCTGACTGGATGTCACGGAAGGAATGAGTCATGCGTGCTTAAGCCACGTCTCGCAGGGGCTGCTGAGGCCGGTTCAAATCTCCACTTCCTGCGGCCGCCGTTATCTCACAGGCACCATCTCGTCTGTGAGGCCTCTCCGCTCATATTTTTTGCCAGAGAAGGAGATTCCAGAGGAGCATGTGGCAAATGTTCTCCTGAGAGGAAGGAGCGAAAGACGCAGAGAACGAGAACCGTACCTGCCACGCTGACTGCGCTACTGCCTGGAGGTCATCAGGGGCCTCTCCCCAGGCTACATGTCCCTCATTTCCCCTGCTTATCACCCTCTTTGAGAATTTTTGCCTGGCTGGAATATGTCTAGCAAAGGCCGCATCATGCATTGAAAGCACTCTGATACCACTTTAAAGAGTCATGTCCTTCCCCCAGAGAATTCTGGGAGCTGTAGTTTAGCAAGGGTCTGAGAGATAGGGGTTCCCAGAGTTCCTTGGGGGAAAGGCGTTGATCAATAAAGCACTCTCGGAACTGTAGCCCCGTGTGGGGAATAGGGGCCTCCGAACAGCTCTCAGCCACCCTCAACAAACGACAGCTTCCAGAATTCTTTGGGGGAAGCCATGACTGTTTAAAGTAGTACCATAGCACCATTTTCCACTACAGTGGTACCTCGGTTTAAGAATAGTCCGGTTTAAGAACGATTTGGTTTACAAACTCCACAAAACCAGAAACAGTGTCTTGGTTTGATAACTTTACCTCGGTCTAAGAACGGAATCCGAACGGTGGAAGGGCTCTGGCGGCAGGAGGCCTCATTAGGGAAAGCACGCCTCGGTTTAAGAATGGTTTTGGTTTAAGAATGGACTTCTGGAACGGATTAAGTTTGAGAACCAAGGCACCAATGTATATAACACAGGAACTGGAAAAAAATGTCGAAAAAGAAAGAAAATGGATTTTCTCTTCTGGGCCCCCCTCCCATCCACATGTAAAATTAGAACTTGGACTCTGCCTGTTTAAAACGTTTGCCTTCTCTTTGTTTGGGAGAGGAACATGTGTCTGTCATGGTTTAATTGATGGAGTGCACCGAAGCTGACTTTTCTTTGCATTCTTCAAGTGAAGGGATGATGGAACTTGTTTCGGGGAATGAGAAAGTCGCTCTGCTCAAATGGCAAGCCCTGGGTTGTCGGAGAAACTCATATATTAGCTATCTGACAAACCATGAGCAAAGCTCTCTATTTATCATAAGGGCAGGACGAAAGACGAAATGTATCTAAAATGAAGGGAGGAAGATTTAGGTTTACCAGGGTGCTTGGGGTTACTAACTTGGGCTGTCCAAAATATCCCACCCTCCTGCCACCAGACAGGATCAGGGGGCACAACCAGGATGAAATACGGCGAGTTGGAGGTGGACCAAAGATGGTCATGGGTGTGGCTTGGTAGACAAAGGTGGATCACAAGTGGGAACCCTTGGCAGAGTTCAGTATCTCGCAAGACCACAATACTGTCTGCCTGTCAAGACCATGGTTTTATCGCCTGGGCAAGTAAAAGCACATCCAGGCAACCTATTTATTCAGCATTCATCCTGAGCTGTTTCCGTAAAGCTTAAGAGGAGGTTAGAGTATATCTGCTCCAGTGTTATTTTTCTAGAAAAATAGGTGCTGGGACTTACCATGAATGCCTCACTTGTTCTTCTATAATGGAAAGGCTGCCCACCTGAGAAAGGTGCCATATCTGAGTTCCGGCTGAAAAAAAAGCCCTGACTTGCACCCTGATTTGTCCCATCTCTCTCCCTCTCTCCACGGTTTCTGCCTGAAAATGGCTGTTGTTGACCAACGAAGCATAAACAAGGAAGGAAGCTTGCAAACTCCAGCCGTTCGGGTCTGTGAACCATCTGTGTGTGCAACAAAGTTTGTGTATAATTCTTTGTGTGTGGATAAGTGAATTGCCATATAACAAGTGGGTGGATAACGGGACCTGCATACGTGTGTGTACACACACACACACACACACACACACACACACAGTGTTGCATGCCACCCTCTGTCTCTGAGTGGTGTGAGATTGCAGGGTTCTTGTTTACTTTTGGAATGAGGCACAGGGGAGACTGTGGTGTCTTTAGGATATATGGTTTATTTACACGTATATGCAATCTGAGCTTATAATAGAGGGGATCACATCAACATCACCACCCCAGATTTTTCTCACAGCCTTGGGTTCGAGCAGAAATCAAACATTGCTCTTGCTCTGCCTTGTTGCTACTTTGCTTCTAGTTCATATCACAGAAAAGCTCAACTCTCGCCTTTGTCTTTTTCTAAATACCAGCCATTTGAGACCTCACTCATTTGCTGTCCCACACATCCACTTCCCCTTAATGGCCCATCGCCCAGGCGATCAACTCATCAGTCTGGCTAATATTTTAACACTTGCTGGATTCAGGGGTTAGAAGGGTCTCGGTGTACCCCCAATCCCTGCAAACTCATAACAATATATTTGATGACATTCTTGCCCACCAGGAGATTTAGGCCCTCCTCGCCCTCCCTGCCCCCCCACCTGTGGGAGGTCATGCAATCCTTGAGGCTTCAGGCCAGCCCTGGGGGCTGGCAGCACTCTAGTCCAAGTGCCATAATCACAATTTGCAGCTTTCAGGGGACCTGAAACCTGCTGGAACTTCAGCAAGCCTAGCAGGCTGGGTTGCTAGGAAAAGGTTTGGTTGTGGTTGGCACTGGAGGCTGAAATTGCAATAATAATAATAACGAAGCAATAATAATAATAAGCAGCAGCAGCAGCAGCAGGGCATTAATAAAATAATAATAATAATAATAATAATAATAATAATAATAATAATGTAGATTAAATAGGTTTCTCAGTTCCTTAAAAGCTCCCGGGCGTGATCTTAGGGCCTGGATGATTCACAAATAAAAATTATAGACTTATGCAGGTGTGTGCAGGCACTTGGGTGGGGCTTCGGCAAACAAAGAAGTCTAGTGCGGCAATAAAAATTCGGCATGTGGTATTAGCAAAGTTTAACAAGACAAGAGGTGGCCTTTATTTATCCGATAAGGGCCAAGGGGATACAGAGCTGGTGCCTCATCTGCTAAAAGGCACACGGCTGATTCAGCAAGTGGGTGCTGGGAGCTCTGGGCTGGGTACAGGAACCCCAAAAGCCTGAAGCCTGCAGCTTAGGCTGAGGCAGATGGGGTTGGCTGGGTGTGCGAAGCCCTCTTCAATGCACAGCAGGGACCAGGCAGAAACTCTGGGCCTCTCCGCAGAGGCTAAGTTGTGCTGGCCAGACATCACTGAACTACATCTCCCATCATCCCTGACAATTGGCCACCCTGGCCGGGGCTGATGGAAGTTGTAGTCCAGCAACAGCTGGCGGGTACCATGTTGATTACCCCAATCTACTTACTATCTATCTATCTATCTATCTATCTATCTATCTATCTATCTATCTATCATCTATCATCTATCTATCATCTATCTATCTATCTATCTATCTATCTATCTATCTATATCTATCTATCTATCTATCTATCTATCTATCTATCTATATCTATCTATCTATCTATCTATCTATCATCTATCTATCTATCTATCTATCTATCTATCTATCTATCATCTATCTATCTATCTATCTATCTATCGATCTATCTATCTATCTGTCATCTATCTATCATCTATCTATCATCTATCTGTCAATCAATCAATCAATCAATCAATCAATCAATCAATCATATATCTATCTTCCCCTCCTTTCTCCCAAGCTGGGATTCAAAGTGGCTCACAACATTTAAAAATATCTTTATAAGATAAAGCGAAAGTACACTTTGGTTGGCTGCATCTCAAAATTTGGGAAAGCTTGAATGGCAAAGGATAGCCGTGTTTTGGTTTGTCTACTGGGTTGGGAAGCGTGGGTTAGAATGCAAACAAAACCCATTCTCTCCCCCCCATCTCTACCCTGAACAAGTCGACGGGTGGCTGGGGCCCGGTACTTTGCTGGGGTTGCCAGACCTCTGGGGCTGACTCGAAGTTTCCACATTTGCCTGGCCCCTCCAAGTGGCAGCGGGAGGTCTTTAATCTCTTGGTGGGCAAGAGTGCCTTTAATTTTAAGAGGGGAGAAATCAAGAAGATTATGTGTGCAGCCTACAGGCTTCAGAGTAGCTGCAGACGGCTGCAAATCGTTGCATAATCAAGTGGGGGGTGGGAATGGTCATTGCCTGTCCTCCTCTGCTCCCCAATGAACCTCCGTCTCCAGGGCTCAGTGGTGGTTGGTGGAAGAAGACCCTCCAGGGCCCGTTCCTTGTGATATCACCAGGGATGTGAAAATCTCAGGGTCTGGGATGCTTCTGACTTGGCAACCCGGCACTTTAGGCTCATAGAATTGTAGAGTTCATCTATTCCACAACCCTGAGATTAAGAGTCTCATGCTCTACCATTGCTGCCCTGTAAGCAAAGGGAAGTAAAACAAATAAGTAAAAAAATGTAATGGTTTTAAAGGTTTTTCTTTCTTTCTTTTTTTAAAAAAAGGAAGGAAATGAAGCAAGATAGCCTGGGACCAGTGGCGTAGCGTGGGGGGTGCAGGGGGGCCTGGCTGCACCGGGCGCAACATCTGGGGGTTAGGGTTAGGGGGCGCAAATCCACGGGTTAGGGGGCACAAATTACTTGCCTTGCCCCAGGTGCTGACAACCCACGCTACGCCACTGCCTGGGACTCAGACTTCCTGGGATACCAACTCACCACACCCATTATATTATGCCACATCTGGGGGGATATAAAAAATTCTTCCTTTCTAGGGTAACTTTTTTGGCTGCCAGAAGCTGGGTGACATTCTGTCCTTTGGGATGACGTAGCATTTCTCAGAAGAAGAAGAAGAAGAAGAGAAGAAGAAAAGAGGTTTACAGGCTCCGGATGGGTTTGATTAATTGTATATGTGTGCAGCTATTAGCAAAAGGGCGAAGCTGGGTGTGGATCCATTTAAATACCTGAGAGAAAACAGAGGAGCCTGAAGCTGCCGTAGGGAGGGAGCCAGGATAATGGGGCTGTAAGATCTTGGGAGGGACAGACGGAATAAGAACTGGGAGGGTTGTGAGCTTAGTTAACCACATGCCAGCCAACTTTCTTAAAAAAAATAGGAGAGAAATTTATTCTGTCTCTCAGCACTTAAGAGCCGCGATCAAAGTAGTAGGCCCATGATGAAAACCTGGATATATCTGTGCCAGTTCTGAGGGTTCTGTCAAACTTGAGAGCAGGGAACCCTTCCTTGACCCTGTTTTTTGTGCTCTTCGCCACAACAAATTGGTTGGTCTTTAAGGTGCCAGAAGACCTATTTTGTGTGTTCCTTATTTTGGAGAAGGGGAGGTCCGCTTTTCGGAAACCTCACCAGGGCTCCCAACCACCTTGATTTGGCCTTGCTCATCATAGGAGCATAGAATTGCAGAGTTGGAAGGGACCTCAATCGAGTCCAACCCCCTGCAATACAGCTAAAGTATCTCTGACAGAAGATGATAATAATAATAATAATAATAATAATAATAATTATTATTATTATTATTATTATTTATTTGTACCCTGCCCATCTGGCTGGGTTTCCCCAGCCACTCTGGGCGGCTTCCAACAAGATTAAAAATACATTAAAGTGTCACACATTAAAAACTTCCCTGAACAGGGCTGCCTTCAGATGTCTTCTAAATGTCAGGTAGTTGTTTATCTCTTTGACATCTGGTGGGAGGGCATTCCACAGGGCGGGCGCCACTACCGAGAAGGCCCTCTGCCTGGTTCCCTGTAGCTTTGCTTCTCGCTGTGAGGGAACCGCCAGAAGGCCCTCGGAGCTGGACCTCAGTATCCAGGCAGAACGATGGGGGTGGAGATGCTCCTTCAGGTCTACTGGGCCGAGGCCGTTTAGGGCTTTAAAGGTCATCACCAACATTTTGAACTGTGCTCGGAAACATACTGGCCCACCCAACCTCTGCTTAGAAACCTCCAAGGAAGGAGAGCCCACCACCTTCCAAGGAAGTCCATTCCATTGCCAAGCAGCTCTTACCATCAGAAAGTTCTTTCTAGTGTTTAGTTAGAATGTCATTTCTTGTCATTTGAATCCATTGGTTCGGGTCCTGCCCTCATGTAGAAGAACACGTTTGCTCCCTGTGACAGCCCTCCAAGTATTTGAAGATGGCTATCATATCACCTCTCAGCCTTATGTTCTGCAGGCTAAACATACCCAGCTCCTTCAACCATTCCTCATCAGGCTTGGTTTGCAGACCCTTGATCGTCTTGGTCACCCTTCTCTGCACACATTCCAGCTTGTCAATGTCCTTCTTAAACTGTGGTGCCCAGAACTGGACATGGTACTCCAGGTGGAATCTAGATGCTGCTATAGACTCCACGGTTGCAGCAGAGTGGAATGTGTTCATTCCCCTCTCTGCCAAGCCTTTTTGGAACAGGGTGTGGAAGGGCTGTTTTACAAGATTAAAAACATGATTATGCACATACAGAAGTAAGAGATACCATCCGTGTCAATCAACTGGAAGCAAATGAGATGCAACCCAGCAAGGTCAATAAGGCCCATAGATCAATCTGGGTTCGGGCACACCCAGCCCTTACAGGCTAGTGATCAATTTGCATGTCTTCGTATGTTAAATAATTATCTCTGCTCAGCCTAGCGAGAAGAAAATTGCATCAGATCTGTCCATGTTCAGTGCTGATGTATCTGATGGGAGGCTGCTGAGCAGGACTTTTCAATATGCATGGGTAGGTTCTGGAACCAAACACGTTTTTGGCTCAGGTGCTGCTCAACTGGTACCACCCACAAGGTTCCTGGATCTCAATGCTGCTGGCACATTAGAATAAGGAAGTGGTTGTGAAACCTTTCCCATATTAACGTATGCATCCGAGGCTGGTCCTTCAAGATGGAGAAAGGGAAGGTAAACAGGATATTTCCCAGTGTTTCCCAAACTTGGGATTCCAGCTGTTTTTCAGACTACAATTCCCATCATCCTTGACCACTGGATAGGTAGGGATGATGGCAGTTGTAGTCCAAAAACATCTGATTTAAGCAATGCACTTTATATGGGGCTGCCTTTGGGCTTGGTCAGGAAGCTCTGTTGTTGTTGTTGTTGTTTAGTCGTTTAGTCGTGTCCGACTCTTCGTGACCCCATGGACCAGAGCACGCCAGGCACTCCTGTCTTCCATTGCCTCCCGCAGTTCAGTCAAACTCATGCTGGTAGCTTCGAGAACACTATCCAACCATCTCGTCGTCTGTCGTCCCCTTCTCCTTGTGCCCTCCATCTTTCCCAACATCAGGGTCTTTTCTGGGGAGTCTTCTCTTGTCATGAGGTGGCCAAAGTACTGGAGCCTCAGCTTCACGATCTGTCCTTCCAGTGAGCACTCAGGGCTGATTT
Source organism: Podarcis cretensis (assembly GCF_951804945.1). Taxonomy (NCBI): domain Eukaryota; kingdom Metazoa; phylum Chordata; class Lepidosauria; order Squamata; family Lacertidae; genus Podarcis; species Podarcis cretensis. The sequence goes on from NC_137185.1 coordinate 12,829,839, forward strand.
CCTTCAGAATGGATAGGTTTGATCTTCTTGCAGTCCATGGGACTCTCAAGATCTCCTCCAGCACCATAATTCAAGAAGCTCTATCTGGTGGAAGCTTTACCTGGTGCCAAATGCAGCGGCCAGACTGTTGATAGGGGCATCTGGCTGAGAACATGTGTCACCAATGTTGAAACATTTTCCCTGGCTGCCCACCAACTACCAAGCCAGATCCAAGGTCTTTAATTTACAAAGTCCTGAACAACATTGGTCCAGGCTGCCTTATATTTGGACATTCCAACCCCTGCACCACACAGGCTCTCAGTGTTGCCTGTGGAGTGATGTGGATGATGCTTTCTGCAATCTTCATGCATCCATGGAACTTGGGGGTTGCTACCATCAAGTGATGAATGAGCAAACCATCCTTACTCCATATCTTCTTCCGTTTACATGCTCTGTGATCCGCAATGACAACTGCACAGTCTACCATTGTCTTTGTTTTTTAAACAATTATTGAAGAAGCAGAATCCCAACAATCTCACAGTTTAGTTCCAGGGAGCTCATGGGACATTTGCTAAGGCCAAAACAGAGAGAGGGAAAGAGAGTCAGCAGAAAACTCCAATAAATTAAGAGATGGTTGGGCAGGCAGAGGACGGGGAAGGGGGAGAAATCTCATCATCTATTTCACCTTACTTCACATCAGAGAAAATCAAAAAAGATTACTCACATAATACAATGATGACTTTCTCCCCCGGGGTGTTGAGTTCCTTTCTTCTCAACTTCTCTCAGTGCTTTTAAGATTGCCACATTTCTTCTTAGATCTGGACCTCGTTCCAGGCTAAAGTTGATGCAACCCTGGGTGATTAGGGATCGCAGGAAGGCCTATGGTACGAGGAGAAATCTTCAGATGGCTTTTCTTTCTCAGTCTCTTGATCAACCGCTTCACAAGTCACCGTCGAAGTTGCACAGGGTGATGAGTAAGTTGGTCCCAGGTCTCAGCTCCCCGAAGGGTGTCCTTGGGCTTTGCCTTGGGCCTGGTGACTTGGAATAGAGGGGATGTTCCACAGATTTGCATATGACATCAAACCAGGAGGGGTAACTAATATTTCAGAAGACAGAATCAAGATTCAAGACGACCTTAACAGATTGGAGACCAGGTGTACAAAAATAGGATGGATGACACTTAGCTTGACAGTAGTACAGTGGTACCTCGGATTACATACGCTTCAGGTTACAGACTCCGCTAACCCAGAAATATTACCTCAGGTCAAGAACTTTGCTTCAGGATGAGAACAGAAATTCTGCGCAGCGGCAGTTGGAGGCCCCATTAGCTAAAGTGGTGCTTCAGGTTAAGAACAGTTTCAGGTTAAGAACAGACCTCCGGAACGAATTAAGTACTTAACCCGAGGTACCACTGTACATGTGAAAAGGATTTAGGGGTTTTAGCAGAGCGGAAGCTTAGTAGCCATTATCCTCCATGAATTTATCTACATAAAAGTTGTTAGGAGACCCTCTCTCCCAAATTCCCTTCACAGAACTACAGTTCCCAGAGTGGTTTAACAGTCAGTGCCTTTCCCCAGCAAACTGTGGGAATTGTCGCTGTGTGAGGGGAGTTCTGAGGAGTCCTCCTAATACTTCTCAGCACCCTTAATAAACTACAGCTCCCAGGATTCTTGGAGGGAAGCCGCAACTGTTTAAAGTGACATCATATTGCTTTTAAATGTGTGGTGTGAATTTGGTCTGAGTATTTTTCCCCATGGTGCCCCACTTCCTTTCCCCAACCACAGATAGGATGGAGAATTATGATAGACGATTTGCAGACAACACCAGTCAGAACTGCTGGGATCACACGGAATCAGGCCACTGATCTACCTCCAGTGCAGTATATCCTACTCTGACTGGCAGCAGCTCTCTTACGAACAGGTCCATTTCCAGTTCTGCTGAGATCCTTTTAAAACAACTAAAAAACTGGTGGTGTAATATATTGAGCATGGGGTATTCAAACTACCTTATGCCAGTTTAGACCGTTTGTCCATCTAGCCTAGTGTTGTCTGCTCAGACTGGCAGCAGCTGACCAGGGTGGTCTCAGGCAGAGACAGGTCTTTCCCATCCCCTGCAACCTGTTCCTTCTAACCTGAGTTGCCAGGGATTGTTTGTAGGCCAAGCTGGTTCCCTGGAACTGTCCCTGTATATATTCCTGCCCCATGTTCCCAACTTTCTGGGGGGACACATGGACTCCCCCCAATATCAGCCATCTTGGACCCTATGGCTGGCATAGGAGGTGCTCTGGCTGCTGCCCACTTGGCACTGGTCTGTGACAGAGCCTTTTTGGTGACGGCTCCCCATTTGCGGAACACTGTTCCTAGTGAGATGTGACGGTCTCCCTCATTACTGATCTTCAGAAGAAAGGTAAAGTCATTCCTATTTACCCACACATTTGATGGCTGAGAGATACCGGCTGTGGCAACAGTAAAATTGAACACTGTGAGGGTCTGTTATTTCCACATACATCCAGATGTTCTCATTTTTATTTTAAGTTCCAGGTGGTTTTAAATGAATGCATTTTTTATTTGATTTCATATTGTTTATTTTATTTTTAACATGTTGCTCTCTGCTGCCCTGGGCTGGATGCAAATTTAATAAATACAGAAATGAATAATCGAAGGTGTGGGTTTATTTTCGCTTGGCGAAGCTTGAACCCAGACTCTTGTCTCCTGTATTTCGAGCCTTCTCCTGGGCTCAGCTGCAGATGCAGGCAAACGAGGGAGAGGAAAATATTATTGAAAGAAACACTCTCAGCACAGAATAGGACATCTGGTGAAATTCAGAAGATAAAGAGAGCAGGAACTGTTCCCACCAGACGCCGTGTGATGCTTGGTGGTACAAGGTGCCCTTGATTACTGTAAAAAACGTTCCATGCCAGCATGCAGGGAAGGTATCAGTTTTTATTGGTAAACTCTAGGTGTTTTGAGTTACTCAATGTATTCCCATGCTGTTCCAAGGCCAATTGTTGAGACTTTGAGCTCCCAACGAAAACACTTTCTTTGTCAGGGAGGTGCCACCTAGTGTTGAACTTGAGTACTGCTGTGGAATGTAAGTTATTAAGAACTGGGGAAGATGAGAAACTAAGAAAGAAAAAGAAAAGAGGTCACAATTTCACTTTCAGCAGACGTTTTATGAATGGTGAAATGAAGTAGACAGCTACCAGACAACACCAATTGCAAAAATGAGGGCTTTGTCCTGGAGATATAGAAACGTTTGTCCTGGGGAGATATAGAAACGCTGCTGGCATCAAGAGAGGCAGCGTGGTGTAGTGGTTAGAGTGTTGGACCTGGGAAACCAGGGTTCAAATCCCCACTCAGTCGTGTAGTTCATTGGGTGACTTTGGGTGCAACTGAGCTTTCCCCAAAACAATATATGAGCTGAAACAAAGCCGTCCTTTGAATTTTGCCAAGGTATGAATTGTCAGTGGATGCTTGGCCCGGCCTTTCTGTCCACCAGAGTCTACTTTGAATCATCCACTAAGGAATAAAAATGCTAAGCTTATCATAACATATCAGAGTCCTTTTGTGTATCCTTCCTCTGCAGATCTTATGATAGCTTTAAATTTTGTGTAGTTTTTACACTTCTTATAAACGCTTTTATTCCACATACATCCTTGCGGTTCTTAGTTTTATGCCTGCTGGAGTTTTTGTTTTCAGGTTTTTTTTTAAATTCATTGCTGATTATAGCCAATGAGCTTAAACAAACAAGACTTATTCATGGCCGTTGTTAATAGCCAATAGTCACACAAGGCTGAATAGAGGCATAAATTAAACCAGGCATTTTAGCATCCTGATGCCACAAGTGCCAGATACACAGAGCAACTCCCGGCCCACTGATCAGGCAAGGTGAGGCATCCGCCTTGAGCCGCAAAGCCCAAGAGGGAACACCCACATCACCTCCACCGTCACTGGAGAAGCAGCGCTGGCAGTGGGACCAGTTTCTGGTGAGATCTCGTGAGATCTCATTGAAATCTCACAAGGTCTCTTGATATTTCAGCACTATCCCTCCAGAAGTTGGTGCTGCTGCTGCTTTGTGAGTAAAGGTAAAGGTAAAGGGACCCCTGACCATTGGGTCCAGTCGTGATCAGCTCTGGGGTTGCGGCGCTCATCTCACTTTATTGGACAAGGGAGCCAGCATACAGCTTCCGGGTCATGTGGCCAGCATGACTAAGCCGCTTCTGGTGAACCAGAGCAGCGCACGGAAACGCCGTTTACCTTCCCGCTGGAGCACTACCTATTTATCTACTTGCACTTTGACGTGCTTTCAAACTGCTAGGTTGGCAGGAGCAGGGACCGAGCAATGGGAGCTCACCCCGTCACAGGGATTTGAACCACCGACCTTCTGATCGGCAAGTCCTAGGCTCTGTGGTTTAACCCACAGCGCCACCCTGTTGCTTTGTGGGTGCTGCCACCAAATACAAGTAAGAGAGGCATGGCACTGCAGGTTGTTTTGGCAGTGTGAAATTTATTTCTAGCCATCTGTGTGGTAATAACTAAGTAGCCATTAATAATATGAGTCACTAGCTGGAGTAACAGGACTGCCCTGCAGGGAGAGAATGTCATCTGCTACTTAGCTCAAGCTTACACTGCAGACGGACTTTTAACACAGTTCAGAGCTGCGGAGAATCTCCTTCCCAGGAAACGCTGATCACCAGCCTAACAAAGCCTGTGCTCAGTTTATCTATCTCTATCACACACACCCTAGTACTGAGCACAAGTGGTCAGGACTCAAACTGACCACTCAGGACTCAGACTGGAACAACTGAGAAACAAGAGGCTGGCAACTGCAGAAGAACAATATACACACAGTGCGTGGGAGCAATGTTGCCACTGATTATGTTCTTGTTTTGTTTGCAAAGTGAAGGAGGAATATGTACGTAGAGGTGCAGACACAGAGAAGCAGAGCCTAAAGCAAAAACGGTGCTATGTATCAGCCCTCAGAACACTCTTTCGGGAACCCCTGCCACATTTTATTTCTATTAAAATCATTTCTAAATTTACATCCGTACATATAAATTGCCATATGCAAATTTCTTCTGTTTTCGATTTTGTGGTTTTTTTGGCAATGCATGACTGGCCATCCTCTTTGGGGGCTGGTAAAGACAGGTGTTATGTACTGAGTTGATTAGGATCCAAAATGCAGCAGTCTGATTGGTCCTAGAACAATAGGATTCAGACTGCAGCATTTTGGATCCTATTGTTCTAGGACCAATCAGACTGCTGCAGTTTGGATCCTATTCAACTCAGTACATAACACCCCTCCCCTCTAAGTTCCAGTCCTGCCCGGGAGGATGCATTCATAGTCCTCAAGGTACGCTGGCTGCCTACGCGTGCGTTGCGGCCTGGGGTGTTCCCTGGTCCAGGGTTCTGGCTCGTGTTCCGAGGATGCTGGCTGTGATGGGGCCGTTTGGTCTGGCGCAACCGGCTCGCTCAGTCATGGCTCTGATTCCAGTGTCCTTTTGGCCTCGCGGGTCCTCTCTGTATTTACTGATTCTGCCAGCTTTTTTTGGAATGGGGAAAGAGGCAGAGACAGTATGGGTGTAGGCAGTGGCATAGCGTGGGGGGTGCAGGGGGTGCCGGCCGCACCGGGCGCAACATCTGGGGGTTAGGGTTAGGGATAGGGTTAGGGTTAGGGGGCGCAAATCCAGGGTTAGGGGGTGCAAATTACTTGCCTTGCCCCGGGTGCTGACAACCCACGCTACGCCACTGGGTGTAGGAAGCCACGGATTACAAACCCTGCCTCTCATGAGAGGTGGGCCAACAGCTCATTTGCAAACCTGGCCCAAGAGTTCTTGCCTCTAGAGTTTTAATTGAACCCTGATTCCTTTCAAAACCCACTAGAAACCTCTAAGTTTATATCTTCCCATATACATAAAGGCTGTCGTCATGCAGCCCCCATTAGAAAATGTGTAGGCGCATAAGAATCCTGGATTTCCATGAAGGAAAACCCAAGAGGTTAAGAACAGTGAATTTAGTAGCTGCACGGGGTGGGAAGGAGATCTAAAGGGGTTAATATGGGGGGGCGGCGGTAATGGCAGGTGGTTGATAAGCAGGGGATGCAGCCCCTAATAATATCTATATCTCTCCAAAGCTGTTTAGTCCAACTTCGCTATTGATTATTCAGCACTGCTTGCTGGATTTACAAATGTTTGGCTCCCTCATTCCTCATCCTTCTTCTCTTCTCTGCGCTGTGTTCCCCCCGCTTTTCTTTGCAAATAACTGGGCCACTCTGTTTCCCCAATTGGAACAAGCGTGTTGTTTGATTTATCTGACGGAGAGCCTAAAACTAATTCTGAAGAATAAGGAAGGGGCGGTGGGGTGGGTGGGAGAAGGGAGAAAAGATCTAGAAGCCGGCTGTGAGCTTTTGACTGGTGTCGTTTGTCATTTTCCTTTACGGAGGTGAGCAGGGACAGTTTTATGGTGTCAGGCTGTGGAGTGACAAAGCTGCCCGCGATTTGACACAACCGTGTCCAGGTTTCCTTTACAGCCTCTTGCCTCTCTCCTGATATTATTTTATTTTATTATTTATTCTGCACCCAATTCAGTTAAAGCACAAGATTTGGAAGCGGGATGTCGTGGAACTTTATGCAACTATCGTGGAATGGTTAGGATCCTGCCTGTACTTTAACATTAATCAATGTTTCCAAAAGTCTCCTTGACCGCAATCCAAATTGCTCTCCGGGTGCTGCTGCTGCAGAAGAGCAGGTGACAACCTGTCACTGAATAGCGATGAATGCACTAGGAAGACTCCCATTTTATATTTACAAATGTTATTATGCAAAATGGTCTGCACGCCAATTCTGGAGGTTTCAGGGATGGGCAAAAACCCTCCTGCAGGAAGGTGTAGTGGATGTCCTGATGGGGGAATGCACTTATACTTAGGGACAGGGGTGGCGCTGTGGTCTAAACCACTGAGCCTCTTGGGCTTGCCGATCAGAAGGTCAGCTGTTCAAATCCCCACAACGGAGTAAGCTCCTGTTGCTCTGTCCCAGTTCTTGCTATCCTAGCAGTTCGAAAGCACGCCAGTGCAAGTAGATAAATAGGTACTGCTGTGGCGGGAAGGTAAACGGCCTTTCTGTGTGCTCTGGCACTCGTCCGGGTCCTCCGTGCACCAGAAGTGGTTTAGTCCTGCTGCCCACATGACCCAGAAAGCTGTCTGTGGACAAACACCGGCTCCCTCGGCCTGAAAGCGAGATGAGCACCGCAACCCCATAGTCACCTTTGACTGGACTTAACCATCCAGGGGTCCTTTGCCTTTTACCTTACCTGCACTTATACTTATGAGGTGCCCCATGGGCTTTTAAAATACAGTGGTACCTCTGGTTGCGAACGGGATCCGTTCCGGAGGCCCATTCACAACATGAAAAGGCCGCAACCTGAAGCGCCATATCTGCGCAGATGCGATGCACGATTTGCTGCTTCTGCGCATGCGCGAGCAGCAAAACCCAGAAGTAACCCTTTCAGGTACTTCCGGGTTGCTGTGGGACGCAACCTGAAAAAACGTAACATGAGGTATGACTGTAACCTTTTATCCATGTTTAAAAGAGAATTTTTCCAAGCAGGCAGGGAAGTGGGCTTCGATGCCTCTTGATGTGGCGCTGAAAGGAACAGCATCACTTAATGCACCACCAAATCAAGTGGACAAAAGAAAACACAGATTTGTGTAAAAACAGTACAGTACATGCTACTTTTCATATGTGCAGGGGCAAAAACAACCCATCTCACTCTTGCAGGGAAGGTGTTGACCCTGGCTATTATCAGAGGAAGCCTTGGTGGAGCAATGCCACTGGTTTCCCACAACTGAAGGATCCCTGACAGGTGACCATCCAACTTCATGTGCTCTTGTTTTTTGGTTTTTCCCCAGGAGCCGCCTCTTGAGAGGACTTCTGAAAGGAGCCCTCCTCCTCTCCATGTCTTCAGAGCCTTCCCTTGAGGTGGGGGAAGGGGGCTGGAGTTGAGTCCCGGGACTTGCCAGAAGCCTTGTAGGAAGCGTGGCTGCAAAATCTTTCTTCTTGGATCTTGCATGAAGCGATCGTTACACGGTTATCACCACCAATTTCATAGGGTGCCTTCAGCTGTTATGTCCGCAGAGTCACATCAAGGCAACAAGTTTAAGAAGAAGTCAAGGGCGGGCCATGCCAGGGGCCCCCCAGGCATCCATTCTGCAGAACATAAGAAGAGATGGCTGGATCAGGCCCAGGGTCCGTCTAGTCCAGCGTCCTGTTCTCACGGCGGCCACCCAGAGGCCTGTGGTCAACCCGCAAGTGGGACCCGTGCCCTCCTGCACTTTCCAGCAATGGGTATTCAGAAGCATTGCTGCCTCTGGCCATCCTGGCTAATAGCCATTGATAGACATATCCTGCATGAATCTCATCCTCCTTTAAAGACATCAAGATTTGTAGTCATCACGGGCCCCTGTGGGAGTGAGTTCCATAGGCCCTTTCTTTTCCTCTTTCCCAAATCTTCCGTCATTCAGCTTTGTTGGATATGCACAAGTTCTAGTGCAATGAGAGAAGGGGGGAACCTTTCTCTGCCCACTTTTTTTCTATCCTGTTGCTTCTTTCTCTAAACTAAGGATTCCCAAATGGTTCCAGCTTTCCTCATGGCTCTGCTCTCTTCAATCCTCTGTGTGTTCTGAGAGACCAGAGGGAGGGGAGCTGGTTGCAGCAGGAGGGGGGACTCACTGGCTTCTTCAGCAGGTGTCAGGGGCTGGACTGAGGAGGAACGGTGAGGACAGCCGCCTCCTCCTCCTGAATCTTTCCAAGAAGTGGAGGACAGTATAGATTTAGAACAGTGGTTTGCAGAAGGGCATAATTCAGAGGCTGCAGAGGGGAGAAGCTGGGAAATACTGGGAGATGAGCAGCAGGAAGAAGAAGATGCACCAGGGGAGAGACAGGTGACAGACTCAGTGACTCTTGAAAGCGTTCCTGACCCTCCTTTTCCCAGGACCCAGCAGGCATTGAGAATAGGAGAACAGAAAGCTCAGAGGCGCAAGGGTGACGTAGAATAGGAGGGACTGAGGGGGTGGGGCTTACTCAGAGCAAAGCCATTATCTGAGATAGACAGCATTTCTACATTCTCTCTCTGTGAAAATTGAATTGGTAAGAATTCTTCTTGTTTATCTGCTTCTTGACATCTCACTGTGGGAGAGATAGGATTCCCTGAAACCTGACAGCAGGCTTATTCCTCCCAGTCGGCTCCCTCTTCTCCCTCTGACCCCTCATGGTTGTCCTACCACCAGTCCCCTGGCTCTGAGCCTTCTTCCCTTGGGGGTTCCCTTTGGGGTTCCCCAGCTGGTGCCTCCCCCCCCGACTCCTCTGCATCCATCCAGTCCATCACAGCTACTTTTGTTTATGCAGTTGTTGTCATACTTACATTCCTATCCTACCTTTCCTCCAAGGAGTTCAAGGTGACTTACACAGTTCTCCTCCACCCCATGTTGTCTTCACAACAACCCTGTGAGGTAGGTTAGGCTGAGAGGCAGTGACTGGCCCACAGTGGCCCAGTGAGCTTACTTTTTTCAATAATAATTTTTATTGGTTTTTCCAGATATTTTCCATCAAAACATCCATCTTATATACAAAATATAAAACCATTTGGCTATTACAGCCTGAGACTTCCCTCCTCCTCGGCTAATGGTTTTCCAAATAAATCTCAAATATGCATTTTATTCTTAATAATATTACTTTTAAATCCTAGCCTTAAAAAAAAGCTATAAATTTCCTTTTAGCAATAAATGATAAATTTAACCTACAAAGCTTCTTGTAACCCTACTAGCGATTGCCCAGTGAGCTTCCTGTCTGAATGTGGATTCAAATCCTCAGGTCTCCCAGGCCCAAGTCTGACAGTCTAACCCAGAGCTTTCCAAACCGTGTGTAGTGACACATCAGTGTGTCGGCAGCAGTGGGTAGGTATGTTGTGCAAATGCTCCCTATGCTCCTCCTGAGGCTGGAAAGGGGTTAGTTTAACCTCTGGTTTGCTAGTCAACCTGTGTCATGAAATGGTGCATGTCTAAAAAGTGTGTCACCAACATGCAAAGTCTGGATAGCTCTGGTCTATTCCCCTCCCCCCAGTAGAATAAAAATTAAAACTTTACACCCGTTCATTGGCCCTTCTGCTCCTGCTTAATTTAACATGTAGCCCCCTTTAAAATTAGTTCCCAGACCTGCCAAGGAAAATAAAGAACTTATTTATGTATGCTACAAAAGTGGCAAGAGTCTTGATAGCACAAGGATGGAAGAATAAAGAAACCCCGACAAAAGAACAGTGGCAAGAGAAACTGATGAACTATGCAGAACTGGCGAAACTGACATACAAATTGCGAGATAAGGACAACTGTGACTTTAAAGAAGAATGGGAACTTTTTACAAATTATTTAAAAAGACAACAAAATGAACTGGACTCTGTGGCAGGTTTTGAATAAACACACACAAATTTATTGAGGGTTAATATAGTAGACAGATAATAAAAGGATGTATAGTGGTATCTCGGGTTAAGTACTTAATTCGTTCCGGAGGTCCGTTCTTAACTTGAAACTGTTCTTAACCTGAAGCACCGCTTTAGCTAATGGGGCCTCCTGCTGCTGCTGTGCCACCAGAGCACAATTTCTGTTCTCATCCTGAAGCAAAGTTCTTAACCTGAAGCACTATTTCTGGGTTAGCGGAGTCTGTAACCTGAAGCATATGTAACCTGAAGCGTATGTAACCCGAGGTACCACTGTATACAATTTTACAGTATGCAGAGAATAACATGAGTTGAGAAATTAGAGAGAGGAGCTGAGGGAAGTCTTTGGAGGGGAGGGAGGGTTCTTTGGGGAGGGGGGAAGGGGAAAAGGGGAAAAATAATGAAGATGATTTGTTTTGATATTTTGTTATGTTGAAATTGTTAATAATAATAAAAAAGAATAAAAATTAGTTCTCAATCAGGTCACAGCAGACGGTGGGGTGGTGGGGTGACATTCCCCTGACCCACAGTGGCTTTTGTTGCTAGAGATATGGAAGGGGAGGCATTGGCGAGGTCAGCAGGGTGCAAAGGCTTTGGCAGGAGCCCCAGATACCATGCCGACCTCGCAGCTCCCTCTCCTGGGATGCAGCAGCGATGCAGGTAGCCGGAGGTCAGGTGAGAGCTGCTGGCCCACTGTAGGGATAACTCTGCCTCTTTCATGTTCCTCTTGAGACCGAAAATAGCAACCACCTGTTCTCCATCTGCAGCCAGAGAATAGAGAGGTCCCATTATATCCAGGCAACTCTGGCTCACCAAAGCTATGGCGTTGGTTGAGTCATGATCTGTGAGTACGAAGCTGTCAAGCGGCTTTCTCGCAAAGTCCTAGGGATCAGTTGCCTTCATTTGACACTGGGAGGGATCCGATTGTGAAAGGTCAGTGTATTATAGATCCATGTTTAATTGAAGCGCAGGCCAGCCATTTGACCGGCAATCGCTGCTTTGCATTAAGATTCTTCTCCCAATCTGTATTTGTCACCGGGGCGAATTTATCTTCCAGGGGCCTCCTCATCAATTTTCCCCATGACAGCTGCAACCTTCTGTCTTAGCCAGTAGGCTTAGGGTGTATGACATGATGGTCTGATTTTGTACACACACACACACACACACACACACACAGACAGACAGACACCAGCTATTTTGGCAGCCTGCTGGAAACAGGGCGAAGGCTTTGGCCACTGGAGGATTACACCCTGAACAGATGGCAAGAGAAAACCTAGCAGCGGACTGAAGAAATCTTAACAGTGGAAAATTGGAAAGATAACATTCTCATGCAGGGGTCTCCAAGTTCTGCACCAGAGCATTAAAACCATGTGAAGGCTGAGCAGCGTTTTTCTGCATATTTGGTGGTTAAGGAAAATTGGATTGCAATTAAACAACGCTCACCTCCGTACAGCAGGATACCAGCGGAAGATGGATCCAACTGCCTCTCTGTTCTCCCCTTCTAAAGGACTTCAACAGATTTATTCATTTATTTCCATTTGTGAATCTCTTCCCATAAAATATCTCGGCACAGTTACACAATAAGAACATCGGCAGGGGAAAAACAACAATTAAGTTGTGAACTGGCCTGTGATCTTCAGCCGAAGGGTGGTGCCTGGTCACAGTAGTTCATGCATTGGTTATTTCAAGACTGGATTACTGCGATGCTCTCTATGTGGGGCTTCCCTTGTGCTTGATTTGGAAACTGCCGTTAGTGCAAGATGCTGCAGCACGATTGCTGACAGGAGTGGGGCATTGTCAGCATAGAGCACCTGTGCTCAGAGACCTTCACCGGTTGCTGATTTGCTACCAGGCCAAGTTCAAGGTGTTAGTATATTCCAGGCTTCCTCAAACTCAGCCCTCCAGCTGTTTTTGGCCTACAACTCCCATGATCCCTAGCTAGCAGGACCAGTGGTCAGGGATGATGGGAACTGTAGTCTCAAAACATCTGGAGGGCCGAGGTTGAGGAAGCCTGGTATATTCAGTGCTTTTTTTCTGGGGGGAATGCAGGGGTACACATACCCGTAACATTTTGTGATTCTAAGTTTGGCCTCTTTGAGAGGCAGTATTTCAATATGAGTAGGAAAATGAGAGTATGCTTAAACATTTTTTAAGGAAAAAAAGCACTGAGTATATTAGTATATAAAGCCCTTGACAACTTGGGACCAGTTTATCCCATAAATGCCCACTTGACCACTTTGATCAGCAGAACTGGAATTGTTGCAGGTGCCACATAATTAACCCATTCTGCATTTGCAAGAACTCAGACTTTTAGTGTAGCAGCAACTATACTTTGGAACTCTTTCCAGCACCTGCAAAAAACCCCCACCTTTTTTACTTAGATGCTATGAAGAACCTTGATGTGGATTTTAATCAGTAGTTAGTTTATTGATGAATTTAATTTTAAAAAATAAATCAATCACCGTTTTAACTTTGTTGTTTTATTCTTTAATGCTGTTGTTTTTATTACAGTCAAGCATGTGTATAAATTTTATGAAATAAAAATCAATAAACTACAGAGATTCTTGGGATGCCTACACACACACACACACACACACACACACACACACTTGCATGTTGCATAGCCACAAGGCAGGAAAATCTAGTGAGTAAGCATGCCATGCCATAGGACCTACTGCCTGAACACTGTTGGGTGACCCCATACTCATACAGGGACACACCAGCCCTGATCAAACCTTCATGTCCAAATGGAACATTTAATCAATGAAAAATTAAAGCATTCACAACTAAATGGGCAGTAAAAAAAATTCATTTTAGCAGTAATTTTTAGACAAATCACGTGGGTATTGTGGTAAAGTGATTTGCTTTTGAGGGGCAGAGACAGCTTCTTACCAAGGCTGTAAAGGACCCTAGGTAAGCCTCTGCTTCCAGGTGCCACAATGCAGAAGGCCCTGCCCCCATGACAGTTTTAAGTGTCAGACAAGGTGCATGGAGAGCAAAGTTCAAGCCCTAGCCAGCCAAGAAACTCACTGGGTGATTTTGGGCCAATTGGAATACCTCTTGCCTTAACCTGCTTCTCAGGCTTGTCACGGGAAGTGAAATGAGAGCGCGGATATGTCCCTATATAAATCAAAGAGGGGCAGGAATGCTCGCAAAAATGAGTTTCAGGGGAAATTACATGCAAAATTATCTTTGAGTTTTCATGCAGACTTTAAAAAAAAAAGTTGCAGAAATGGGGTGAACTGCACTTAATTGTGGGGGAAATGCAAGAATCTGAAACGGATGGATTTGTTTATCCCTGCCCAGTTGCTGGAAGGGATACCCTTGTTAAATCTATGGCCCTTTATTCTGTCTCTAGATCAGATTCTACTAAAGCTGGGGTCAGCAAACTTTTTCAGCAGGGGGGCCAGTCCACTATCCTGCAGACCTTGTGGGGGCTGGACTATATTTTTTTTTTGGGGGGGGGGAATGGACAAATTACTATGCCCCACAAATAACCAAGAGATGCATTTTAAATAAAAGGACACATTCTACTCATGTAAAAACACACTGATTCCCGGACCGTCCGGGGGCCGGATTTAGAAGGTGATTGGGCCGGATCCGGCCCATGGGCCTTAGTTTGCCTACCCATGTACTAAAGCCTATCCCAGGCCTATCTTGCTCCGAGATTTGTGTAGCAGTTTGCAGTTGGGTTAAATCAGTGTGAGTGATATATAGCTGGCCTCCATGCCCTGTGACCATGTTCGGTGTTATGTTAAGGTGCCCTTCAGAAGATGCAGCTGCCTCTAAGGTCAAACAAGACTAAGGGCTTTATATTGGCAAAGAACAATAGAGACCAAGCAGCTGTCAAATAGTTGCTTTGCTCTCTCGGGTGGTGGTCTGGCAAAAAATAAAAAAAAGGAACTAAAATAAAAATGGGATCTGATTTCATTGTTTCCTCCTACACTTTTAAAAGGGGGCTGGTAGTTATTTCAGCCATATTAAATACTGGCATCCTGTTACGTGTGGCTGCCGGGAACATTTTTTGGGATCAAAGCAGGAACACAACATCTGTGCTAAAGATTAGTGGGTGTAAGAGAAGGCAATATGCTGGCTTTGATGGGTTTGTGCCCCCTCCCAAAGCATGCCTGCGTGCCATCTTAGAATACAGTTGGTAAAAGAAACCACTAAGATTTCTTTTTGGAGTGTGTGCCTTCACTGTCCTCTTTTCAGTGCCTGCTAAAAACATTTTTTGTTTAGACAAAAGCTTATCCAGATATGTAGAATGTTGACTTTTGCTTTCATCTGTTTTTGGTTTATAGCTGATCTTCTTTTTTTCCTTTTCCTTTTAAAATGTTTTGAATAGTTCTTTTCATCAATAATGTTATTAGAATCATGGAATCAAAGAATTGTAGAGTTGGAAGGGCTCCTGTGGGTCATTCAATCTCACCCCCCTGCAAGGCAGGAATCGCAACTGAAGCATCCATGGCAGATGGCCAACCAACCTCTGCTTTAAAACCTTCAAGGAAGGAGGGTCTACAAGAGAGTCCATTTCACTGTTGAACAGCTCTTAACATCTGAAAGATCTTCCTACTGTCTAGTCGGAATCTACTTGTTATGTACTGAAGTTCTCACCCTGGGCCAGCAAGGAGATACTGTAGGTAGTTTTCACTCAGGTCCACATATGCAAATAAGGAATTGAAAGTGGCGTTCAGTGATTGGATAGTTACAGAAAGTTGTTACTGTTGCATTGTAGTGGAGCTCTATATAAGCAGGTTGGCTGAACCCTTCAGTTCAGTTCAGTTCTGTTCTGGCCTGTGAATAAACAAGAGCTGTTTGAAGAATCGCTGTGTCGTCTGATATGTTCACCCACAACTGAACACCACTTGCTTGTAACTTGAATCCATTGGTTCAGGTCCTACTGTCCTCAGCAGGAGAAAACAAGTTTGCTCCACCATCCAAGGCACAGCCCTATGAAGAAGCTTGGCTTCCAGACCCTTGATCATCTTGGCCAACCTCTGCAGCACAAGTTCCAGCTTGTCCACATCCTTCTTAAACTGTGGTGCCCAGAACTGGACACAGTATTCCAGGTGTGGTTTGGTCAAAGCAGAATAGAGCGGTCCTATAACCTCCCTTGATCTGGACACTAGACTTCTGTTGATGCAGCTTAGAATTGCATTAGCCTTTTTTTTGTTTTGCTGCAGCACCACACTGTTGACTTATGTAAACCACTTTGAGTGTTTTTACAATCAAGCAGTGTATACATTTTTGTGAGATAAAATTGATCTAAAATCTAAAAGTTTAATCCATATGTATGTAAGAATGGGTACTTAAAAAAAAATCACTTCAAACGTAACAGGAAAACAGAAAGAAATATTGTCATCGGACAGTAACAATTAAAGTACAGTCATACCTTGGAAGTCGAACGGAATCCGTTCCAGAAGTCCGTTTGACTTTCTAAATGTTCAAAAACCAAAGCACGGCTCTTGATTGGCTGCAGGAAGCTCCTGCAGCCAATCGGAAGCTGTCGAAGCCCCGTTGGACATTCGGCTTCCAAAAATTGTTCGAAAACTGGAACAGTCACTTCTGGGTTTCGATCGTTTGGGAGCCGATTTGTTTGAGAGCCATGGCGTTCAAGATCCAAGGTATGACTGTATTCCAGTGATCCGGACCTAAATCAATAAATTAATATAGGCAGCCCATATGTCCAAATGCAGAAAGGCTGTGAGATCTTCCAACTGCTGAGTAGTTTTCCAGCCTCCCATTCTCTTTGCAACCACAAATCTTTGCTGGGTCCACTTTCGTTGTCCATCTGTTCTTCCCCACACCACAGGGTTATAATCTAAGACTGCCTGCACATCTGCAGTATTAAGGGCTTTTTCCAAAACAAAGTTAATATGAATAATAATTTCTGACCAGAAAGAGGACATCATTGGACACGCCCACATCATATGCCTTAAAGAAGCACGAGAATGGGATTTGTGGAAGAGCCCGGCCATCCCATTCTTTGAAACAGGACTTTTGCAAAAGAATTTAATCCATGGATTGGGCTCTGATGCACTGCCCTTGGGATAAGTCAACCGGTATCTACACCAAGTTACCTTCTGAAGGAAGCAAAGCTAAATGAGGTGGCCCTTGTAAGTCTGCATACATTATATGCAGACTAAGCACACATCTGTTATATTTTTCATAGTTCATTCTGCTTTTTCGTATGCAGACAGCGATTGATGCCCACCAGAGCTAGTAGAACAGGTTGCCGTTACCTGAAGAAGAGAGGAGAAGGAAGCTCAAGCTTTTGCTAGATGGGTGGGCTGTTGTTGTTGTTGTTGTTGTTGTTGTTGTTGTTGTTGTTGTTGTTATTAGATTTCTGGATAGGGTTGCCAGCTCAGGAGCATCCAAGAAGCTTTGATTTGAGGGTCCAAACCTGAGACCTAGGGCCAGCCCTGGGTGATGTCACAAGAGGAGGTCCCTGGTGAGTCTTCCTCTGCCCTCCCTGCCACCATTGAGCCCTGGAGATGGAAGTTAATTGGGAGAAGGGAGGAGGGAGCAGAGGAGAGAAGACTCCCCCACCGGTAGCCTATGCAAGAATTTGCAGCTGGCTGCATGCATAGTTGTATGCATAGCCATAAGAATGGTAATAGTCAAGTCCTCCCCCTGCCACCTGGAAGGGACCAGGCAAACCTGGATTCAGGTCAGCGCTGGAAGTTTGCCAGCCCTATTGCTGGAGGGTTGGAATCCCCTCTCCCTCTTAGCAAAGGGAAGACCAGGCTGGCTCCCTCCTGGGAGCAGCTGCAGGGAGCTTGCTTCCCTCTTTCCTGCCAACAAAAGTAGAAGAAGTCTTGGCTCTCTATGCCAGGGGAGCACACTTTGGACCCTCCATCAGCCGGCTCAGGAGCATCCAAGAAACTTTGATTTCAGGGTCCAAACCTGAGACCTAGGGCTGGCCCTGGGTGATGTCACAAGAGGAGGTCCCTGGTGAGTCTTCCTCTGCCTTCCCTGCCACCATTGAGCCCTGGAGATGGAAGTTAATTGGGAGAAGGGTGGAGGGAGCAGAGGAGGAAAGACTCCCTCACCAGTAGCCTGCATCCTCTGCTTCCTAGGAAGAACATCATGAGATGGGGAAGAGCAGCCTGGGCCCATCAATTGTTTGATTGTAATTTAGTGGCTGATTTGTGATTGTAACAATTCAAGTTGATTGATTGATTGATTGATTGATTGATTGATTCAATTACATAAAAAGTTGTCCATTTTTTCTTTTCCTTTCATCACTTTTAAGTTATGGGTTATTTTCTCAGGGATAGCAAATCGCCAGACATTTGACTGAAAGCTTTTCATTTCGCCTTCCCAAATTAGCCTGCTTTATTTCCGTGGTTTTTAATTCTTGCTTTTCAAATGTTTTATTTATCGTCTGCACGACGTTTTATATTCTGTTTCCACGCACCGCTAGCGCGTCCTCTCATACAGCCGTTTGTAAATTCTGAAATACATGCAATAAAATAAATAAACAAATAAGTAAATTTGGAGCGCACGGGCTTTGATGGCTTTCATCAAGCGATGGTGCTGCTTTAAGCTCCCTTCAGTGGCTGATTGATCTTCCCTGTTAAAAAACAGAGGCATCTGAGATTGTTATCCCACTGGGTGAAACCAATTAGCACTCAATGTGTGTGTGCAGTGAGCTGCTAATTTGGACTCTGCCATTGCCACTGGACAATCAATACGGAGCGATCAATATGGAGACCTGAGCAATCCTTACCTCCCTTGGAGGTGTCTTGCAAAGGGATGGAAAGATCAGCTTCTCTTCCGTGCCACATCAGTCTCACATGTGTTCAGTCATGCTGAATCGTAGAACTCTATGATTCTCTGTTTCTAGAAGCTAGAGCAGGGGTCAGCAACCTTTTCCAGCCGTGGGCCGGTCCACCATCCCTCAAACCATGTGGTGGGCCGGGCTATACAGTGGTACCTCGGGTTAAGTACTTAATTTGTTCTGGAGGTCCATTCTTAACCTGAAACTGTTCTTAACCTGAAGCAACACTTTAGCTAATGGGGCCTCCTGCTGCTGCCGCACCACCGGAGCACGATTTCTGTTCTCATCCTGAAGCAAAGTTCTTAACCTGAAGCACTATTTCTGGGTTAGTGGAGTCTGTAACCTGAAGCGTATGTAACCTGAGGTACCACTGTATTTTGAAAAAAAATATGAACAAATTCCTATGCCCCACAAATAACCCAGAGATGCATTTTAAATAAAAGCACACATTCTACTTATGTAAAAACACGCTGATTCCCGGACCGTCCACAGGCCAGATTTAGAAGGCAGTTGGGCTGCATCCGGCCCACGGGCCTTAGGTTGCCTACCCCTCAGCTAGAGCTACCTTCCTCTTCTTGTGGACAGCATTACTCCTGACTCTTCTGTCCTTTGGACTAGACCATAATTGTTCATTTCAGGCATCCTTGAGGACACTCTCCCTCCATCTCATCTGTCACCAACTGATGTGCAGCAATGTGTGTGTGTGTATCCCATCTTAGAAAGAAAAGATTTATGGCTCTCCTAATGCTCCTTGACTTTAATTAGCATGGCAGACATGAATCCTATCCAGAACAAGATTATGGCAAAGACATAGAGTGAGCATCAAGTCCTCCACGAGACATTCCTAAAGGAAGGAGATACTTGTGCCTTTACTTCTGCAGACGGATATGGTGTTCCTAACTCCTACCCCGGTCTATCCATACGTAGCTGGGGCACCAGCCTAAAATGGGCACAAACTATTGTTATACCCCAATTCTGAGCGGTGAGATACTCCAGGCACTTACCCACGGTTCAGTTTCCTTTGAATGGAGGCCAGCAGAGACTGTGGGGTCTTTAGGATACAAGGCTTTATTTACACATATACACAACCTAGACAGCATCTTAAAAAGCAGAGACATCACCTTGCTAACAAAGGTCCGTATAGTTAAAGCTATGGTTTCCCCAGTAGTGATGTATGGAAGTGAGAGCTGGACCGTAAAGAAGGCTGATCGCCAAAGAATTGATGCTTTTGAATTATGGTGTTGGAGGAGACTCTTGAGAGCCCCATGGACTGCAAGAAGATCAAACCTCTCCATTCTGAAGGAAATCAGCCCTGAGTGCTCACTGGTAGGACAGATTGTGAAGCTGAGGCTCCAATACTTTGGCCACCTCATGACAAGAGAAGACTCCCTGGAAAAGACCCTGATGTTGGGAAAGATGGAGGGCACAAGGAGAAGGGGACGACAGAGGACGAGATGGTTGGACAGTGTTCTCGAAGCTACCAGCATGAGTATGACCAAACTGCGGGAGGCAGGGAAAAACAGGAGTGCCTGGCGTGCTCTGGCCCATGGGGTCACGAAGAGTCGGGCACAACTAAAAAACTAAACAACAACACACACAACCTGGGCATAAGATGGAAGGTCTCGCAGCACCCAGGCCCAGGCAGAGAGGTGGGTGTGCCAGGTACACTTGCGCCAGGCCTCAGACCATTAAGCGTCCGGGGATCCCTGCCAGGGACTGGCTGCTTCTTTTGTTTGCGTTTATAACATTATTCTTACTAGAGTCCTGCTCCAGGCCTCAGACAAGCTCTGCATGGGTCTGTGAGCAACCCAACAGATTCTGCTTCTTGATTGGTTGCAGCTTTCAGTCCAGCACAGAGCAAGCAGGTCTCTGTGTCTCCAGCTTCCAGCCTGCTTCCAGCCCAGCTTTCTCCCTCCTTCCCTCTCCCCCCCTCTTGTACTCCTAGCTAGCAGCAAGGTTTGCAGGGTGGGAGGTGGCCCACCAATTTGTTCTATGGCACAGAGCAACACCTTTGGTTATGGTAACTGTGTTACTTAACTAGTCTCCCCAAAACTATTATCTAGACAAAGGGGCTGGGTTTGGCAAACTAGCTGTTATACAGTGGTACCTCGGGTTACAGATGCTTCAGGTTACAGACTCCGCTAACCCAGAAATAGTACCTCGGGTTAAGAACTTTGCTTCAGGATGAGAACAAAAATTGTGCTCTGGTGGCGTGGCGGCAGCGGGAGGCACCATTACCTAAAGTGGTATCTCAGGTTAAGAACAGTTTCAGGTTAAGAAACAGACCTCCGGAACGATTTAAGTTCTTAACCCGAGGTACCACAGTATATTTTACCTTCACAGAGACAAGATCTCAAGAACTGGTGGGGACTCAGGGCATCATCTAGACTGACCCACCAAGCCCCCGGCAATAACTAAGTGAGGAGCAAACCAGGAGCACTTTGATACACGGGGGATATTTTTGAAAGGTAGCTCTGCAGCAGCCATTGTGTCCATGAATGGACACAAAAAGAAGAAGGTAGGCGGGGGAACAAACTGTAACCTAGTGGTAGAGTACAGTGGTACCTCAGGTTAAGTACTTAATTCGTTCCGGAGGTCCGTTCTTAACCTGAAACTGTTCTTAACCTGAGGTACTACTTTAGCTAACGGGGCCTCCTGCTGCTGCCACACCGCTGGAGCACGATATTTGTTCTCATCCTGAAGCAAAGTTCTTAACCTGAAGCACTATTTCTGGGTTAGCGGAGTCTGTAAGCTGAAGTGTATGTAACCCAAAGAGTATGTAACCCGAGGTATCACTGTAACTGCTTTGCACTCAGGAGTTCAATTCCCGGCATCTCCTGGTAGGGCTGGGGGAATGTCCGCTGCCTGAAACCATAGAGAGCTGCTGCCAGTCAGTGTAGACGATACTGAACTAGATGGACCACCGGTCTGAGTCGGGACGAGGACAGCTTCCCATTTCACTCAGCACTGGACGGTCTTGCTTCCTACGTTTCTAACGCACACACCCCGTATCCAACGCTCTGTGCTTATTGTAGAAAAATAGATACCAAATGGAAATGCACATCGTGGACATAACAAGGCATTCCTCCACAGCCACATCAGATTATGTCACCTGCCCCCCACGCTTGTTTGGATTAGTCTGCTTCTCATTCATGACAGATTATCCCTCTTGACGCAGTGCGACAAGCTGTAAGTAACAGAAAGTGACCTTGGAGGATGAAAGGGAGCACCATATTTGTCAGATTAGATACTGACTCTACAGGCTCAGCGGAAGAGACAGCCACAAGCCTGCACTTGGCTGTTGCGCCATTGTAAGTCACGACCCAAAAGTCACAACGGCAGTTATTGGGGGGGGGGGAGCATCCGGGACTTGCCACAAACGAATATAAACACTTGAAGCCACACTTTCATAAGTGGACGTCTGCTGGAACTGGCCAGTGGGCCACCTGGTCTAGCAACCTGGTCCCACAGCAGCCAATCAAATGTCTACAGGAAACCCCCAAGCAGGACTTGAGCCCAAGAGCCCTCCTCTCCCCTCCTGCTGTCTCCAGCAGCTGCTATTCAGAAGCAGAGCATAACCATTGGGGTTGGAAGCCATCGCTTTTTTTAAAAAAATGATATTTTATTAGATTTTCACAATAAAAAATTATAAACAATAAATAGGAAAAACACAAGAAAGATAAAAAAAACACAAAATATAAAAATACAAAAGCACAAACACTTAACATAAAAAAGAAGAAAGAAAAAAAAGAAAAAAGAAAAGACTCTTTTCAAATTCATATCCTTCATAGCCTTATTTTCTTAACTTCCACCCGCCCTCCCTTCTTGTATTCCACTTCAAATTTAATTTAGCAAATTCATTTATATTAGTTTTATGCTTTGAAAGTTCCTTCAAATATTATATTATTCAAATTTTTGTCCAATATCTATCCCTTCTTTCATATTTATATTTATCTTAATCACTTGAACCTCTTCTTGTCATTTCAGTGTCCTCAACATTCATAGATTTTGCAATGTTTTTGTAGATAGTTTTTAAACTTCTTCCAATCTTCTTCCACCTGCTCTTCTCCTTGATCTCGTATTCTGCTAGTCATTTCTGCCATTTCCATGTAGTCCATTACTTGCATCTGCCATTCTTCCAAGATGGGTAGATCTTGTCTCTTCCAATGCTTTGCAACCAGAATTCTTGCTGCTGCTGTGGCATACAAAAAAAAAGTTCTATCCTTCTTTGGCACCAATTGGCCGACCATGCCCAGGAGAAAGGCCTCTGGTTTCTGGAAGCCATCGCTATCCCCATCCCCATAACCTCTGCTGTGCTCTCTTCATCAGGTCTTTACTGTTTGATGAAGAGAGCACAGCAGAGGTTATATTTTCTCAGAATCCTCTGGAAATATAATCTCTCAAAGGACCTGTTGATGGCATTTTACCATTGTACTGTTGAGAGTGTATTAACTTACGGTCTGTGTGTGTGGTTTGGGAGCTGCACGGTCAGGGGAGAAACAATGCTGTCCAGGGTTGTAAAGACTGCAGAGAGAATAATTGGTGTCATAAGAAAGCTGCAGAGATAGTGCAGGATAGTGCGCACCCCGGAAATGATTTCTTTCAGCTTCTGGAAGAAGGTACAGGGTTATAAAGACTAGGACTAGCCGCCTGAGAAACAGTTTCTATCCAAATGTGATTTTGGTTTTAAACGCAGTGTAAGGTAGTCTCTGTGGGAGTATATTGTATTTAATTATGGGGTATCAGAGTTTTTAGGGGGTTAACCAGGCAGGGATAGCTGGGATAGCAGGCTTGTTGGTTTTTGAATGTCTGATGTAGATTTTTTCAATTTCGTTGTTCTGTATGGGACAATGACAATAAAGATTATCGTATCGTATCCTTCATGAATTTGACTCGTCTACTTTTTTTTAATGTAGTTTTATTAAATCTTACCCATATAACCCAAATAACAAAATAGAACTTAATTTGTCTTATCCACTTTGAAAGTCATTCCCGCTGGTGACCATCCATCACTGCTTCCTGCAGGAGCCTGTTCCACAGAGTAACCATGCGCCACATTAAGAATTTCCTTCTGTTCTCTGCCCTGACTCTTCAGAAGTTCAGCTCCATGGGATGTTCACAAGTTCTAGTGTCATGAGAGGGCTGTGTGTGTGTGTGTGTGTGTGAGAGAGAGAGAGAGAGAGAGAGAGCGCTTTCCTCTACCCACTTCCTCCTTTTTCTCTAAGCTAAAAAGTCCCAAATGCCCCCATCTTTCTGGGAATTGCTCCATCCTTTTGATTATCTGACTTGCCCTTTTCTGAACCTTTTCCGACTCTGCAGTATCCTTTTTTGAGATAAGGTGACACAGCACTCCAAGTGAAGCCACACCATAGATTTGTAGGATTACTGGCATTTTTATTGTCAGTTCCTTTCCTAAATGGGATTTGCCTTTTCCACAGCTGCCACACGTTATCTAACTATCCGCTACGACCTGAAAGTGCTGCTCCTGATCAGTCAGCACCGGTTCAGACTCCATGACCGTATATGTGAAATTAGGGTTTATTTTATTTTTTTGCCCCAACATGCATCACTTTACACTTGTTTGTGCTGAATTGCATTGCCATTTTACAGCCCATTGACTCAATTTGGAGAGATCCTTTTGGAGCTTTTTCACAACCCCTTTTGTGTTTTAACCGCCCTGAACGATTTCGCCTCGTCAGCAAACATGGCCCTTCATCACTCATCCCTAACTCAAGATTGCTTACGAGCAAGTTTAAAAGCACAGGTCCCAACACCTTCTTCTTCTTCTTTGGCGATCACTCGTAGCCGAGTAAGATTGTCTTCCATAAAGACGCTTTTAACAATGAGTCCATAAGTGACTGTGGGGGCCAATTCTGGATCCACACATCCTTCCACAGTGGGGACATTGGTTCCCAGGTGGGAGCTGATCATGGTGTGGATTTGCCAAGCGTGCCTTCCTCTTAACACGTTTCTCCTTTGCGTCCTGAGTTCGAGTGTCTTCAAAGCCCATGACACCTTTGGTAAAGGCTGTTCTCCAACTGAAGCGCTCGCAGGCCAGTGTTTCCCAGTTGTCAGTATTTATACTACATTTTTTTAGATTTGCCTTGAGACAGTCTTTAAACCTCTTTAGTTGACCACCAGCATTACCATTTTTAAGTTCGGAATAGAGTCCTTGGGGGAACTCCACTTTCTCCATTGAGATAATGGTCCATTTATTCCTACTCCCTTCTTCCTGTTTCTTAACCAGGTTCTGATCCACTAGAGGATCAGTGTTGTACACGAAAACACCCCTCCCCATCCTTTTCTCTCCCAAAGATCTTGCCCATGTGGAATTTCACTTTTGCAACTGTTCTTGTCACTGCTCTCCGGAAAGAGTTATCTGCCAGGTGTTAATTCTATGGAAGCAAGGCTACCAGTTGGGACGAAATGTCTGGAATGGCAGTGTGGTCTGGTTGCTGCCCTTCTCCAGTCTCACATCTATTGTCTAAACTTGGGCTGAGCATATTTTTACTCCCAAATGCTGCTATATATAGAGGGACAATAGTCATTGTGTCGTTTGGCTGGTGGATTGATAGCAGCGGTGAAGAACTCCAATATGGTAGGTTCCTTCCTCCCTCCTTCCCTTCCCTAGGAGGCAAAGCAAATTCATCCTTATATTTAATCTTGCGCAACCCATGTCTTCTTTTTGCAATCAGTTCCTTCCTTCTTTATTTCCTCCTTGGTGCTGTGGCCAAAAATTTGTCCTGGTGTTGTTGTTTTTTAAAAAAACACCCATTCTCCTTCAATTACTAAGAAACAAAAAAAATTGCATTTCAAAATTATCATAGGGAAAAGAACATTTTAGTGATGTTCTTGGGGGTGGGAGGGGGGCAGGGGTTTCATTGCTTTCCAGGTGGCCAGGGGAGGCTTTTATTTCATGCTGCAAATCATCGTTCTGGCAGCCTGCGCTCTGCAGCCTCCTTGGGTGCCCAGGTTTCCTGAAAACCTCATGGATATCCTCAGCTGGGTTTTCTATTGGAAGGTGGGGAGGCTGGCTGCTCTGTGCCTGACAGTCGTTTACCATTCTTTTTTAAAAGTGAAGTAGGTTTTTTAAAAGTCAGTTTTAAAGAAATCAGTTCTGAAAGGGGTGGGGTTTTTTTTTTAGCTATAAGGAAAGATTTCCCTAAAGAAGAAATCCATGACGGTGCCAGTCTCAGGTGCTCAGAAGGCAGCCACCCCAGCTTCAATAAGGAACATATGGAACTGCCTTATATTGAGTCAGAGCATTGGTCCATGTAGCCCAGTATTGTCTACACTGAATGGTAGCTGCTCTCCAGGGTTTTAGGCAGGGTTCTCTTCCAGCCCTATCTGGAGATACTGAGGATTGTACTTGGGACCTAAGGGAAATGCTCTATCACTGACCCATAGCCTTTCCCCTGAAAATAATGCTCAGGGGAAGATATTAGGAAGTAACTTCTCCCATGGGGATTTTTCAGATCAGGGAGATTAACAGAAAACAGGCTTACAGATCGTGGAAAATGCTAAGCCGTCTGCAACTGTTTTTCAGTAAACAAAGATAAATAAGTGCAGGCAGCTAGGGAGGCTGCAGGGTGCTGGATTAATGTTTAATAGAAAACTGGGGGAGCCTTCTGGATGCTTTGCAAGAAGCTTACCTCTCTATGATAAGATACGTTCAAGGGTTAACCCACCAAAATTCTGGAGGGAGAAAAAAATGGGAGGCTCTTTCACAGGAGAAGAAATGTTTTGAGAAGTGGAAGTTTTGGGTACAGCACTATTCCAGCCTTCTACCCTTCACTGGATGCTTTTAAGCAGAGGATGGATGACCATCTGCCTGGGGTTCTTTAGCTGCATTTTCTGCATTAGGGGTGGATTGGATGACCCCTGGGGTCCCTTCCAACTCTACAATTCTATGATTCTCTCCAAGCATAGCTGTCACGTTTCCCTTTTTTTAAGGGAAATTCCCTTATTCCGAATAGGATTCCTCGCAAGAAAAGGGAAAAGTTGACAGCTATGTCTCCAAGTCCTGTGAAGGCCTGCGCCCCTTCTTATCATTGTGGTTATTTTGCATTGTAAGCAGCTTTTTGTTCATTTTTTAAAATGGAAAGAGGGATGAATAATAATAATAATAATAATAATAATAATAATAATAATAAAATTTGTGCTTTAAAAAATACTTTCTGAAGCACACAGAGTCTCAGGGAAGCATTAAACATGTTCAAAATGGCAAAAAGGGTAGGGGGGGGAATCCATTCCTATCGCAAGTAATGATGGTAATATTCTTAATGAAAGCAACCCGAGGACGTCTATACATAAGGAAACGATCATTTTTTATTAATCAGAGAGAAATGTACATGTAATTATGCCAAATGAGCTCTGCAGGGAGGCTTTCCGCCCCCACCCCCACCCCACCCCCCGCTGCCCCCTCCCCACCTCTCACACTTTACGATGTCTTAAAAGGATTTATAAATATTACTGGGGTTTTATAGCATCGTAAAGTTTCAGCTCTTTCTGTAATGCTACTTTCAAACGATTACTGGGAGACAAACCTCTGTTGTCAGAAGTAAGACAATAATCGCTGCAAGGCAGGGAACTGTGGCGGCCCTGAATCTCGAGGGCTGGGGAAGGGGAATCCTAGAATAGCAGCTATTCAGTCCTTCCCCTCTCCTCACTTTCTCCTCAACACATCCCTGTGAGGTAGGTTAGGTTGGGAGATAAGGGCTGGCCCCAAGATCACCCAGCAAGCTTCATGGCTGAACGGGCCCTAGCCCAACACGTCGCCACACAGCCTCTACCACTTCATTCTGAAGTATGCAATTTGTGCAAATTTAGAAACAGTTCCCTTTGTGGTTAAAAAGCAATCCTTCTTCCCGTGGAAGCTGTAGCTGTGAGGGAAAAAAGGCTCTCTTAACAACTCTAGCACCCTCAATGAACTGCGGTTCCCAGGATCCGTTGGGGGAAGCCATGACTGTTTAATAATAATAATAATAATAATAATAATAATTTATTATTTATACCCCGCCCATCTGGCTGGACTTCCCCAGCCACTCTGGGCGGCTTCCAACAAAACACTAAAATACAATAGCCTGTTAAACATTAAAAGCTTCCCAACTACAGCAGCAAGAATACTCATTGCAAAATATTGGAAGATACAAGACCTTCCCACGCTGGAAGAGTGGCAGACGCAGTTGATGGACTATATGGAACTGGCGGAAATGACTGGCAGAATCCGAGATCTGGGAGAAGAGACAATGGAAGAGGACTGGAAGAAATTTAAGGACTATTTACAAAAACATTATAAGTTGTATGAATGTTAAGAATCTGCATGACTTGGAAATTTTAGCTCCTGCAATTAGATTAGGAAAATAGAAAGTTAAGTTATAAGTAAGAAAAAGTTGAAATTTAAAGTTATTTTATGTATTATCTTAAGGTATAAATATTTGACAAAAGGTACTTTAAATTTAGAAGTAAAACACTCTGAAAGATATAAATAAGATACGAAACAAGGTAATAATTTGCTGATATGTTTATTGTAAAGAACGCAGGGTGAGGGAGATGAAGTCCAGTTAGTAACTTAAAAATGTATTTTGAAAGTTGGATTGTTTTTCTTTCTTTCTTTTTTCTGGTTTGTCCTTCTTTTTCTTTTCCGTAAACTGAAAATGTAATAAAAATTTTAATAAAAAAAAAAATTAAACATTAAAAGCTTCCCTAAACAGGGCTGCCTTCATAGGCGCCGACTCCATGGGGCCTGAGGGGGCCCGAGCCCCCTCAAAAATTCGTTTGGGGGGGCTCTGCCCCCCCCCCAATAATTTAATAAAATTATTACCGTAAATTTCGCTCTATAACACGCAGATTTTTTCTCCTAAAAAGTAAGGGGAAATGTCTGTGCGTGTTATTGAGCGAATGTGTGGTCCCTGGAGCTGACTCGCCGGAGCGCAGGGGCAAAAATAGGCAAAAATCAGGCAAAAATAAGATCGGGCGGGCGGAGGGAAGGCGGAAGCTGCTGCTTTTCTGCATTCTACCTCAGGGTCTTACTGCCCACCCGCTTCTGTTGCTGCGTTTGCTCAAACTTAACAAAGAGCAGGGAATCCCCTGCCCTCCTGGCAAGCAGAGGGTTAAGGAAAGGATCGAGTCCTTCCTTCTAATTCTTTCCTAGTCACACTGCGCGCAGGCTGCAGCCCACCACCTCCTCCTCTCCGTGCTCTAGGGACTCGCAGGTGGGAGAGAGAGAGAGAGGGCTGGCTTGGGGGGGGGGGACTTTTGCCTTCCTTTCCTCCCCCCCACCCCGTTAAACTCCTCCCCTGCATTCTTAGCCAGCTGCTTCTCCGCACACCCCTCTTGTGCTTCTTGTCCCTTCTGTGTTTTTCCTTCCCTCCCCATTTAAAACGTGGTGTCAAAGCACGGATCCACATGGATCCTCAGGATTTTTGCATTGGGTCACCCCAAATTCACCATCAGATCACATTACATGTCCATGGCTACAGTCTGTACCAAAAAAATCACGCACCCACTGTTGCCTGGGGCTGCAGTGCTGCAAAAACGTGGTTACAAAGCACGGATCCACATGGATCCTCAGGATCTTTGCATTGGGTCACCCCAAATTCACCATCAGATCACATAGCATGTTCATGGCTACATCTTGCACCAAAAAAATCACGCACCCACTGTTGCCTAGGGTCACAGTGGTGCAAAAACGTGGTTACAAAGCACGGATCCACATGGATCCTCAGGATTTTTGCATTGGGTCACCCCAAATTCACCATCAGATCACATAGCATGTTCATGGCTACATGTTGCACCAAAAAAATCACACACCCACTGTTGCCTAGGGTCACAGTGGCGCAAAAACGTGGTTACAAAGCACGGATCCACATGGATCCTCAGGATCTTTGCATTGGGTCACCCCAAATTCACCATCAGATCACATAGCATGTTCATGGCTACATCTTGCACCAAAAAAATCACGCACCCACTGTTGCCTAGGGTCACAGTGGTGCAAAAACGTGGTTACAAAGCACGGATCCACATGGATCCTCAGGATCTTTGCATTGGGTCACCCCAAATTCACCATCAGATCACATAGCATGTTCATGGCTACATCTTGCACCAAAAAAATCACGCACCCACTGTTGCCTAGGGTCACAGTGGTGCAAAAACGTGGTTACAAAGCATGGATCCACATGGATCCTCAGGATTTTTGCATTGGGCTACTCCAAACTCACTGTCAGATATTAAAAATCTTTATAAAATAGAGAATTAAATACATACAGAATGTTAAATTTTCAGTTTTTAAATATTAGTACTAGTTTAGTACTGTATTTCTATATTACTATAGTACTGTATTAGTTATTTTCAAATACTTAAATATTTCGCTGTGGGTTAAAGCCTCAGCGCCTAGGGCTTGCCGATCGAAAGGTCGGCGGTTCGAATCCCTGCGGCGGGGTGCGCTCCCGCTGCTCGGTCCCAGCGCCTGCCAACCTAGCAGTTCGAAAGCACCTCCGGGTGCAAGTAGATAAATAGGGACCGCTTACCAGCGGGAAGGTAAACGGCGTTTCCGTGTGCGGCTCTGGCTCGCCAGAGCAGCGATGTCACGCTGGCCACGTGACCCGGAAGTGTCTCCGGACAGCGCTGGCCCCTGGCCTCTTAAGTGAGATGGGCGCACAACCCCAGAGTCTGTCAAGACTGGCCCGTACGGGCAGGGGTACCTTTACCTTTATTTACATACAGTATTACAGTATTTACATACAGTATTAGGCATACTGTATTAACTTTATTAACTGTATTAAAGCATTAACTTTGAGATATTATTTTTATTTAATGAACCCTCAGCCTTATTCAAAGTAAGCTTAAATTAGCTATTTCACTTATTAATCAAAGTGCTATTACTGTGCGACAGCAATATTTTATGTTTTATTCTTTTAATGATAGTTTAGGATTTATTTAAATATCATTTCAGTCTTTTCAGAGCTATATATTCACTGCTCTGTAATAGTCTATAAGCATAATTGTTACTGTAAATTAAATTAGCTTTTTACGAAAATACTGTGCGTGTTTATGTTTTGTTTCTTTTTTCAAAGCCAAAAAGTGTTTCAGGCTTGTCGAGTTTCCTGGAGTGTGGAGTTATAGAGAGTCGAGTTTTCGGGGTTCTAATGTTGATCATATGACTCTAAAATACTTTTAAAAAACTTTAAAACTCACTAATTTTCATCTAAAATTTAGAAAACTTCCCGGGGCAGGACCCCGGTATGGGCCCCCCCAATATTTTTTATAAGTCGGCGCCCCTGGCTGCCTTCAGATGTCTTCTAAAAGTTTGGTAGTTATTTTTCTCTTTGACATCTGGTGGCAGGGCGTTCCACAGGGCAGTTGCCACTACCGAGAAGGCCCTCTGCCTGGTTCCCTGTAACTTGGCTTCTCGCAGGGAGGGAACTGCCAGAAGGCCCTCGGCGCTGTGGTGTCCGGGCAGAACGATGAGGGTGGAGACGCTCCTTCAGGTATACTGGACCGAGGCCATTTAGGGCTTTACCGCGGTTTACAGCGGTTATCGTAGTACTTTAAATGGGTGAACATGGAGTTCATCTTTTGGTAGCCGGTTCCTCAGTGGGTTCGTTGCAGAGTGAGCTGCCTCCCTGTTCTCTGTCCTGAATCATCCACTTTGCTTGGAGGATCTCCAAGTTCAAGTCTTGTGAGGAGGAGACAAACTTCCTCCCTGTCTACTTTCATGCGCTAGTTTCTCTTCAGACCCTACAAATCTTCCGTCTGCCTTTTCTCCCTCTCCTGCTAATCAGCTTCCTTGGATGACCCCACTGGGTTGTGGTGCTATGAGAGAGAAAAAAAAAACTTCATTTCCTCTCCCCCGCCTCCATGCATAATTTTATAGATTTCTGTTATTCCCCCCCCCCTTCCTCGCCTTTCCCCCCATACTAAAAAGCCTCTAATGTTATAACCCTTCCATGAAGGGAAGTCTTTTTCGGATTATTTAAAGAAATACTACTATAGTATGATGGATTCACGAGCTGGATTTGAACCATGAGGAACAGGAGGAATGAGAGAGCATTGTATTGTTGTTGTGGTGAGAGAAGATAGGGTGCAGCAAGGGGGAGAAATTAAAAAAAAAAAAAACACCATGGAAAATGGGGTGGGAAGTCGACAAAACCAAAGGAAAAAAATCATTATGTATTGGAGTACGTATGGGATTGTTTTGAAAATTTAATAAAATATAACTGGGCTGCCATACATCCAGGATTTCCCAGACATATCTGGGATTGTCAGAAATATTATCTGGACAGAACCCGCCCCCCACCTCAGGAAAAGCTCAACAATTTTGCCCAAAAATATTTTTTGTGTCCGGATTTTCACTTTTTGAAATATGGCAACTCTGTGGGGGAAATATTATAACTCTTCCTCATAGGGGAAGTTATTTCCCTATTCCCTGGGAGAAGGCTACTGCCTTCCAACCCTGCTTTCCTGAATGACCTGAATGCAGGACTAGGCAAACCTTTTGTAAACCTCTGGAACATTTTCCAGCTGGAAATCAGGGTGTGTGTCTTTTGGTGCTGCGCTGCCACGTAATTCAGCTGACTGCCTCCCCTGCCCCTGAGTTAGTTGGCTGCCTCCCCTGCCACAACTTCTCCCTGGCAGATGCTCACTCCCTCTCCTCCTTGCTCGCTTCCTCTGCCTACGCCACACCTCACGCCACCATGACAGTGGTGGCAGCTTTGGTGGCAGCAGAGAGAAGCCAGGAAGAAGAAGAAGAAGAGGAGAAGGAGGAGGAGTTTGGATTTGATATCCCGCTTTATCACTACCCAAAGGAGTCTCAAAGTGGCTAACATTGTCCTTTCCCTTCCTCCCCCACAACAAACACTCTGTGAGGTGAGTGAGGCTGAGAGTCTTCAGAGAAGTGTGACTAGCCCAAGGGCACCCAGCAGCTGCATGTGGAGGAGCGGAGACGCAAACCCGGTTCACCAGATTACGAGTCCACCGCTCTTAACCACTACACCACACTGGCTCTCAGTGTGAGCAAGAGCGCACATCCACCACCTCCGCTCTGGAGGGGAAATGTCTCCCCCATGCGCAAGGGTTCAACTTCAGGAGGTTTCCATCGATAAGCGCAAGCACCGGCTTCTCCTCCTCCTCCTCCCGTGCTCGGGGGCAGTGCTGGAGGGGGGAAACGGGACACTTCCGGATGAAACCAGAAGCCTGGATGGCTTCTGTAATTCCCCAACTGTCCCAGGAAAATAGGGACACTTGACAGGTATGTTTGTGCGACCTATCAGTCAGGGATGTTCTTATTCAAAGAGGATTGGGAGGTTGGGTTAATAATAATAATAATAATAATAATAATAATAATAATAATAATTTATTTATACCCTGCCCATCTGGCTGGGTTTCCCCAGCCACTCTGGGCAGCTTCCAACAAAGTATTAAAATACAGTAGACTTATTAAAATACAGTAGTCATGCCTATAGGACAGGATGACTAAATGGAACTTCCTTGTTCAGAGGAAGTCTATCTCTGGACACCAGGTGCCGGGGACAGATAACTGGGGGATGCCATCAGATTTAAGCCTTGTTTGTGGGCATCCATTTGGCTGCCGTGGGGAAGAGTATGTCTGATGTGGGAGAGTTGTTGCCATGGGCTCTTGCGGTCCGCTTTCCTCCAGGGTAGATAATGAACTTCCTTGTTTATTTCACGAAATGTACATGCCATAGCATGATTGAATTGTGGAGTTGGAAGGGATCCCCAGGGGCCATCTAGTCCACCCCCACCCCCCGCAATGCAGGAATCACTGCTAAGTAATCCCCACCACTTTCTGAGCTTCTATCCTGGCAGGCAGTTGCCTGCTGCCTGAAATTGAAGTTGAAATTGAAATTGCGTGCAAAGAATCCCCCTTTCCTTCCACTGTCCCTATGAATTTCTTTTCTTTCTTTCTTTCTTTTTTAAATCAGAACACAAAACTCTCTTTTCCATTCTTGGATCCCCCTAAACGTCACCTCGCCGGCATCTCTGCCGTGACACCGTGAACTGAGGCATAAGCCTGGATTAGATTTATCATCTAATTATAGCTAGAACTGGAAAAGGAGGAATAAAAAAAATAATAATGATCAGAGGTATGGAATGCCGTCCATAAAAGGAGAGGATCAAAAGATCGCAGCACACCGGATCCAAATGGAATCCCGGGGGAGGGAAACAGAGATGACGGCAGGACTCTCCAGGGGACTTCCAGCTCTTTCTACAAGACCAGGGTCCCATCTAGTCCAGTGTCCTGTTCTCACAGTGGCCAACCAGATGCCCCCATGGGAAGCCCAGAGGCAGGATTCGAACACAAGAGCCCTCTCCCCTCCTGAGGTTTCCAGCCACTGCTGTTCAGAAGCTTTGCTGCCTTCCACCATGCTGCCACTGACAGTGATGTCCTCCACAAATTTCTCCAGCCCCCCTCTTTTTATAAAGCCATCCAAGTTTGTGGCCATCCCTGCCTCCTGTGGTAGGGAGTTCCATAGTTTAACTATGTACTGCATGAAGAAGTCCTTTATTTTTCCCCCCTCGCCCCGAATCTTCCGACATGCAGCTTCATTGGCTGCCTGCAAGTTTGTTTGTTTGTTTATTTCCTTTATATCCCACCTTTTCCTCCCAGAAGTTCAAGGTGGCGTACATGGGTCTCCCCCTCCTCATTTAATTCCCACAACGACCCTGTGAGGTAGGTCAGACCGAGGGGCAGGGACTAGTAAGCTTCATGGCCAAGTGAAGATTTGAACCCCGGTTTCCTAGGTCCCAGTTCAGCACTCTAACCACTGCTCCACTCTGCCTCTGGTTCTGGTCTTAGTTTAGCCCCCTCTCTGCTGACACACACACACACACACACACACACACACACACACACACACACACACACAGTGTCTGTGTCCTGTCTCAGTCCCTGGATGGCAAGGGTGATTGACACAGTCTGCTCAACTGCATCAGTCCATTGCTCTCATTTCTCTCCTCACTTCCTAACCCCGGCAGCCAGGAGAAATGTAAAGAATTACAGTGGTACCTTGGGTTACATACGCTTCAGGTTACATACACTTCAGGTTACACACTCCGCTAACCCAGAAATAGTGCTTCAGGTTAAGAACTTTGCTTCAGGATGAGAACAGAAATCGTGCAGCGGTGGCACGGCAGCAGTGGGAGGCCCCATTAGCTAAAGTGGTGCTTCAGGTTAAGAACAGTTTCAGGTTAAGAACGGACCTCCGGAACGAATTAAGTACTTAACCTGAGGTACCACTTTATTGCAGAGAAAATCTATAGCGAGGATAATGCATCTTCGCATCAGCCTCTGGTTTTATCTTTGCACACTGTTTCATTTATTTTCAAGTATTTATTTTAAAGTGTGGGGTTTTTTTTAACTCTTTGTTTTTCTTAAATTTAAAAATGGCAGCATTGCAGAATCCTCAAAAATCCAGATCCGTTATTATGACACTTGTAACTTTTTTGGGGGGTGAAAGTGTGGCAGAAAAAGAGGGGGGAAGAAGGGTCCTATCCCACTCTAGCTCCAGCCTTGCCCCCCTTTTTACTGTGGTCCCAGGTACAACTCCTTTGAACCCCCTGACTGATAACCAAGGAAAGGAAACAGAAAAAGGGTTTAGATAAGAACTTTGTCGTCTCTCTCAAAACAAAAACAGCAACAAGAAACTCCTGACTCCACCTGTTATAATTAGATGGAGTTGGCTCCTAGGGGCTGAGGTCCCTTTGTCCCCCCCCAAAAAAAAAAATATTTGAGGGGGCTGGGTGTCCCCAAATTTGATGGGCATTGCTATTCAAATGGTGTGCGTGAGCCGTGTCTCATCATCAATAGTCAGGACTTACTTGGGCCCTCCCAATATTACATTTAAACTGGCACCCCGATTAGGTCTCTCGCCACCTAGTGTCTAAACTATATAATGACGCTATCCACACAAAGTTCCTCCTTTTAAGGAGCACTTCTTCGTCGCATACAAAGTCTCTGCATTCAGAGCAAACTGGGAGATCTTATGTGCAGAAACATTTGTAGGTTTCATATGTTGTTGTAAGTGAACACCATGTGAATGCAACAAAGTTGTTGCGTGATACAAATTGTGTTGCATTACATATACAAGTTTAATGTGTACATTTAGTTCAACTATGATTGTGTGGGTGCTTACCTTATTGATATTTGTCATTAAGGTCTTAATATCTCAACAAGTACAAATATTATCATTTCTATTATTAAAGTAAAAATGAGATCATGTATTCATTTTATATCCTGTGTCAATATTTTTTGCTGGTCTACCCTTGCTGGGGGGCCTGGCCCAAGGGAAAGGGAAATCACTGGGGTGGATTGTAGTCTGTAATGCTGCTGGACTCCAAAGTTGAATTCATTTCAGTCTGAATTCTCATCAGGACCAGAGTCACGCTCTGCCTGGGTACCTGGGTATAGTCCCCCTCCCAGGATTATTCTCAGGACCGCAATACCTCAAGGACTGCCTCTTTCCATATGAACCTACCTGGACCGATATCATCTTCTGAGGCCCTCCTTTGTGTGCCTCCTCCTCGAGAGGTCCGGAGGGTGACAACACGAGAACGGGGCCTTCTATGCAGTGGCTCCCCGTCTGTCGAATGCTCTCCCCAGGGAAGTTCACCTGGCGCCTTCATTATACACCTTTAAGTGCCAGGCAATAACGTTCCTTTTTAACCAGGCCTTTGTTTGATCTGATTTACATCCTATAGCCTTTTAAAATGTGGTGGGGTTTTTTTTGGTGGGGGGCTATTGGGTTGTTGTTTTTATTTTTATTAGGTATTTTGTGGTTTTATAACTTGACTTTATTCTGTGAACCATCCTGAGACCCTTGGGTATAGGGCGGTATATAAATTAAATTAATAATAATAATAATAATAATAATAATAATAATAATATTCTCATTCTTAATTTGCAGGCACCCAAAATGGCCAGACACAAGAAGGAAGGAGGTGGCTCCAATGTATTCTCTATGTTTGATCAAAGCCAAATCCAAGAATTTAAAGAGGTAAGTTCTCCCTAAGGCTGTGCAAAACACTTGACCTTGGGATGTGTGAGGATTTCGTTTGGTCTGTGTTTTTAAACAAAGCAACCTGATTTGCACTTGCTCAACTAATACATGGACCACAATGAAGTTAGCCTTTTATAATAATAATAATAATAATAATAATAATAATAATAATAATAATAATTTATTTATACCCCGCCCATCTGGCTGGACTTCCCCAGCCACTCTGGGTGGCTTCCAACAAAATATTAAAATACAATGGTCTGTTAAACATTAAAAGCTTCCCTAAACAGGGCTGCCTTCAGATGTCTTCTGAAAGTCCGGTAGTTATTTTTCTCTTTGACATCTGGTGGCAGGGCGTTCCACAGGGCAGGTGCCACTACCGAGAAGGCCCTCTGCCTGGTTCCCTGTAACTTGGCTTCTTGCAGTGAGGGAACCGCCAGAAGGCCCTCGGCGCTGGACCTCAGTGTCCGGGCAGAATGATGGGGGTGGAGACGCTCCTTCAGGTATACTGGACCGAGGCCGTTTAGGGCTTTCAAGGTCAGCACCAACACTTTGAACTGTGCTCGAAAATGTACTGGGAGCCAGTGTAGGTCTTATGTGATTTCGGCGGCCGCTCCCAGTCACCAGTCTAGCTGCCGCATTCTGGATTAATTGTGGTTTCCGGGTCCCCTTCAAAGGTAGCCCCACATAGAGTGCATTGCAGTAGTCCAAGTGAGAGATAACCAGAGCATGCACCACTCTGGTGAGACAGTCCGCGGGCAGGTAGGGTCTCAGCCTGTGTACCAGATGGAGCTAATAAACAGCTGCCCTGGACACAGAATTGACCTGCGCCTCCATGGACAGCTGTAAGTCCGAATGACTCCCACCTGGTCCTTCAGGGGCACAGTTACCCCATTCAGGACCAGGGAGTCCTCCACACCTGCCCGCCTCCTGTCCCCCAAAAAGAGTACTTCTGTCTTGTCAGGATTCAGCCTTAATCTGTTAGCTGCCATCCATCCTCCAACCGCCTCAGACACTTCTCCAAATTTCGTCATATTGTTCTTGGCTCAAAAAAACGTAACGAAGTGCATATAAAATGTGTATTTTAGTTTTGAAAGCATACGCAAAGTGTTGAATCCATTCACGTTTTACTTACTGCAGACGTATTGAAATTAATGGACCCCAGTTAGCCGTTTACGAAATGCTGGAGGCTACAGAGGGTTTTTCGCCTCGTTATAAGCAATATCCCCCACTGCCAATCTCTCACTCTTTGTATTTGCAATAGGCCTTCACAATTATGGATCAGAACCGAGATGGCTTCATTGACAAGGCTGACTTGAGAGACACCTTCGCTGCATTGGGTAAAAAGCACAAACCTTTTTGTGTACTGGCATCTAATATGTATTTTGGAAAGTTGTTTGTTTGCTGTGCGTTTGGACGTCTCTTAGGATATTGGTAACCACATTATTTTGATTTTAATCCGATTTTAAGCTGTATTTCAGCCGATTGCTGAATTTTATGTCTTAATGTATTATATATTTTGATGTTAGCCACCCTGAACCCGGTTCTGACTGGGGAAGGTGGAATATAAATAAAAATTATTATTATTATTATTATTATTCACGATGAGATAGAGGAGCAGGTTTTCATCTATGTTTGGATCAAATTGGATACTATTTTGAATCAAGATGGAAGACTGAACCTTCTTGTGTTAGTTGGTTTATCCTAGCCAATCAGAGACGACACAGAAAATGGGATGGCACGATTTGTGCATGAAGTGTTGAATAAACACTCCCAAGTACTTCAGTTTATTTCACCATATGGTAAACCCAGCCGACCTGGGTCTGCAATTTTGCACCAAAGGTTTAACATTGTTTCTAATTCCAGCTTATTTATTTTTACACCTGCCACTCCACCAAACCAATAAATTTCTGCCGAAACCTCAGGTGCTGCCACTTCTGGGATCATTAGTTAGAAGGCAATAACATCTGCCAATAAACTGATTTTCCCTTCACCCATAACCCTTGTAATTTGGAGTCATTCTATAGCCTGTGGCCTTCTTCTTGTTCTGACAATTCTTGAGTTTTCCACAATGTCCCCAGGTTCAAAATATGAGCAGTGATTTTGTTCTCTTAAGGTTTTTACACTTTGCTGCAAGCTCTATTCAAATATGAAGAAAAGACAATATTAGGTTAGAGATTTTGGAGCGGTGGTTTGCGTATCATTCATTCAGGTGCATGTGCAGATCCCTGGATGATGTCACACACCTACAACTACCGGTATATAATTCTTCATGGCTGATTGCCACCATTTCCATTTACTGTCACATGACAAGAACGTTGTTCTATCATAGGTCGCATGAATGTCAAGAATGAAGAGTTAGAAGAAATGATCAAGGAAGCTCCAGGGGCCATTAACTTCACCGTCTTCCTTACTATGTTTGGTGAGAAGCTCAAAGGTAAGCAGAAACCAGTGGTCAAATGGTGTGCGCGAATCTCTGTTTACAAACAGTTCCCAGAATCCTTTGCATGGGGCAGGGCCATGGCAGTTTAACTGGCTCAATGGCAGAGCACATGTTGCATATGCAGAGGTCCTAGGTTCATTCCTTGGCCCTCCAGTCAGAAGGACCCGATAGCAGGTGACATGGAAAAATTGTCAAGAGCTCGTCCTACGCTCAAGTAAGACTCTGGTAGAGTCACATGCCTGACTGGCATGTTCTCTCCCTTCTGGTCATTCGTTCAAGAGCTTCAAAAGCTTTCTTCAGCCCAAACATCACAGCGACCCATGCCAACAGACCTCGGCACACTTAGGGATCCACAGAGTCTTTGCAGCTCGCGTGACAGACCTCAGCAACTCAGCATTTTGGCTAATCTACTTTATTTACATATAAACACACATGGAGCACTGCAACATGGCTCCCTCTCTCTCTAGCATCAGACAGCAAAAAAGAAAAAGGAAAAAAAGAACAAAGGACATTAGTCCCACTTCACGGAACACAGTAATACAAACATCCTGTCTATGTCACTTCCCACTCTGTGGAGTCAAAACATACACCGTCATGTGATAGACAACAATCCCATGACTGCAATCACGGAGCAGGAATTCTAACAAAAATGACTTGTTTGAACCAACAGAGTAATGAGCACCAGGATAGATGGACAAAAAATCTGACCCTAGAGAAGGCAGCTGCTGGTGTTGGTATGAATCCGAGGTATGCTTGGAGTGTAGTTTTGCAACCTGCAATTTTTTGTTCATGGAGCAATGGTTCAGGTATACATGCCAATGTCATGGACTGGTTGAATTCAGAGGAATGGTGGGAGGAGTCAGCTGGGGAGCAGTGGCGGAGCAAGCTGTTCAGGCGCCTGTGGCGGTGCGCATGCCTTGCACCCAGGGGCAGGGCCAGCAACCCGTGGGGCGAGCCGGGGCAGGACTCTCCGAAGGGCCTCCGAGGAGTCTGGCTGGCTCCTCCCACTCAGCCACCCTACAACTGAGAGGGAGGCAGTGGGGAGACCATTTGGGGCAGCGCGGAGCCTGCAGGTGCCCACGCCACTGCGTCACTCCCAGGAGAGACCTGTAGCTTGGGCACACTGCAGGCCCTGTGGTGAGTGCCCAAGGCATTTTGTCACACACACCCCTCAGTGGTGACACCCGGGGCGACTCGCCCCCCCCTGCCCCCTTCCTTCGCCCCTGCTGGGCAGCCCCCCAAGGGAAGAAGGCTCAGAGCTGGGGAATTGGTGGTGGGACGACAATTAGCGGTCAGAGGGAGAAGTGGGAGAAGACTGGGGAGAAGTGGTGTCAGAAGCTGAAGAGGTAACAGGGCTTAGTGAGCGGGGAGAATCTGTGGCAGAGAGAAGACCAGAAGCGGAGGCAGAAGCAGAGGCTGGAGAGGAGGGAGGCCAAGAGGGAGAGATGAGTCTGGCTAGTGAAGAGTCACGGGTGTCTCCCTCTCCTTCCGCGACCAGCTCCCCTCCCCCATGGTCTCCCAGGACAAGAAGTGGCATGAAATGAGAAGAGCAAAGACAGGCATGCAGGCTTGGTCTCAGATTGCTTGGGGAAAACCCTGGAGGTGAGGATCTTCAGTCTCTGCAACTGCTTCATGGGGGCAAGATCTATGAAATAAGAGTTGCTGTGCTCCTTAGGCCTGACCCTCCAGTGCAGATCCTGTTTTTTTCTAATAAAAAGTTAAGTCCACTTACTTTGTACTCGTGGCTGGCTCGCTTGGGACAGCACACACTTTTGCATATAGGCGCCGTCCCTGGAACGTAACCCCCATGCAAGACGCAATCGTACTGTACTGAACAGGATGGACCAATGGTATGACTCAG
Source organism: Podarcis cretensis (assembly GCF_951804945.1). Lineage (NCBI taxonomy): Eukaryota > Metazoa > Chordata > Lepidosauria > Squamata > Lacertidae > Podarcis > Podarcis cretensis. The sequence goes on from NC_137185.1 coordinate 12,870,406, forward strand.
TAGAAGTCCACTTCCTCTGCTGCTGTTTTGCTCTGCCTAGCCAGTTTGGTATCTCTCAAATTTGTTTAAAAAATAATCAGTGTTGCGGCGGTGTCTTCCCTCCCATACTGTCTTTGGGCGAAAAAAAAATAAAAGAAGCAGTTTGTAGTCTGTAATCCTACTGGACTCTTGAGCTTTGAAGTGGAATTTTGCGGCAAGCATTCCCTATTGATTAGCTTTGAGGACAGCGCGGCATCTCTGCGTGGTATACAAATTGCATTTCCTCCAACTCTTTGTGGAGCAGAGGCCCATGTGGCTGACATTAACACAGAATGCTTTCGGGAGGGTGGGTGTGTTTGCTGCTCATCTGGCAGTGGGATATATATCACTAACCAAAGTTTCCAGCTTCTTCCTAGAGTTCCAGCTCTCTCTCCTCTTGCTCCTGCGCTGACAATGCTTTGATGGCTTTAACAGATTTCTAGCACAGCTAATTGTATAAATCATTGTCATCATCATCAGTAATTACCTGCCCTTCACTTAAAGGTCCTTGGATGCATTACAATGTTAAAACACAATATTAAAAATAGTTGAAAGCCATTTACAATCCCTACGGTGTCATCGTGTCTACAGACCTGGGATAGCTCAGTCGGTAAAGCATGAGGCTCTTAATCTTAGGGTCATGGGTTCTAGCCTCATGCTGGGCAAAAGATTGCTGCATTGCAGGGGGTTGGACTGGATGACCTTTGGGGTCCCATCCAACTCTACAATTTTATGATTCTAAAGTGACTTGTGCTGGGCTTATGTTCCAGGAATTTGAAAAAAATGTACATAGCCAAACCACCCTCGTATGGCCATCCTTAGCTTTCAAGCAAGGCAGAGAGCTTTTAAGAGTTGCTTACTGGGCTCTGGTAGGCTCTTGTGCAGGCTCTTGGAGGACCGTTTGAGTCCCCACAATATCTCACAAGAGCCTCCCAGAGCCTGATAAGCAAGTATGAGAACTTAAGAAGCTCTTTCCGCAGCAGGAGAACCCGGCTCAAAGGAGTTTTCAAGCTCTCTGCCTTGCAAGCAATTAATTTGCGGGGTTTCAAATTTGTTGTTGTTTAGTCATTTAGTCGTGTCCGACTCTTCGTGACCCCTGGACCAGAGCACACCAGGCACTCCTGTCTTCCACTGCCTCCTGCACTTTGGTCAGGCTCATGTTTGTAGCTTCGAGAACACTGTCCAACCATCTCATCCTCTGTCGTCTCCTTCTCCTTGTGCCCTCCATCTTTCCCAGCATCAGGGTCTTTTCCAGGGAGTCTTCTCTTCTCATGAGGTGGCCAAAGTATTGGAGTCTCAGCTTCAGGATCTGTCCTTCCAGTGAACACTCAAGGCTGATTTCCTCAAGAATGGATAGGCTTGTTCTTCTTGCAGTCCATGGGACTCTCAAGAGTCTCCTCCAGCACCATAATTCAAAAGCATCAATTCTTCGGCGATCAGCCTTCTTTATGGTCCAGCTCTCACTTCCATACATCACTACTGGGAAAACCATAGCTTTTACTATATGGACCTTTGTTGGCAAGGTGATGTCTCTACTTTTTAAGATGCTTTCTAGGTTTGTCATTGCTTTTCTCCCAAGAAGCAGGCCTCTTTTAATTTCGTGGCTGCTGTCACCATCTGCAGTGATCATGGAGCCCAAGAAAGTAAAATCTCACAGTGCCTCCATTTCTTCCCCTTCTATTTGCCAGGAGGTGATGGGACCAGTAGCCATGATCTTCGTTTTTTTGATGTTGAGCTTCAGACCATATTTTGCGCTCTCCTCTTTCACCCTCAATAAAAGGTTCTTTAATTCCTCCTCACTTTCTGCCATCAAGGTTGTGTCATCTGCATATCTGAGGTTGTTGATATTTCTTCCGGCAATCTTAATTCCAGCTAGAGATTCCTTCTACTCCACACTTATTAAAAACACGGGATCCATAGCTGTCAACTTTTCCCTTTTCTTGCAAGGAATCCTATTTGGAATAAGGGAATTTCCCTTAAAAAAAGGGAAACGTTGACAGCTATGACAGCATCTTTGTTCTCCTTTGCACCTGGCAAATTGGAAGGTGTGCAAAGGAGGGCAGCCTGGAAACCTAGCCTTATGAAGAATGGTTGAGGGAGTTGGGGATGTTTAGCCTGGAGAAGAGAAGACAGAGAAGTGACTTGATAGCCATCTTCAAATACCTGAAGGGCTGTCCCATGGAAGATGGAGCAACCTTGTTTTCTGCTGCTCCAGGGCGTAGGAGCCAAACCAATGGTTTAAGTTACAAGAAAGGAGATTCTGACTAAGCATCAGGAAGAACGTTCTGGCAGTAGGAGCTGTTCAGCAGTGGAACAGACTGCTTATAGTGATTTCCCCATATATTCATATTTCTCCCTTCCCGCTGTATATTTAATACTTTACACTGCTAACTTTATACTAACCCTGCTAAAGTTTTAACCAGATTAACCTGATTCTTCAGCTATTCTCCAAACATTTCCCACTCTTCCTTAAATACTCCATCTTCATGATCTATTATTCTATTAGATAAATTTGCTAATTCTACATATTCTACTTCTCCTGTGTTGCTATTGTTCTCTTGGTTGCTCAGTTTCTTTGTAGGACTGAGATGGGACTGTTGGTGGCTTAAGTGTCAGTTCTGTTCTCTGTAAAGGTACCCCTGGCCGTTAGGTCCAGTCATGGCCGACTCTGGGGTTGTGGCGCTCATCTCGCTCTATAGGCCGAGGGAGCCGGCGTACAGTTTCTGGGTCATGTGGCCAGCATGACTAAGCTGCTTCTGGTGAAACCAGAGCAGCACACAGAAATGCCGTTTACCTTCCCGCCGGAGCGGTACCTATTTATCTACTTGCACTTTGACATGCTTTTGAACTACTAGGTGGGCAGGAGCAGGGACTGAACAACGGGAGCTCACCCCGTCGCAGGGATTCGAACAGCAAACCTTCTGATCAGCAAGCCCTAGGCTCAGTGGTTTAGACCACAGCACCACCCACGTTCTCCATAGGCGACTGTGAATGTTGATATAGGGATCATTTTCTAGGATAATGCAGAAATTAACGGTCTGGTCTTCTTCTGTAAGCAGCACAGGAGGTTGCGGTATGATGAGGATGATAGATTGCGTATGTATGTGTGCACGCATGTATGTGACAATATTCGTGGGAAGTCCTAATGTGATAAGTGGTAAAAGTTGGCTCTTTAGTTACACAGATGACTGGAAAATGGAGATCATTTATTTACTGTTGGCATGTGACTTGCTGGGCTTGCATGAGTCGTCTGGGCTACCAACAATGCAGTGCTCTCTACTGGAGTATGTTCACACATTCATCTGCCAGTCCTCAAGTGCCCAGTAACTGAGTGGAGTGAAATCAGATTATGTCCATTTGTGGTGTGAACCAGCAGATACATGTGTGCACAGAAGTATTGGAAATATAAATCTCTGCTTGTTCCCCTTATAGGCACAGATCCGGAAGAGATCATTCTGAATGCTTTCAGGGTTTTCGACAGAGAAGGAAAAGGTCATGTGAAAGCAGATTAGTAAGTTTTCACTTCATTTTGAATCTCTTCCCCATGTTAATTTCGCTTCTGTCAAGTTTGTGACACATTGCCAGTCTGTTGTATTGCACTGCCCAATGGCTGGATCCCTGCCCTATGGAATGCCAGATTCTGTGAGCAGTCATCGAAACATCAAATCATGGAATGGTAGAGTTGGAAGGGACCCCAACAGTCATCTAGTCCAACCCCCTTCAATGCAGAAATCCCAGCTAAAGCATTCATGACAGATAGCCATCCAACCTCTGCTTAAAAACCTCCAAGGAGAGAGTGTTCATCACCTCCCAAGGGAGACCGTTTGCTGTTCCCAGTAAAGGTCTGGGCCAGTTTTAACCCAGCTTCAGCCTCTATTTGCTCCCGTGCACGCTACTCTGTGCTGCAGACACAAATTAATCCCCATGTAAACAAGAGTCTCCTCCAGCACCATAATTCAAAAGCATCAATTCTTCGGCGATCAGCCTTCTTTTTGTGAGAGCTGGACCATAAAGAAGGCTGATGCTTTTGAATTATGGTGCTGGAGGAGACTCTTGAGAGTCCCGTGGACTGCAAGAAGATCAAACCTCTCCATTCTGAAGGAAATCAGCCCTGAGTGCTCACTGGAAGGACAGATCCTGAAGCTGAGACTCCAATGCTTTGGCCACCTCATGAGAAGAGAAGACTCCCTTGGAAAAGACCCTGATGCTGAGAAAGATGGAGGGCACAAGGAGAAGGGGACGACAGAGGAAGAGATGGTTGGACAGTGTTCTCGAAGCTACCAGCATGAGTTTGACCAAACTGCGGGAGGCAGTGGAAGACAGGAGTGCCTGGCGTGCTCTGGTCCATGGGGTCACGATGAGTCAGACACGACTAAACGACTAAACAACAACAAAAACAAACAAAAACTGTCCCTGCATATAGAGAACTAGCACATCAGGGAAAGTGTTGAAGGGGCTGAAGCGGCTCTAGCCACTACACAATGCTCCCCCTCCTACTTTACCTGCACCCACACAGTTAATGTCACCTCTAGTCTTATCCTGGGAGAGGAGGATCAAGGGCACCCACAATTTCATAATACAAAGTGGAATATAAATGCGTGATACATAACTGCAGGGTTTTTCTTGCTGGAAAAGGACACCCATAACACCCCACCAAAAATGGTCCCTGCCCAACCTAGCCAAAGTCACAAGACAATTTCATTAGCTCATCACCACACAACAGAACATACTGTTTTCTTATTAGACCCAAGGGTAATGTCAATCATTACATAACAAACTATTAAATCAATCCCATGGCTGCATTTGATGCTCAGCCTCATTTCACATAATTCCAGCATTTAGACATTTGACTCTAATAATTTTTTTAGCGTGGCTCACACATCCCTTTGAAAGTCTTTCCACTTTCAAGGCGATGGTTGCTATTCATTAATAGCATTTCTCCATGTGAAGAAGGAAAGACAACAGAAGAATCCCCCCCCCACCTCCATTGGCGGTGACTGACCTTTTAATAAGAACCTTCATCTAATTAACATCCTTTTAGGGCATTTCATTTTTTCCACTGCGTGTTTTCACCTCTCACTTGGAAAATCGTGACTCATTTGGGAATTTTTGGAACTGATTTTGAATGTGATGGCAAAGATATGTGATATCTATATTGCCTTAAACACCATACTCTTACCACACAGAGGGGTAGAGAGATGAGAAAGAGATTGGGCACACTGCCCTTTGTGATGTTGAAGCTCAACAACAGGCAACAGCCTCCTTCCAATGTGGGCAAACAAAACAAAAACTGGCATGGCGTTTGGAAAAGTTTGGCGATTCAGGTTGCAAAGTTCCCTTGACGTTTATGAGGTTTACTCACAAGCAAGAGAGCACAGTGTTGCGATTATGCTTCCCACAGCTGTCCAATAACAGCACTCCACAAATTTGCACCAACTTGGACCGTGACGGAAATTAGCTGTATTTAAAGTGTGGCCAACCACCTTCTCCAAAGTCCACATTTTCAAAGCCCAGAATATCCCATTTCCCTCCCCGCTTGTTTGCGAGGAATGTGCGTATGTGACGCCAGAGCCCTCTCCTTCCTTCCATATCCTGTTTGCAGAAACGACGCTCTGTTTCCTGAGCAATGCAGGAAGTCATTGTGGATCCAACCTCACATCCACAAGTGAGCTCACAAACTGGAATAGAAGGCAGGCACTTCCAATTGCATGCCCTTCTAGGACTGTAGACCATCCAAGTGTCCCTGTTTTCAGGGACAGTCCTGGATTTACAGAAGCCATCCCAGTTTCTGATTTGATCCAAGAATGTCCACTTTTCTTTAGAACATCCCTTTTTCATCAGAGAAGTGTTAGAGGGTATGGAATTTGTTGTTGTTTAGTCGTTTAGTCGTGTCCGACTCTTCGTGACCCAATGGACCAGAGCACGCCAGGCACTCCTGTCTTCCACTGCCTCCCGCAGTTTGGTCAAACTCATGCTGGTAGCTTCGAGAACACTGTCCAGCCATCTCGTTCTCTGTCGTCCCCTTCTCCTTGTGCCCTCCATCTTTCCCAACATCAGGGTCTTTTCCAGGGAGGCTTCTCTTCTTGTGAGGTGGCCAAAGTATTGGAGTCTCAACTTCATGATCTGTCCTTCCAGTGAGCACTCAGGGCTGATTTCCTTCAGAATGGAGAGGTTTGATCTTCTTGCAGTCCATGGGACTCTCAAGAGTCTCCTCCAGCACCATAATTCAAAAGCATCAATTCTTCGGCGATCAGCCTTCTTTATGGTCCAGCTCTCACTTCCATACATCACTACTGGGAAAACCATAGCTTTTACTATACGGACCTTTGTTGGCAAGGTGATGTCTCTGCTTTTTAAGATGCTGTCTAGGTTTGTCATAATAGGACATCCTTATTTTCATCAGAGAAATGTTGGAGGATATGGGATTGGGAGTTCAGTTGCCTCTCCTCTTTCGACTTACTTGTCAATCCTCAACCAACAATCAAAGGAGGTTTCTAGCATGTGAACTTAAGGGTGTAATAGGCCAGTTTTCAGTTCAATTCTGTGTTGCAGTGGCCTTCAGATACTCTTTGTCCCAAGAGAGAATTTTCTGTTCCTCCCTTTTTCAAAATGAAGAGGGTTGTTCTCCATAATTATAGAGACCACTCAGGGGCGGAGGAAGGGGTGTGTGGTGGGGGCGGCACGCCCCGGGTGTCACCACTGAGGGGGTGACAAAATGCCGAGTGGCACTCACCGCAGGGCCTACAGCGCCTGAGTCACGTGTCTCTCCTGGGAGTGACGCGCTGGCTTGTGCGCCCACAGGCTCTGCGCTGCCCCAAATGGTCCGCCCACCGCCTCCCCCTCAGCTGTAGGGTGGCTGAGGGGGAGGAGGCAGGAAAACTCCCTGGAGGCTCTGCGGAGCGTCCTGCCCTGGCTGGCCCCGCCCCTGGGCACAAGGCACGCCCACCGCCCCAGCCGCCCAATTGGCTTCCTCCGCCGTTGAGTCCACTAGCTTAGAAAGATCAGAATTAGGTGCCTAAGGAACTTACACTTTCCTTTTGTTTAAGTGCAAAGAGTAGGAAGATCCAGTTGTGAGTCTCAATTGTTTCTTCCCCACGACTGCAGGAGACAGTCTGATGGAGCCACAGAAGGATCAAATCCTTCTTGGATCTTCATCCAGACATCACTGGTGCTGCCCACAGCCCCACCGACCTCTTCTTGAGGCTACAATGTGCGCCAGATTATCTCAATTAACGCACAACTTGTTCCGTGCCATTTCTTTTTTGGAAAAAAAAAGAAAGCGCAGCTCTCTGTGACTTACTAGGAAACCAAATATTGGGACTGAAAATATTGGAACGAGCTGAAACTGGCCGCGACAGATACCATCAGGACCCCAGGGCAGGCGCTGTTTTTATAAACCCAGTTTGTTTCTATGTGTCTGATTTTGGGGGTTGTTGTCTCCTCCCTCCCCGCAAAGAAACAAGTAATATGGAAAACAACAACTGCAGGGAAGCTGACGGCTTCTTAGTTAGGAAAATCTGAGTCTTTGTTTCTCTATAAAATAAATAATGGAAACTGTGGGGTTCTTTACTCAGTCCTTCTTATGTGTAATGGTGCCAGAGGCTGCCGTGCTGTGCTTCTGAAGCTCGAAATTGTATTTGATCCTCCTCCTTCGCCACCACCACCTCAGCAACCCTCGCCGCCCTCAATCTGGCCTCACATTCTTTCCAAAAACACTGGATGCATGTGAACAGAAGATGCCAAGTGACATTGGTTGCTTTCTGAAAGAGAGAGAGAGAGAGAGGTAGAGAGAGAGAGAGAGGACCGAGCCTCTTTGGAAACCAAATCAATAGAAGAGTCTTGCGGCAGAAGGTTTCATGGACTGGAGTCAACAGATTTAGGACAGTTGCCAGATACAGACAGGTGGACACAGAGGAGGAAAAATGGAAACAGTGGAAACAGGGAGACCAAAAGTGGCCCATTTTGTCCAGCATCCAATTTCTCTTGGTGGCAAACCAGATTATTGGTGCTTGGGAAGTCTGTCTTCAAAGAGGATGAGTTCCAGTTCCAGTTCTCCCCTTCCAAAACAGGATTAGTTCCAGTGCGAGTTCACCCCCTCCAAAATGGAACAACTTCTGCTCCAGTTCAATTTTCACAGTTCAGTTCAAAATTCATTCCTATGGCGATTTTTTTCAGTCTTCAGAGTTTCACTAGCTGCTCACCTGAAGGATAAAATGTACTTAAGAACACTAAGGCAACATTCAAAGGCACATGTAATACAACAGGAACAGTTGTTTTGTCTATTTCCTAAGCTTAAACAGGAACATCCCTTTTACAGATAAGGGGGGGGGGGGAATGATGACTGCAATGAAACACAATGAATGTAATGAAGCGTGTGTGTGTGTGTGTGTGTGTGTGTGTGTGAATTGAAAAGCGGCCTCCAAAAAATCAGCACAAAAGTAACTTAATTCCTGTTCGGTTCACCCGGACATTGCAGAAACTACTTTCAGATGTGACTCAGAGCTTTCCGAATTAATTCAGCAAATTAGTTCACTTGAATCCATCCGTTCCAAGCACCGCCAGTTACACCCTTAGACATACTGACCTGGCTCTATTCACGTGCAGTTGCTTCTCTAGCACGAGGAGGATACAGTGGGACACAGTGGATCTGTGATTCCTGGAATGGGATCCCTTCCAACTCTACAGTTCTATGATTCCACCCCTTCAGCCATAATGGCGCCAGCACTGCATTCGTCCTGCTATGTACTCCTGTTAGGTTTGAGCACAGTGCAGATTGCAAATGTGGCCTCCTCCGTGGCCCTTAAATAGATTTGCTTTATTTCAAACAGCATGAAGGAGATGCTCATGACACAGGCAGACCGGTTTACTGAAGAGGAGGTAAGATTCCTTACATGCTGCACTCCCTTTATTTCCTGAAAATTTGAAGATTTTTCTATTTGATAAGAACAATTTCCATTTTTTTTGTTTCGTTCCAGATTTGATGGTTGAGATGGCATCATGAGATTGCCAGGGGTAGTCCTTGGGAGTCTGGTTATCTTGAGATAAATGGGGGAAAGAGCTGGTCTGGAATGGATAGATTGATGGTCCTTTAGAGGGGGAACTTCTAACCTTCCCAGTTTCTCTATTTATTTCCTTTATATCCCATTTCCCCTCCAATGAGTTCAAGGTGGCATACATGGTTCGATGGGCGGAGCCATGGATTTTTGTTTGTGGGGGGCAGACAAAATTGTTCAGCTTTTTTTGGGAAATCCACCAAAGTTGTTGAGCTCTTTTTAGGAGATTGCCCCCAAAAGTTGGGGAAGTCACAGGTAAAAAGTAAAAATACCCCCAAGAGCAGGACTTTAGGGGGAGCAGGCTTTGGTTGGGGGGCAGGCTGATGCTAGGGGAGGCATAACCTCAGTTTATTGAGTACTTTCTTTTTTGTACATAATTTAAATTAAGTTTTGTGTTTTACAATTTAAGACACTCATTTTACATCCTTAACATATAAATGACTTCCCTTCTTCTCTTTCCGTGGTTCATTTTACATATAATAAATCCCTGCATATTTTACAAAAACTATACTGTTCAGTATTCCATTATTGCATCCAACAAAACTTATTTACACTGTTGAATTTATCTTAATGCTGCCAGCATTTTCAGCTGTACACAATTATTTCCCATATATTCAATAAACGTTTTCCAATCTTCTTTATTGAGTACTTTCAATGCTTTTCAATAATTCTTGTGCTCCCCCATGCATAGTTCTGCTCCTTCTCCATTTTATCCTGGCAGGTAAGTTAAGCTGAGAGACTGTGACTAGGTCAGCTTCATGGCCAAATCCTGGTCTCCCAGTGCCACACTCTTAACCCTACACCACACTAGCTCTCAATGTTATTGTTTGACACCAGCTCCCTATGGAAGGTTCCACATCAGCATAGAGTGGAGTGTGGTCCATTTGTGGAACCTTGAGCTGCAGCCAGCACTCTGAGAAATATGGCTCCTGCATGATTACAGAGGTTCTCTTCAATGGTACCAACTAACGGGTAGAGCAGGCATAGGCAATCAGTCTTTGAACTGTGTGATTGCTGACCAGCATGCTCCTGTGACAGTTGAGATGCAATTCCCATCCTGTCCTTTCCAATCTTTATTTCCTTCTTCTGTTTCTCAGATGAAACAGACGTTCACCGCATTCCCTCCAGATCCTGCCGGCAACCTGGACTACAAGAACCTTGTTTACGTTATCACTCATGGTGAAGAGAAGGACTAGAAGATGCTGAGATGATCCATCGAGAGAAGGCTATTCACTGTTGCCTCAGAAGAAGCCGAGTGAGATGAAAACCATTATATTTCACCAGGCTTCAACAACCTGGGGCCCTCCTCATGCTTTGGAGTACAACTGCCATCAGACGTAGAAAACAACTGAGGAGCAGCAGATTGTTGAAGGCTGTGCTAGATAATCTTGGGCATTTTTATAAATAAAAGCCGAAGATACCATTTTGTATCTATCTCCCTGCTTGGTCTTCTGTGTATTCTCGTTTTTTGTTGTCATCAGCAATGTAGAAACGGGATGTTCTCGATGTTGGGAAGTGTAATGTAGCTCCACCTCTTCCCCTTCCCTTTATTAAACACCAGGAGATATGTGAAAAAGACAAGGGATGGAGGGAATGTTTGTGAAACAGGGATGGGTTCTTTTTATAACCCTCCAACCTGGCTTAATGTGAGCAGGAGATGAGTACTGGAACCTGTTTTAAATCTGAAGACCCAACCGAGGAACCTGCTTGTTGGAATAACACAAAGGTGTCTTTGGTTCCCTGCTCAAAATGGCCACATAAAGTGTGAAGGCTTCAGGGAATCCTATCCCTCCCATAGTGGGATGCAAAGAAGCAGAAAAACAAGAAGAGTTCTTACCAGGTACAGTGGTACTTCTGGTTACAAACTTAATTCATTCCGTAGGTCCGTTCTTAACCTGAAACTGTTCTTAACCTGAAGTACCACTTTAGCTAATGGGGCCTCTTGCTGCTGCCATGCCGCCGGTGCACAATTTCTGTTCTCATCCTGATGTAAAGTTCTTAACCCGAAGTACTACTTCCGGGTTAGTGGAGTCTGTAACCTGAAGTGTTTGTAACCCGAGGTGTTTGTAACCCGAGGTATCCCTGTAGTTTATTCAATATTCACAGAGGGAGGAGAAGGAAAGCAATCTCTCTTAGATAATGGTATTGTTCCAAGTAAAGTCCCACCCCCTCAGTCTCTCCTATTCTACGTCACCCCTGTGCCAGCTGATCTGTGCTTTCTGACTCTGAGCTTTCTGTTCTCCTACTCTCAATGCACGCTGGATCCTGGGAGAGGGAGGGTCAGGAATTCTTTCAAGAGGCACTGAGTCTGTCAGCTGTCTCTCTCCTGGTGCATCTTCTTCTTCCTGCTGCTCCTCTCCCAATATTTCCCAGTTTCTCCCCTCTGCACCCTCTGAACTATGACCTTCTGCAAACCACTGTTCTAAATCTATACTGTCCTCCTCTTCTCCAGGAAGTGCAGGAGGAGGGGCAGTGGCAGACTCCACCATTCCTCCTTTTCAGACCAGTCCCTGACATTGAGATTCTTGGAGAATGCTAGTACCAATTGCTTGCTTTAGGGCCGAAGTATACAATACATTTATAGTATATTCCATGGACGTTTATAGGGCATGACTTCCCCCAAAGAATCCTGGGAACTGTAGTTCCCCTTTATAAAGCTACCAGTTGCAGCACCTTTAAAAAACTACCGTTTACAACAACTTACAATCGCAAAAATAAAGTGGGTCCTAAAAATATACACCCAGTGTCAAAAGGTCAAAGGGATGCTGTATAATGAAGACGCCAGACATAGCTCTGTGGGGAGGGGGTTCCACAATTTAGGGAATGCCATGGAGAGGGCCCTTTCCTGGGCTGCCACCCCCGAGTCTCTGTGGGAAGAGGAATTACCAAGAGGGCTCCCTCTGACAATCTTAAATGTAACGGTACCCCTGACCATTAGGTCCAGTCACGAACGACTCGGGGGTTGCTGCGCTCATCTCACTCTATAGGCCGAGGGAGCAGGCATTTGTCCACAGACAGTTTCCAGGTCATGTGGCCAGCATGACTAAGCCGCTTCTGGTGACCCAGAGCAGCACACGGAAACGCCGTTTACCTTCCCGCCGGAGTGGTACCTATTTATCTACTTGCACTTTGATGTGCTTTCGAACTTCTAGGTGGGCCGGAGCAGGGACTGAGCAACGGGAGCTCACCCCGTCGCGGGGATTCGAACCGCCAACCTTCTGATTGGCAAGCCCTCGTCTCTGTGGTTTAGACCACAGTGCCAATCTTAGCACCCAATAAAATCTGTAGGGAAGGAGGTGGTCCTTCAGGTATTTGGAGCCTATCAATTATGGCTTTAAATACAAACGTGAGCACCTTGAATTAGGCCCAGAAGCAAACTGGCAACTGGTATATTCTGTAGGTCTGATGAATCAATTTCAGATGGCCACATAAATTAAAAAATAATAATAACAACAACATGAAAAGGGAGAAATAGCCATCACTCATAAATTGCTGGTTTCTGCATTTTCAAATGAGAACACCTTGGCCAACTTAAATATTGTTCCAAAACTCTTTTTAGTGACTTGATTATTTATGGTATTTTTAAACCATCAGTTCACATTTCATTGGTGGTGAAAGCTAGAAATAAATACGCCATGTGCTTACATGCAGTTCCAGAGAATACTGGGTTTGATGCCACCATCGTCAGAGGCAGCAGTGCCTCTGAATCCCAGTTCTGGAAGCTGCAAGAGTGGAGAGGGCTCCTCTGCTCAGGTCCAGCTTGTGGGTTTCCTATAAGCATCTGGTTGGCCACTGTGAGAACAGGACTAGATGGGCCACTGGCCAAGGTTAATTTGGCTTTCATTTAAAAGAATAATAGGTAAATAAAAAAGAGAATTCCCTAGATGCCTAAGATCCAGGTTTAGGGCAAGTACTCTTTGGTGAGAGAACCCCAGCAGAGATTTAAAATCACAAAATATTCAGAAAAGTAAATCATGGAAATATAGGCTGTTAGACTTTTATAATATACCCCTTCCAAGTTGCTTTCAAAGTTCCCCTTTTCCCTTAGCATAGAAAGAGACCACACATTTGGCAACTTAAAAATGGTTTACTTACAAACACTTCAAAGGTCAGATCCATGTGTTTTTCCATACAGCAGTTAAAAAACACAGGCAGTACAATCCTGTATCCATTTTTTTATGGCTTCCCCCAAATAATATTGGGAACTGTGGTACATCTGGTGAAAGTGCTCATTATCAGAGTGGCCTGATGGAAAGAGAGGAAAGGGCTTCTGAAACTTTAATAGCTGGATGGAAGAGAGAATTTCAGCAATGACAAAGTTCACTTGCTGAAGCCCCCTCTGAGAAGTGTAGTTCTGTGCAGGGAATCAAGGCATCCTAACAACTCTCAGCATCCTTAACAAACTACAGCTCCCATAATGCTTTGGGGTTAGCCATGTCTGTTTAAAGCACTACCATAGTGCTTTGAATGGAATCATAGTGCTTTAAATATGAATGTGGCCCTAGAGTCCCATAAGATCTGGGGGCCACCATCTCAACCACCCCGGCCTCAGATTGCTCGGCAGGGATTTTTGAAACATACACGCATACACCCCTCTGCCTTTAAGGTTGCAGGGAGCCAGTCTTTTGCAGGAGTGGGCGTGCATAAACACTGCTACATCGCTATCATAAACACTGGCTGGCTGGTGGTGGGAAATAATTAAGTACCAATAATGGAAATGCTGACATCAGACCTTACCGTAACAGTACGAACAGGGGTGGGCTGTCATTCAGTTGCAGCCTGCAAAGTGCTTTCTTTGGAACGTGAAACATTATAAGGTACCTAGGTTTAATTGGCTAACTGAAAGGCTTCAGAATCAGTCACCTTGGTCCACCTAAATACTCTGAATTCTGTGCTGTTTCAGATGCTTCAGTGGTTCCCAAACTTTTTTTGGACACGCCCCCCCCCTTTGTTCCATAAACTCATCCCCAGCGCCCCCTTTCCCAACCCTATAAACAGCTTTATTCTGAACAGTGGTTTGTACAACCCACTAAGGAGGACAACAACATTCGAGACAATAGCAGTTTATTGCACATTTATTCAAAACCCTGTTAAAACTACAGTGGTACCTCGGGTTACATATGCTTCAGGTTACAGACGCTTCAGGTTACAGACTCCGCTAACCCAGAAATAGTACGGTACCTCGGGTTAAGAACTTTGCTTCAGGATGAGAACAGAAATTGCACGGTGGCAGCGGGAGGCCCCATTAGCTAAAGTGGTGCTTCAGGTTAAGAACAGTTTCAGTTTAAGAACGGACCTCCAGAACAAATTAAGTTCTTAACCCGAGGTACCACTGTATTGAGTTTAATTAATTCAACAAAATTGACAACCTTGATCCTGTGATGCCAGCTTTTCAAAGCCTGATAGTTATTTACATCTCCAACAGCCCCCTATTGCCCCCTTACCTCTTATTGCCCCTCTAGCTAATCCCACCCCCGGGGGGCGCTACTGCACCCATTGGGAAGCCCTGCCTTAGTCCATGTCTGGTTGTTCTACCTGCAAAGGAAGAACACTTCCTGATTCGCCCCACGTTCAGATTTATTTATCCGTATCTACTCATTGGGTTGTCACAAAACAAGAGTTTAACAACAGGATCTACATATTCATATAAACTAAAGGTGTGGATATCCTTCTCACCCCCCTTGAATTTGTCCTATTCAACTTTAACTGAATTGAGGCCAAGGTGTTAAGTGCCCCTCTCTCCTCTGCAGCGGATAAACTGCATCATCCAAAAGGATACCAAATGCAAGGGGACCAGTGGATGAATGAATGGACTAATTCATTCCAAAGGTTAAACAATGCTCCATGGAGAATAAACAAAACTTGAATCGGAAGAGGGTACATTGTCTTACAAAGATTTTGATTTTTTTTTTTTAAGCGCAGCAAAAAGGCAAAAGCTCCAATTAAAATGAAAGAGGAAGTTTCCAGAGAGAAACACTTTTTGCAATCAAAGCATTGCACATCTGGAACCAATCGTCAAGTGTTTAGAAACCATCAAAGCAAATGTTATTAATAAATGCAAGGAGACATTAGCAGACAGGCAAGGAGAGCAGACTAAGGACAGAGGTGGGGCTGACATGAACCCTCAACACAAACAGACTCATTAGCCTAAAAGGACTTTGTCTCCTGCCTTCGCAACTCCACATTCCTTTTCATCACGTCCTTGCGGTACTTACAAAGATTTTTTTGGCATCAAGACTACTTTAGGTAGGAGACAGCCCATCCAGACAGCACCTCCCATATGCTCAGCTCTCCCCCTAAGAAATCAATGCAAGCAGAAAATGCATAGGCAATTATTAGGCAAGAGATTGAGAAGAAAATAGACAGCACCGTAATGACTTTTTGTCCATTTAGGGTGTAGCCCAAGGGAAGCCAAAGTGGTGCCTTCCATCAGCCACAGCCAGCAGAGGTGGAAGTCCAACGACATGTGGAGGGATGCAGTTCTTCCATCTCGGAGTGATATTTTTGGGGAGGCGGAAGCAGAGAGAGCAGTAATGAAATGCTGAAAAAGACTGACCTGAACACAGTGAAAACAGAGTGAAACAAAATGAAGACAGAGTCAAACAAAGTGAAGACAGAGTGACCTGGACAGAGTGAAGACAGGGTGAAACAAAGTGACCTGAAGTAATATTTCTAGGGAGCAGGGGAGCAGAGAGAGCAGTTTCCTTAACAAAATGCTGACATGGAAAGTATGCTGCAGTGCAGAAATTGAGAGGGTCTTGTTCACCCCCTATTTTCTTTGGCCTCTGTTGCCCCATATCCTGCCTCTGTTTAATAGGATAATTTAATTAACTTCTCAAGTTTGGTATCATTTGCTTGGTCCACCTTTTTTCTTCTTAAAACCAGCTGAATAGATGGAGAGAGTATACATTTCAAAGCTTTCCTGCATTAAGATAATGAAATAAAATATACTGCAGCCTCCTGGATTTTGTTCTCTCTTTCTGTGTGTATTGGATGGAGGAATGGATGGTCGACTTATACAATTGGAACTTGGGGATGGGAAAACAATCTATTCATTCAGATGTGCCCCTCCCCTCCAAGTATGTCTTAACCTTGGAAAAACAAACAGCCCCAAAAACATACACACAGAGGTTGGAAGATAGAAAGCTGCCATACTTTTCTCCCACTCTCGTAACATCCAATGAAACTGAGTGTTGGGAGATTCAGAACAGAGAAAATAAAGTACTTATTCACACACAGCTGAAAATTTGTAAAAGGTGATACGATGTGATAATATTGTCAAAAAAATGGAAAATTAATTTTAAAAAATTATTAAAAGAGGTACCTATTCATACACAGCACATGACTAAACTATGGAGCTCACTTGCACAGTTTGGAGGCAGTATTGGTTCTGAATACCGATTGCTAGAAACTGCAGGATGGGATAGCTCTCTCCACATAATAAATGCTTATTTCCTATCTTCTCTGCTGTTGGCAGTGCAAGCTCCCAATAGCTGACAGCCCTGGTGAGGAACTGCATTTTTTAAACAAGGAAAGAAGAAAAGGTCTTCTGTAGGTTTGCTGTGTAATACCAACGCAAGGCACAGCACACAGGCAGTTAGCTGAACAGAGTTACAAGAACGCCAGCGAGATGTTTGGGGTGGGAAGCATATCAAAAGATTGGTAGTGAAGGCTGCTTGCAAGCTATTGCATGCAAACAGGAGATGGGTTTCTGTGCTTTTAATGAGCTTTTTAATAAACCTTCCTTACACCATCATTGTTAAGTTGTGGGTTGACATAGCAGACGACACAGCGATTTCTCCAAAGCAGCTCTTTATTTTGTAAGCTGGAACAGAACTGAACTGAGGAGCTCAGTCAGCCTGCTTATATAGAGCTACAGAACAATTGTAACTGTTGCAATGTTCTAAAACTATACAATCACTGAACGTCACTTTTCGATCCTTCATTTGCATACAAAACTATCCAATCACTAAATGTCACTTTCAATCCTTCATTTGCATAACTATCTACAGTATCCCCCTGCTGGCCCAGGGTGAGAACTTCAGTACATAACAATCATCATCTTTCCCACTTGTCAAACCCCCAACCACCATGACTGAGAAGGCAGGGTGGAAATTACCATCCAAAATGGGGCAGTAATAACAGAGCATGCTCAGCAACCATGGACTTGTCTGTTGGGAAACGAGAGCAGAAAACTGGGGAACGATGGAATGGCATGTTAGAGGAGGGTATGGCTGGCAAGAACTCTCCTATTAGGGTGTGAGGATACACTGCAATGTTTTGTTGGTGATCCCTCTTGTCAGAATTTAAAGGTCAAGTGCATGCAGTGCTGGATTCACGTATAAGCTATAATAATAATAATAATAATAATAATAATAATAATAATAATAATAATTTATTTATACCCCGCCCATCTGGCTGGGCCTCCCAAACCACTCTGGGCGGCTTCCATAGAAACCAAAAATACAGTAAAATATCACACGTTAAAAACTTCCCTGAACAGGGCTGCCTTAAGATGTCTTCTGAATGTCAGGTAGTTGTTTATCGCTTTGACATCTGCTGGAAGGGCGTTCCACAGGGCGGGTGCCACTACTGAGAAGGCCCTCTGCCTGGTTCCCTGTAGCTTTGCTTCTCGCAATGAGGGAACCGCCAGAAGGCCCTCGGCGCTGGACCTCAGCGTCCGGGCAGAACGATGGGGGTGGAGACGCTCCTTCAGGTATACTGGACCGAGGCCATTTAGGGCTTTAAAGGTCAGCACCAACACTTTGAATTGTGCTCGGAAACGTACTGGGAGCCAATGTAGGTCTTTCAAGACCGGTGTTATATGGTCTCTGCGGCCGCCCCCAGTCACCAGTCTAGCTGCCGCATTCTGGATTAGTTGTAGTTTCCGAGTCACCTTCAAAGGTAGCCCCACGTAGAGTGCATTGCAGTAGTCCAAGCGGGAGATAACCAGAGCATGCACCACTCTGGCGAGACAGTCCGCAGGCAGATAGGGTCTCAGCCTACGGACCAGATGGAGCTGGTAAACAGCTGCCCTGGAAACAGATTTGACCTGTGCCTCCATGGACAGCTGTGAGTCCAAAATGACTCCCAGGCTGCGCACCTGGTCCTTCAGGGGCACAGTTACCCCATTCAGGACCAGGGAATCCTCCACACCTGCCCGCCTCCTGTCCCCCAGAAACAGTACTTCTGTCTTGTCAGGATTCAACCTCAATCTGTTAGCCGCCATCCATCCTCCAACCGCCTCCAGACACTCACACAGGACCTTCACCGCCTTCACTGGTTCTGATTTAAAAGAGAGGTAGAGCTGGGTATCATCCGCATACTGATGAACACCCTAAACAAGCTATAGCTCAGGGCCCCACTCTCTTGGCCCCCCCACCAAAAAAATTTCACTATTAATATACTTCTTCTTAATTGTATTTCAGTTCAACAATTACTTGGATAAAATACATATTTTGTTATATGCAAATAGCTTTAGATACCTATTAGGTCCATAAATTACCATATAGCATATATTCAACACAAAAAAACCAGTGACAATTTGTTGTTGACAAAGGACAGCTGGACATATAAAGGACACATAAAGGCCCCATTACCTTCAGTAGCTTAGGGCCTCATCAAACCTAAATGAGTACATCAGAATGTTCTCAATCGAGCTGTTTAAGCTTTGCACCTAGCCATTGCGCCCAGAATCTGTGACACACATCTAAAGATACACAGTTTGAGTTTTTGCAGAAAACTGGCAAGATCTCCGTTTCCAGCTTAAGCCATCTCCGTGTGATTTATAGCCAAGGCATTTCTGTAGGTGTGGCTAATCTTCTTTTGGCATGGCTAGACTAGAATGCCGTGGCTGAGTGCCACGCAAATAAGGCTTGGACGTGGGTTAACGGTGGGTCAGTGAGACAGTGGGAAGAATGTGATTTTGGAAAAACTTTCTCAGACATGAAAAAAGACAGCTTCTGTGGTTGGTGTCTTCAGTTTCCTGTTAGAGTCCCACAGCTGTACAGTGGTACCTCGGGTTAAGAACTTAATTCGTTCTGGAGGTCCGTTCTTAACCTAAAACTGTTCTTAACCTGAAGCACCACTTTAGCTAATGGGGCCTCCTGCTGCCACTGCGCTGCTGCCGCACGATTTCTGTTCTCATCCTGAAGCAAAATTCTTAACCCGAGGTACTATTTCTGGGTTAGCGGAGTCTGTAACCTGAAGTGTCTGTTACCTGAAGCGTCTGTAACCCGAGATGCCACTGTAGTCTTCACTCTTTTTAAAAATAAAAAATAGAAGTTTTATTGAAGTTTTCCAAGTAATACAGTGAAGTCCATGCAACACACACAATACTATAAAACAAATGCTTTGCAAAGAAAAGGAAGAAATCTACAAAATAATACCATACAATGGACAATTGTTATCAGCCCTCACATTAATATGATAATAGTAGATGCAATCTTAGGTAAAAGAGCTGAACTTTTCCCTGACAACCAGTTATGCTCCCTAGTGTTTGGGTGGGGCTAGGGTTAGCCTACCCCACCCCATCGACTACACAAGACCTTTGGCTTTCAGGAAACTGTTGGATAAATCTTTAAAATTGGCCTCTCAGCTGAAACAGTCGCTTTTGATGCAAAGCTTCCGGCAAGCTCTGATTTCTAAATCATCAGCATAAATCACCGGTCCTCAAATTATTTCCTCTTGAATTGTGCCAGAATTGGTTTTGCAAGAGCTATTTCTGGTTTCAACCGGTTCCAGTAATGTTTACGGGCCAAGAGTCGTAATCTCAGCAAGATGGACCACTGGTGAGATATCAGATTGGCCAGATTTGTTGTCCTCACCATATCCTTTGCAGAGTAGCTAGTTTAACAGGTTGTGTCTTGACCTTGATAAATACTTCCCTTTATCATGTCTTGGCTCAAGGTATTTAGGGCTAGATATTGTTACACACTACCCCAAATCTGAGCGGTGACATATTCCAGGGTCCCTGGAGTTTACACGGGGTTCAGTTTCCTTGGAAAGAGGCACAGCAGAGACTGCCGTGTCTTGGGATATATGCTTTATTTACACATATATACAACCTGAGCCTAGGATGGAGGAGCTCACAGCATCAACACCCCAGAAGGCCCTGCTTCTCCACTGGTTGCAGCCTTGGTTTCTAGTGGAAATCAAGCACGTCTGTCTCCCAGCTTCTGCCTGCTGCCTCTGAAGACAGTTCAGAAACTTCAGCTAGTGCAGAATTCAGCAGCCAGGTTGCTCACCAGGGCAAGACGGTTTGAGCATATTACACTGAACCTGGTCCGACCACTGGCTACCAATCAGTTTCTGGGCCCAATTCAAAGTGCTGGTTTTGACGTATAAAGCCTTAAATGGCTCAGGTCCACAATAACTCAAGGAACGCCTCTTTCCATATGAACCTACCCTGAGATCATCTTCTGAGGTCTTCTTCCTTATCTGCTTCCTCCATGAGAGGTCCGGTTGACGACAACACAAGAACGGGCCTTTTCTGCGGTGGCTTTCTGTTTGTGGAACGCTCTTCCCAGGGAGGTTTGGCTGGTGCCTTCATTATACGCCTTTCCTCTTTAACCAGGCCTTTGGCTGATTGGCATCCAATACTCTTTTTAAATGTGGTGGGGGTAGGGTTATTGAGTGGTTTTTTAAAAAAAAAAATATTATGATGTATTTTGTGTTTTTATATTGTGATTTTATGTTGTAATCGCCCTGAGCCCTGGAGGTATAGGTTGTTGTTGTGGTTTAGTCATTTAGTCGTGTCCGACTCTTCATGACCCCATGGACCAGAGCACGCCAGGCCCTCCTGTCTTCCACTGCCTCCCGCAGTTTGGTCATACTCATGCTGGTAGCTTCGAGAACACTGTCCAACCATCTCGTCCTCTGTCGTCCCCTTCTCCTTGTGCCCTCCATCTTCCCCAACATCAGGGTCTTTTCCAGGGAGTCTTCTCTTCTCATGAGGTGGCCAAAGTATATGAAATAATAATAATATAGTGGACGCTCGGGTTGGGAACGTGATCAGTGCGGGAGGCACGTTCGCAACCTACAGCATTCACAACCTGCCACCCACACGTCTGCGCATGCGCAGGTTGCAATTCGGCGCTTCTGCGCAAGTGCCAAAACCCGGAGGTAACTCGTTCCGGTACTTCCAGGTTCGGTGCAGTGCACAACCCGAAATTATGCAACCTGAAGTGTCTCTAACCCGGGGCATGACTGTAATAATAATAATACCCACCCATTTGCCCTCTGGCACAGGGCAACTTCTTTTGCTACACTAATGATGGTACTTAGGTGGCAACTATGGCCATTATCACACATAATAATAATAATAATAATAATAATAATAATAATAATAATTTATTATTTATACCCCGCCCATCTGGCTGGGCCTCCCCAGCCACTCTGGGCGGCTTCCATAAAAAGCAAAAATACAGTAAAATATCACACGTTAAAAACTTCCCTGAACAGGGCTGCCTTAAGATGTCTTCTGAATGTCAGGTAGTTGTTTATCGCTTTGACATCTGATGGGAGGGCGTTCCACAGGGCGGGTGCCACTACTGAGAAGGCCCTCTGCCTGGTTCCCTGTAGCTTTGCTTCTCGCAATGAGGGAACCGCCAGAAGGCCCTCGGCGCTGGACCTCAGCGTCCGGGCAAAATGATGGGGGTGGAGACGCTCCTTCAGGTATACTGGACACAGAGAAACTTGCCTCATTAGTTCAACAATTGAATCCT
The DNA here is from genome assembly GCF_951804945.1 of Podarcis cretensis. Lineage (NCBI taxonomy): Eukaryota > Metazoa > Chordata > Lepidosauria > Squamata > Lacertidae > Podarcis > Podarcis cretensis. The sequence continues at coordinate 12,892,202 of NC_137185.1, forward strand.
CCATCAGACATTTCTGGGTCCAGGACCCCAGGAATTAGAAGGGACTCAGACATCATGTAGACTGACACCCTGACCAAGCTCACAATGATATCTTCTGCGCCAGGGACAAGAACACCATACCTGATGGTCTTCCTCCATATGTAAAGTCTGCCCAGTCCTTTGCATAAGGACCACACAACTGTTGTCTCCTGTCGAGCATCTGGAATGCTGAGGAGAGGAAATGATTAAATAGTTCCTCTCTTGAAATTAACCAGCTGCGATGTACATACTGGAAATGCCTCCCTCTCAAATCCCATTAAATTGCCCATCCGGAGGGGTTTTTGTATTCAATAATGATCTTCTGCTGGAATATCGCTGTCATCTTCATCACGGACCATTTAATTTCTTTAGATGATTTGACAAGTAGTCCCTGACCTTTAGGTGACAGCGGCTCTGGGGCATTTGACCTTTCAGGAAAGAGCTAGTTGACATGTTCATAATGAGGTCATGCGTCCCATAGGTTCTGACTGTACTTCCACTAGCCTGGGCACACACCAACACCCCTCTACCTCCTCGGTCCAGAAGAGCATGTATTTGGCACCCTCTGTTGATCTCTTTAGTCACTAGTGCAAGCATACAGTCCAAACGTCCTTACAGAATAAAATAGAATAGAATCACAGAGTTGGAAGGGACCCTGAGGATCATCTAGTCCAACTCCCTGAAATGCAGGAATATGCAGCTGTCTCTTACAGGGATCGAACCTGCAACCTTGGCGTTATCAGCACTGCGCTCTAACCAACTGAGCTGTCCAGCTGATACCAGGGGCAGTTTGGGCCTGTTCATGCACATGTTCATTTCAACACTGGTGGAACGCTCTGCCTCATGAGACCAGGGCTCTGCAGGATCTGATTTCTTTCCACAGGGCCTGTAAGTCAGAGTTGTTCAGCCTGGCTTTTGGCTTGGAATGAACTTTATCCCCTCCCCCTCTTTCTTTTTTTCCTTTTTCCTTCTGTGGTGGAACTCCTACTTGGGGACTTCCCTGGCTTTTTTCTGGCCCACGTAGGACCAGGCTGGATAGTAAGCCTTGGTGAAGACTTGACGTTTTCATCCCCAAAAAAGTTTTTGTGTTTCTGCTGAAATGAGGCTGCATTTTAATGTTGTATTTTAATCTTCTTTTTAAAGTTGTATTTCAATCAATTGTTTTATATCTGGTGTTAGCCGCCCTGAGCCTGGTCTTGGCTGGGGAGGGTATAAATAAATTATTATTATTATTATTATTATTATTATTATTATTATTATTATTTCTTTGTTGGAATAGCACAATTTCGCCTAATGAAAGTTCCTGGCAATGTGTTTTAGGAATGTCCCTCCTGTAAACTGACGGAGATGCACCCTTTTGCAGTGTTGTTCTCCAACACACCCTATGGAACCACAGTGAGACTTCCTGCCCAGTAGATGTTCACAGGATTGCACCGCACGGTGCGTAAGGACTGGGTGCTTTCAGAATGGGCTTCTCCCTGATGAACCTGTCCAAAGGCTGAGATCAATATCAGGGGCTCCGGCTGGTGTTCCTCTGTTGTGGCAGAGCAGGGCAGGTGGGAGTGAGGGACAAGCACTCCCCCCTCCCCCCTGGCTCCAAGTCTCTTCCAAAGGAGGCACATACCTGGTCTACCCAAAGGCAGTCCAGGGCTGGTCTCCTAGCCATGATGTCTATGCTCTGGGAACCAGTTGCTGGAAACCTCAGGAGGTGAGAGTGCTCTTGCTCTTGTCGCTGGAATCTTGCTTGCAGATTTCCCAAAGAACGAGTGAGCTCTGTTAACCACAGAAGCAAAGAGATGGGTCTTTTCGCTCTTCCCGCTTCACCTGGCTGCATGCTGCTTCGTCTAGGAGGAAGAAAAACAGAAAATATGGTGCTGTACAGTGGTACCTCAGGTTAAGAACTTAATTCGTTCTGGAGGTCCGTTCTTAACCTGAAACTGTTCTTAACCTGAAGTACCACTTTAACTAATGGGGCCTCCCACTGCTGCCGCGCGATTTCTGTTCTCATCCTGAAGCAAAGTTTTTAACCCAAGGTACTATTTCTGGGTTAGCGGAGTCTGTAACCTGAAGAGTCTGTAACCTGAAGAGTCTGTAACCCGAGGTACCACTGTACATGAGTTTTGGCTGATGCTGGAAGAAGAGAAGAAGAGTTTGGATTTGATATCCCGCTTTATCACTACCCGAAGGAGTCTCAAAGCGGCTAACATTCTCCTTTCCCTTCCTCCCCCACAACAAACACTCTGTGAGGTGAGTGGGGCTGAGAGACTTCAGAGAAGTGTGACTGGCCCAAGGTCACCCAGCAGCTGCAGCTGCAGGTGGAGGAGCGGGGACGCGAACCCGGTTCACCAGATTACGAGTCCACCGCTCGTAACCACTACACCAGACACAGAGGCTGGTCTTGCTCAGTGCCAGACCCAATGTCAGGCTGCTGCCAGCAACACTCACGGCCGGTTGCCCAGGAACGTACAAAGACAAGGAATGTTCATACCGTCCGCTTTTTATTCAGTATTTACAGAGAGGGGCTATAGAACCCAGCCTCTTGTGTAATGGTGTTGTCTCGAGTGAATCTCCACTCCCGTCTCTCCCATTTCCTCATTCGTCATCTTCACCACCTCCTCTACATGGGCGGATAAGTGCTCTTGGCCTTTGAGCTCTTTACTCTCCTACTTTCAAGTCTTGCCAGGTCCTGGGAGAGGGGGATCTGGAATGCTTTCTAAAGACATTGTGTCCATCAGCTGTGGCTCCCCCCCCCCGCTGCTTCCTCTTCCTCCTCCTCCTCTCCCATTATTTCCCAACTTTCCCCTCATCTGCCTCTGAGCAACACCTGTTGTAATTCTGAACTGTCTTCCTCTTCTCTGGAATGGTCAGGCTTGGGAAGCGGCCTCCACCATTTCTCCTCTGCCCAGTCCCTGACACCCAAGAGCTTTGAGCCTGGAGCTTCCCTGGAACACAATGGAACACAAAATCTATCAGAATGGTGATGATTCAAGCCCCTTCTATCCTATGCTCAAGTTGTAAATATGTGTCAGTGAAACCATCCATCCTAAGGGCACCACGGTCTCCACCAACCTTCATTCTAAGGAAACCAAAGCCCTGATATAAGCACAGGCACTCTTGGAATCTCTTGTTGTTCAGGATGCAAAAACAGGAGCATTGTTATTAGTTTGGGTGTTTTTAAAAGAAGTAAATGTTTTAACCTAAAGAACAAGCTTGCTCTCAATTTTTAAATCAGTAGGGACAGGTTATTGCAAAGGAAGTGAATGTAGAAGCTCGCAAGAAGGGGAGAATCTTTAACTTTTTTTTTTTTTAGCAACACAGGAGGGATCAGCGCAGATCAGTTGATGTGTGATTGGGAATGTTTCAGGTATGCAAGTGTCCCTGCTTTCCCCTGCAAAATGTTGGGGGGATGTGCAGGAACACAGAGCGCCAGCTCTCAGAGACCGGAGCTGTGAGGTGCCCCTAAATGGATGTGTCCCACAGAGAGCCCAGATCCGAAGCTTTTAAAGGTATGTGCATTATTGATTTTGCAAAATGGGAACTTCGTGTTCTGCTGTGAACGCTCTTTACTTATTCATCCAGGTGCCAGTGTCCATCTTGCAACAGCGCCCCCAAGGGGCCCACCATGGGAACAGTTCACTTGTAATGTATTTATTAATGACCTCGAACAAAGAGGTGCATGTATGTGGGGTGGAAAAGAGTGTGGTGCCAAGAAATTATAGATAGCATAGAATTTGTTCACCGTAATGGAAATCACATAGGAAAGAGCTTTCAGAGAGAGCGAGGCTGCCGACATCAGGGCCTCTGCTAAGTAATCCATGATGTTGATTCATCTGATTACTGAACCCGGGGGGGGGGGGGCTGGTTCACACATTCGCGTTCTCAATCAGTATCCTCTTCCAGTAGTCCGGTTACCTCCTGCTTTGATTACTGCAATGCATCCTTTGTGAGACTGCCCTTGAAGACTGTTTAGAATCTTCAGCTAGTGCAGAAAGTCTGTCTGCAGGGACTTTATTTAAGCCTATCTTAGATCCAAACTAGACATAGAATCACAGAACTGCAGAGCTGGAAGGGACCCCAGGCTCATTTAGTCATCGTCCCCTCCCCACAATGCTTTGTGTTAATTGCATCATTGCAATCACTAGGTCTAGTTTAAAATTTTGGAAGAGCAGCTGTAAGTCCCTCCTGCCAACCTAGCAGTTTGAAAGCACGTCAAAGTGCAAGTAGATAAATAGGTACCGCTCTGGCGGGAAGGTAAACGGCGTTCGTTCGCCAGAAGCGGCTTAGTCCTGCTGGCCACATGACCTGGAAGCTGTACGCTGGCTCCCTTGGCCAATAAAGCGAGATGAGCGCCGCAACCGCAGAGCCGCTCACAACTGAACCTAATGGTCAGGGGTCCCTTTACCTTTACCTTTTAGCTGTAAGTCTGTCTGGGACCGAGAATGTGCAGGATGCCAGGTTTAACAGTTTCCCTCTAAATGAGTTTCTCTCCATGTGACCCCAGTGTAATAAATGAAGTTATTAGTCCTGGTAGCTATAGGGGACAGGCTGCAGCTCAGGGGAAGAGAATCTGTTTTGCATGCAAAAGATGGCAGATTCAATTCCCAGCACCTCCAGATAGGACTGAGAAATATTCCGTGCCTAAAACCCTGGAGAGCTGCAGCTAGTCAGTGTGGACAACCTTGGGCCAGGTGGACCAATGGTCTGACTCTGTATAAGGCAGCTTCTTGTGTTCCGGTATTTGGGAGGAAAGGGGTGAACCCCACTTAACCAATGGCGCCCTGGTGAAATTCCAGCCTTTGGGGAAATAGCTCGCTGGTTTGTTTTTTTTTCCTTTCCCCCGTTTCCTTCTTCAATTTGAAAATTGTTGGATTGGAGAGTGGCTGCTCCCTGGTTTACCGACACTGCCGTGTAATTGTCAAAAATGTTTTGAAATACGTCTCTCAAGAAGAGACGTTTAGTGCCGTAATTAATAGTTTGTCTCTTGGAATCGCCCGGAGAAAAGTAACTAATGCATTTGACAGCAAACATGAATAAGCTTGTAAAAATTTAGGGGGAATTACTGAGCCTGTGCAAACTTGATCAGCGCGAGACGAACCTCAGGGAGGGAAGGGCTGCCAGAGGAGTCCCAGGGAAAGGACTTTGCTCCGGCTGGTTTTCCTGACCCTAATCATCCAAGAGGCCTTCGAGAAGCAGAATCAGGGGGGTACACCCCAATGTGGCTGTAGGGTAGCCTGCGCCACGCAGGTGGGGCCTGCCGCTTCTGAACTGGTGTGTAGGAATGAGTGCCTTTTTATTTTTTTAAAAGCATCCCTCTCCCTCCTGTGTTAATGTTATCCTTCCAGGGGTTTTTGCTTCGTTGTTTTGATGAAATTCTTTGCTTTTAATGCAGTGACAGATCTAGAGGCGGTCGTAGCTCAGTGGCAGAAGGTCTTCTTTGGAAGCAGAAGGTCTCAAGTCCAACCCCCAACATCATCTCCAGGTTAGGCTGGGAGAGCCCCTCACCTGGGCTTCACAGAATTGGAAGGGACCCCAAGGGTCATCCAGTCCAACCCCCTGCAATGCTCCAGACAGGGAATGTTTCCCGGATATACCATTGGGGATTGAACCTGAGGCCTTCTGCGTGCAAGAAGCTCTACCACTGACCTATGGCCCTTTCCCCCTTCACACTGCAGGGAAGACTGTGAGCCTACAGTTCACATGCTAAATGTGGGTGGGCTTCAAGGTGTCTCTTGCTATCTCTTTTGATGGTTCTTTATCTTGAAACCTGACTTGGACTGGAAAGCCCTTTGGATTAGGGTTGCCAGACCTCCAGGGCTGACCTGAAGGCTCTAGGATTGCCTGGTTCACCTCAGAATTTCCACCTTGACAAAACTGCCTTTAAAAAATTAAGAAGGCTATGCAGGCAGCTTGCAGCCTTCAGCCCAGAAGGATCTAGCTGTATATTATTGCATAGAACTGCTCTCTCCTCCCGTCTCCCAATTAACCTCCATCTCCGGGTCTTAGTGATGGGAGCGCAGAAGAAGAATCACCAGGGACCGTCCCTGGGTCTCAGGTTTGGGCCCTGAAATCTCAGAGGCTGGGATGCTCCTGACCTGGCAACCCAACTTCAGATAGAAGTTCTCCTTTGACACTTCAAATAAAGAGCTGCCCCCTGTAATGTAGGACACATGGCCAACATACTGGAACCTAGACTGTTTCACCAATTGCCAGGGCCCAGAATACTTGGCTATGCAAACATCGCTTTCACAAATTACGACTTTTTGTGACTTTGAACTGGAAGCTGCTCTGGGATCCAAACTTGGCTGAAAAGTGGGTTATGAAGCATAGAAAATCAGCCAATGAATAAAATCCACCTTGAGCAATAAGTTGTTGTTCGGTGGCTGTGGAAGACCAACCAGTCCCAGGATGGTTGCAAAATCCTGCCAAGCTGTGATCATTTTTTCCATCGGGCAAATGCCAACGACGTCTCTGTAATTATGCACCAGCAATTAAGCGGAGGCTTACACAAAACACAAGGTGTGAATAGTGAAAGATGAAATCTCCCCCTCCAGTTAACTCTTCTCAGAAGCTATAACCAATTCTCTTTGCTCGCCTTTGATATTTAATTAAGATTGCCCGAGATGCAATCCTGATGCAGAGTCTCAGGCAGGGTGAAAGTGCTCTTGTGTTGCTCTTCCATGGATGGGGCAACACCAAGCATAGCTCTCTTGGTGTGCACTGAGGGGAACGCCATTATCACCAAAGATAGCCACCAGCAGCATCTTCAGGGCTGGAGTCAATGCAGGTCAGTGCGAAAGATGCAGGGCTCCGTCGACAGTGAAGTTAACTCTGTTCAAGGAAATGGAATACAACACAGCAACACTTCCCATCAGGTCTTGCCCCGGGAATGAAGGTCGCTGCCTTCCACACTTTTTCAGGCTCCTCCTCTTCCAGATGTTTCCCAGCAGTCTCAAACTGCATCTGCACACCGCTGGTTTCTCCTCTGCCCTCCTCATTATTCCCTGCGTTCTTGGGGACTGGGGGGAGAGGAGCTTGTCTCAGCAGGAGAGAGAGATTCCCTGGGTTCTTCAGCAGCCTTTGGACCCTCCCCTCTGCTTCAGCCTCAGAGTCTGTCCCTGCTCATCCTGCTTGCTAAGCCCTGCTGCCCCTTCAGCATCCAGCCCCTCCTCCCAATCTTCTCCCTCTGATCTCTCCTCAGTGTCCCACCACCAATCCCTTGGCTCTGAGGCTTCCTCCTCTGGGGGGGGGGTCCCTCGGGGGTTCCCCTGCTGGTGCCTCCCAGCATTCCTCTTTGTCCAGCCAGTCCCTGAGAAGCATAGACATGGTTTCGTGGATCTCTCAAGGGACCGTGGTAGTTAAGATGTAACCTCCACACTCACCCGCTTCACCTGATATCTTTTAATATCAATAGTTGGAATATGGGTGTAGGACTTCCTGTCTTGCTCATGGGCTTCCTGAAAATATCAGACTAGCCATTGGGAATAGGATGCTTGGTTGGCTAGACCCTTGGTCTGATCCTGCAGGATTCTCCTTAAGTTGGGAGCTGCCTATTAGATTTTGCAAGCACCAGCACCTGAACTTTCGGATTCTGATTCAGGGAGGTGAGCAGTCTTTTGCTAGCGAAAGCAGACTCTAAAAATGAGGAGACAAACCCAACTTTTATTTTTTAAAAAAGTGTAACTTACAAACTACTTCTGGGGAAAAGCCACGAAATGCAACAAAACAAATGTGATGTCCAGTGATGAAAGAAGGTAACCAAACATTTTGAGTAAAGTCTTCACTCGGAGGGAAAGTCTCTGGGAACAAGAGACCACCTGTGGTTCTGAGGACTCCTGAGGCAGGAATAAGAACAGAAGAAGAGTTTGCTGGATCAGGCCAATGGCCCACCTAGTCCAGCATCCTCGTCTCACAGTGACCAGCCAGATGCCTTGGGAAACCTTGCAAGCAGGATCCAAGCACAAGAGCCCTCCCCCTCCTGTGGTTTTCCAACAACTGGTATTCAGATGCACTGCTGCCTCCAGCTGTGGAGACAGAGCAAAGTCATCGATAGACCTGCATGCATGCATTCTTCATATATGCTTGTGTTTGAGTGTGAGCGTGTGATAATGAATTAACTCCGGATTAGTGCTTGGTAGCCTATTGAGAAACCACCCTAGACAAAACGTACCGTTCATATCCATCGTATCTCCAAGGCTGCAGAGTTATTGGCCCCCTGCCTTCGCCCACGCTCCCACTAACCCCGCAGACATAAATGGCACCTTATCTCGTGGCATAGTCTGCAGTGACGCCAGAGAACCTGAAAAAACCTGTCTGGCTCCTGTCGGAGACAGAGAAGTTGGAGCTCATTTGGCCTTGAGTTACCTGCCTGCTAGCGAATGGGCGTTGAGGGAAGTGAGGCTTTAATCATTTTTAAGCACCAGACAGATCAGCCAACTACCAAACCACAACTCTGGAAAACCTGTTTGCTTCTTGTCAAGTTCCTCATCTCCACCCCCTCGCCGTATTCCCTTCCCGGCCCTCCTCCTTTTTGTACGGCCTTCCCCTCGCCCCCCGGCCCAGCCTTCACATGCGATCATTGCACCCCGCAAACTGGCACTAGGAAGAGGAGACGCTGCTTTATTCCAAATCAAAGCATCGATCTAGCTCAAGGTTGTCTATGCTGATTGCCAACAGAACTCCAGGCATTCGGGCAGGAGCCGCGACTGAGCTGCAGTTGCCAGAGTGGTTTAACAATCAATTCCTCTTCGCAGGGAACTCTGGGAATTGTAGCTCTCTGAGGCGAACAGGGGTCTCCTCACACAACTCTCAGGACCCATAACGAACCACAGCTCCCAGAATTCTTTGCAGGAAGGCATGGCTGCTTAAAGTGGTATCAAAGTGCTTTCAGTGTACGGTGTGAATGAGGCCCCAGTCCAGGGTTTCGCAAATAAATAAAAGTTTATTTGGTTTCCCAAACTTTGGTCTCCAGCTGTTTTTGGACTACAACTACCATCATCCCTAGCAGGAGTGCCAACTTGGCCCCACAACTGTGGGTGCCCTGGCACCAAAATGTGTGAGTGCCTGGCCCCTTCATGGGGAATTTAGTGGGTACTTGGGCACCCAGGGCCCCAGGGAGTTGGCACCTATGATCCCTAGCTAGCAATACCAATGGTCAGGGAAGGTGGGAATTGCCGTCCCAAAACTGCTGCAGACCCAAGTTTGGGAAACCTTGCCTTATGAGAAGCAGGATGTTGGAGTGGATGGGCCATTGGCTCGATCCAGCAGGGTTCGCCTGACCCCCTTACGGATTGCATTCATTATCGATTTACGCACACTGTCTGCCAACATCTCCACCAACCCCCCTCTAAGCATTGGACCAAAACGTCGCTGAGAATGATTTGCGCTTATCCAAACATCCACTCATCAAAGGGTTTTACAAGGCTCTGCTTGGGCAGCTGCCCTGTTTTTCCATGCGGGTAACGCCTGGAAAAGACTCTGCAGGAACGGCACAATTCTTGAATAGCTCCCCTTGTTCTTCCCAAGCCTCCGGAGCGTCACAGCAAGTTGAAAGTGATGGCAGCATCATAAAATATGTACAGCAGCAACTGTAAAACCAACGATGGTGTAACCTTGTTGAGAGGACCTGCCTTTTCCAGGTTCTTGTGTGCACATGTGCCGGAAAGGATTTTTGTGCCATGCTCAGGAGAATAGTACATTTTGATTGTTTGTTTGTTTTAAAAAGTTGGAATCTAGTCTGGCTGCTGACTAAATGCAGAAATCCCTCACCTACAGCATCCTTGGCAAATCCTTGCCACTCAAGGCACTTCCTCCAGCGAAATTAGAGTCCAACACCACCTGAGGCAGCCTCTTCTGCTATCGTACATCTCTTCCCATTGTGAAGTTCCTCCCGAGGCTTCGCTGAAATCTTCTCCCATGCAAATTCCACCCACTGGCTCTAGTCTTGGAGCCTTCTGAAGCCACAGAGAGCAACTCTGCTCCATTGTCTGGGTGACATCCTTTCAGCTATATGAAGGCCATTTTTGCACCTCGCCTTAATTTAAGAAAAACGGATGGATGCTCATACTTAGGGTTGCCAGGCCAGCAGCATCCCAGCTCCAGAGTCTTCAGGGCCCAAATTGAAGACGTGGGGCAGCCCCTGGAGATTTCATGGAGGTGGGGCCTGGAGACGGAGGTTAATTAGGAGAGGGGGTGAAGGAGGGCAGACTCCCACCCAGAATTTCTATGCTATAATTTGCAGCCAGCTCCTGGGAGGCTGAAGCTTGCAAGCTGCACGCACAGTCTTCTTAATATTTTTATATTATCATTATTATTGTTGTTGTGTTGTTACTTCGGGTCAGACTTGGAGGTCTGGCAACCCTACCCTTCTGACCTAGCTGCACTGTCACATCTACCAAGTGCCCCTGGGGAAAACAAGACATGAGATTGCAGCACCCATTTTCTGTGCCGCAACCTTAAACTGTGCTCTCAGTCTTGTGCAGCCCCCCAAAACGTGTGTTTTTGGGGGCACAGCACAATATCTTGCTCCAAAAAATAGCTTTTTTCAGGGCAAAGGCAACATGTGGGTCTTGTGACTCACCCGGGAGCAAATCCTGGAGAGAATTCGGGGGGGGGGGCATGACTGTTTAAAGTAAGGTTGCCATATTTCAAAAAGTGACAATCCAGACACAAAGTTGTTGAGTTTTTTTTCCCTGCAAAATCTCTTTCCCATTTTTAACCTATTTTTTTAGGGAAATCGCCTCAAAAACAACACTTCCGATATGGGCTGCCATATGCCCGGGTTTTCCTGGACATTCTGGCCGCTTTCCGAAACTTCCGCCCGGATGTCATTTTCGACAGGCAAATCCCAGCACTGTCAGCGAAAATGCAGACACGTGGCAGCCCTAGTTTAAAGTGGAACCATGGTGCTTTAAATGTAGATTTTAAAACCCGAGCAGATTGGCAAGAGGGGGGAGGCATTGTTTTGGATGTTTGGGGCCTAGGTAGTTCAGGGCCCCCAAAAGTCAAGATTAACATCTTCCATTTGGGCCAGAAAATAATTTATTATCATAATGCCGGTTAGTAGATCAGCTGCCATATTCTGTACGAACGGCTGTTTCTGTAGGCGGCGCCATACAGAGCACATTGCAGCAGGCTAGTCTGGAGATTTACCAGCGCATGGATTGACCTTTTCCCACCCCCAACTCAGAGCTTGGGTACCCAATAGATGTGCCATGTTTATTGAAAAGTGTCAGCCATCTTTGAAACTGCCCATTGATCCAGTGTTTAGTTTCCGCATGCATAGCGCCCTAAGCTGGTGATCACGGAGCAGAACAGAAGTGCGGCAATGGCGAATTAGCACCTTAGATCAAACACCATGGCCAGCCTATCAGGTGCAAGCAATTGAGCAACGTTGCTTGAAGAGTTCCCCTGCTCCGAAGAATGAACCGCTGCCTCCCCCTGGTGGTGGAAGACTGAATTGCACCAAGGGATGGAATGGCATCAGGTTTTGCCATTGCGTTAAGTCTATCGAGAATGGAAGTAACGCCCGTCGGATATAGGACTCCTACATGCATGCAGCTTGAGCGCAAAGATTTCAGGTGGACACTGGGTTTACCTGGCCAGCCTATGCACAGTCCTAAGGCAATCTCCCCTTCCCATTTGCCTTATCTTGTAATCTGCGGCAAGCTCTATAACCTGTGTGATTTGGCATTGGTGGTATAATTCAAACAAATTAGAAGCGCACAGGAGTGATGTGGGGGCTGATTAAAAGAGCATCCCACAATCAGGGTTTGAGACCTACTGGCCAGTGGCCATATTGGATTATTATTACTCCCCAGGAGCAAGACTGAGAGGCAGGAACCTTGAGCTCTGAAGTCTGCTCAGTGTTGTGCCTGTCAAATGACTCACACATTTATAGCCTCAGACCAGATAGGTAACCGTGTCCTTAAGGGCAAATTTCCACCTTCCACAAATGTGTCCGATCCCATTTTAAAGCTCTCCAATTTGGTTACCATCGCTGCTGCCTGTGGGAGCAAGTTCAACATTTCTCTATCCACTTTACCCATGCCGTATGTAGTTTTGTAAATTTCTATCCTGTCATCTATCCTTACATGCCTTTTCTCTCTAAACTTATAAAGTCCCCACCCCGGACGGCAAGCTTCATTCGCAGGGGAGTAACGCCAACCCGTTGATCGTCTTGGTAAGGTAAAGGTAAAGGGACCCCTGACCATTAGGTCCAGTCGTGGCCGACTCTGGGGTTGCGGCGCTCATCTCGCTTTATTGGCTGAGGGAGCCGGCGTACAGCTTCCGGGTCATGTGGCCAGCATGACTAAGCCACTTCTGGCGAACCAGAGCAGCGCACGGAAATGCTGTTTACCTTCCCGCCAGAGCGGTACCTATTTATCTACTTGCACTTTGACGTGCTTTCGAACTGCTAGGTTGGCAGGAGCAGGGACCGAGCAACGGGAGCTCACCCCGTCGCGGGGATTCGAACCGCCGACCTTCTGATCGGCAAGCCCTAGGCTCAGTGGTTTAACCCACAGCACCACCCGCGTCCCTTTGATTGTCTTGGTAGCCTTAAATAAAATACCCAAGGCATATTCTCCCCCCCCCCCCCCGCCGCCGCCACTCTGATGCAGGATCCTTTCAGCAGAGGAATTTGGTCTTAGGTGACCCATAGGGGAAATTTTTTGCTATAACCAAGAAGTAGCATTAAGCTTTAAGCTGAACCTAAGAAAAACCTACGGCCTGTCTAGTCCAGCATCCTATTCTCACAGCTCCCGCAGGAAACTCTCCAAGCACAAGGGCATCTCTGTCCTCCTGAAGTTTCCAGCAACTGGTATTCAGACCCGTTGCCGCCTCCGACTGTGGAGGCAGCCATCATGGCTAGCAGCCATCAAAAGCCTTCTCCTCCTCCATGAATGTGTCTAATCCTCTTTTGAAGTCGTCTAAGTTGGTGGCCTCCTGTGGGAGCAAGTTCCATGGTTTAGCTGTGTGCTATGGAGCAAATGAAATTAGGAGCAACAGCTCTTCCAGCTGGCTTCCATGCGAGATGCTTCCCTCTCCCTCCCGCCCTGCCGCCAGTGTCCCCCCACCCCACCCACCCTAAAAAAGTTCCTTGAAACCCAGGTCCTAGTCAAGGAAACAGGAGCCACGTCAAGTATTTTGGCACTTGCTGAGCAACACACCTATATTACCAGCTAATTATCTGATCAATCATTAGAGCTGTCAGATCTGTCTGAGATAAGAATGGCTGCCTGCCAAGGTACTGAATCCAGGACGACTGTTTGATGTTATCGTGCTACAATTAGGCTACAAGCACAGCTTCATGATGGAGGCCAAGAGAAAGATGTTTAATGAAAAGGGGGGGGGGTTTCCTGGGCCCAGAAGCAGCTAGGATTGGTCAGATCAGCAGGAATAAAACACTCCACCTCTTTACCAAGGACAGTTCCTGTTGTTAAACACCACCCCAATCTCTTAGTGGGGAGAGACCTCAGGGTTCCAAGCGCTTAGCCAGGTTTGTTTTTCTTGGAACGATGATCAGCGGAGACTGTGGTGTCTTTAGTATGTATGGTTTGATTTACACATATATGGAAGCTGAGCATAAGACGAAGGGGCTCACAGCATCAGCATCCCAACCGATCTTGCTTCTCCATTAGTCACAGGTCTCTGTGTCTCCAGCTCCCAGCCTCTTTCTAGCTCACCTCTCACTCTCTCACAAACACACTATCATAGGGTGCGAACTCCTAGGGGGCCTCAATATATTTTTTTGAGGGGGCTGGGCTCCCCCCCCAAAACAGATGGGTGTTGCTGCCTTCCTTTCTTTTCCACATTTGGACTTCATTTCCCAGCAGGCCCTGTAAAGGAACTTGTAAAAGGGTTGCTGGGATTGGACAAAAACCTCTGGCATCATTTCTTACTGCCCTTGCAATTGGAACTATATAAATTGTATATAAATTCAATAAGCAGCAGCAGCAGCAACAGCAGCAGCAACAACAACAACAACATGTGTGCACAGGGATAGCAGCAAAGGGGCAGAAGAAATCCTGGCACCTCAATGTTCCAAACAAAAAGAGGAAACTGAGATTTGCATTCTCTGGCTACTTCTGCAACATGTGTGTGTGTGTGTTGGTTGCAAAGTCCACTGGCCACACATACTTCCAACAGCAAGAGAAGCTCCCATTGTCAGTCCCAGCTGCAGGCGCCTCTCAACTAAATCCCTCCCAGACTAGCAACTGCAACTATAGAAGGTGCACTGTAATTGGAGTGGGAGAAGGGGAGGGACATTGCCCAGAGCTTTGTCATTTACATCGGTACCTTGGTTCTTGAATGTAATCCATTCCAGAAGTCCGTTCGACTTCCGAAACGTTCGAAAACCAAGGCGTGGCTTCCGATTGGCGCAAGTGCCCCATAAACAATAGCCGACAGCAGTATCAGACATTCAGCTTCTGAAAAACGTTTGAAAACTGGAACACTTACAGTGGTACCTCAGGTTACATACGCTTCAGGTTACAGACTCCGCTAACCCAGAAATAGTACCTCAGGTTAAGAACTTTGCATCAGGATGAGAACAGAAATCGTGCTCGGGCGGCATGGCGGCAGCAGGAGGCCCCATTAGCTGAAGTGGTGCTTCAGGTTAAGAACAGTTTCAGGTTAAGAACAGACCTCCAGAACGAATTAAGTACTTAACCCGAGGTACCACTGTACTTCCGGGTTTTCGCCATGCGGGAGCCGATTTGTTCATCAACTAAGCCGTTTGAGAACCAAGGTTCCACTGTACTTTCAAGTTTCTTTTCTGCCATCCCTTCTCCCTCCCTGCCATATCACGATCCTTGTCTGCCCCCACCCCCAATATTTTCTCCAGGTTGGTGCCGCTGCTCAGTATTGTTTTTGCACCTAATAGCTACAGGTGAGAGGGATGGAGGAAAGACCCTAGCCATTCGTGTCTCCAGCTTCCAGCCTCCAATGGAGAGCTCACCACTTTCCATGAGAGTCCTTTCCACTGTCAATCAGCTGTTGCGGCCATATAGTTCTTCCCAAAGTTTAGTCAGAATCTCCCCACTTGGTCATTTGGGCCCAACACTCTGGAGCAGTAGAAAACAAACTTGCTCCATCTTCCACATGACAACGCTTTAAGACAATTGAAGGTAGCCATTTGCACCGCTCCTGTGTTCAGAGCGGAGGGGAGGTAATTGGACAAATTCATGGAGGGCATCACTAGCTACTAGTCACAATGGCTTTCTTCTGCCTCCAGTTTCAGAGGACTTTGAACAGCAGTTGCAGAGAATCACAAGTCCAGAGAGTTGCACTCAGATACTCTGGAGGGCTGTTTTTAACGATGAATACAAACTACATGGGACGCGGGTGGCGCTGTGGGTAAAACCTCAGTGCCTAGGACTTGCCGATTGTATGGTCGGTGGTTCAAATCCCCGCGGTGGGGTGAGCTCCCGTCTTTCGGTCCCAGCTCCTGCCCACCTAGCAGTTCAAAAGCACCCCTAAGTGCAAGTAGATAAATAGGTACCGCTTATAGCGGGAAGGTAAACGGCATTTCCGTGTGCTGCGCTGGTGCAGGCTCACCAGAGCAGCTTCGTCACGCTGGCCACGTGACCCAGAAGTGTCTCCAGACAGCGCTGGCTCCCGGCCTCCTAAGTGAGATGAGCACACAACCCTAGAGTCAGACACGACTGGCCCGTACGGGCAGGGGTACCTTTACCTTTTTTACAAACTACATACCCCACAAGTGTCCCAGAAAACATGGGACATCCTGTTTTTTCTCATGAGAGAATGGTGGCCATTTTGGATACCATGATCTCACGGCATTTCACACTGCAATTTCCTTTCCCAAAAAGCTTATTTCGGGGCCTCGATCTTGTGCGGGGAACCAAAATAGATGTTTTGAGGTGCCGTCCCTGAAAAAATGCTTTTTTGAGGGAGAATTGCATGAGATAATAGTGTCCAGAATGGCTGTCATGATTTCGCTCAAGAAACATGGGGAAATGGCGTCCCAGATTATGTCCCGGATTTTGCCGTTGATGTCTTGGAGGGTTTGAAACTGTGCAAATCTTGATAGGACTATATTCTTCTATCCAAACTTTTTCTGTAACTGCTATACTATATAAATTTTTTTTAAGTGTCTTTATTTCCATCAGTTAAATGATGGAGCACACAGAGACCAAGGGTGTGTGTGTGTGCGCATTGGGATAGTTTTAAACCTGTGCATTATATTTATTTATTGTTCCTCACAGACACACCCCATTAGAAGTTAGATAAGAGAGAAAAAGAGAAGATTATCTGAGCCCTTGAGGGCTTATATTGGGGTGTACGAAAAAGAAGAAAGCTAAAGAAACTGTTATTCTCCAGCTGGATAAAATGCCAGGTGTAACATTTCACTAATTATGGCACTGGTTTTTTTACAGCAGAATTCTTAAAAGCTTTTTTTTTTTATTTTTCCAGAAAGAGAAGAGGGGGGAAATCAAAGGGGAAAGATTGACAAAAACACAGAGGAGAAGGTATAAAACAAGATTTATATCTACATAATTTCCTGTAATTGCTGATAGAAGATGTTAATATTCCTTTTGATGCTCTGTACTTAACGCCTGGGGTCTTTGGCGTAACTGCCAGGAATGGCAAGGAGTCAATGGGGATTAAATCAGAGGTTCCTTGGCGCAGTAGTAAAAAAAAAAAAACTTTAGGAATTGGTTGGGGGAGGAGTAAGAGGTGTTTAACTCAAAGTCAGATTATGTCCTCACGCCCCACTTCCTCCCATCACCAGAAAAACTACAAAAGCATATTGAGTAAGACAAGAATCACATTCTGAATAAGAACGTAAGAACTGCTGAATCAGGCCTGCATCCTGTTCTTAGTGACCAGTCCGGTGCCTCTAGAAAACCTGAGCTTTCCCCCAAAGTTTCCACATTGCATCCCCACTTCTGTCTTGGAGCGCTACCTTCACATATCCGACACGCTGCAACCTGGCCCGATCCAACAAGCAATTCTCATGTTCTTAAACCCCCTCAGATGAATGGGCCCATGTCAGTTAGGTCCATCAATTTCCAGGGATCTACTATGAGCAAGACTAATATTGTGTGTGTTTTCTTTTTTATATATATATAAAGTTTGAATCCCTGTGGCGGGGTGCGCTCCCGCTGCTCGGTCCCAGCGCCTGCCAACCTAGCAGTTCGAAAGCACCTCCGGGTGCAAGTAGATAAATAGGGACCGCTTACCAGCGGGAAGGTAAATGGCGTTTCCGTGTGCGGCTCTGGCTCGCCAGAGCAGCGATGTCACGCTGGCCACGTGACCCGGAAGTGTCTCCGGACAGCGCTGGCCCCTGGCCTCTTAAGTGAGATGGGCGCACAACCCCAGCGTCTGTCAAGACTGGCCCGTACGGGCAGGGGTACCTTTACCTTTTTAAAATTTTTATTAGTTTTTTTAACATACCATTTTCAACAGTAATTAAACATATTTTCACATCTTATTCAATTTTTTTGACTTCCATCAGTCCTGTCTGAAAATTTTCCAATCTTATCTCTCAGCATACATTTCTTATTTTCCCTGTTACATTTAAAACTCATAACCAATATCTCTGTTCTTTATCTACTTTGTAGCACTTCATATATTCCTCCTTACAAAACTTCTTGCAGTCCTACTAGCATAATTTGTTGGTTACAATTGCTTTTCAAATCGTTCATATACTTCTTCCAATCTTCTGTATATCTCTGGTCCCGCAGGTTTCAAATCCTTCCTGTCATTTTGTCCAGTTCTGCAAAGTCCATTATTTTCATCTCCCATTCTTCTTTCGTCGGAATTTCTTCTAATATTGTGTGTGCTTTCAGCTTGAGCGTACCGTAGCACAGTTCTGGCTCCTCTCAGGTGGGCGCCATTGTGGGCCAGCACTCGTCTTGCCCACTTCGTGCCTCTACGTACTTCCAAGAAGCCCCAAAACAAACATTTCAAGTCAAAATGGAAGCTGGCCAATGTGTGCAAGTCTGCACTTTTTAAAAAAGATCTATGTCTACACCTAGCTCCTAGCCACGATTGTTCAAGCTCCAGAGTCGGGCCAATACTCCTTTTCTTCAATCCATCTCCCATATAGCGATGGAGGCCTTTAAGCTTTCCAACCAGGTCTCTACTGTTACACGCATTAACATTTGTGTGAGGGCCCTTCCAAGCTGCCCTAGCCATCTGCCTGGATCTAAAAGAACGAGGAAGGCAGAGGTGCGCTTATGTGACCTATACCAGAACCAGGGGCAACTCCTGGGAGGCAGCTTGCCATAGTTTTCCCTCTGCAGGCGGTGAATGCAGCTGTTGTCCAACCGAAATCTGGGCTGCCCTGAGTCGCCTGGCAACTTACTGTGACAACTTCCTAGTGAGTTCCTAAGCACTGGCTATGATTAATATGGCGGCGGAGGATGGATTTTGATGATGATGATGTGAGAGTTAACAGGAGAAGCGGGGCAGCAGCGGAGTAAAATGCCACTGGCAGCACCCCAAATTGTTGCTAGTGTTAGACACATCCCCAATCTTCAAGTGGAGGCTTCAGGAGTTCCAGGCACTTACCCAGGGTTTAGTTTCCTTGGGATGAAGGGCAGTGGAGACTGTGATATATGAAGGATATATGGCTTCATTTACAAATATCTACAACCTGAGCATAAGGGACGCAGGTGGCGCTGTGGGTTAAACCACAGAGCCTAGGACCTGCCGATCAGAAGGTCGACGGTTCGAATCCTCGCGACGGGGTGAGCTCCCGTTGTTCAGTCCCAGGTCCTGCCAACCTAGCAGTTCGAAAGCACATCATAGTGCAAGTAGATAAATAGGTACCACTCTGGCAGGAAGGTAAACAGCGTTTCCGTGCGCTGCTCTGGTTCGCCAGAAGCGGCTTAGTCATGCTGGCCACATGACCCGGAAGCTGTACGCTGGCTGCCTCGGCCAATAAAGCAAGATGAGTGCCACAACCCCAGAGTTGGCCACGACTGGACCTAATGGTCAGGGGTCCCTTTACCTTTACCTTTTACAACCTGAGCATAGGATGGAGGGGCTCACAGCATATAATAATAATAATAATAATAACAACAACAACAACAACAACAACAACAATAATAATAATATTTATACCCCGTACATCTGACTGGGCTTCCCCAGCCACTCTGGGCGGCTTCCAACCAAATATTAAAATACAGTAATACATCAAACATTAAAAGCTTCCCTAAACTCCCCAACAGATCTTGCTTCTCCATTAGTCACAGTTTTGGATCCAGCACAGAGCAAGCAGATCTCTGTGTCTCCGGCTCCCAGGCTGCTTCCAGCTTAGCTTGCTAACACACCACAGGCTATTGCTCTCCTTTCTAGCAGCTAGGTGTGAGGGTGGAGGAAAGGCCCGCCCATGAGCGCAGAGGGCACCCTCACTTTGTTGCAACCTGGCTCGTTCTTTTGGGGCACTGATGAGGACACTTAAGTGGCCAGCTCAGGTCATCGCCGTGCAAAGAAAGTCCTCTGACCTGTTCAGCAACCTCCTCCTTTCTTAGATTCTAGCCCTCACTGGGTACCAGACCCTAAGAGTTAGAAGCAACTCAGTGCAGCATCCAGACTGACCCACAACGATATTATAGCAGCACGAAATCACAGCACGAAGCAACAAGCCCTCCGGGGAGCAGTGCTGTGCTGATGACTAAGCTGTGAATGCCATCCACACAAATTGACAGCCATACAATAAAACCCAACCACAATGAACACGCTATATGCTTAGAATGATTAAATATAAATTACGCACCAAAGCTTCCAAAATGAATCAGCGGAGAGAGAGAGAGAGAGAGAGAGACGAAGACCTGCACGTGGTTAGAGATGGGGAAGAAATTCAGCTCACTTTGCTTTCAGTGGTGAACTCCTGCACTTTCAACAACAACAACAACAACAATTTATTATTTATACCCCACCCATCTGGCTGGGTTTCCCCAGCCACTCTGGGCGGCTCCCAATCGAATATTAAAAACACAATACAGCATTAAACAATAGAATTGAAACAGAGCCCACCTTTGAAAGCCAGACTTTCCTGAATTTTGCAATGCAGTTCTACAGCTGAGTAATGCGCACTCTAATGATGTAAGGTGAGCACAGCAATATTGGTGAAAACAACATGCTAAATGCCATTATATCAAGGGAAATTGCCTTGCAAAAATTGCTTTGCATCTGGCAAAATTTCATCAAAACGTGTGTATTCACACCAAAATGATGAAGGAAGACTTTAAGAAAATAATAATACAATACAATCGCATCTTATCCAGTGGTTCGGTTCCAAGGGATCCACATATACTCAAAAATGTGTATATTCAAACCCTTGGAACTGCCCCTCCACAAGCAACCTGAGACTTCTGGAGCATGGAAAGAGCTTTGCTTCCCAAGTATGGCAGAGAGCTTAAAATCTCTTTTTTGCAAGGTTTATCCATTCCCCTCACAGAGCTACAATTCCAGAGAGGTTCAACAACCAATCCCTCTTTCCCATAGAACTCTGGCAATTGTAGCTCTGCAATTGGGAGATATAGGGGTATCTTAAGAATTCTCAGCACCCTTAAGAAATGTATTCCTGTTGTATTTTATGATTTTCCTGATACTGTAAGTGAGCCAGAACTGGTCTGTGACCATAGTAATAAAATTCAATTCAATTCAAACATCCCAGGATTCTTTGGGGGAAGCAGTTAAAAATGTTTAAAGTGGCACAGCACTGCTTAAAATGTATGGTGCAGCTGTGGCCCAAATCTTTCCTGGCATTTCTCGGTGACCTGGTGTTTCTTTAGTGAATCTTTCACTGACTTGCAGTGACACACAAATATTTAAAGTGTGCCGTTATATGCAAGACCTTTCCATTCTTTCTATTCCCGAGTCAAATATTCCACGCTAACACATTCGCACCCACAAAACGAGGAAGGTGGTAAGGCAAAATGTTCAGGCTTTTAACTCCTTTCATAATTAAGGTGCCATTTTAAATCCCCGGTGTTTTTAGTAATGGCTTATTTTAGGTGTGTTGTGCCAATGAATGATTGTGGGGATGTATTATTCACCGAGCCCATGTCTTGTAAGAAATATTTTGACGGGTTAATGACTTTTGGTGGGGAGACATTTGCGCTTTTATTAACTTTGGATACGATACCCCAAGGATACAAAGCGGCCAATTTTGTAGTTAAAAGTGTTTGGGTTTCTTTTCTTAATGGCAATTTAATTGAAGTCACAATGCATTAAATACAATTGTGTTCATTCAGGTGCAGAAAGGAAGCGGGGGGGGGGGGTCTAGTTAGATGAGCAGATACGTGCAACCAGAGCCAGTGGCAGATTTGTGGCCTGTGGTCTACAGAGTCATAGATATCTCCAAATATATGGTAGAACTAAATGTATAATAATGTGTCACTGATTAACATGGGCTATAAGTTGTTGTTGTTGTTGTTGTTAGGTTTACTTCTGTATCAACATATTTCTTCTCTCCTTGGCCTTGGTGCTAGCAGTTGTGGACCCTAAGCCAGGCATAGGCAAACTAGGCCCTCCAGATGTTTTTTGGGACTACAACTCCCACCATCCCTGACCACTGGTCCTGCTAGCTAGGGATGATGGGAGATGTAGTCCCAAAACATCTGGAGGGCCGAGTTTGCCTATGCCTGTACAGTGGTATCTCGGGTTGCATACACTTCAGGTTACAGACTCCGCTAACCCAGAAATAGTACCTCAGGTTAAGAACTTTGCTTTAGGATGAGAACAGAAATCGTGCTCCAGCGGCGCGGCGGCAGTGGGAGGCCCCATTAGCTAAAGTGGTGCTTCAGGTTAAGAACAGTTTCAGGTTAAGAACGGACCACCGGAACAAATTAAGTACTTAACCCGAGGTACCACTGTACTAAACATTGGTCGGGGCATATTCCTGCCCCCTTGTGACTCAACACTAGTCTCCTACCCCTGTGGAATCTGGTGGATAAGTTTGGATCCTTTTTCAGTGAATACTTACCTGGGACCCTTTCCTATGTCTTCTAGTTGGGAGAAGAGAAGTGCAAAAAAACCCAGTCCAGGATAGTCCAACTTCTCATACCAAGTTGTCCGCTATAGTACTTTTTTCAGATTTCTTTTTCTTTTAAGATTCGAAGTTACATTTTAACACTCAACAGTTATCATCCTTACTCTACAATACTAACAACTTCCTGCTCACCCATCCTCAATGTTTTTATGATCACAATTACATACAATTGCATCTTCAAAGCCCATCATATCCAATTTCATCCTCTTTAACGGGTTTCTTGAGATGTGCTGCTATTTTTTCTTGAACTTCAAACCCTGCTGTGGACCCCGCGCATAGGAAATGATTTCTTAAATAAATTCGAAAAAGTTTCCAGTCCTCCTTGAAAGTTTCTAAATTTGTGTCTCTTATCAGCACCATCAGTTTTGCCATCTCTGCATATTCCGTTATCTTCACCACCCCATTCTTGCTTTGAGGATATTCTTCCCTCCTTCCGCTTCTGTGCATAAATATTCCTTGCCATTGTGGTTCCACACATAAATACAGTTAAAGCTTTCTTTGGAATTTCACTGTCCAGTATCCCCAGCAGGAAGACTTATGGCTTCTTGGGTGGAAAGGGCTGCAAGAGTACTTTGACACGCAACTTGCAGGCCAAAATTTGCTGCCCCCCAGTCCCCAGCTCTCATGCTGCCTCCCAAAGTGGGCTTTGGGCTTTGGGAAGGAGCCACGAGTCTCTGGCAGGGTCCTAGAGCCCTCCCATCTCCTTCCCAAAGCTGGGAAAGAGAAAACTAGGCTTTGGGGTGGAGGGTGTAGGACTCTTAGACCCTGTCAGAGCCCTCATGCTTCCTTCCCAAAGCCCAGCATCTCTCCTACCTGGCTTTGGGAAGGCAGCAGGGGGGCAGGGCATCAAATGTTACCAAGGGCTGCCAAAATGGCCTTGAGGGCCATGTGTTGGACTACACTGCCCCAGACCCCCAGAAACCTGTTGCTAAGACACCTCTTATACTGAATAACCCATAGTCAAGATGATTTGGGAGGTGTCCATCAGGGCTGGGCAATATCTGGTTTTCAACTTTGTGATACATCATCAGCTAAACATCGCAATATACTGATATATCACAGTGTCTGAATTAAGGATGGAGCTATGTAGAGGCATTGGCTGGCTTCACAGTTTTTCCCACATTGTGATTTTTGCATAGCACACATACACACACACATCATGATTTGCAATATATTGCCAGGTCAAAAGTTATGAAACCAATATCATGATATGGACTTGAAACTGGCTTTGGACGATATATCACTCAGCCCCAACACAAACCATGATTCACGATATACTGCCGAATCAAAAACTACTACACTGATATCACGAAATGGACTTCAAACCGGTTTTGGTTGTTATATTGATATATCGACCAGCCCTAGTGTCTATATCAACACGCATCCCTGAATCGCTGCCTCTTCAAATTACAGTGGTGCCTCACAAGACAAAATTAATTCATTCTGCGAGTTGCTTCGTCTTGCGATTTTTTCGTCTTGCGGAGCGCGGATTCCCTGGGTATTAATGGCTTTAAGAAAAAGGAAGCAAACCCGCAAGACATTTTCGTCTTGCGAAGCAAGCCCATAGGGAAAATCGTCTTGCGAAGCAACTCAAGAAATGAAAAACCCTTTCGTCTTGCACGTTTTTCGTCTAGCGAGGCATTCGGCTTGCGAGGTACCACTGTACTAACAGTGTTATATACAGGTTTGTGTTTCATGCTATTGCTTGAGTGATAATAATTGCTTGAGTAATATGTGAAAAACTTGAGAAAACATTTCCTTTCCTTTTACAGTCGTTTTTAATTGTCCTTTTCAAGAACCACCATGAAAAACGTAGAAGAGTGTCGCTCTTTAGAAGATTAACTATAGAAACACCAGAAGCCACTCCTGATTTAGGTTCCCTGCTTAATACCAGAGTGTGAAATAATTGTTTCTTTCCTTCGTCCTTTAGGCAGTAGCTGCAGTTAAAGGAGCAAAGTCAATATAATTAGAAGGCGTTGCCGTTTGGATTGAGTTGGAGCCTGCCTGGGTGGGGAGAAAGCAGCCCTGTTAAATCCAGGCACATCCATTGTTCCCGGAGATTACATCTAATGCTTCCTGTTACCACCCATCTTGAAGAAATTAGCAGGTGGGCAAGTTCGGTATTGTAGGATGAGCGGCTGCGGTGCACTTTGCCTGCTTCTCAAAGTGTGCGACACATGCCGAAAAATGGTTGCTTGCAGGAATGTGTTGTAAAGGAAGACATACCTATTGTTTCAGCAATCAGTACAAATTTGGACAAAAAAATATTGAATCACACTAAAGGCAATTTGTGGGTTCCTGCTTGAGGGCAGGAAGATGAATTTTGATAAGACTGTCACAATTTCTCCCAGGAGAGGGCAGTTCTCAAGCCAAGACCTTGTAGGCGAGTAGTTTGCAATTGCCTGTTCTGAACAGGGTTGCATTCAATCTGAAGGAACAATTGATATCAAATATCCTTTATTAGGCATAGCAAACCACACATTATCAAACAGACACTGTGTACAAATTGTGCAAAATACAAGCTCAGCATAACAAGGTTTGTCCCAATCAGATCTTTAACTCCAGAGAAAATCAATTTGCATAAATAATACAATACAACACTACCACATCACCGATCAATTAAGAACCACTAAATCTCTTTATAATGGCCCAGTCTTTCTACATGGACAGCACTCAAAAATTCAGCCACTATTAAAGTAATTTGATCATTCCTGTCCAAAAGCAGGTCCTGAACCGTTGGTATCATAGAAATCAGCCTATTGAGTTGTAAGGCCTCTAATAATTGTCTTCTGGCATAAATGCCAAAATCACAAGAAAAGAAAATATGCTCCAAAGTATCAGGTTCCTGTTTACTACATTTGCAGAGATGCTCTGATTCTGGGAGAGCTAAATAGCTTCCTCTCACTATCATTGAGGGAAACATATTTAATATGGCTAACATAAACAGCCTGCACAATTCATGATTCCTGAAGGAACAATTAAGTAACCTGGAGGGGTTCCTGGGACTATTTTTGTCATATGAAGCCCAAGTGACCCCCTCTGTGGCTCAGAGTGCCCAGTACCAACTTTGGTTGGTACAACAACTACACCCTTTCCTGGATAGGATTAGCTTAGCTAGTGTGGTTTTTTTCTTCAATTATTTGTATACCTTTCATAAAGCCGACATTGCATGGAAATCCCAATGGAAAACTGTAGAGAACCACTCTCCGGAGAGGTAGACAGCTGGAATCTGAGAACTTGCTTTAGCTAAAAATAATAATAATGCAGCAGAGTAATCCAAAGGGTATTGAAAAGAGATACCGTATTTTTCGCCCTATGCGACGCACTTTTTCCCCTCCAAAAATGAAGGGGAAATGTGTGTGCGTCCTATGGGGCGAATGCAAGCTTCGCTGAAGCCTGGAGTCAGTGCGCACTGACCCCTCTCGCTCTCCAGGCTTCGCGCAGCTCTCCACAAGCCGTGGGAGCCTGTGCGGGCTCCGGGCTCCCACGGCTTGCGGAGAGTTGCCTGTTCTGGGGGCTGGGGTCGGAGCTGGCCCCAGCCCCGCTCCTGGGGGAAACCCCCCCTTTATTTCCCCCCAAAAAAACTAGGTGCGCCTTATGGGACGGTGCGTCCTATAGGGCGAAAAATACGGTAACTTCAATTTTGTGTGGTTCCCTTTGCTCTTTTAAAGGTAAAGGGACCCCTGACCATTAGGTCCAGTCGTGGCTGACTCTGGGGTTGCAGCGCTCATCTCGCGTTATTGGCCGAGGGAGCCGGTGTACAGCTTCCAGGTCATGTGGCCAGCATGACTAAGCCGCTTCTGGCAAACCAGAGCAGCAGACGGAAACGCCGTTTACCTTCCCGCCAGAGCGGTACCTATTTATCTACTTGCACTTTGACGTGCTTTCGTACTGCTAGGTTGGCAGGAGCTGGGACAGAGCAACGGGAGCTCACCCCATCGCAGGGATTCAAACCGCCGACCTTATTATCAGCAAGTCCTAGGCTCTGTGGTTTAACTCACAGAGCCACCCACGTCCCTTTTTGCTATCTTATATCAATGCTATCATCCCTCCCACCCCCAATCACTCAACCCCTTACGGAGAGGTTCTGTAAGAAGGCCAGTCTGGTACAATGGTTAGGGTGTCAGACTAGAACCTGAGAGACAAGGGTTCAAATCCCCACTTGGCCATGAAGCTCACTGGGAACAACTGTCATGGATTGGCTGGATGCAGAGGAGAGGTGGGAGGCGGCAGCTGGGGAATCCCAAAGGGAACCCCCAGGGGAAGAAAGCTCAGAACCAGGGGTATGGGATGATGATGAGCGGTCAGAAGGAGAAGACTGGGAGGAGGAGGTGTCTGAAGCTGAAGAGGCAACAGGGTTTAGTGAGCAGGAAGAGTCTGTGGCAGAAAGCAGTCCAGACTCAGAGGCAGCAGTAGAGAAGGGCCAAGAGGCAGAGGAGAGGCAGGCTGTTGAGGAAGCCAGCTCCCCTCCCCTCTGGTCCCCCAGAACACGCAGAGAAGTGAAAAGAGCAGAGGAGAGATTGGTTGCATGCAGATGGCAGTCTCTGGTTGCTTGGGGGGAAAACCCTGAAGAGAACTTAGGCATCTCTGGGAAGGCAGGAACTTTCAGTCCCCACAACTGCCTCATTAGAGCAAGACCTACGGAGAAGAATTGTTGTGATCACTAGGCCTGTGCTGTTTTGGTTTCTTTGAATAAGGAGTTAACTTCAGCAAACACTGTTTGCTTATTGCTGATCTACACCTGACTCTGGCTCCTGACAGCGACCTTGGGCCATTCACTGTCTCTCAGCCTACCCTACCCCACAAGGTTGTTGTGCGGATTAAATGAGGAGGGGGGAGAGCAGCATACGCCATCTTGAGCTTTTGGGGGAAGAAAGGTGGGATAGAAATGCAAGGCAATAAAATAAATAAGATGTTGTGAACTAAATGTCTTTCAAATATTTACTCTCAGCAATTTCATAATACAAATGTTGTAATGTATTTGCACACTTTGCTTTGAGTAATTAACAACCGTTGTACTCCGGTTCTGTATTTGTTTTTCTCATACTTACCTAAAACAAAAAAATACATTTGCAAAAAGAGAAGCAAGCAGAAGGTACCAGCAGTGCATAACAGAGAAAGCTGTGGTTCTTGGTGCAAGAATTGTAATGGAACGCCAAACACAACCCATTTGGGTTTATGAAAAGCTGAGGGGCTGTGGAGTCTGCTGTAGTTCAAGTGGGCTTGTTAGTGCCATCTAGTGGTTCCCAGTTTTTGGTTTCTGACAGCACAAAGCTGAAAATTCCCAAAGTTCAGGGAGCTTCAACGGTATCTGCCGGTGTCTGTGCTTTTCTTTCCTTCGAAAAATGTCCATTGGCGTGAGAGCCAGGCATTCTAGACCAGGGGTCAGCAACCTTTTTCAGCCGTGGACCAGTCCACCGTCCCTCAGACTATGTAGGGTGGCCGGACTATATTTTGAAAAAAATAATAATGAACGAATTCCTATGCCCCACAAATAACCCAGAGATGCATTTTAAATAAAAGCACACATTCTGCTCATGTAAAAACATCAAACAAATGAAATACCGTGAAAATCCCTGAAACGAGAAGTAATCGACTAGAGATATTATCTTATAAAATTAAATTAAACAACAAACATCAAAAAGCTTACGGGGAAAAATGAGAAAAACCTAGAATTGAACAAAGCCTTAACGGGATGCTGGCTACAAACCTCGTTTCACTGAACTATTCAGTTTCCTCAGAAGGAAATAGAGAAATCATAAATCTTAAATGACCATTCTACTCACGTTAAAACACGCTGATTCATGGACCATCCGCAGGCCGGATTGAGAAGGCGATTGGGCCGCATTCGGCCCCCAGGCCTTAGTTTGCCTACCCCTATTCTAGACTCCCAGGTGGAAAGAGACATGTTGCTATCTTGATGATCAGAGCAGTGAGGAGCATAAAAGGGCAGTTTGGGCCAACTCATACACACCCTTGCAAAAAAGTGAACTACATCATTAGAGTCGGAGGATCTCAAACCTCTTGACAGCAACGCTGGATGTGGCCATGACTCTGCTGCAGAAGGAACAGCGTTAAGAACCTCCCTGCTTTTCCTCCAAGCTTCTGGGATCACGACCAGTTCTCCACAAGCCCTGCGAAGCTTGCAGCTGCCATGATGTGCTTTGCTTTTCAAAACAATTACAGGCTGAGGAAAGCAAATGAGATCAGAGCGGTGTTGTCAGAAGGCATCGAGGCAGAGGACATCTCCAAGGGGACTGAGCTTGACAGAGACTTTTTCTTCCCTCCCTTATCATCGGCTGCTGAGACATTAGCGCTCTCCCTGTTCCCATTGCCCTGGCTGAGGGTGAATCAAGTGTTGTCAGTGTCAGACCTCTTTGTTGAAAAAGGAAATTAAAAGGGAGGGAAGAGGGCAAGATTGGAGGGGTTGCAGGAGAATGGGGGAACACTGGTTTGGAAAACCATTTTTGACTCCAAGATCTACCAAGCTAAGTTCTCTTTATTTGTGGAAATATCTTCTTCCCATCTACTGAATGTCACAAGTGTCAACCAGCTGTGCATGTCTTTTTTCTTTTTTGGCAATGTTCTCCCCTATCCCACGATAGGTCCCATAATACCCACAGTTAGACCAGATTCAATATGGAACATGTGGGAAAACTCTACCTGGGAAGTGGGGTTAATATCATACAATGGGTCCATTGTCAATTATACTGATGTCCAATTCAGTGAACTCAGGTTTTCATGGCACTCACTAGACTGGGAGGGGGGAAACCTCCAGACTGCAGGCCCATCTTGTCCCCCAAGTTTGGCCCACAAGGCCATTTCCCCCAAGCCATGACCCTCTGTCAATCAGCTGACACCATTGTGATGTCAGCTGATGGGTGGGGCTGAATTCTAGGTCACTTGTCAAATCTGGCCCACAGGGCGAATCCTGCTAAGGGCTAGATGATCCTTGGGATCCTTCCCAATACTACAGTTCCATGCCTTCCAACATCTCTCCAGTAAAAATAGGGACACCCTATTCCATAATGGGACTTGAGAAGAAGATCAAACCTATCCATTCTTAAGGAAATCAGCCCTGAGTGCTCACTGGAAGGTCAGATCCTGAAGCTGAGGCTCCAATACTTTGGCCACTTCATGAGAAGAGAAGACTCCCTGGAAAAGACCCTGATGCTGGGAAAGATTGAGGGCATAAGGAGAAGGGGACGACAGAGGATGAGATGGCTGGACAGTGTTCTCAAAGCTACCAGCATGAGTTTGACCAAACTGCGGGAGGCAGTGGAAGACAGGAGTGCCTGGTGTGCTCTGGTCCATGGGGTCATGAAGAGTCGGACACGACTAAACAACTAAACAACAACAACAACATTTCATAATAATAATAATAATTCTAGTATTTATACCCTGCCCATTTGATTGAGTGGCCCCAGCCACTCTGGGTGGCTAGCAACATACCCTGTATATAAAAACATAATAAAACATTAAACATTTTAAAACTTCCCTATATTCCCCTGTGTCCAACCAGTCCATGACAAGGGCGAACGATCTGGGTTCAACCTCCAGTATCCACAAGCTGGGCTTGGAACGTTCCTTGACTGCAACCCTGGACAGCAACTGCAGGTCAGTGTTGGCAATACTAAGCTTGATGAACAATGTCCGGGATCAGTATTTATTTACTATTTCATAAAATTCATATGCCTCTTGATCGTAACAAACCTCAAAGCAGTATAGTGCTTCCTGGTTTGATCCAGCACGACTCTGTGCTAAGAAACCCCCACATTGTGTAGTTATATTTTGTGGTGCAACTTTTGGCCAAAAAGCTGGGCCTAATAGAGAAATAAAGGACAGAAGGCTCCACTTTTCGCTTACAGTATGTTTTATTTCTCAGTGCATTAAATAAGAAAGTTTTGGTATCTATGGGTTCTTTAATAGTGTCTCCAATAGTACAAAACATTTCATACGCAGTAATGAAACCCATAGCAAATTGGGAGGGTGGGAGAAGATACAATTAACAGCTGGCAGGTCTGAACAGTAATGATGCACAATCTGTAGGCAAAAGCTTTCTTTTCCCTTTAGGGGAACTATTTCCCTTTAGGGGTCAGCAAATGGAAGCCTCCAGGCTGAACCAGATTTCAAAACTGCCCTGCCCACATCAGGTTTCCACACCTCAGACCCAAAGCGAGGTCTGCAGGAAGCTGCAACACGAACTTT
The DNA here is from genome assembly GCF_951804945.1 of Podarcis cretensis. Classification (NCBI taxonomy): domain Eukaryota; kingdom Metazoa; phylum Chordata; class Lepidosauria; order Squamata; family Lacertidae; genus Podarcis; species Podarcis cretensis. The sequence continues at coordinate 12,922,452 of NC_137185.1, forward strand.
TGAAAGCAGGCTGCTTTGCGATGGAGAGACCCAAGCTGGCTTCAGTGTCTGCCTGAAATCTAGCTGCCTAACCGGAGATCGCTGCTCTATAGCCTGATAAACCAATAGAGCGCATGAAACAGGGCGAAAGCTCGATGAACCTTGGTAGCTGAACATCAGCGAGACCACACAACCAGTTGCGAAGGCAAGGAGTTTATAACAAGACGAGATATTTGCGAACATTTAAAACCACACAGAGATCCGGCCTAAACCGTCTTGCATAGCTCAAAACAGCTCAGAACGAGCTTTGCGGAAATTAATAGCACCTTTCCCGTTCGTTTGATTCCACAGCAAACGGCGGGTTTTGTGGACATCCCTGTAAACACTAAAGCAGAAGGGACAGGTGGCTGTCCGCTCCGTCAAAAAGGATATTGCAGAGAGGGAAACGTTTGCGAAAATGTTGAGCAAAATGACCAAAGGGCCGGAACAACTCCCCGATGTGAGGAAAGCTCACTTTATTTATGACTTTTAGTTTAGGGGGAAAGGGGAGTACGAAATGAGGTTATAGAGATTTTTTTAAAAAAATATACATGGTGTGGAGAGGTATTAGTGCAGTGAAGTGTTTAGTTCGTTGAACATGGGAGAGCCGGGTTCAAATTTCCACTCACCCATGTAGTTCACTGGCTGGGACCTAGGACCAGTCACTGCCTCTCAGCCCAAACTATCTTACAGTGGGTGGGGATTATATGAGAGGGAGAACCATGTACACCATCTTGAGCTCCTGGAGAGCTAGCTAGGATCTGAATGCAACAAATGTAAGTCTTAGGACAGGCATAAACATAAAGAATGGTATTGACAGCCACAAGAGATGAGATGGCCGCCATCTTGGACGGCTTTGAAAGAGGATTAAACCCCTAAAATGGCTTTTCTTATCTTCTTCTTGCACACTGGGAGCAAGCCTATATACATACTTGCAGAGGCAAAGAAGAGTGTAGGAATCCCCAGTTATTACTTCTCTCAAACAAAGTGGCATGAGATGGGGGAGGATTTCTGATTTATAGCAGAGATCAGGCTTTTTAACCCCTGCCCTGGGACTTATCTTACGGGTTGGAATGCGGCTTTGAGTTCTCAGCTCAAAGAAAGGACCCGAATGTTTGAAATAACTGCATTACTAACAAGGGTAGTCAGTCTTTTAACAGGGTGTGGGTAAACTCTGCAGAACCAGTTCCTTATTGGCCTTGCATCCTGAGAGAATGCACTTAGGATCATAGAATTGTAGCCTTGGGAGGGTCCCAGAGGGTCAGCCACTCCAACTGCCTGCAATCACTTTTATTGGTTGTGGACTAGTAAATACTGTTGGTTGATAAGCCTAGCTGAAACCGATGAACCAAAATTCCCCTGGTAGGCTCTTTTCACTAGTGCATGCGTTTGTAGGTGCACTTTCTCCCAAAAGATGCATTTATTTATTTTTTGTAAACACTGGTGGATGAGAGAACTGCCCTGCAGAGTATGGATACGTGTGAATTTTGTAGGATGGTTGTGTTTCGCTTCTCATGCTGTGCGACGTCGATAAATTCTCTTTGCAATTTCTCCCCCATCCTGAATGGAGAGAGAAAGAACTCTGCAAGAAGGAACAGAGCAGTCTGTTTGGTGTGCATGAATTCTCTGGGACTGTACCCTTGCTCATATGTGAAATGAGGGATCTGGAACTCCAATCACCACCACTGCTCTCCTGGAAAAGCTGAAATGTCTCCTTCCTTTGTTTGTTCATATACTTACATGGCTGTGTTTCATTTTTTCCCCCCTTTCGAGTTTGCAGGAAGCCTGTTGGGCTGCCTTTCAAACAAACTTCCTGCTAGATCTGTGATTTGTTCTGAAGTCTGTCAGGTCTGTCTTGTACTAGTTCCCCGATCAAACGTTTTGGTACCTAATGAAAAACCCACCTAAAAATTAAATTGGTACAATAGCCACACCCAGCATGAATTCACAGAATCACAGCTACATATTTGGAATATTCCAGAATGCAGGCGGATTCCACTGCAGACACAAAAGGGTACCTCGGCAAGCAGGGGTCGATGCAAAGACTTCCATGAAGGTGGAAAATTTGGGCAGCTCTTGCATCAAGAGACCCTCTAAGAAGTGTCTTTATCACACGTGGCCTTTGGGGTTTCTGGGCATGACGGCGGTCATCTGAGATGGACACTGACACAGGGGCAGAGATAGGGCAATGTAGTAACTGTGAAGTATACATTTTAAAGATCAAAGAGAGTTCAAGGAATGCCTTCCTATTCCGACGGGGTGATCCATCCTCCTGTCCTGCAGGGACCTCTGTGCCTAAATCTCTGGAAGATCTTCAGCCCTCGCTCTTGGACCTATCAATAAAAGGGCTCATTACAGTGGGACGCCTCCCAGATGCGGGAAAAAATACACATGCTGCAATTTTGTCTGACCTCGGCCCCTGCACAATTTTATTTCCAAAGAGGAAACTTTCCTCCTTGAGATTGTTTCGTTCAGCCTGGACACTGAAATCCACCTCTGAGGGCCTTCTGGCAGTTCCCTCCCTGCGAGAAGTGAAGTGACAGGGAACCAGGCACAGGGCCTTCTTGGTGGTGGCACCTGCCCTGTAGAACTATTTGACTTTTTGTATATGCTGGAAGCTGCCCAGAGTAGTTGGGGAAACCCAGTCAGATGGGTGGATGTCATTTGAAGCAAAATGGTGATGGAAGCTGTACTGATCCAATCAGTGCAAAGAAAGCCTTCTATGCAAAGCAGACCCACAAGATCAAGTACCCTGGAGGAAAAGGGTTTGAATAAACGGAAACTTTAAACTAGCAGGGTCCACCCTGATCTAGCAGCAGATCTCCAGGGATCCAGGACAGAGTCCTTCCCAGCCCTCACTGGAGCTGCTGGGGTTTGAGCCTGGGATGTTCTGCATATAAAACAACGGGAGTTAAGGCATGACCAACTTGTCCCCTTGATTTCAATGCGGTCAAGGCATGGCCAGCCGAAGCTCAATGAGCACATGACGCAACTCAGCTCCCTTATAACCTGGCAATGGAAACGTCACAGTCTTTCCCAGTGGCGCCACTGAGGATTGAACCTGCAGCCTTCTGCAAGGCAAATCAGGCGCTCAGCCCCTGAGCTACAAGCCCTTCCCCAGCACAGCCTCTGCATGCAATTTGTCATTGTGGTTAGACACAATGGATCAGGGCCCTTACTGGTGTCCTATTTCCTTCGGCTCCTTTTCCCTTTGCTCTCGCTGCCGTCCAAAAGCGAGGAAAGAATCTGGTTGGAGTGATGCCGCTTGGTTTTCACGTTTGCGCGGAGAGGGGCGCCCAGGATCACGTCTTGTCCCGAGCCTGGTTCAACGGAAGACAAAGAATCTGAAAACAAAGGAAAGCCAGGGACAGGGAGAGGCAGTCAGGCCTGGGGGCCAGATGTGGCCCTCAGGATCTCTCGATGCGGCCCTGGGGATTCTCCCCGGGGCCACCCCCCTCACTGGCCCCAATCTATCCCTTCCACAGGCGCTAATGCCTGGCTGGAATGCATCTCTGAACTGTGGCAATGCCTCAATGGAGAGAGATGTGATGTGGCAGGAACTGGGAGAAAGAAACCTCTTTTGCACAGTTGCAGAAGCTTACTGTACTGAAGGTAAGCATCATAGCCTATGCATATCATCCACTTTTACTTCTAGCCCTGCCCACCCTATGCATGCAGTTTTCCCCACCCCCCAGCATGGGAAATATTATTATTATTATTTATCATTACTATTTATCAATTACATTTCTATACTACACTTCACCCAATGATTGGAAATGTGTTTGTATTTATTTATTTATATCCCTTCTTTTTTCCTGGCCTGGGACTCAAGACAGCTTATGCAAATTAAAACAAGGCAGAAACTAAAAACATATCAAATATCATGCTTAAAAACGTGATTAAGCTGTAACAGGATTAAAACAATAGAAAAACAAATCTATGAAAATACAGATAACAAAAACAGCACAGCACTATTGAAAGCCCTTTCCTTAAAAAAACAGTCTACTACCAAAGCATGTCGGAATAAAACAGTCTTCACTTGTCGGTGGAAGAATAAGGAGGGAGCCTGTCTGGCGTCTCGAGGGAGGGAGTTGCAGAGTCTGGGAGCGGCCACCGAGAAGTCTTGCTTAACGTGATCTGTAAGTTACTCAGGGAGCCTTTTCTGATGGAATAGCTACATAAATATTATTCAGTCAAAAGCGCCTCCTCTCTCCCCATAAGGCAAAGCTGAGCAGAACATTTCCCCATCACTCACCATGGATTCCAATCATATGCTCTAAAATTAACACCCTCTCTGCTAAAATCTTCAGGGCCTCCCGAAGCTGTTGGACACCTTCGCCCTACAAAGGAGAAGAGGTCTGGGTTGCTGGAGGCAAGGCATTGGTTCATGCATTCAAGGGACACCCGTTCCTTAGGGAAATTGCAACCACCCTGCTTAGGCTTCTTCCTTCCTTACTAAAACAGCCACCTTATATCTGGACTGTACCACTGCAGACAGGGGGGGGGGCGTCACGTGGTAGAATATATATAGATGGTTGATAATCTATATATGCATGCACACTAGGGAGAAGGGAAGGCTGCCTTCGGTATAGGTCTCTAGAATATGTCCTTAGGACTCACTCATTCCCGTCTGCACAACTCTCAGTTAATAATGGTTAATTAACAACTAGCAGCCTGAAACCTGGCATTGCATGGAAATTGCAGTTTTGAAAGGTTCCGACTGTCACCTTGACTCAAAATGGCACTCAAATGCATCCAAGCATAGGTGAAAACCTGTTCACCCATGGTTCAAAATTTGGTCATGATATCTTAGGTAAAGGTAAAGGGACCCCTGACCATTAGGTCCAGTGGTGGCCGACTCTGGGGTTGCGGTGCTCATCTCGCTTTATTGGCCGAGGGAGCCGGCGTACAGCTTCCGGGTCATGTGGCCAGCATGTCTAAGCTGCTTCTGGCGAAACAGAGCAGCGCACGGAAATGCCGTTTACCTTCCCGCCAGAGCGGTACCTATTTATCTACTTGCACTTTGACATGCTTTCGAACTGCTAGGTGGGCAGGAGCAGGGACCGAGCAACAGGAGCTCACCCCGTCACGGGGATTCGAACCGCCGACCTTCTGATCGGCAAGTCCTAGGCTCTGTGGTTTAACCCACAGCGCCACCCACGTCCCCATGATATCTTAAGAAGCATCCAAATGCATAGAGAACAAGCAACTTTCCCAAATATACAGCAGATTATTGGGTGGTTGTTGTTTTTTAACATTGCCATTTTCAGAGAGTTAGTGTTGCCTGGCCATTCTAGATTCTTATGTTTTCGGCCATTAAAACGTATCTCTTCTGGGATCTATTTTAGCTGCAAGGCACCTCGCGGGGACTTTGCAGACACAATACATGAAGGACCACAAGGCAAATCCTACGATATTAAGGAGCCTTCGTCAACGTGGTGCCCTCTGGAGGTTGGCTCCCATTGGCGACAGCCAGTAACAGCGCAGTTGCACAGCCTGATGGAAGTTGTAGTCCACAACCTCTGGAGAGCATCGGGCTGGCGAAGGCAGCTAGCAAGGCAAGGGGGGAGAGTGTAGCAACAATAAAGAACTGGTTGTGCTCTTACATCTGCACCTTTGTCTCCTTCATCACCTTTTTTACCGGGTTCCCCCTAAAAAAACGAAGAACACCAGGAAAGTATGAGGAACAGAAGCAGAAGAAGAATCCCAATCACTAACTAGGGGTGTTTCAAACAATCTGTTTACTGAACATTGAGCCTGATTTGTTTGCAAGGGGAACTGATGGTGTTCGCTGTTTGGCTGAATTTTTACTTTGATTTGTTGGTGGGGAGGCTAGCAAGTTATCCCGCGCTCCCAAACCAGCTTTCATTGCAACTGGATCCCACTGGGAAATAGTGATAGTTTACATGCGTTGCCACAAGGGAAGCCCTTGACTTTCATAGAACTTCCTTTGGAGCAAATGGTTGTGGGTGGCAGATTTTGCACAGGGATAGCTGATACTAACCTGCTCCCCCAGGAGGCAATGATGACCAGCAACTTGGATGGACTGGACAAATTCTGAGGTGGAGGGTGGGGGATAAGGCTATCTGTGCCTACTAGCCAGGATGGCTATGCTCTGCCTCCATGGTTAGAAGATATTAGAAATATGCTGAAGATATAGTGAGGTAGAGGGTACGTTTTATCATATGTGGTAGACTTGTAAAGGGTAAAAGAGTATTAGGAAATGATATACAATGAATTGAAAAAAACGTTTAAAAGTACCTTTCCAAAAAAACCACAGTCCTTTTCGTTGGGGATAATTCAGAGGGAAATTCCCAGGTGTCAAAAAAGACTATTTTTGTATGCTACTACTGCGGCCCGTGTTTCGCTAGCTCAGAAATGGAATACGAGTGAAGTCCCAACCAAAGAAGAATGGCAACTTCAACTAATGGAACAAGTGCAGCTTGCAGATTTAACATATAGCATAAGAGAAGGAGAAGAATATACGTTTAAAGAAGACTGGAAAATGTTTACTGGTTATATGGATGAAAATTGTGTGCATTTAAAAATGCTGGTAGCATAAATTGAACAGTGTAAATAAGTTTTGATGGTGTAACAATGGATTACTGAATGGCTTAATTTGTTTAAAATATCTGTGATCAAAGAAGGACTAGATGGGCCACTGGTCTAATCCAGCAGGGATCTTCTTAGGTTCTTATCATCCCTGATCATTGGTCACGCTGGCTGGGGCTGATGGGAACGACAACTGGGGGGCCCAAAGTTCCCCACCCCTGATTTCCTTGCAGTTGCCAAGCAAGGCCAGCCAAATACATGAATGAAGGAGGCACCAGGTGATTTGCCATGCATGGACTTGAAGGTGAACTCACCCTTTCTCCTCGATCTCCTTTGGAGCCTTTTGATCCGGGCTGTCCAGGAGAACCAGGCATGCCCTGCAGGGAGGAAAGAGAAGGGGGTAGCTGGCGAGTGTAGGAATGCTTTGCTTCTGTACAATATCTTGTGCGGTGGAACAAGACCTTGATCTGGGAGCAGGTAGAACTTCAGAAAAAGCAGCCCTCTCTTGAAAGGCATCTTCTGTTTATTAGGCAGACTTGCCCCACATCTGATATCACATGGGAAATCAACGAGGGGCAGGTGGGCGTGGTTCAGCCTGGTGGGCCAAAGGAGGGGAGAGAACCGTGGGCTGGAGGTTTCCAACCCCCGAGATAAGACCTTGGGCCTTTGGGAATGGGGGAAGGTGTGAGTAGGGTTGAGGCAGGAGAAATAAGGCGGTTAGAAGATTGCCACCGTTTTCATCTGTGAGAGAGCTGGTTTGCCTACCTGCAGCCCAGGTGCGCCAATAGGTCCCAGGGCCCCTTTGGGACCTGAAGATCCAGGTGGCCCTAGTTGGGGGGAGAAAATAGATCATCAACTGAGAATATTAGGAGCTAGTCTGGATTATCAGCACAATAAAGTATAGGATATGGCCTTACTTGAACAACTGGCATTCAGATTAAGAGTCCTTAGAGGCCAAAGCAAAAAAGATAAATTCTATTTTGGTATGGCATGGCTCTCCTTTTGTTCTTAAAAGACATTGGGTTATAGCCAATGCTAGTCGTACCCAGAGCAGACCCACTGAAATCGATGGGTACAACTATCCTAGGTCTATTAATCTCAGTGAATGAAATCTACTCTGAATGGAACATACAGTGGTATCTCGAGTTACAAACACCTCGGGTTACAAACACTTCAGGTTACAGACTCCGCTAACCCAGAAGTAATAATAATAATAATAATAATAATTTATTTATACCCCGCCCTTCCTGGTTCAAAAAACCGGGCTCAGGGTGGCTAACAACAAATTTAAAACACTTAATTGATGCAACAAAAAACAGCATAACAGTATAAAATGTGAATAACAATAAATTCAGAATTCCAAAATCAATTTAGGGGGGAAATTCATCCAATAAACATTAGATGATCCCCAGGGCTAGCTGGCTAAATTAGTCCTATCTGGGCCAGCGAGAAGACCAGGGGAGAATTAGCTGTGGGATCCCACAGCGGGTAATCTTCATAAAAAGGGGAGGTGGAGGAAAGGAAGGGGAATAAAAGATCAGTAGTACCTTGGGTTAAGAATTTTACCTCAGGATGAGAACAGAAATCACTCGGTGGCAGCAGGAGGCCCCATTAGCTAAAGTGGTACCTCAGGTTAAGAAAGGTTTCAGGTTAAGAACAGACCTCCAGAACGAATTAAGTTCTTAACCTGAGGTACCAGTGTAGTTGGATAGAACCCAAAGCGCTCTAAGTAGAGGAGAATAGCCAATGGCCTATCTAGCCCAGCATCCTGTTCTCACAGTGACACATAGCCATCATGACTAGTAGCCATTGAAGAAAGCCGGCTTCCTGGATACTTCCTGGATAATACTTTACACATGGACAGCAACACCCGGCTAACCCTCTCGCATTCATCTCTGGAGATCTGCACAACCCACCAATTTTATTTTATTTTTGCTTTGGCCTTTGACCTTTCCCAGCTCCAGAATCGGAAGTTTGCAACTCTGGGCAAGAGATTCTCTCTGTGTGTCTTTTTTTTCTAACAAGGAAGCGTTTTATTTTTTTTAAGAGCGTCTTCCTGGCATGGAGCTGAAGTGCTTGGCAGAATGAGAACACTCATTTGAACATATCTACTTGTTATGCGGCATTGTTAAGGAGATGTCTCCTAATGGCTTTATCCCACTTAGGGAGTGGGTGGGTGGGGGGATTATAATTTCTTCCAGACGCCGACTATTAATTACACTTGCAGTTCATCGGGGAGAGGGGGGGGGGACGGATGAGGACTCCTTCCAAACTCAGCTTTTAATTGTTTCGGATGAGACCCCCACAAGCATCAGGCACCCACCAGGGCAATTGAATCAGCCTCCATAATTAATGCAGCCCTCATATATCAAAGTCAGGGATGAAATGAAATGAAGTCTAAATGGATGAATGTGGTAATAAGAACGGGGGGGGGGACTGGGGGCCCTCTTGCGCTCTTGACAGGAGGTCATTTCTGAGTGCCTCTCATGCAAAACCACTTAAGACTTTTTCCTTCTTCTTTAAATCAACATTTTTTAAAAAAATGGAAGTGCACGCTCAAGTCTAATAGCTGGGATTCTTTGTAGAATTGTAGAGCTGGAAGGAATCCCATGGAGTAATCTAGTCCAAGTTCTTACAAAGCAGGAATCTCGGCTAAAGAATCCATGGCAGTGCCAGGTTTCGTGGTTCCGACTGCTGTCCCTGTAGTTTCTCACTCCCTGAGCCCACCTCTTCAACCAGATCTATTTACCTGGAAGTCCAACGGGCCCAGGTGCACCACGAGGCCCAGGCAAACCAGCCAGGATGGTGTCAATCACGGTAGATGCCAGCTGTGGCTCCCCATCTGCGTTAGAGAAAATCAAGGAGAAGAAACTGCTGTAATTGAGGAGCGCAGGAATTTGGTGAATGTTTCCCATCGTTTGGTGACATTGTAGTGATCTGGAGCTCGTCCCCGCTTCCACTAGCCCCATGGAGGGGTTCCAGCAGTTTTCACCATGTCTCGTTCCTTTCCTAGGAAAAACCTGGCCTTTAGCGATAAATCGGAACAAACAGCATTCTGCAGGAAAACCCTCAAATTGCCATTTGCTCCAACTGAGTGCTAAATAGAGGCTTCCCCCCTGGGGAAAGCAGCGGAACAAGAGCGGAACTAACCCTTTGTTAGCTGCCTTGAGCAAGTCAGTGAAAAATTATTACACTGGTACCTTGGTTCTCAAATGCCTTGGTACTCAAACAACTTGAAACTCAAACACAGCAAACCCGGAAGTAAGTGTTCCGGTTTAGGAACTTTTTTCAGAAGCCGAACGTGCTCCGTTTTGAGTGTTACACCTCCAATTTGAGTGCCATACTTCCGTTTTGAGTGTTACGCTGAGGTCTGTTTGTCTTTGCTATTTATTTTGCATTTTTGTGGCTCTTTTTGTTTTGTTTTTGTGACTGTGTGGAACCCAGTTCAGCTTCTGATTGATTGATTGTGTGACTGCAGTACATTGTTTATTGCTTTCATTTTATGAATCAATGGTCCCGTTAGATAGTAAAATCAATGTTAAATTGCTGTTTTAGGGGTTGTTTTTAAAAGTCTGGAACAGATTAATTCATTTTGCATTACTTTCTATGGGAAAGCACGCCTTGGTTTTGGAATACTTTGGTTTTGGAACGGACTTGCGGAACGGATTAAGTTTGAGAACCAAGGTACCACTGTACAGAAGGCTAATAATAATACTAGCTGGAAAGTAATATACAAAATCAGGTCTGTTAAAACAGAGATAGATTAAAAACAGTGCAGCACTATTTAAAAGTGGGACTTAATCTAACTGCTTCAGTAATCAGCATGTATGGATGCTTCCCCACCCTTTTTCTGGAAGGTCCATCATTTGGAGCCATGTGAGGCTAAGAGATCATAGTTGCAGCTTGCTCCAGAATGGAGCCTGCTTTCTTTACCACGGATGGCTGAAAAAGTGACAGGCAATTGCTGACAGCAGGAAGCTCTGGTGCATTGAAAGCATGCTGGATTGTCACAATCAGGCACACCCACACCCATAAAATACCCCAAATAGGTCTGTTCTTCCCATAATTGTTTTGGGAGTGTGTGTCGTCCGTAAGCAGGGCTCTACTTCCCTCTGCTGTTGGCAGTTTGGAATCCCATGTCATCGGTTTTTGGGTGTGCTGCATTATGCAAAGGAATCTTTTATGCATTAGGTCTCCACAGCTTGAAGAACCGGCGTTTCCAGCCAGCCTCAAGGGAAGGGAACTTGCGCAAAAGCCAATAAACAAAACTAGCCAAGCTCCAATGTTTGCAAGTGCAAGGCCAGCTTTGATACAAGGCAGTATAGATCCCTGCAGGATCTGAACCAAGGACCATCCAGTCCAGTGTTTCCCAAACTCGGGTCTCCTGATGTTTTGGACAACAACTCCCATTATCTAGCCAGGCCAGTGGTCAGGGATGATGGGAACTGTAGTCCAAAAACATCTGGAGACCCACGTTTGGGAAACCTTGATCTAGTCCAACATCCTGTTCCCCAAAGTGGCCAAACAGATACCGTATTTTTCCGCTCTATAGGACGCACCTTGATTTAGAGGGGAGAACAAGAAAAAAAATTCTCCCCCTCTCTGCTCAGCACCCCTTCAGCGAAGTGGCAGGAGAAACGGAGCCCCTTCCATTTCTCCTCCCGCTTGGCTGAAGGGGCGCTGCGCAGCTCTCCCTCTCTGCTGAAGCCAGGAGAGTCTTGTTCTCCCGGCTTCAGCAAAAGGAACCCGAAGCCTTCGGAGTGCAGCGCGAGGTCCCGCTGCGCTCCAAAGGCTTCAGGTGGCTATCCCTGAAGCCTGGAAAGCGTGAGGGGTCGGTGCGCACCGACCCCTCTCGCTCTCCAGGCTTCAGCGAAAGCAAAGCGTAGCCTCCGGAGCGCAGAGGGAGCGCTCCCTCTGTGCTTCGGAGGCTTTGCGTTGCTATCGCTGAAGCCAAGGAGCCTGCATTCACTCCATAGGACGCACACACATTTCCCCTTAAATTTTGGAGGGGGAAAAGTGTGTCCTATAGAGCGAAAAATATGGTACTTATTGTGAAGCGCATGAGCAGGACATGAGGACAACAGCATTTCTCCACATTGCTGGTGTTCCAGCATGTAGAATTCAAAGATACATCATCTCAAAGATAGCTCATCCACGGCTGGAGGCAGCAACGCTTCTGAATACCACAGGAAGGGAGAGGACTCTTGTGTTCGAATTCTGCTTGAGGGTTTGCCATGGGGTCATCTGGTTGGCCACAGTGAGAACAGGATGCTGGACTGGTCATTGGCCATTGGCCTGATCCAGCAGGCTCTTAAGTTCTTATGAGAGCAAGCTATGTAGAGGCTGCTTGGTGTGTCACACTTGCTTTATATACCATATTTTTCGCTCTATAACACGCACCCGACCATAACACACACATAGTTTTTAGAGGAGGAAAACAAGAAAAAAAATACTCTAAACGAAACAGGGGATGTATGATTTTTGTGGTTCATGCTGTGGCCACAGACACGTGATCTGACAGTGAGTTTGGAGTAGCCCAATGCAAAAATCCTGAGGAGCCATGTGAATCCATGTTTGTAACTGCGTTTTTGCACCCCAGGCAACAGTGGGTGCGTGATTTTTTTGGTGCAAGATGTAGCCATGGACATGCTATGTGATCTGATGGTGAATTTGGGGTGACCCATGTGGATCCGTGCTTTGTAACCACGTTTTAAGTGGGGAGGGAAGGAAAAGCACTCAAGGGACAAGGAGCACACGTGGGGTGGGTGGAGAAGGATGCTGCTAATAATGAAGAGGGGTATAAGGGGAGGAACCAACCGGATAGGACTCGTGTAAGTGGCTCCCCTCCTCTCCCGCTTTGCTCCTTTAAAGAAGCAGGCTCTCTGTCCCTCTCTCTTCCCCACTCAGCGGCTCTTCTCCCGCTTTGCTGTTTCAAAGCGAGCCACGGAGGAGGGAAGGAAGGGGAACCATGGATCCTCTGCTCACAACTGCAGCAGATCTCCCCCGCCCCCGTAGGCATTCCCTCCATAACACGCACAGACATTTCCCCTTACTTTTTAGGAGGAAAAAAGTGGTGCAAAAAATATGGTATTTATTCTAAAAATGCACATTCCCGAATTCTCAAAAGAAACCCAAGGCAGCTAGCAAGCCCAAACATCACACACTGTTGAACTATATTGCTATCCCCGTGCCAAGTCCCAATCATGTTGTCACCAAACACCAAGCTAAGAATTAGTGCCTGAGCGTGCTTTCCCCCTCTCCACAACCCCCAGGGTTGTGCCTCTTAGATTTGTGAGCCTGAGAACAGGAGACCTCGCAGGATCTTCTCACCGATCGTTGTAAACCACTCTGGAAACCTTTCGGGGATGATCAGTTCCAGCCAGCATGACCAGTGGCCAAGCACGTTGTCCTAAAACATCTGGATGCAGCCAGATTGACCGCTGCCCAAGGATGGAGAAATATGTCAGACTTTCCCCTTCACGTTTGGTTTAAGAAGGCCTTAAAGGTAAAGGTACCCCTGACCATTAGGTCCAGTCGTGGACGACACTGGGGTTGTGCGCTCATCTCGCTCTATAGGCCAAGGGAGCCGCCGTTTGTCTGCATGCAGCTTCCAGGTCATGTGGCCAGCATGACTAAGCCGCTTCTGATGAACCAGAGCAGCGCACGGAAACGCCATTTACCTTCCCGCCGGAGCGGTACCTGTTTATCTACTTGCACTTTGACGTGCTTTCGAACTGCTAGGTTGGCAGGAGCAGGGACCGAGCAACGGGAGCTCACCCTGTCGTGTTGATTCGAACCGCTGACCTTCTGATCGGCAAGCCCTAGGCTCTGTGGTTTGGACCACAGCGCCACCTGCGTCCCTAAGAAGGCCTTACATATCACAATTTCAGAAAAGTTTGCTAATGTATTTCCTAGCAATACAAAAAATTGGCATGAGCAGATTTTTATTCTGAAAGTGTGTCCCAGAGAAAAAGGTTTGAGGGCCACTGAGTGAAGTAGATGATTGGCTCCTCTTCGAAATGGAAGGAGACCTACTTTCTTTCTCAGCGTTGGGCTGCAGCGAGTACAGAACTCCTTGCTGGAAGGTTAATGGGAAGCCAGGAGATGCTGGGGGTCCCGGGGGTCCCGGAGGGCCAGGAATGCCGGTTTCACCTGGATATCCCCTGGGTCCCGGAGGCCCAAGCAGCCCTGCGAACCAGAACAAAGAGAAGTCAGGGATTACCCAGGCATTTGGAGAATGCTAGCACTGCATGCACTTGAGATAGCAAGGTCCTGTTCCAGGTGCCAAGGCGTCACCCTGGAACACGAGGAGCACTGATTGAGAGCTTCTCCCCCAGCACCAAAGCCTGGCTGGACATGCACTGCTGTTCCATTGCCAAGTCACAGCCGCGCCACAGCTGGAACATCAAGCACCATGTGTTTACATGCAAGTTCCAGATGTTCCAGGAGGCAGTCATGGTGGATCAAGGAGCAAGAGATCCTCCGTGTGTCAGCTTTGAGCCTCGGACAGGAGTCTGAGTTGAGCTGGGGACCAGGAACGGTGACTACCAAGCCAGAAGTCGAGACCAGCCAGCAAGGAGAGAGCCACACCATAAATTTAAAGCGCATCCAACACACATTGAAAGCACATGGTTTCTACCAAAGAATCCGGGGAAGCCGTCATTTGTTAAGGGTTCTTGGGAATGGTTGTTGTTGTTGTTGTTGATTTCTACCCCACCCATTTGACTGGCTTGCCCCAGCCACTCTTGGGCGGCTTCCAACAAAATATACAAAGACACAACAGAGCATTGCACATTAAAAAAACTTCCCGATACAGGGTTGCCTTCAGATGTCTTCTAAAAGTTGAATGGTTCTTTATCTCCTTGACATCTGATGGGAGGGTGTACCACAGTGTGGGCACCACTACCAAAAAGACCCTCTTCTTGGTTCCCCGCAACTTCCCTTCTTGCTGTGAGGAAACTGCCAGACGGCCATCAGAGCAGGACCTCAGTGTCTGGGCTGAACGGTGGGGGTGGAGACACACCTTCAGGTATCCAGGGCCAAGGCCGGTTAGGGCTTTAAAAGTCAGCACCTGTCAGGGGCTGGGCAGAGGAGGAGGAAAGTTGGAGACCGCCTCCCGATTCTGACCCTTCCAGGGAGGAGGAAAAGGAAGACAGTATAGACTTATAACAGTGGTTTGAGGGAGGTCAAAGCTCAGGGGCAGATGAGGGGGAAAGTTGGGAAATAATGGGAGAGGAGGAGCAGGCAGAGCCAGACCAGCAGCTGGCTGACATGTTGTCATTTGAAAGCATCCCAGGCCCACCATCTCCCAGAACCTAGCAAGCCTTAAAAGTAGGAGAGCAAAGAGCTTGGAGACAGAAGGCACTTAGCAGCACATGTAGAGGAGGTGATGATGATGACGAACGAGGAAGCAGGAGAGAAGGGGATGGAGATTCACTCAGGACAATGTCATTATCCAAGAGGCTGGGTTCTATAGCCTCTCTCTGTAAAGTTTGAAATAAAAAAGGACTGCAAGAAACTTTTCCTTGTCTTTATACTTTCCTGGGCAACCAACTGGGGGGGCCGCTGACAGCATCCTGACAGCACCGACACTTTGAATTGTGCTCGGAAATGTCCTGGGAGCCAATGTAGATCTTTCAGGACTGGTATGATATGGTCCCAACAGCCACTCCCAGACACCAGTGTGACAGTTGTGTTCTGGATTAGTTGTAGTTTCCGAGTCACCTTGAAGGGTAGCCCCACAATAGAGCGCATTGCAGTAGTCCAAGCGGGAGATAACCAGGGCTTGTACCACTCTGGCGAGACTGTGCAGAGGCAGGTAGGGTCTCAGCT
The DNA here is from genome assembly GCF_951804945.1 of Podarcis cretensis. Taxonomy (NCBI): domain Eukaryota; kingdom Metazoa; phylum Chordata; class Lepidosauria; order Squamata; family Lacertidae; genus Podarcis; species Podarcis cretensis. Next base: position 12,937,854 of record NC_137185.1, read on the forward strand.
GGCATACCAGATGCAGCTGGTAGACAGCCACCAATAGGTCTGTGAGGGGGAAACTACATCCCTGCCTGGAGATGCTGGGGTTTGAACCCGGGATATTCTGCTTGCAAGGAAGACACTCTACTACTGAGCTGTGGCCCTTCCTCCCGAGACTCACCTGGTGGTCCAGACGGGCCCCTCTCACCAGTCTCTCCCTTTTCACCTTTCGGGCCTTGCGGTCCTGGTTTCCCAGCTGGCCCCGGTAATCCTGAAAACATTGAGGGCACAAACAGTTTGGCAGAAAAGATAAGAAGCTGCACCCCTTTGCAAAACAAATATGTAACATGGAAGAGAGCACCTTGAGCAACAGCAGAGTGCAATTCGCTCAGGTCAACTCAAGCGGTGGGCTTGGGTGGAGAGATGAGCCAGTAGGATTCAAAATGAAAACACACACAAACATACAATGGCAGACTCTGAGAGAAAATGCCTTCTCGATGAATTATTATTATTATTATTATTATTATTATTATTATTATTATTATTTATACCCCACCCTCCCCAGCCAAGGCCAGGCTCAGGGCAGCTAACAACCAATAATAAAAACAAGTTGAATGAATGCGGCTTAAAAACAAGATTAAAATACAACATTAAAACATTAAAATGCAGCCTCATCACAGGAGGAGAAAGGAAAAAAAGAAAGAGGGGGAGGGAATCAAATTGGCTCCAAGCCAAAGGCCAGGCGGAATGACTCTGTCTTACAGGCCCTGCGGAAAGAAATCAGATCCTGCAGGGACCTGGTCTCATGAGGCAGAGTGTTCCACCAGGCCGGGGCCAGTGTTGAAAATGCCCTGGCTCTGGTTGAAGCTAATCTAACTTCCTTAGGGCCTGGGACCTCTAGGGTGTTGCTATTTATGGACCTTAAGGTCCTCCGTGGGGCACAGGTGTGAAAATGTCATCAAACACCATCAAAAATGGGAAGAGGCTCTCTCCTGTCTCTGGAGAAGGAGGGTGAGCTCCAATGCTAGCCATACCAGGGACTCAGCTATACAGCTGCAAATAGAACATTTTAAGTGTGTTTTAAGTGCATTATACAAATGTAACACTAGATGGCACTGATGGGCTAATGGCAAATTCCATATACAGTGGTACGTGTTTGCACACATTTTGGATTACAAACACGTCAAACCGGTTTGCAACCTTTATTTGGATTACAACCAAAGTGGGTGTCCCGGTTTGCAACCTTTATTTGGATTACAACCCATATTTTGGGGGGGATTAAGAAATTTTTTTGGGAGGCCCCATTGGCGAAAGTGCGCCTTGGGTTACAACCTGTTTTGGTTTACAAACGGACCTCCGGAATAGATTATGGTTGTAAACCAAGGTACCACTGTACTATATATTTTACAACTTTTTTAAAAAAAAAAACCACACACATTTTCACAGTGTTTTTTCTATCTGTTTAGATTCAGACAAGGGCTGTTTGTTGCCTCTGTAACTTCCTGGTCCGCTACTACAGTAAACAATATACTGGACTCAATGGCCCTCTGTTGATTTATCAGAGCTTTCCCTGTGGTCTAACTTGGGCGACAACCCCATGAGAAAAATGTTAACCAATTAAATTAATTTATTGGACTAACAGCAGCTATTGCAAACCAGTCGGGTATAAATGCTGCAAGTGAATAAATGAAATAAAGCCCTGTAATTCAGAAGTGGGATGGAACGGACTTGGGCTGCAAGTAAACAAATAAAATTACAGATAATCGCATGCAAAAGCGACACAGATCAGGCTGCAATCTGACCGGCTTCTCCTTCGCCCAGCGTGATGGGCTGGGAAAGGATTCTCTGCAGTTGGCTCACCAATGGGTCCTGTTGCTTTCCTCAAGATGGTCCCTGGATTGGCCAGCGGAATGGCATCTGGCACCAAGTCGTCGTACCACGTGGGGACTGTCGTCTTTCCAATCGGCAGGTCATTTTCCGACGGCGGAGCCTGCTCTGCAGCCTCGAGCAGAAGGATCTGGATTCAAGTCATAACAATCAACCGGAGCCCCAAACAGCTTGAGAGACCAGTTTAACCGTGAGGTCATCTTACCTTGCAAATGCCCACTCCAACCAATTTGACCTGCAGAACTGGGACTGTTACAGAGGCCACATGATACTTGTTCAGCCAAACCCCTCAGCTTCTTACAGCAGCCCTATCACTATTCAAACCCCTATAGTTGTTTAAAACCACCATTTAAAAACCTGCCTTCTCTTTTTGCTCCTGACTTCAAAAGCACCAACTTCTGAAAAAGATTGCAGGGGCCCGACGCAACTTCCTGACATCATCATCATCATCATATACTTATACCCCACCCATCTGGCCTGGCCTCCCCAGCCACTCTGGGTGGCTCCCCACAGAATATAAAAAATATGATGAAACATCAAACATTAAAAACTTCCCTAAACAGGGCTGCCTTCAGAAGTCTTCTAAAAGTCAGATAGTGTTCCTTGACATCTGATGGGAGGGCATTCCACAGGGCGGGTGCCACCACCGAGAAGGCCCTCTGCCTGGTTCCCTGTAACCTCACAGTGGGGGAACCGGCAGAAGGCCCTCTGAACTGGACCTCAGTGTCCGGGCAGAACGATGTGGGTGGAGACGCTCCTTCACAACATCATGAGGAGCCAGGCGTGGACCCTAACACAGTGACAGCATGGCCCCATAGGCCAGCGGCATCCACTCCCCCTGCCTCGCAAGTGAAAGATGGGGGAAGTCACCGTTGGCCAGTGGTGGCAGCAGCAGCAGGAGCCGCCAGCCACCGAAGCCAAGCCACACTCAGCTCCGTGTTTGCCCTCTTCCACCCTCTGAATAATGGGAATGGTGGCCCCCTCATAAAAAAATAAACATTGGAAGGCCCCAAAGTGCCTTGGCCTTAGGAGTTGTTGCCTATGCCTGTCTTCATGCAAATCAAGGACTGTGATGAGCCAATCCTCCAATAAGGGCTGTGTGATGACGGCCTTACATTTGTATGTATATAGGAAGAAAAGAATTCCTTTTTTCCATTTTGGAACCCATTGAAAAACCGGGACTGCATTATAGGAAACTACAACCATGCAGAAATGATGCGGGTCATTCTATCAATCCCATGCGGAATCAATCGTATCTATGATTTGTGTCATGTTATTTTGTGACGTTCCAATCATCCTGGCCTACTTCTTGCACTGGACTGGGGGACACCAGCTCAGGTCAAATACTGGAAGGTTTGAGACGGAGTGCCTGGAAGCTGGGATTTATAGCAGACATTTAATCCGCATTCTGGAGGGTTTTTGTTAAAATATGTGGGCGGGTTTCACAATAACAGGCTAGGGAATGTGGTCATGCGAGAAATCTAGTCATTAAATGGGGATTCATAAAGTGTGTGTAGATCAGGGCTGTCCTCATAGCCAGATGAACGACACTCGCCATCTGATTGCAAAGCCACGGAGAAGCATGCATCAGGTGCAGAGTGGCTAAGGGAGAATCTTGTCCAAAAACAGAGGAGATGCATCACCAAAAGGAAGAGGTGAAAGAGGACCCAGGTTTGCACATGCTAATTTGTAGGTAGATCACTGCAGATGGTGACAGCAGTCACGAAATTAAAAGACACCTGCTTCTTGGGAGAAAAGCAAGGACAAACCTAGACAGCATCTTAAAAAGCAGAGACATCACCTTGCCAACAAAGGTCCGTATAGTTAAAGCTATGGTTTTCCCAGTAGTGATGTATGGAAGTGAGAGCTGGACCATAAAGAAGGCAGATCGCCGAAGAATTGATTCTTTTGAATTATGGTGCTGGAGGAGACTCTTGAGAATCCCATGGACTGCAAGTAGATCAAACCTCTCCATTCTGAAGGAAATCAGCCCTAAATGCTCACTGGAAGGACAGATTGTGAAGCTGAGGCTCCAATACTTTGGCCACCTCATGAGAAGAGAAGACTCCCTGGAAAAGACCCTGATGTTGGGAAAGCTGGAGGGCACAAGGAGAAGGGGAGGGCAGAGGACGAGATGGTTGGACAGTGTTGTCGAAGCTACCAGCATGCGTTTGACCAAACTGTGGGAGGCAGTGGAAGACAGGAGTGCCTGGCGTGCTCTGGTCCATGGGGTCACGAAGAGTCGGACACGACTAAACGACTAAACAACAACAAATTTGTAGGTACGGGTGCAAATTTGGAAAAAAATACTAGAACTGCCTATCTCACTAAACACAGAATCTTCAAATATCTTAGGTCACTCTGCCCAACAAGGTGATTCTGGGGATCCTACCAGCAGGATCTGAGTCCAGTAGCCTTTGCCTCCTCATGTTCCCCAGAAACTGGGCCTCTGGGTGGACACTGTACAGCAGGGATGGGGAGAGCCTGCAGCCCTCCAGATGATGATGGACTCGCCCAACACCCATTAGCCTCACCTGACATAGTCACCAGGGAGGGAGGATGGAAGTTGTAGTCCAATAACACCTGGAAAGCTACCAGGTTTGGGGGAAGCTGGTCTAAAAAATAGGAAGCCCACCCTACAAGATTGAACAGAATCTAGCTGGCTGTATGGAGCTAGCGTTGAATGTTTAGCCTGCAAAAGAGGAGACTAAGAGGAGGTATGATAGCCAGCTTCAGATATCTACAGGGCTGTCACATGGAAGAGAGAGCAAGCTTGTTTTCTCCTTCTCCAGAGGGGAGGACATGAACCAATGGCTTCAAGTGAGAAGAAAGGAGATTCCGACTAAACATTAGGAAGAACTTTCTGACATCAAGAGCTGTTTGATAATGGAATGGAGTCCCTTGGAAGGTGGTGGACTCTCCTTCACTGGAGATTTCTAAACAGGGGTTGGATGGCCATTCTTGGGCTGTGACTCCATCATTGCAGGGGGTTGGACTACATGACCCCTGGGGTTCCTTCCAATTCTAAGATTCTATGCTTCTAGGGCATAAGAGCCCTTAGCCTATCCAACTCTTCCTTGAGAAGCTTATTGTTTAAAACTGTTTCAAATATAGTGTAATACTGTATTTTAATATTACTGTAATGTGTTTTAATTGTTGTAGCCCACAGTGGGACCTTGGGGTGAAGGGCAGGTAATAGATAGTAGTGATAGTAGTAGTAGTAGTAGTAGTAGTAGTAGTAGTAGATGACGCAGGTGGCGCTGTGGGTTAAACCACAGAGCCTAGGGCTTTGCTGATCAGAAGGTCGGCAGTTCGAATCCCCGCGGCGGGGTGAGCTTCCGTTGCTCGGTCCCTGCTCCTGCCAGTTAGAAAGCACTCAGTGCAAGTAGATAAATAGGTACTGCTCCGGTGGGAAGGTAAATGGCGTTCCCGTGTGCTGCTCTTGTTCGCCAGAAGCAGCTTAGTCATACTGGCCACATGACCCGGAAGCTGTCTGCGGACAAACGTCGGCTCCGTCGGCCTATAGAGCGAGATGAGCACCGCAACTCCAGAGTCGTCCACGACTGGACCTAATAGTCAGGCGTCCCTTTACCTTTTAGTAGTAGTAGTAATAGAAATAATAATAATAATACTTTACCTTGGCTTCAAGGGTGTTCAGCCTCTCAGTCATATCTGTGAGTCTCGTGCAATTCATACATTCTAAAAAGGGGGACAGGGGAAACACAGTTAAAAAGAAATTAACAACATTTTGAAATATTTGCCATTCTTTTTATTTTCATATATGTATTAACATTTATTGTTTGCTTCTGCCCCACTGTTCAGGCAAAAAAGACTTTCTGAGTGGCGGATTCTAACAAGTTATTTGTATTTGGCACAACTAAATGTCAAGAAAAACCCTCTTTCCTAGGTTGAATATGAAAATAAATAAGCAGTTAGTTTCAAGATGCCATTGCCTTCCCCTCAGGGGGAATTGTAAGGGGGAGGGGAGAAACATGGTTGTCTCCAGTGTTTACATGGGGCTGCCATGTTTTTTCTCTATACAGTTCCCCCTGACAGCAACAGAATGTCTTCAAGGCTACATTTGCACCATAAATTTAAAGCACTATGACACAACTTTAAACAGTCATGACTTCCCCCAAAGAATTCTGGGAGCTGTAGTTTGTTAAGGATGCTGAGAGTTGTTAGGAGGTTGGTTGTCAAATCACAATGAGAGTTGCAAAGAACCACCAGCGTATCTGGGGACTGTCAGCCATAATTTTTCAGCAGCTATTGGTTAAGAAGAAAGTCATTTTGTGGGAGGAAACATCTCCATTCCCAATTCCCATCATTCAGTGAACTATTTTATTAGATCAACTATAAATAAATGAAATCTCCTCTAGGGACAAATATTTATACAAAGAAGCAAAAATACACAAAAAGATCCTTCACGGTGCGTATTGATCTCCAAACCAAGGAACGTCATTTTCTTTCATTACAGATTAGTCGCAAGATTCTCAGCAGTTTTAGCAAATAACGCTTTTCAAACACATTGCAGCAATCAGGCAAGAAAGCTAATTTTTCTGACCTTCTGTAAAGTTGGATCATTTATTAATAAGTCGGTGCACAGATCTCTCTCTCAGATTGATTGATCTATCGATCAGTCAATCAATCAATCAATCAATCAATCAATCAATACCCAAGAGTGTAGCTTGGAAATGTGGAGCAGAATTCTCTTAGTGACATTTGTTGCTAGTGGCCATTCTTGTAAATTGCAGGACCGACTGAGAGCAGCCTGCCGCCATCCAGGTTCAATAATGGGCATCCAAAATGATTATGGGACTCTCTTATGAGGAAATCTTGCCGTGTTGTGGACTTTTTCAATTATAAAAAGGCCAGTAAGAGGCAACATGAGAGAAGTCTATAAAATGATGCATGGCATGGAGAAAGTAGGTAGAAAGAGAAAGTTTGTCTCCCTCTTTCAAAACACTAGAATTCATGGACACATCCAATGAAACTGAATGTTGGGAGATTCAGGACGTAATTAAAACTATTGAACTCACTCCTCAAGAGGCAGTGATGGTCGCTAACTTGGATGGCTTTAAAAGATGATTGGACATGGAAGACACAAGGTCTACCCACCCTGGAAGAATGGCAGATGAAAGTAATGGACTACATGGAATTGGCGGAAATGACCGGCAGAATCCGAGACCTGGGAGAAGAGTTGGTGGGAGAAGACTGGAAAAAATTTAAAGACTATTTGCAGAAACACTATAAAATTAATGAAAGTTAAAATGATGTTGGATTGAAACGAAGTGGTTTTAGCAATAAGGTTAGAATCAATGTGCAAAAATAGATTGATAATAGATGAAAGTATAAAGTTACAATGTGTTAAGATATTGGATTAAGACTAAAACATAGAGGGAAAGGATTTGCTGAACTAAATATCTGATTTGGAATATAGAAAAGGGAGGTGAGAGGGGGTCAGGAAATTAAGTAAATGAAGTATAAGCAATGAAAAGATAGACTTATTTTTAACTTTGTGTTGTTGTTGTTTTCTTTTCTTTCTAATTTGTTTTCTGTAACCTTTTGTCTTTTATGTACTTTTGTAATTCTGTATTTTCTATTTTTTATATTTACTTTGCAACTCTATTTGTTGTTCAAAAACTTCAAGAAATATATTAAAAAAATAAAAATAAATAAAAGATGATTGGACAAACCAGAGTCCTTCCTGCTGGGGATAATTCAGTCAGAAATTCCCAGGGGTCAAAAAGGTTATTTATGAAAGCCACTGCTGTGGTCTGTGTTTTGTTAGCCCAAAAATGAAAAACGAGCGAGGTCCCAACCAAAGAAGAATGGCAACTTAAGTTGACAAAATATGTGCAACTTGCAGACTTAACATATAGAACAAGAGAACAAGAAGAACATACGTTTAGAGAAGATTAGAAAACGTTTATTGAAAATATGGGAAATAACTGTGTACAGCTGAAAACGCTGGCAGCATTAAGATAAATTTGACAGTGTAAATAAGTTTTGACAGATATAATAACGGAATACTGAATGGTATGGCTTTTGTAAAACACGCAGGGATTTATGATATGTAAAATGAACCATGGAAAGAGAAGAAGGGAAGTCGTCGATATCTTAAGGATGTAAAAATGAGTACTTTAAATTGTAAAACAGAACATTTAATAAAAAATTATATGAAGAAAAAAAGAGAGAGGATTGGGCAAATTCATGGAGAATTCGCGATTGCACCTGTAGAAGAAAAGGCATCTATTTGTAAAAAAAAGTTTAGCAAATTTAACATTTTCAGGAGGGGAAGGGGGCAAAATTGGGCCAAACCTGCTAGTGAAGCTGGTGGCACTTGCTAGCAAACAGGCCAGGGCAGCGGGAGAGAAAACAATTTTCTCCCAGAAGTCCCCTAGGAATGTAATAGGAATGTACTTCTGTATCTTCTTGGGATTCCCCCAGGTATGCAACAACTTCTCATCTTTTTCGTGACAGCCCCACTTTTGTTTCCAAGCTGACACCAATTTTGTTATTCAAGGGGTTTCTAGTTGGGCTCTGGATGCTTCTCAGACACCGGTAGCCATGTGAGCAGGGATGCTAGAGGGGTTTTATTTCTGTGAATCCCAGTGCCAACTTCTCTGATCTGCAGCTCCTGGGCTCACGCATGGATCATAGAATCATGGAATTGCAGAGTCGGAAGGAACCCCAAGGGTCATCTAGTTCAACCCAATGAAATGCAGAAATATTTTTGCGCAACATGGGGCTCAAATTCACGACCCTGAGATTAAGCGTCTCATGCTCTTATCAACTGATAATCCTTCTGTTTTCACACTTCTCCAAATTTAGCAGTGCAGTTCTCTATCTAAGAATCATACTGGATATAAGAGTGTGTTTTTAGGACATTTTTGATATGCAATTAAATTTGCGTTCAAGTATGAATTTTCAATGGGACGCAGGTGGCGCTGTGGGTTAAAGCCTCAGCGCCTAGGGCTTGCCGATCGAAAGGTCGGCGGTTCGAATCCCTGCGGCGGGGTGCGCTCCCGCTGCTCGGTCCCAGCGCCTGACAACCTAGCAGTTCGAAAGCACTTCCGGGTGCAAGTAGATAAATAGGGACCGCTTACCAGCGGGAAGGTAAACGGCGTTTCCGTGTGCGGCTCTGGCTTGCCAGAGCAGCGATGTCACGCTGGCCACGTGACCCGGAAGTGTCTCCGGACAGCGCTGGCCCCTGGCCTCTTAAGTGAGATGGGCGCACAACCCCAGAGTCTGTCAAGACTGGCCCGTACGGGCAGGGGTACCTTTACCTTTACCTTTATGAATTTTCATGCAAAGTTGTTTTTAAAAAATCATTTGCAGACAAAGGCAGAAACAGCATGGAACGGAATTATGCATGAACACAAATAAATACCGACTGCACAAAGTTTCATCCATCCCACAGTAAGGGCCACTGCTTGTGGGCTCACACATTTTATGAAATTAGCCGCTTGGACCAAGGCAATAGCAACGATGCTATATATCAAGCCACTAGATGGCAGCATTGGCAAAGCTATGGCCACAGTGTAGGCCATCCTTCTCCACCCTGTGCTGGCTTGAGGCTGATGGGAATTGTAGTGCAAAGAAGCGGGGGTGGGGGTAGGACAACAGGTTGGAGGAGAATCTACCAGAGAAGAAAAAGAGGACGGGGTTAAGGTGAGCCTCCTATGGCAGGTTCTTCAGCAGCAATATTTTAAACGGCAGCAACAAATCGTTCTCTCTCATTAATGCCCAAACTCATGGTCATTCAATGAAAAGGAATGGAGGAAGGTTCAGCAAACCTAGAACAAAGAATTCCTTCAGGGCAGGGCATGGTTAATCTACGGAACTCCCTCCCACAGGATTGTCACTGTTGCCAGAGCATGCTGGTCAGTAACCACACTGTTCGAAGTTGAACTCTTTACAGTCATACCTTGGGTTACAGCCGCTTCAGGTTGCGTTTTTTTGGGTTACGCACCTGCCGAAACCCAAAAGTACTGGAACGGGTTATTTCCGGGTTTCGGCGGTCGCGCATGTACAGAAGCGCTAAATCGCGCTTTGCACATGCGCAGAAGCGCCAGATCGCAATCCCGCACGGATCACGTTCGCAACCCAAGTGTCCACTGTATTAGCAAAAACACGAACCCCACAGATTTCGTTGAGTGTCAGGCCTAATGAGCAGAGCAGCTTATTTCCAGTGGTCTTACTTCACGAAAATCAGTTGCCAAGACTGAAAGTCCCTCGTTTCCAGGGCTTTTCACTAGCAATCAGTCATGTAACGCAGGACCAGGAGAACCCTCCCAAACCCCCAGACTACTTGAAAATTGTTTGGTGTCTTGGCAGACCACTTAATGATTTCTCTGAACGCTGCAGCCATCGTAACACACTGTGCTAGGGGCTGTATGATATCAAGCTGTGTTTTTACACCAAGTTTCCTTTTATTGTAGTGTTTTATCAAGGTGTGTTTCATGCCCATCAGGACTTCAGTGGGAGGAAAACGTGAATGAACTGTAAGCTGTGGCAAACCTCCACGCAGCACCTTCTATGACTGCAAACTGAAGAAATATGGGCCAATGGAGGGTTTCTAAGGCATTGGTTTCACTCTGGAAAGTCAGGTAATTCCATATGCCCCCTCAAAAAACCAAAAAAAACCCCACACGTTTAAAAACAGTTCTTCCAAAATTCTCTTCATTGCAAATTTCAGAAAGATTCTGAGAGACTCCCTGCAAGTAGAAAACCAGATCTTCAGGGAGAGAACTTCTAATCCAGTCATTTGACTGGTTTTCTACTTGCAGGGATTTAAAAAAAGGAGGCATTCCAATGTGCCTTTGATTCTTATATCTTATATCTGTGTTGCCCAGATTTCAGGACAGAGAACTTACCAGAGAGTTCCCCTTTTGTGCTTTCTTTAACAGCCTTTGCAAAAACCCCAACAGCATCCCTCAAGGAGTTCATCTAGCAACCAGAGGATCTATCACTAACGGTTTCTTTCTGCCTACCCATTCCTTTGTGACGGCTATCATTCTTGCCATTTCCACAAGGGACCCCAGAGGCTGATTTTGCAGGAGGCCCAGCCACACAAGCTTACCATTTCAAGATAAATACAGCGGCACCTTGGTTCTCAAACTTAATCCGTTCCAGAAATCAGTTCCAAAACCAAAGTGTTCCAAAACCAAGGTGCGCTTTCCCATAGAAAGTAATGCAAAATGGATTAATCTGTTCCAGACTTTTAAAAACAACCCCTAAAACAGCAATTTAACATGAATTTTACTTTCTAACGAGACCATCGATCCATAAAACCAAGGCAATAATCAATGTACTGTACTATAAAATAAATAAGACAGTATTGTAGATGATAAAAATCAAAATTTAAATTTTTTTTTGCAGTCACACAATCAATCTATCAGTAGCTGAACTGGGTTCTACACAGTCACAAAAACAAATTAGCCGAAAAAGCCTCAGAAACAAAAACGCAAAATAAATAGCAAAAACAAAAGCGCCAAACCTAATCCATTCCGGAAGTCCGCTTGACTTCCGAAATGTTTGAAAATCAAGGCACAGCTTCCGAATGGTGCAGGCACCCCAGAAACAATAGCTGACTGCCGCATCAGACATTCAGCTTCTGAAAAGCATTCAAAAACCGGAACACTTACTCCTGGGTTTTCGGTGTTTGAGAACCAAGGCATTTGAGTACCAAGGCGTTTGAGATCCAAGGTACCACTGTATCTTCTTTGTGGAGGCAGGTCCATCCCAAGGAGCCCAGGCCTTGAACCTCCACTTTCCTTCAGCACTGCTTCCCATCTGCTGCTGTGGGACTCCTCTGGAGTAAATGGCATGTGTGCACACCACAGGGGGACTTCAGTTCCTTCTAAACCTGCTTTATCCCCTTTCCCTGCTTTTTTTTTTCAAGGGTGGCAAAAGGCAGGCATCCAAACTTCCCTCTCGCCAGATGTGCCTTGCTGCCATCACAAAAGCCCCTCTTGTTGTGCGCTTTTAGGTAGCTCATCTGCCGAGCAGATGTGCGGCTCCCAGAGCTCCCAAGGCTTTCCCTTACAACAAATCTGCAGATGTTAATCGAGGTACAAAGCTGCTTCCTAAGCAACCTTTTACCTCCTCTGGAAATCCCCGGAGGTTCCTGATTAGCCTTCGCAGGAGACCTGAAATCTATTTTCAAATCTGAGCTCAGATTCTTCTCTTTTTTCTTTCTTTTTTTAGTGTGTGCACACCGAAGCAATTTCCAACTGCATGCATTTACCAGCTTGGGAAAAGCAAGTGTTTCACAGTCCAGAGGGAAGAGGAACAGAATGCTTTGGTAATATGGGTTGGCGGTGTTATAAGAATTTAAGGCAGGGGTCAGCAAACTTTTTCAGCAGGGGGCTGGTCCACTGTCCCTCAGACCTTATGGGGGGCTGGACTATATTTTGAAAAAAAATATATGAACGAATTCCTATGCCCCACAAATAACCCAGAGATGCATTTTAAATAAAAGCACACATTCTACTCATGTAAAAACACGCTGATTCCAGGACCGTCCGCGGGCCGGATTTAGAAGGCGTGGGCTGGATCTGGCCCCCAGGCCTTAGTTTGACCAAACTGCGGGAGGCAGCGGAAGACAGGAGTGCCTGGCATGCTCTGGTCCATGGGGTCATGAAGAGCCGGACATGACTAAATGACTAAACAACAACAAAATGTACAAGGCAAACACATACATACGTATGTAAACCACGTGTCTGAAATAGTACAGGAGAACAAGACAGAAATCATTTTGACTCTCCCAGTGACCTCAAAAATTCCTCTGCAGTTTGGATGGAAATGGGAAAACCCTCTCCATTGTCTCTGTGCTCACAAATCCTGCCTTAAGGGCACATTTAAGATATGAATAGGGTGAGCCTGTGACCTGGACTCAGGAATTAAGTATTTATCATCACAAAAGAATGGCCAGGATGCCCAGGTAAAAGCAGTCAATGACCATTAACAGGTTTCCTGCCAGACAGGATTCTGCTGTTGACTGCCCCCTGTGATGTATTTCTGCTGGGGACCACCTCTTTCTGTGATGTATGTATGATGTATTGGGGGTGGTCTTGGGCTACAGGGTGGCAATTTCAAAAATCTATATAAGGGCTTGCACACCATTGTTCTGGGTTCCTCCTCCCTCCTGCATGTGGTGAGTGAGGACCCTGTTGCAACAGTTTAATACAGAAGAAGGCTGATCGCTGAAGAATTGATGCTTTTGAATTATGGTGCTGGAGGAGACTCTTGAGAGTCCCATGGACTGCAAGAAGAACAAACCTATCCATTCTGAAGGAAATCAGCCCTGAGTGCTCACTGGAAGGACAGATCCTGAAGCTGAGGCTCCAAGACTTTGGCCACCTCATGAGAAGAGAAGACTCCCCGGAAAAGACCCTGATGTTTGGAAAGATGGAGGGCACAAGGAGAAGGGGACGACAGAGGACGAGATGGTTGGACAGTGTTCTCGAAGCTACAAACATGAGCCTGACCAAACTGCGGGAGGCAGTGGAAGACAGGAGTGCCTGGCGTGCTCTGGTCCATGGGGTCACAAAGAGTCGGACATGACTAAACAACTAAGCAACAACAAATTTGTAGGTACGGGTGCAAATTTAGAAAAAAATACTAGAACTGCCTATCTCACTAAACACAGAATCTTCAAATATCTTAGCTCACTCTGCCCAACAAGTTGATTCAACAACAATACAGATTAGACTTACGAGCTGTGTTGCTTCTCAATATTCTCTGGTTGGCCTCTGGTTATTTTCTCCTACCAATAGGGAACCGACTTAAGGACTCTATACGGGCTCTTGGATACCCGATAAGGCAGGCTTCCTCAACCTCAGCCCTCCAGATGTTTTGAGACTGCAGTTCCCATCATTCCTGACCACTGGTCCTGGTAGCTAGGGATCATGGGAGTGGTAGGCCAGAAACATCTGGAGGGCCGAGGTTGAGGAAGCCTGCTAAGGGAAAAAAGCAGATTTTGTAACAGAGTCCCTTTCAATTCTTGGTGTCCTGGAGTTAGATTCTAAGGGAGCAGGAAGAGGCTGCTGATCTAGCCAGACATGTTTCTTTGTGAGAGAATGACCTTAGCTGGTAGGTCTTTCCTAATGTACAGTGATACCTTGGTTCTCAAACTTCATCCGTTCTGGAAGTCCGTTCCAAAACCAAAGCGTTCCAAAACCAAGGCGTGATTTCTCATAGAAAGTAATGCAAAATGGATTAACTGTTCCAGACTTTTAAAAACAACCCCTAAAGCAGCAATTTAACATGAATTTTACTATCTAATGAGACCACTGATATAAAATAAAAGCAGTAAACAATGTACTGCAGTCACACAATCAACCAAGCAGTAGCTGAACAGGGTTCCAAACAGTCGCAAAAACAAAAAGTGCCGCAAAAACAAAAACGCAAAATAAATAGCAAAAACAGACAGACCTCAGTGTAACACTCAAAACGGAAGTATGGAACTCGAAATGGAAGTGTAACACTCAAAACGGAGCACGTTCGGCTTCCAAAAAAGTTCACAAACCGGAACACTTACTTCTAGGTTTGCAGTGTTTGGGTTCCAAGTTGTTTGAGTACCAAAACATTTGAGAACCAAGGTACCACTGTAGCTGCTAGGAAGGAGAATGACGGCCAGTGCGAGTGGGGCAGCTGTGGGAAGTCAGGGACCCTCAGTCTCCACAGCTGCCTCATAGAGGGCAGACCTACCGAGATTAAGAGTTGCTGTGCTCAATAGGCCTGCAACTCCTGAGCAGGCCTGGTTTCTTCTAATAAACAGTTAACTTGACTTACTCCTTGTGATTTATTGCTGGCCCACTCCTGACAACGTGCCAACGTTCTACCTATCTAGGTAGGCTTGAAACAGAAATACAGTCATACCTCATGTTACGTTTGCTTCATGTTATGTTATTTCAGATTACTTCCGGGTTTTTCCGCTTGCGCATGTGCAGAAGCGCAAAATGATGTCACGCACATGCGCAGAAGTGCCGAATCGCAGACGCGCCGGTGTGGGTTGCACTCTTTTCATGTTGCGAACGGGCCTCCGGAACGGATCCCGTTCGCAACCAGAGGTATCACTGTATTTTCAGCGGGCAGCAAAAAGAGTGCAGTGTTGTCAATAGGCAGAGAGTTTCAAAGGTGTGTTCTGACAGATTAAATGGGTATTGTGGGTATTATGTGGCGCCTGTTAACTGTGCCAGTTCTACAAATGAAAGCGACCGAGTGCGCCTCTCTAGGGTAAGGTGATCATAGAATCATAGAACCATAGAGTTGGAAGGGATCCTGAGGGTCATCTAGTCCAACCCTTTGCAATGCAGGAATCTCAGCTGAAGCATCCATGAAAGACGGCCATCCAACCTCTGCTTAAAAGCCTCCAAGGAAGGAGGAGAATCCACAACCTCCGGAGGCAGACTTCTCCGTTGTCAAACAGCTCTCACTGTCAGAATGTTTTTACCGAATGTTTAGTCAGAATCTCCCTTCTTGTAACTTGAAGCCATTGGTTCAAGTTCTCCCGTCCAGAGCAGGAGAAAACAAGCATGTTCCCTCTTCCATGTGACAGACCTTGAGATATTTGAGGAAGGCTCTCATATCTCCTCTCAGTCTCCTCTTTTCCAGGCTAAACATACTCAGCTCCTTCAAGCGCTCCTCCTAAGGCTTAGTTTCCCGATCCTTATCATCTTGGTTGCCCTCCTCTGCAGTTTTCTTGCAGGAAAACTGGGCCCAAGTTGTTAAACTGGCCCCAAGTTACAGTGGTACCTCGGGTTACATACGCTTCAGGTTACAGACTCCGCTAACCCAGAAATAGTACCTCGGGTTAAGAACTTTGCTTCAGGATGAGAACAGAAACGTGCTCCGGCGGCGCGGCGGCAGCAGGAGGCCCCATTAGCTAAAGTGGTGCTTTAGGTTAAGAACAGTTTCAGGTCAAGAATGGACCTCCGGAACGAGTACTTAACCCGAGGTACCACTGTATTTTAATTGTGATGACTTGTTCTGGAATATACTCCTCTGCCATTGGCTCCCCTCCCTTTTTTTTTACATTGACATTTTTACTTTTCTCATGTGGCCCCTGTAAGCCTGCCCAGAAGGGAACATGGCCCCCAAGCTGAAAAAGAGCAGCAAAGAGTTCTTACTCTCCCCATTGGGGACTGTGCTGTAATGTAAGCAATGTGTATTCCACAAGGAGGACATTTCTGCAAAGATTCCTGTAAAAAAACCAAAAAACCCTCTCCGTCCAGCTTCCTATGGCTCAGAGAAAACTACGCTTGGCAAGGAATCTAGAAAGCTGGTTGGAAAGAAGGACTTATGTTTTATACGTTTCATAAATATTTCCTTTTTTAAAAAAAGAAAAAGAAAGAGCCTTGGATTATGAGAGAATCCTGTAGGGCGAGTGCCAAAGTAGAAATATGTTTTTACATGGAAACAGAGGTTCCACCTGCTTGGGACGAGGACTTTTTAAATCCTTGATTTATATGACTTTCTGGGCCAAATACAATATATTTAGAGGCAGACAATTAATGCAGGTTGATCTAATTTAACCTGAAGGATTCATGCAGAGCTGCTTCCAGGGAGTATATCTCGGGGGCGGGGAAGGATAGCAATATTTATCCATTTATTTTTCTATCTGTCTATGTTGCTCAGGGGTAACATATTGGGCGTTATCCCCATTTTAACCTCGCAAATGACCCCACTATTCCCTCCAAGGAATTTAAGGTGGGGTACATGGCTCTGTTCCCATATCCGCTCACAGCTGCCCTGTTAGGCAGGCAGTTTATTTATTTATTTTGTGACTGCATTTCTAGCCATCTTCCTCCTGGCTAAGGAGCTCAAGGTGGGGTGCACAATTCTCCCTCTCCTCGTTTAATCCACACAACAACCCCCAGAACTTCCAAAGGTCCCTATTTTCTGGATTTACAGGAGCTATCCTGGTTTCTGATTTGATCCCCATAATGTTCCACTTTTCCTTAGTTCCAGTCCAGTCGTGACCGACTCTGGGGTTGTGGCGCTCATCTCGCTTTATTGGCCGAGGGAGCCGGCATACAGCTTCCGGGTCATGTGGCCAGCATGACTAAGCCGCTTCTGGCGAGCCAGAGCAGCACACGGAAACGCCAATTACCTTCCCACCAGAGCGGTACCTATTTATCTACTTGCACTCTGACATGCTTTCAAACTGCTAGGTTGGCAGGAGCAGGGACCGAGCAACGGGAGCTCACCCCGTTGCGGGGATTCGAACCGCCGACCTTCATCAGATAAATGTTGGAGGGTATCTTCCCCAAGCCAAGCTTTAGAATACATCTGAAGGCAGCCCCGTATAGGAAAGGTTTTTTAAAAAAACGTTAAATAGTTTATTATGTTTTTATATATGTTGGAAGTTGCCAAGATTGGCCATGGCAATCCAGTCAGATTGGTGAGGTGGTATTATTCTTATTCTTATTCTTATTCTTATTCTTATTCTTATTCTTATTCTTATTCTTATTATTAAAAAGGACGTCCCTATTTTAAATGGATAAATGTTAGAGGGTATGCAACCCTGTGAGGTGGGTTAGGGTTGAGAGTTTGTAACTGGCTCAGTTTCCCTTTTTTAAAAGGAAATTCCCTTATTCCGAATAGGATTCCTAGCAGGAAAAGGGAAAAGTGGACAGCTACGGCCCACTCTCACCCAGTAAGTTTCGTGGCAGAACAAAGTCTTAGCCCAATGCTCCATCCGCTAAAACTCTTCACCACAGTGGTTAATAGAGGTTTCCACTCATTATAAGGACTGAATTGATGACACCACAGTCTGTGCCTTCTTGCTTGTTTCTTGCATTTACACCCCACCCCAAGCAGCTCAAGGTGGCGGACATAGTTCTCACCCTCTTCATATAACCCCCAGAAGAGCCACCTTGTGAGTTTGGGCTGAGAGGCAGTGATGGGCCTCCAAGATCACCCAGTGAGCCTCATGGCTGAGTGCGAGATTTGAACCCTGGTCTCCCAGGTCCTAGTCCAAAACAGTAACCACTGTACCACACTGGCAGCCAGAGCACCTTCAGAGTATAGATCCTTCCATTCTGGACAATGATTTGTCAAGAGATTACCCAAACATCCTGTTCCAATTTCACAACAGCTTTGTTTACTAAATCTATGGGACAATCAGCTGAAAGGTTTCAGCTCTCGGGAACTCTTGACGGGGACGGCGGTGGTTGCCAGAACCTCAAAATTGCCCCAAAATGGAAAACCTTACAGAACTTTTACTTTTACTTTTGTATTTTTATTTTTTTTATGTGGAGTTTAGCATTGGCTGGGGGGGAGGGACAACAACTTGTAAATTATGTGTTGCCAAAAGCTTGGAATACCCTGAAACATTATACGCTTTTTTGGTAGGGTTTTGTTTTATATACAACAAATGCAGACCCACAGGACTCCCTCTGTACAGCACAACATGACATTTGGCATTCCTCGTGGTCTTAAGTTCTCTACCAACCTAATATTAAGTTTTTTTCTGGATATACTGCACTGCTTTTTTGTACCTCCCTTATTTTTATTGCATCAATTTGTTTGATTCGCTGCAATGAAATATATATATATTTTAAAAAACCCAAACCCTTCCCCAGCATAGATGCAGGTTCCCAAGCCCAATTCCACATTTGCAACCCCTTGCTCGTGTCTGGAGGCATTTGCAAAAAAACAACAACTCCAAAACAAGTGCAAATAAATAGAATGAGAATTCAGTTCTATGTAGTCATATAGGTTGCATCTTCAGGTCAATGAGAGGTTGGCTCCATTGGGTTCCTGCTGGGGCCCCTGGTTTGGCCAAACCTTGCTGCCTGCTGCCCTTTCTGCAGCCTCTCCTATTCCTCCTTGTTGCGGCTGCCTGTTCAACCTGCCCTCTCTGCTAGAAGCCTCTAGCAATTGGCTCCTATGTTTGGAACAAACCTGAACTTTTTTGCACCCCATGGATTATCCCGTCTATTGCTGGAAACAGAATACTAGACTAGAGATTCAGTTTGATCTGGCCAGGCAGTTCTTATTGGGCTCCTATTGCTACTAAGCACACAGACGCATAGCTGTCAACTTTTCCCTTTTTAAAAGGGAAATTCCCTTATTCCGAATAGGATTCCTCGCAAGAAAAGGGAAAAGTTGGCAGCTACGCACAGAGGTGAGATGCAACGCTAGCACAAGTGGGTTTTTTAATTTAAAAAACAAAACAAAACCAGAATATGGCCTTCCTCCACTTTAGTCATTGGGAGTTGCCTTATAATCTTCACTCAGACAACTTATCTCTCTTTTTGCTTCTGTGCTGCTGCCAGTTCGGATCCTGCTGTCAGCCTGCTTCACTCCTAGCAGGCTAACAAGCCTGCAAGAGGCAGCTAGATAAGCCTTAGCTAAATCCTTGAGAAAAGGTGCACGAAGATAGGAATCAAATGCCAGCCGCTAAAATGCAGAGGGATGCTGCCTAATCTAATCTCCCATTGCCAAACGCCTCTTCTTATCTTCTTAAATTATTATTATTATCTTCTTAAGTAACGCGGCTAAATCTAAGAATCTCTGCGAAATAAAACGTTGTCCGCTCGCTTCTTTGTCCGAAAGACTGATGGGCTCGTTCCACAAACTGCTGTGCCCATGATGCTTTCCTAGCTAATGCAGATCCACAGCATCAGATGTCTATCTGCTTCTGATAAAATATTAGCTGCTCGCTATCACCCTCCAATCTTACAGGAAGCCATGTTCAAGAAGACGTATTGTCTGCTTTCGGGGGTTGTTGTTGTTTTATTGAAACCATATGAGCACAGAGTCTCAGGTCCTGGCCTGCAGCCAAAACATATCAGCAGAAAATTACGAGAGTGTAAAATGGTGAACTGGATTAAAGAAATAAAGGAGGAGGGTGTTAGCTTTAAATAGGAGGCAGAAATCTGCCTTACGCCACCAGATCATTGGTGCTTCTAGCTCAGTGTTGTCTACACCAGGCATAGGCAAACTTGGCCCTCCAGATGTTTTTGGCCTACAACTCCCATGATCCCTAGCTAACAGGACCAGTGGTCAGGGATGATGGGAGTTGTAGTCCCAAAACATCTGGAGGGCCGAGTTTGCCTATGCTGGGTGTACACAATGACTGGCATTGGTTCTCCAAGGTTTCAGGCATTCTCAGCACCACCTAGGGATGCCAGGAATTGAACTCAGGGCTTTCTACATGCAAGCCAGATGTTCTAGCATGGCCCTTCCCCAGCAGAATTTTAATCGACAGGTGGATTAAAATAAAATCTGGGATAGCTGGGATAGCCCATTCAGTAGAGCATGAGATTCTTAATCTCAGGGTTGTGGGTTCAAGCCCCACTTTGGGCGAAAGATTCCTGCATTGCAGGGGAATGGTCCTCAGGGTCCCTTCCAACTCTACAGTTTTATGATTCTATGAAAATATTTCTACCTTACCACCCAACCAAAGACTGGCCCAAAGATGGTTCATGGAAACTCATGGATTGTCTCACAATTAAGCATCCTAGAGTTGGGCTTCTCCCCAGCAAACAAGCTCTTTCCCTGCCAGGTAACCCCATGCAGATGTGGCACAAAACAGCTTTTAAGTTCTTCTGCACAATTTGAATTGGCCTCTCTTCAACAGAGGGACGTGGGTGGCACTGTGGGTTAAACCACAGAGCCTAGGACTTGGCGATCAGAAGGTCGGTGGTTCGAATCCCCGCAATGGGGTGAGCTCCCATTGCTCGGTCCCTGCTCCTGCCAACCTAGCAGTTCGAAAGCACGTCAAAGTGCAAGTAGATAAATAGGTACTGCTCCGGTGGGAAGATAAACGGCGTTTCTGTGCGCTGCTCTGGTTCGCCAGAAGCGGCTTAGTCATGCTGGTCACATGACCTGGAAGCTGTACGCCTGCTCCCTCGGCCAATAAAGCGAGATGAGCGCCGCAACCCCAGAGTCAGCCATGACTGGACTTAATGGTCAGGGGTCCCTTTACCTTTACCCTTCTTCAACAGCTTGCAGCCAAAACCGCACAAGTTAAATGTGTGTAAGCTGTGATCTCCCTGTGCTTTTTATTATTGTTGTTGTTGTTAAAAGTGCATGTTTAAGATTGTAGGTTAAATTCCGTCATTATTAAGCACAAAGGAAGGTGCCTTTTCTAAGTAGGCCAGTGGTCCATTGAGCTCACCATTGCCTACATTCAATGGCAGTGGCTTCCCAGGGCTTTCCAGATAAAGAATTTCACCCAGCCCTATGTGGAAACATCAGGGATTTAATCTAGGACCGTCTACATCAGGCTTCCTCAACCTCGGCCCCCCAAATGTTTTGAGACTACAATTCCCATTATCCCTGACCACTGGTCCTGCTAGCTAGGGATCATGGGAGTTGTAGGGCAAAAACATCTGGAGGGCCGAGGTTGAGGAAGTCTGGTCTACATACAAATCAGCTTCTCTGCCCACTGAGCCACATTGTACAACAGGCAGTGAGCTGAATGCAGAATACAGTACAATAGTACTTCGGGTTAAGTACTTAATTCGTTCCGGAGGTCCATTCTTAACCTGAAACTGTTCTTAACCTGAAGCACCACTTTAGCTAATGGGGCCTCCTGCTACCACTGCACCGCCAGAGCATGATTTCTGTTCTCATCCTGAAGCAAAGTTCTTAAACTGAAGTACTATTTCTGGGTTAGCGGAGTCTGTAACCTGAAGCGTATGTAACCTGAAGCGTATGTAACCTGAAGCGTATGTAACCCCAGGTACCACTGTATTGTATCTGCAAAAGTAGAGCCCTTAGGTTTCACATTGTCCCCAGGGAAAAGTAGCCAAGATTGCTTTCTAAAAATAAAACGAAAGACTGTCTAGGGCTTCCACAGCACAACCCGCCGTTTGCTTTAAACTTTTACGGATGCCCGAGTCCCCCACTTCCCTTCCCAGGGCCTATAATCTTTTTTACGGGCAAGCTGGAGTTACTGAAGTGCTTTGCACTTAACTATGTCATCCCGGGAAGAGATGGTGGCTCTCGGCTCAAAGTACACACAGCCACATTTTCTCAGGAGGTGCCTGCCCTTTGCAGCAAGAAAGGAAAAGGAAAGGATGGAAGTGCACTCAGGAGGATCGCGCCACAGACTTGGGAGCGGAGGGGCTGCCTTGACGTTGAGTGACTAAGATAAATTACAACCTTTGTGTTATTGCTCAGCCTTCAAACAGGAAACTCCAAAGTCGGTGAACCCTAGGAAAGAACAACACACGCAAGATGTGCTCTGTAATTTGCTCTGGATGCTACCCGCTCCCAAATCACACTCCCCTCTCCCATTGTTTTTGGAAGGACAACTGCATTTCCGCCCACGTCCAACCCTTCTCTCCAACACAGAGCCCGGCACTCTAATCACAGAATCACAATGTAGGATGGGACCCCCAATGGTCATCTAGTCCAACCCCCTGCGATGATGGACTCACAGCCAAAGAATCCCTGGCATACCTAGGTTATATGTGCTTCTCAAATCCAGCTTGGTGAAAAATGCTGGAGGTGATTCTTTGTGAGCCCTGGCATCAAAGGGAGGGGGCAGCGGTTGGGCACAGTGAGGAGGTTGAGACAGAAGGCAAGTTAATTCGGCCGAGATTTCAACGTTTAGAAGACATCTGAAGGCAGCCCTGTTTAGGGAAGTTTTTAATGACTGATGTTTTAACGTATTTTTAATCTTTTGTTGGAAGCTGCCCAGAGTGGCTGGGGAAACCCAGCCAGATGGGTGGGGGTATAAATTTATTATTATTATTATTATTATTATTATTATTATTATTATTATTATCATCATCATCATCATCATCATCATCCAAAGCCTCCTCATTAGTTATGTGGATGATCCCAGCTAACCAGGGACGACAAGTGAGTGCTAGATAGCCAATAAATGAAGGTAAATTTTGGCGAAAGAGAAAGAGAGAGAAAGAGGAAGGAAGGAAGGAAGGAAGGAAGGAAGGGAGAGAGAGAAATGCAAATAGACTGGCAAATGCTTCTGGAAAGCAAACAATCGTTGAAAACCTTGGGGCGGATTTTAGACACGGCTGAAAATGTTCCCAGTGAGCAGCAGGTGATTTTGTCTCAGTCGTGATCAGAACAGTGTATCAAATGATAACTGAAGATTAATAGCATGAAACAAGAACCACCAGCCCAAGTGGAGTAACATATGTGAAGTTAATCTCCTTTCTCCCTCCTTTCTCCCTCCCACTGCCCCTCTCCCACCCGCAATGGCGGCATCTGAAAGGGGGTGCCATCTTTCTCCTCTGCCAAAATTCCCCAGAATTCCCACTGGCTAACTCTGGGAGGATGGCAATCCCTTAAGCGGAGCTAATACGGTTACACATTTTCCTTCGACTGAACTTCCACATCTCAGCTGTGGCAGCAGAGCCATCCCCGAGAACAGTTTTCAACAGGATACTGTTTTAACTCAACTTTGCAAGTTGCCCAGAAATGGTTTTCCCTGCTGGTGTCTTTGCTTGTCAAGGGCAAAATAAACTTACTGCATTTGTTGTTTTGCCAGAACATAAAGAGGTGCATCTTCAGGATTCGCTGACAGCTGAAGATGCAAGACACACCTTTGCAAGGAGGCAGTTCCACAACTTAGGAGCTTTTAAGGATGGTGGGACAACCAAGAGCCACCCCCCGGGCATATCTTAGCACCCAAGAAGGGCTGTAGGAAAGGAGGCAGTCTTTCAGGTATTTGGGCCCAAATTGCTTAAGACTTTAAACATTAACGTGAGCAACTTGGAACAGGTCTGGAAACAAACTGGCAGCCTGTGGGTGCAAGATCTCTGCTCTATATGTCTATAATCCTTGTTTCTTCGTGTGTCAGTCGCTGGGAGGGCAAACAGCCTGTCATGACCCCAGAGTCTAGCAGCAACCAAGATTCAGCATGAGAGACAGCAGAATCCCCAGCTATAAATCCAGATCAAGTTCAGGTGCTGAATATACAACGAATTGAAGAAAATGTTCCATTTAACATTTGTTAAAAAACCTGAAGCATTTTTATTAGGGATCGTAGGGAAAGATCTGCAAAAAAAGCTGAAAAACATCTTCATGTATGTGTAAAGGGATAAGGGGTTGCTTGTGCGTAAGCGCAAACTTGCTCCAAGCAGAGTGTTTGGGTTAAAACTTTCCCTAACCGGACAGCCCTTACTTCGTTGCTGTCTTAATCACTGGCAGAATCCATCAGTGGGCATTTCCTAAACTTCTTCCAACATAAAAGCTCCTTGACAGTGAGTCTCCGCCTAGATTCCCTGCGCGACAACTTTCTGCGCAGAGTGGGCGTCCCAATGGGAGGTCCTGAGCTCTCTCCGCTGCCCTCGCTGGAAGCGTCCCTGAGCCTTCCCTCCGACGCCCCCTCCTCCTCCTCTCCTTCCTCAGCGGAAGTTCTCCCTCTCTCCCTGCTAGTTCCCTCCCCTGCATCTGGGAGCCCTGCCACCGCCTTGCGCTCCGATGGCAGTTCCCTGACAGTATGCAACCACAGCCGCGAGAGTTTTAATAGCACAAGGATAGAAGACTGAAGAAACCCCAACTAAAGAATCGTGGCAAGAAAAATTGATGGACTATGCAGAACTGGCAAAACTGACATACAAACTACAGGACAAGGATAACTGTGACTTTAAAGATGAATGGGAACCCTTTACAAAGTATTTGAAGACACAACAAAGCAAACTGGACACCTTGGCTGACTTTGAATAAACATTCACAAACTTTTTATTGATAATAATCAGCTAAATAGTTTGAGGATCTATACAACTGTGTAACCTGCAGAAAACAGCATTTTTAGAGAAACCAAAGACTGGAACTGAGGGAAGTTGTGGGTGGGTGGGTTCTATGGGGGGAGGGAGGGGGAGGGAGGAAAAATGGGGGGGAAATAAGGATGATATGTTTCTGGGTAATATGTTTTGTTTTAATTTTGAATAAAAAAGTTATTTAAAAAAAGAATAACAGGAGACACACACACACAAAGTTCAGGGGCTGAATTTGGGAGGTCCCTGAGCTCAAGGCTGACAGGAGCCCATAGAACAATCTCCTATACCGCCAGGCCTGTAGGGGCAGAGCTGGGATCACCTTTATCTGTTTGGTTGTTGACACTCTCAAATAACTTTGATAGGTCAGTGAGACAGAGCTCACCTTCGCTGAAGCCATGCTGACTCAGTGTCAGCAAGGCTTATTCTTCCCTAACACACAACCTTCCTGTAAGCCTGGGGAACCCAATGCCTCCCAAGGCACCCGGTGGTACAGGGAGCATACCAGGCTATGGGACAGAAGAGGAGTGCCTGTCTTCAGGCCACAGGGTTGGGCTTTTAGGACTCTAAAGTTATCCACAAGAGGGCAGAACCTGGGAAAGGCAATCTGCAAGCAGAGACTTTTCAAAGGCTCAGTTGGCTCTCTGCCTTCATTAGAGCAAGTTGCTCACTTGGAGCTATCCATGGTGCTGACCACTACTAGGACCCTGGATCCCCATGGGAGACAGAATCAGATCTGAACACAACGCAGCCAGTGGTAACCCCAGATGCTAATCCTGCTCAGAGTAGGCCCACCAAAATCAATGAAGCTAAGTTAGTCATGTCCATCACTTCCAATAGGTCTACTCTGAGCAGGACTAGAGTTGAATGTTACCCTTTGCTTTGAAACAGTCGCCCAAATGGTGCCCCAACAAACGTCTCAGGCATCTTTTTGTGTGCACACAATGTTGAGGTTTTATAACAATCAAGCACTATATGAATGTTGTGAAATAAAAAAATAAAATAAATTCTTGCTCCTACCTACCACCGACACCTGTCAGAAGGAAGTCACTTCACCCTGCCATAGCAGGCTCAATATTCTTTAAGTGTTTAAATCTACTGGGCATGGCTCATTTAAAAACTGTTTGCTTTTCCGGCCAAATATAGAGGAGTTAAAAATAGGGGGGGAGCACAATCTGCTATATATTATTTGAACACCACTTCAGATATCATAGCCAAATTTTACATTATGGTTTTCATCTGTGATTCGATAGATGCCATCTTGATTCAGACTGATATTTTTCAAAACTGCACTGGCTTCAACTGAATTTCTCATGGTACTTCCTGAGATCAAGGAGCAGTCCCACCCCCCACCCCAAGTTTGGAAACAATTGAATACCATTTTGGATCAAGATTGTGGATTGAACCTTTCACAACTGCACTGGTTTTAAACACTACTTTCAAAACTGATTTTGTTTTGTTTTGTTTTGTTTCTTAGAATACTCAAGCAAAGCCAGGCACCAATGAAAAACTGAACCAGTGTTTAAAATCCAGGGCATTGTTATGCACCTTCAAGTCGATGTTTGGCATCCCCAATGAATGGGTCAGCCAGTTAATGCATCGTGCTCCTCATTCCCCACTTCTGACACCATGTAACGTTTCTGGGTCCAATAACAGGTACCAAGAATGAGGAATAGTTTATTCAGAGCTTTATTCAGAGGAGGCTCTAAGGCCCTCTGCTAAAACTCAAAACTAAAAGCCTAAGAAACTGCCCAGGTCATGTGACTCAAGGCATAACACTAAAGGAATATCAGTAAATGACAGACTCGGTTTTTACAGATGGTGCCCTCTGGGTTGGTTTTTATTTTAATGAAACATTTTCCATTTCAAAATCTGGGGAAACACACACACACACAAACACTCCAATTGTTTTCCCACCCACCGGACCTCAAACACACAAAATCATACTCTAGCCAGCAACTGCAAGGAATAATATTTGCCTGGTGTATCGGATTTCCAGCTGACAAACATATAGCCATGGAAGAGGAAGTAAAGATTTAATTCCCTTTTTATGCTCCCCACCGTAGAACATTATTTTAAGCAGATGTTTATGACTTGGGCCATGAACTAGACCTTATGAACCATCTGGGTGTATCTGTTTTGTCTCAGTGAATGCCCCCTCTCCCCCTCCCGGACTCATGTTGTATCCCAACACATTTGAAGTAAGTATAACAATGGAACAATAACCATTCGACCTCTCATCATCCACTGTAAGATGTCCCGTGTTTTAGGGATAGACAGATCAGGTCAGAGGCAGTGTGGTTTAGTGGTTAGAGTGTCAAACTACGACCTGGGAAACCAAGGTTCAAATCCCCAGTCAGCCACAAAACTCATTGGATGACCTTAGGGGGCCTGTCACTGCCTCTCAGCCTAACCTACCTCAATGGGTTGTTGTGGGGGTTAGGGAGAGAACCACTAACGTCACCTTGAGCTCCTTTGTAGGAAAAGGTGGTCTATAAATAGAAGGAATGAATGGATGGATATTTCCGATCTGTGTCTTTCCAAAGTGCCATTCTGCCTCGTTTCCCCATAAATCTGGGATGATGCATTTTTATCACAAAGCACCCTCCCAAAACTCTAACCACTACACCCCGCTGCCTCTCTCAAACCCCTATTTCCCCAACCCTCTCCTCCACTTCTATGAATCCTCTCTGCTGTACTTCCACTTCTTCCAATCCCATTTCCCAATTCCATCCCCTAACTAAAAATAGGTAAAGGTAAAGGGACTCTTGGCCATTAGGTCCAGTCGTGGCCGACTCTGGGGTTGCGGCGCTCATCTTGCTTTATTGGCCAAGGGAGCTGGTGGCCAGCATGACTAAGCCACTTCTGGAGAACCAGAGCAGCGCACGGAAACGCCATTTACCTTCCCACCGGAGTGGTACCTATTTATCTTCTTGCACTTTGACGTGCTTTCGAACTGCTAGGTTGACAGGAGCAGGGACTAAGCAATGGGAGCTCACCGAGTCACGGGGATTCGAACTGCTGACCTTCTGATCGGCAAGTCCTAGGCTCTGTAGTTTAACCCACAGCGCCACCCACGTCCCTAAAATACCCCCCTATTATACCTGTGGATTCCTGTAGAATGCATTCAGTGCATTCTAAGAGTAGATGTACAATGGCCTCAAGCACACTTGAAAAATACATTTTCTTGTCCTTGAGTACGGATAAATTTCTTCACCTCTGGGAAGAGGAAGTGGGAGGCAGAGGTGGCCCTTTGCAGGATGCAGGCAAACAGAATTCTGCTTGCAGGCTGTAAGCAAGGCTGTGCATGCTCCCATCCTGATATTTTGCAACCCTGATAGCATGTTCAAGGCATAACCGTTCTACATATTTCAAGGAATCCAGCTAGACATCCATCTCTCATGACAGTGGTACCTCGGGTTACATACGCTTCAGGTTACATACATTTCAGGTTACAGACTCCGCTAACCCAGAAATGGTGCTTCAGGTTAAGAACTTTGCTTCAGGATGAGAACAGAAATCGTGCTCCGGCGGTGCATCAGGAGCTGGAGGCCCCATTAGCTAAAGTGGTGCTTCAGGTTAAGAACGGTTTCAGGTTAAGTATGGACCTCTGGAACGAATTAAGTACTTAACCCGAGGTACCACTGTACATGTTTCTCAAAGTCATGAGAAATGCGGCAAAACCCAAGAATCCATGGGTGTCAGCTGAGATGTTTTTGGACTTATGTCATGGTTGGCGGGTGAGCTGGGTGATGACCAAATGTTGAGGGCAGCAAAGCCGGGAGGGGCCGTTATGGCTAAGGTTACCTGCGGTTACTGTGGAAATTTCGACCAAGTTTCCATTGTGGATGCAGACAACCTTGTAGGACTGCGGATAGAGATAGGAAAGCCTGTCCATTTTAGTCTCCCTCAGAGAGGAGCAACCAAAATGATTGAGGGAATGGCACAACTTCCCTCTGAGGGAAAGTTGCAGCGTTTGTGGAGTTTATCAGCTTAGAGAAATGGCGCGTGAGAGACAATGTGATAGAAATTGATAAAATTACCATATTTTTCGCTCCAAAAGATGCACCAGACAATAAGGCGCACTTAGTTTTGGGAGGAGGAAAACAAGAAAAAATTATTCTGAATCCCAGAAGCCAGAACAGCAAGAGGGATCTGGCTTCTGGGATACCGTGTGGCTGTTCTGGCTTCTGGGATAACCGCGCCAAGCCTCTTCAGGACAGCGAAATGAAGGCTCCCCCTGCCCGAAGAGGCTGTGCATGGCTAAGGCAGAAGCCAGGACGGCGTGTCGCTGAAGGAGCGCTGCACAATTCTCCCTCTCCTTCACAGGAGAGGCGCTGCGCAGAGAGGGAGAAGGCGAAGCACCCCATCAGTGAAGCTGGAGAAGGAGGTGTTATGTACTGAAGTTCTCACCCTGGGCCAGCAGGGGGATACAGTAAATAGTTATGCAAATGAAGGATCGAAAGTGACGTTCAGTGATTGGATAGTTTGTATGCAAATGAAGGATTGAAAGTGATGTTCAGTGATTGGATAGTTTTAGAAAATGGCAACAGTTACATTGTTCTGGAGCTGTATATAAGCAGGCTGACTGAGCTCCTCAGTTCAGTTCTGTTCCAGGTTACAAATAAAGAGCTGCTTTGGAAGAATCACTGTGCCGTCTGATATGTTCGCCCACAACTTAACAGGAACAGAAGGAGTCCCTTCTGTTCCTCCTCCGGCTTTGCATGACAGGCGCGTCGCTGAAGGGGCGCTGCGCAGTTCTC
Organism: Podarcis cretensis; assembly: GCF_951804945.1. Classification (NCBI taxonomy): domain Eukaryota; kingdom Metazoa; phylum Chordata; class Lepidosauria; order Squamata; family Lacertidae; genus Podarcis; species Podarcis cretensis. The sequence goes on from NC_137185.1 coordinate 12,967,192, forward strand.
TCTCTCTCTGCACAGCCCCTCTCCTTCACAGGAGAGGCGCTGCGCAGAGAGGGAGAAGGCGCAGCACCCCTTCAGCGAAGCTGGAGAAGGAACAGAAGGAGACGCTTCCCTTCCTCCTCCCACTTCGCTGAAGGGGCACTGCGCAGCTCTACCTCTCTGCGCAGTGCCATTCACTCCATAAGACACACTCACATTTCCCCTTACTTTTTAGGAGGAAAAAAGTGCGTCTAATGGAACGAAAAATACGGTATGCTTGGCATGGAGAGAGAAAGGGTTTTCTCCCTCTCTCGGGATGCTAGAACTTGTGGCCATCCGACAAAGCTGAATGTTGGAAGATTCAGGATAAAGGAGTTTCTTCACACAGGGCATAGTTAAACTGTGGAACTCACTGCCACAGGAGGCTGTGATGGTAACCAATATGATGCTAGTAGAACTTGTGTCCCTCCCATGAAGCTGAATGTTGGAAGGTTCGGGATAAAGGAGCTTCTTCACACAGTGCATAGTTAAAACTATGGGCACCGACGTGGAGGGGAGAGGGCTCCTTGTGCTTGAATCCTGCTGTTGGTTTCCCTCAGGCATCTGCTTGGCCACTGTGAGAACTGGATGCTGGGCAAGATAGGCCATTGGCCTGATCCAACAGGCTTTTCCTGTGTTATTATGCTCTTAAAAGATGTAGGGTTGTACCACCAGGTTCTGAAGCGTAGTCTTCTAAGGCTCCCTTCCAGGTTTAGAGATGGGAGTTCATGCTCTTGGCTAATCGGGCATCTCTTGGCCCACCCAGGACTTTAATGAACTTGTTCCTTTGCTATCTGCCCGGGGCTGAAAAAAAGCAAAGGAGTCGATTGACCCCCAGCAGGCCATAAAAAATATATAGTGAATTGATTTTGTCATGGTGGTTCCCATGGTGCGCTGGCTTGGAGCAGAACCTCCCCTACATGCAACACACCAAATCTCGACACACACGGAATGCCAACAAACATTTCCAAGTCTGACCGCCGAACAAGGAAACATAACATGGAAATTACAGAAGAGCAAATTCTAAACAGACCTCTGGGAGCTCGCTCCAGTTTCCATCCCAAAAGCAATACATGTGAGAAGCACTTAGTAGCATATTATCCCAACGCAAAGAGCTTGATTCAGCAAATTGTTGTAATGATGGCAATGGTTTCTGGGGGTCATCGGAGAGGGAATCAGATGCTATTTTGAAACCAATGGCTTCTTTTCTTTTTTTAAAAAAATAGAGTTAAAAAATAAATGGCTCCCTTTTTTTTGGTCAGGTGCCTCTTCTCCTCATTTGATTATTCAGTGCAATTGCATCTTAGAATCATAGAGTTGGAAGCATAGCTGTCAACTTTTCCATTTTTTAAGGGAACTTCCCTTATTCCGAATAGGATTCCTCGCAAGAAAAGGGGAAAGTTGACAGCTATGGTTGGAAGGGACCTCAAGGGTCATCTAGTCAAACCCCCTGCAATGAAGGGATATTTGCACTTCTTCACGTGCAAGTTTCCAACGTGTGTACACATTAGGAGGAAGCGTATAGAAGAATGCATTTGTTCATGAAAATAATGTACATCACTGCACAACATTGAGGAAGCTTGCTTGCAAAAATGTGTCTATCGGGCAACACTGCATGCAAAAAGAAGAGAAATGGAGACTAAAATGCTGGTGAATTTTCTCCATGGACCTTAAAAAAACAAAACAAAACTGCAAACTGATATGGAAATGTGGTGCACCGAGCTCGAGACTGGAAAAACGAGAAACCCAAATTGACAGATTTGTCTATCCCCAGGTGCAGATGTATCCTTGCACACAGCTGGGATGGCCATTCGAAAGTGACGTCCCTTCCCGAAGCAACTGGGATTGGAAAGTTATGGCTTCTTCCTTCTGAACCAGACAGAGGTCAAAGATTCCTCTCAAACACGCTGAGTCAACGTCAAGCGTGAACCCGGGGTTGATATACTGTCCAGACATCTGGGGTGATCTGCCGTCCGCATTCTCTTGTCTTGAAAGCATTAAGGAAAGGGGGAAACAGCAAGACCATAACCCTCCTCCCTGGTCCGACTTGTACAAAGTCTGCATTCATTTCAGACACCTGGATCCAGGGCTCCGCATTCTGGAGACATGTCAAGAGCGCTCCAGAGGGGGGTGTGGGGTGGGAAGCAAGGGGATGGGAGGAAACCAGCAGGAAGAGGCAGCTGGATATTCTCTAAGTGCTTTCAGTCTTTTGCTCCAGGATTTTGTGAAGCAGGGCCTGCCCAAGATATTTTGCTGCCTGAGGCAAAAGAGAAGACCCTTATTCCATGCTCTGAAGCTGACCGGACTAGTCACAATGCACATTTTTTGTTTCGTTTGCAAAAAGCTACATATGCTCCTCTGGGTGTGATTCTTCTTCCTCGAACGCAATTAGGCTGACATTTGCTTGGAATGTTTCATAGGAGACAGGGAACCAACTCCTATGAAGTTGGGGCCGAGGAGTCTTCAGACCCCCCCAATAAAATATTTGAAGGACCCCCGCAAAGATAATGGGTATTGCCATTCAAATGGTGTGCATGCACCATGCCATGTGATCAATTATGGAGGTTGGGGCTTACCTGGCTAACTTTGGGGGAGTCTGGCCCCCTCAAAATTTTATTGGGGGGCCAGAAGGGACCTCAGGCCCTAGGAGTTGCCTCCTATGCAGGGGACACAGCCATGGCTTGTTCTTTGCAACATAACACACAGTTCTCTCTGGTTCATCTTGACTTCTCTGCATAGAACGCCATGCCAAACGGCAGAGAAACCACTTTTCATTTACCCAAAGCAGAGAGAATCAGATCCAGATGAGAGCATGAACACAGGCCAGCCAGGCTTCCATAAGTCCCACACTCCTTCCAGCATATCCCAATAAAAGAGCTTTGATTTAGGGAGGAGGTAAGGCCCTCCAAACTGCCGGATCCAGCATTTGTCTCCTTTCTGTAAAATACTGTTTGCTGAGGTGCGTCACAGCAGAGAGCTGAAAAGCCAACCCCGTTAAATCAAGACTGCTAAACAATTCAGAGGCCGTGAGATGTAAACCTCAAAGTGGACAGAAGAAACAGACGCTGGTGGAAAAGAGTTATTTGAAGCGTAGTGAGGAATGGTCGTGGTTCTAGGTCTAGTTGGTTGACATTCATTAACCCATGGGAGGAATTCCCCAGCAATGGCGCAAAAATAAGGTACCTGGAGATTTATGGGAAGGAGCTACTGCTCAGTGGCAGAGTTCATGCTTAGAATCACAGAATTGTAGAGTTGGAAGGGACCCTGAGGGACAACAAGTCCAACCACCTCCAATGCAGGCATCTCAACCAAAGCATCCATGACAGATGGCCATCCAATCTCTGCTGAAAAACCTCCAAGGAAGGAGAGTCCACCACCTCCCAAGGTAGTCCGTTCTACTGTCAGGACTGCAATACCTCAAGGACAGCCTCTCCTGCTATGAACTGACCCGGACCCTGCAATCATCATGTGAGGCCGTTCTTCATGTGACTCCTCCATGAGAACGGGCCTTTTCTGTGGTGGCTCCCCGCTTGTGGAATGCGCTCCCCAGGGAGACTCACCTGGCGCCTTCACTGCACATCTTTAGGCACCAGGCAAAAACAGTCCTCTTCTCCCAGGCTTTTGGCTAATTAACTCACCTATGGGCCTGTGGCCAGGGGGTTGTTTTTGTTTGTTATTATGGTGTGTATTTTTGTGGTTTTACATTGTAAACCTTCCTGTGATCTTTGGATGAAGGGCACTCTTGAAATTTTAAAAATAATTGTAATAAATAATAAAGCACGCAGGCAAGATTTGAGGACAGGAGCCCTCTCCTCTCCTGTGGTTTCTGACGACTGTGGAAGCAGAGCAAAGCCTCTGGCAAATTGGGGGGCGGGTGGAACGGCCACATCAGATAGTTTGAAAAACACTGAGTACAGCCAATAATGAGCCAGGTGGACTAATGGTCTAACTCAGGCCATTTTCCTATGTCCCTGGGTTGAATTGCATTGCTCTGAGGGTGCTGGAAAAAGTTATACATTTGTGTTATTAAGAGCATGCCTGTTCTCTGGCTAGTGGCCAGAATGCCTTCTTCCACCTCTTTAAACAAAACAACAACAATGAAAGCTCTGAACCATTAGCGAAAGAGTAACCTCACACAAATACACAACCTCGCCCCACACATCATTTTCTAATGTGGTTTTCAGCTTTTAGGTTTCCTTGTTATGCATAGCAGGATTTGGAATTTAGGGGGGGGGGGTTAAAAATATCCCATGCCAAGAACATGTGCTTGCAATATGTTTGCAACGTTTCAACAGCAAAAATAAAAATACAAACAGGCCGAAAAAGGACATGAGATCCATGGGTGCCCTCAGCCAGCGTGCTTGACCCACCTCAAGCATGAAGCATGGAGGAAGCATTACGTCAAATGGTACCTGGGCCAAAAGTTCCATGTGCAACCACTTTGGTGAATGATGCCCATAAAAGAGCAAGAAATGTCACATGAAAATGTCTTGTCACCTTTCTCCTTTACTGCTCTCAAGAACCACCCCCCCACTCCATGACACAGCTACTGCATAAAATTCTCAGCTTTCTTTCTTTTTATAGTCAGTTGATCAACCGTACCTGTTTTATAGTTTTATAGTCAGTTGATCAGTCGTACCTGTTTAAGTTGTCCAATTACATCTGCGTATGTTGGCAATCCAGCAATGCTACTTAACCCGGGGGGCAGGGGAGAATTCTTAACACATGCAAATGTCGCTGCAGGTAAAACAGTGGTACCTTGGTTCTCGAACGTAATCCGTTCCAGAAGGCCGTTTGACTTCCGAAAATGTTCGAAAACCAAAGCACGGCTTCCGATTGGCTGCAGGAACTTCCTGCACTCAATCGGAAGCCACGGAAGCCGCGTTGGACATCGAGTTCCAAAGAACGTTCGAAAACCAGAACACTTACTTCCAGGTTTTCGGCATTCGGGAGCCAAAACGTACGAGTACCAAGGCGTTTGAGAACCAAGCTACGACAGTACTTCCAGTGATGTGACCCTTTGTGGGAGTGAAGAGGCAACATCTCTTCTAAGAGGAATATAAGGAATATAACTTCTAAGAAGGTGCAGATCATTTATGGTCTTGTAATTCTTTTTTTTCTAAAGTATTTTTTATCGATTTTCAGATAAGTTAGCAAAGGATTTAAAAAGCAGAAAAGAAAGGGAAACCTCAGAAATTGAGAAAAATTATCAAAGATAATACATAGAATGGACATCTGAAACACATCAAACTTTTCACAGTTTGTGTAAAAGCTTATAGGTAGAGAAGTTAGCATTGATATCAGGGGAAATAGCAGGTGCCCCCCTCCAAAAAAAAGGTGAGAAAATGTTTCTGGAAGGGCAGGTCTTTGAGAAACTTTGGCTCAGTTATACATCTTCCTATACACATAAAAACGCAAGTCTGTCATCACGCAGTCCACATTTGAACATTTGTAGTGCTACATCTTGAAGCTGAGACTCCAGTACTTTGGCCACCTCCTGAGAAGAGAAGACTCCCTGGAAAAGACCCTGATGTTGGGAATGATGGAGGGCACAAGGAGAAGGGGACGACAGAGGACGAGATGGTTGGACAGTGTTCTCGAAGCTACCAGCATGAGTTTGACCAAACTGCGGGAGGCAGTGGAAGACAGGAGTGCCTGGCGTGCTCTGGTCCATGGGGTCACAAAGAGTCGGACATGACTAAACGACTAAACAACAACAACAACAACAACAACAAGTGCTACATCACAATCCTGGATTTTAATGATAATAATAATAATAATAATAATAATAATAATAATAATAATAATTTTTATTTATATCCCGCCCTCCCCAGCCGAAGCCGGGCTCAGGGCAGCGATGTCAGAAAGCAGCTCTTAACAACAGCAAAGATTTGAATGAAGCAGGGATGAGCTGTACAGATATGGGGGGGGCTCTACAGAGCTGGGAGGCGATGACTGGTTGGGTGAGTTGTAAAGGGTTGGCAAGATAGGGGAAGGGGTGGGAGAGGGTGGGAGAAGGTTTGGTTGGCCAGCTGTGCAAGCAGGGGTGGCAGCCCCTCGTATATATAATCAGATTTACTGAAAATAATTCCTCATTAAAAACCTAACCAACGAATGAACTGAACACTGCAGCCCCAGTTCTGTGGGTGGATCTGAGTAGCTCAGCAACACATGTCAAAGCTCTGGACCTGTTCACCTCGAGAAGAACAGGTCCACTGTCTACCCACCCAAAGCTATGGAGTGTCAGGAGCATGGAACAAAACGCCCTTTCCTCACACCTCTCCCACATCAGCAGAGCCATGGAACAGATACAACTTTGCTGATGTTTTTATTATTCTGGTTTGGCGATAAATTCATGAGCTGCCAGAGAGGATCAGAAGGGGAAACACCCCATGAATCAGCCAGGGTGTAGCTGAAGGGGAAGTGGGCTCCCTTCCTTGGCCACCGAGTTGACACAGGATCAGCATCTCGTTTCCAATGATCTCTGGCCAAGCTGACACTTCAGATTGCACAAGAGGGCCTTTGTCCTTCCAGGTGCGGGAAGAGGGAGTGCGGGGAACAGTTTCCAAGCAAAGGACAGGAAGGCCGGTCGTTTGCAGGTGAGTTAGGATGGAGCCACATAGAATCGCCACGGTCACACCTGGAAGGTGATCTGCCCACTCTAGGTTCTGCAGTACAGGATGTGACCGATCATGTAGTGTTTCAGAGTGGCGGCCCGTTGGAGGCCCGTTAAGCAGGGTCTCAAAGGGCTTCCTGTCTCCAGAGTCCTGGAGTTGCCCCATGAGCATGAAAAATGAAGCATCACTGTCAACTCTATAGGGCTGAGGTGTCTCCAGCCCCCACAATGTCTGTTGGAACGGGGCTGAAACACCCAAGCTTGAGGGGGCAGAGGAGACTAAGCACAGAGCCAGATGGTCAGCCTCCTTCAACCAGTGCTGTTCTCACGATGGAGTGACCAGGACTGTCTGGAGCAGCCTTTCTCAACCTGTGGGTCCCCAGATGTTGTTGAACTACAACTCCCATCGCCCCTAGCTAGCAAGGCCACAGCTCAAGGATGATGGGAGTTGTAGTCCAACAACATCTGGGGATCCACAGGTTGAGAACCACTGGTCTAAAGGGTCCTGGGGGCATTTCACTGTGGGGGTCCCACAAGGTCAGCTGGAGTAGCAGCAAAAGGACTTCATGGCCAAGCCGTTGTGCTGTCTCCCAATGGGTCACTGCCTCTGCTGCGCCTCCCAGTCCAGCCTCCAGGGCAGGGTGAGTAGGGACCATGCGTCCCATCATGCCTCCACCCCCTTCGCCAAGCTCACTTCCTCTGCAGGGCCAGAGAGCCAGGAGCTGAGCACAACGCCATGCCATGCGGTGAGGACTGGCCTCCTCTCGCTATCAACCTCCCAGTGCGACAGTCACGCACGCGTTGTGCATCGTCAGAAGCGAGAGTTGTGCATCAAGCATGTAACAGCGTGTAGCAGCACGCACACGCACACCAATGTAGCTACTGAGAAGAAGTCTTCTCATCCTTTGTGCTGATTGGAGCCAGGCAGAGTATAAGGATGTGAATCAGCCACTGAGGATTGGCTTCCAGGGTCTCTCTGAAGAAGGCACACAGGAAGAACATCTGTATGCTCCAAAGCTAAGCAATTAAATGTGCTTGTGGGAGGGGGGTTATTGGTTTGCTTTGCTTTTTCTTTTATTACGTACTTTGTACTCTCATTTTGTATTTTTTTTCTGTTGTGAACTGCCCTGGGATCTTCAGGTGAAGGGCAGTGTACAAATTTTAATAATAATAATAATAATATGAATAATAATAATGGCAATAAATTATTTGGGAGCACTGAAAACACAAGAAGCTTTCGTTTCAAGAGAATGGTGTGCAAGACATTCATTGCTGAAATGCATTCCTAATTATTATCATTGTCATTATTATTGTATAATTATTTCATTTACCGGTATTTCTTTCGCAACATTTATAGACCGCTTGGTTGCAAACCCCCCCCCCCAAAAAAAAACAACCCTCAAAGCGGTTTACAAAAAAGATAAAAGAGTAAAATTAGCACTAAGAGAAATAATCTAAGCCTTTCAAAAAGTTGAATTAACAAAAGACTAAAAACAGGGACAGGGACAGGGACAGGGACGTAAAACCTCAGCGCCTAGGACTTGCCGATCGTATGGTCGGCGGTTTGAATCCCCACGGCGGGGTGCGCTCCCATCGTTTGGTCCAGTGCCTGCCAACCTAGCAGTTCAAAAGCACATCAAAGTGCAAGTAGATAAATAGGGACCGCTTACCAGCGGGAAGGTAAACGGCGTTCCGTGTGCTGCACTGGCTCGCCAGATGCAGCTTGTCACGCTGGCCACGTGACCCAGAAGTGTCTGCGGACAGCGCTGGCTCCCGGCCTCTAGAGTGAGATGGGCGCACAACCCTAGAGTCTGGCAAGACTGGCCCATACGGGCAGGGGTACCTTTACCTTTACCTAAAAACAGATTAAAACTTGCATCAGCTTTCTAAACATCTGGGTTTTAAACAAGCACTGGAAAGACTGCAGTGAAGGCACCTGCCTACTATCCATCGGCAAGAAGTTCCAAAGGATGTGTGCTGCCACACCGAAAAGTCATTTTCTTGCAATCACGGAATGGATATTAGGTGGCACCTGTAAGAGTGCAAATTATAAAATTGTTGTGTAATCAAGGAAGGTGGTATAATCTTATGGGATGCAGGATGGCTGTGATTATCATGAAGTCTTATGGACTTTAGCATGACACTACAGCATTCTTGACAAATGGCACACCCAGTCCTTCCTTAAACACCTCCAGCAAGGGTGAGGCAGCAGGCAGTCCAACTCACAAACAGATCAGAAATTTCTCCTAACTTTGGCTGGGAAAGAGGGAGAAAAAGATGGCAACCCTGTCTGAGCCTGGTTGTGTTGTTGCTGTTGTTTAGTTGTGCCCGACTCTTCGTGACCCCATGGACCAGAGCACGCCAGGCACTCCTGTCTTCCACTGCCTCCCGCAGTTTGGTCAAACTCATGCTGGTAGCTTCAAGAACACTGTCCAACCATCTCGTCCTCTGTCGTCCCCTTCTCCTAGTGCCCTCTATCTTTCCCAACATCAGGGTCTTTTCCAGGGAGTCTTCTCTTCTCATGAGGTGGCCAAAGTCTTGGAGCCTCAGCTTCAGGATCTGTCCTTCCAGTGAGCGCTCAGGGCTGATTTCCTTCAGAATGGAGAGGTTTGATCTTCTTGCAGTCCATGGGACTCTCAAGAGCCTGGTTGTAGGATGAGTAAATTCCCTGTTTGTATCCAAGTGAAATATGTCCCTGCCCACCATTTTATTTGCCATTTGATAGAGGGCAAATTGCCCTGTCCTGCAAACTGAGGATCATCCTGACATATTTCCACAGCTGCTGCTGTGTTTCTGATATCACAGGGAGCCAAGAGAGTTGCTTTGGAAGCGAGGAAGGGGGTCGCAATTGCCTGTGTCCTGAGTCACGCAGCAGTTGCTATGGCACTGCAAGTATTTTTCTGTTTTCCTATGACTATTTAATCTACCGTTAGTAACGATGATTAAACCACACATTGAATTACTCCCAGGGAGGGCTTAAATTACCAAAGAGGCTTTCTGGAGAACTTAACGAAGCTTTACACTATAAAAAGGCTAGAGAAAGAAAGAGAGAGAGCGCAGAATTTGCATTTTAAGGAACAGGCCTGTTGCCCATTCTGAATGCAATTCTAGGCTTCAAATACCTGAAGGGCTGCAAAAATGGAAGAGGGAGCAAGCTTGCTTTCTGCTGCTCCAGCGGGGAGGACTCGAACCAATGGATTCAAACTATTAAAAAAGGAGATTCTGGCTAAACATCGGGAAGAACTTTCTGACAGGAAGAGCTGTTCAACAGCAGAACGGACTCCCTCAGAAGGTGGTGGACTCTCCTTCCATGGAGGTTTCCAAGCAAAGGTTGGATGGTGTAAGGAGGTCCAGGGCTGCTCAGACCACAACCGCCCCCCTTGGGCTTGCGGATGTGGTCTAACGGAAAGCAGAGCAATACGTTTGGCACCAGCTTGGTTGAAGTAGTTGCCGGAAGGAGGCATACAAGGCGCCTTCCAACCGTCTTAGGGACTCTACTCCGGATTTGTACAGTGGTACCTCGGGGTAAAAGAGGCTCAGGTTACAGACGCTTCAGGTTACAGACTCCGCTAACCCAAAAATAGTACCTCAGGTTAAGAACTTTGCTTTAGGAATGAGAACAGAAATCACGTGGCAGCAGCAGGAGGTCCCATTAGCTAAAGTGGTACCTCAGGTTAGGAACAGTTTTAGGTTAAGAATGGACCTCTGGAACGAATTAAGTTCTTAACTCGAGGTAACACTGTAAAGGGTTTACTCCTTAGCCTTTTCTTTTCTTGAAGATACCCTGCAAGGCAGCAGAGCTTTAGGATTGGAGTTTTCCTTCTCCTGTATTGTATTGTATTGTATTGTATTGTATTGTATTGTATTGTATTGTATTGTATTGTATTGTATTGTATTGTATTGTAGTGTTGTGTTGTATTGGATTGGATTGGATTGGATTGGATTGGATTGGATTGGATTGGATTGGATTATTTATAAATTAATTCTATTAACTGTTAACTACTTCCTTGGCCTGTTTTTCTGCTGCTGTGTAATATGACAAAGACTATAATACTTGGAACCATCAAGACTATTAGTTTCTGCAGGTGGGGAGCAGTTGCCTATTTGCTGTTGTCTTTTAAATTTTCAAGGGTGGAATTAAGTTACTGTCAAGAAAGCGTGGAAGGGAAGAGGGTGGCGCTGTGGGATAAACCACAGAGCCTGGAACTTGCCGATCAGAAGGTCAGCGGTTCGAATTCCCACGTCAGGGTGAGCTCCCGTTGCTCGGTCCCAGCTCTTGCCAACCTAGCAGTTCGAAAGCACATCAAAGTGCAAGTAGATAAATAGGTACCGCTCTGGCGGGAAGGTAAACGGCGTTTCCATGCGCTGCTCTGGTTCGCCAGAAGTGGCTTAGTCATGCTAGCCACATGACCCAGAAGCTGTACGCCGGCTCCCTCGGCCAATAAAGCGAGATGAGCACCGCAACCCCAGAGTCGGTCACAACTGGACCTTTACCTTTACCTTTACCTAAAGAAAGCATACCTGTTGCTTTTACTGAACAAGCGCGTTCCTCTATGTGAATAGGTTTCTTTTTTAGTACAGAAAATAAAAATAAATATAAATAGTTTGAAATTAAAAAAAAGGCCTGCAGTTCCATAGTTTGGGTGCTGCTGCACTAAAAGGTGGTTGTTGTAGCTGCACAAAAACAGAATAGGCTTCATTGCTGTAACAGAAGCACAGCGGTCCTGTAGAAAGACATTGTTGTGCTCAATATCTAACAAGCCATCCATTTTAATCAAAAAGGAAGGATAGCAATTGCCAGCTACCTTTCACTTCCTGCCCCCGCCAACCTATTTTTACCACCGCGCAGTCAAATGGAAATAAAAGGTATTATTCGAATTTCACTCTCCGCTGCGTTTTGGCACCAGCACCAGCTGCCAATAGGTTACATACCAAAAAGCTAAACATTAATGTTTAAGCCAATTAACTCAACCCCATCACAAGGTGCCTGGGCATATAGACAGTCATAGGGTCCATGAGCACAGCTAATGATGTCTGATGGAAGAGCAAAGCCAGTGGGGAAGTTATAGCTTGCCGGATAGAGAATGTGCCCCACATGCAAAAAATAATAAAAAATAAATAAATAAGGTCCCAGGCTCCATCCTCAGCAACTCCAGTTGGATTGCAGCCTGAGAGACCTTGGAGAGCAGCCACTGGTCAGAGGCAAAGGCGTGAGACCATCACCTTGCTTTTCCCAATACTATGGCCAGCCCTGTGGCTGCAGACTGTCTTGCCATAGTGGTGCATGCTCTGGTTATCTCCCGCTTGGATTACTGCAATACGCTCTACCTTTGAAGGTGACTCGGAAACTACAACTAATCCAGAACGCAGCAGATAGACTGGTGACTTGGAGTGGCTGCTGAGACCATATAACACCGGTCCTGAAAGACCTACATTGGCTCCCAGTACGTTTTCCACCACAATTCAAAGTGCTGGTGCTAACTTTTAAAGCCCTAAAATGGCCTCGGCCCAGTATACCTGAAGAAGCGTCTCCACCCCTATTGTTCTGCCTGGACACTGAGGTCCAGCTCCGAGGGCCTCCTGGTGGTTCCCTCACTGCAACAACTAATGTTACAGGGAACCAGGGCCTTCCTGTTAGTGGCACCCACCCTGTGGAATGCCCTCCAATCAGTTGCCAAGGAAATAAACCACTATCTGACTTTTAGAAGACATCTGAAGGCAGCCCTGTTTAGGGAAGTTTTTAGTGTTTGATGGGTGGGGTCCAAATTATATTATTATTATTATTATTATTATTATTATTATTATTATTATTAGGAAAGCACCACATTGGGGAAGTCTGGCAGTCTGGCAGGGGACTGGAGGAACTGCCCATTGACAACTCTGGGGAGGAATACGCTGTGTTGGGGCACTGGGGGAGGAGGGTGTTACAGGAGAGGAGCCAAATCTTGAGGTGGGTACATTGCGCCAGATCCTCCTCGTGTCACCCAGAGGTGCTGCATCCACTTTCCCACATCTTTTTTTGTGCCAGCTTCACCTCAAATCTTAGTACTCCCTGCCGCAGCCCGCCCCAGCCCATCCTCTCAAATTCACATCGAAAGAATCCTGGACAGGTGGCCTTCTAAAAACCTCCAACGCAAGAGTCTTCTGAGGCAGCCTGTTCCATCATCGAGCGGCTGCTAACTGCCTGAAAGTTCTCCCTAAGGTTCAGTCAAAATCTCCTTTATTGTCATTTGAATCAGCTCAGGTGGTTACAGCATGGTGCTGATAAGGCCAAGGCTTGATCCCTGTATGGGTGCATAGCTCCTGCATGGTAGATGATCCACGGGGTCCCTTCTGACTCTATGATTCTATCAATCCATTAGTTCAGGTTCTGCAATCTGGAGCAGCTGAGAAGCTTCCTTGCTCCATCTTCCATGCGGCAGACCTTCAGATATTTGAAGCTGGTTCTCATTCCACCTCTCATTCTTCTCTTCTCTAGGTTGAACATACCCAGCTCCCTCAACTGTTCCTTAGAAAGCTTGGTTTCCAGGCCCCTGATCATTTTGGCTGTCCCTGAACATATTTTAATTTTATTGTCAGAAACGACCATCAAGCATCACCTGCCCAAGAAGTCAAGGTAAATAGAAACCACAATCAATTCCTCACGAAACAATAAACAAGAAATTAAACCACCCTGTGATCTAATTACGCTACTCAGCCTCCCATTTTATACACAGGCTCCCCTCCGCAAAAGGAAACATTTCCATTTCTACAGAAGAACTGGTGCCAGAGCCTTTAACCGAGGTTGTGCGTACACTGTTTATCTTTTGACATGACACCTTCAATTCAATTAAGCTCAGAGATTAACTCACTTCTAAACTATTAAGCCAAGTAACAAACTGGTGCCAGGGCAATGCGTCACACCAGTCTCCTAGTTCTGAGTCTTTAAATCCTTTTAATTGCCAAGCAAAGTTTTGCACACTCAATGGCAGATGATGGGAAACAAATTTGGCAAGCGTGGCAAAGGTCTTCTGTCTGAGGTTCAAACTATACATTACACAGAACGGTGTGATTCATTCTTCTGTTTGCTTTCTAGCTACATTACATACACACACACACACACACACACACACACACCAGACACAGGCAGGCAGCATCTGAGTAAATGAGCAGGCAGAGGCCAGCAGGGCTGGGTGAAGGGGCAGCTTTGCCATTCTAACCAACAATCCCCCCCCACCTGCCTTGCACATAGGAAGTTTGGATTGCATCCTAAAATTATTTCTGAGGGGCCATCAAAGCCCACTGCCAGCCAGTGTAAGCAGTACTGAACTGGGTGGGCCAACTGTATGACATTTTGTAAGGCAGTTTCCTATGTTCCTATGTCTTCTTATCTTAACATGAGGTTGCTAGGGTTTCCCCTCACCTTTTTAATTTTTTAAAAATGCTACATCTTAAGGGGGGAAAAGATGGCTGCTCCTGATCTGAATGGGGCGGGCGGGGGGTGTTTTTACATTGCACCCCCAATCCCCATAAAATGATGGAGAAAGCATGAGCACTGTGTTTGTGTGTATGTGCGCGCGTGCGTTTAGGAAAGTGGTTTGTCTGTCCATCTGTTCTCTATGCATTTGGATGACTCTTGGAATATCATCGCCTAATTTGGCATGACAGTGCCTGAGATGGAAGAAAAGGGTTTCTTCTATGTTTTCAGACCATCAGACGCCATTTGGAATCAAGATGGCGGACCAAAGCGTTCAGAACTGTACTGATTTTAATACTGCACTTGTTTCTTAGATTTCCCAAGCAACGCCAGACACCCTTCTCTCTCTCTCGTATACAGACACATATGTCTTCATAGTTAACTTAGCAACGAAAAGTCTCTGTGGCTTCTTTAGTTGGCAAATTCTCCAAAACGCTGGCCAGATGAACACGCACTGATTGAGCAGAAGCCTTTTATGTCAGGGATATAGCGCCGTTATCTGCCTCAACTAAAAAAAACAACCCAACAACTAAAAAACCCTGTATATCCTTTTTTCAGACAGGGCCTGTTCGCCAGAGACATCTGAACACAAGGAAAAAATAAATATAACATTATGTCAAACCTAATAATTCACTAGTCTGGGTTTATCCAGCCTAACTGAGTCAGCAGTTTATTTGATTAGGGCTATTCCCAGATGTCTAACATCATAGTAACCGTTAGCAACCAGTTCACGAACTCCATTGAGAGATCAAATGTAAAAAGTTTTTCGGGTTGTCGGCTGAAGTTGCGACTTTAAAGAGGAGGAACAGAGGGAGTGGGTGGGGTTGAGGCTTTAAACTCTTATTAACAAATAAAAAGCTGCAAAATGGGGTGGAGGGGGTTGCTTAACATCCAACCCTGTTTTCCCATCAGTTTTTTTCTTCCTGCCTGCCCCTCAGTACTCCCCAATGGCTTGAACCCACACCCAGCAGGTGGAGAAGGAAGAGTAACAGCGTGAGGTACATTAAGTTGCATTATGCAGCTCCCTTCAAGATGAAAAGGCAGGGGAAGCAAAAGGAATAAAGGTTGTACAAATCGGGAGGAAGAGGCGAGACGGCTATAAATCTGTCAGATGTTTCTAGAACAGAATCGATAAACTGTTGGGCCCCTTTACATGATACATTTATATTTTTTCTTTAAACGGGGAGAGGGAGGTAGACAGTGTAGTACCTTCCAGATGTTGTCGAACTATTTATTAAATTCACATCCTACCTTGTTTCTCCAAGGAGTTCAAGATGGGTATACATCATGGCTAAGCAAACTAAGACCCGGGGGCCGGATCCAGCCCAATTGCCTTCAAATCTGGCCTGTGGACGGTCCGGGAATCAGCGTGTTTTTACATGAGTAGAATGTGTCCTTTTATTTAAAATGCATCTCTGGGTTATTTGTGGAGCATAGGAATTCGTTCATTCCCCCCCCCTCAAAATATAGTCCGGCCCCCCACAAGTTCTGAGGGACAGTGGACCAGCCCCCTGCTGAAAAAGTTTGCTGACCCCTGGCATACATGGTTGTCCCTCTCCTCACTGACTTCCCACCACAACCCTGTGAGGTAGGTTAAACTGAGAAGCAGCAACTGGCCCAAGGTCACACAAAGTGAGTTTCATGGCTTGGTGGGGATGTGAACCCCGGTCTCCCAAGTTCTAGTCCAACACTCTAACCACTACACCACACTGGCTGTCTCCCTCCATGCGTGGCAGCCATTATGGGCAATGGTCAGGACCGATGACAGAATGGCAGGCAGGCAGGCAGGCAAGCGAGCAAGCAGCGCGGGTGGCAGGCAGCCCAGGCAAGATGTTTAATGATGGAGAGGAGGTGCTATAGAAAGCAGTTTGTCAAAGTGCTCTCCAAAGCTCCTCCCAACCTCCTTTATAAGGGGGACAAGCTTGGAGACAACTGTGAAAGGATAGGCAAGGGCATGGGGCAGCTGTAAAGGGTGGGGAGGGTCTGGTCAGATGTAAAGAGAGGAGCAGTTAGCTAGGTGTGAAGGACAGGGAGCCACCAAAGAAGTTGTCAGGTAGGCAGGTTTGGTGCATGGAGTGAATGTGGGGTGTAATCCACTGGGAGCAGTCAAATACAACATTCCTTGTTTTCCTAGAGTGGACATGCAAGGAAATGTTTGATTCCAGCCAGTCGAAACTTCCTGTTCCTCCTGGTCTGGAACATCCTTCCTTGCATGTGACTAGTAGGTGGGCATGACCTTTCCAGACCTGGTAAAAGGACAAGGCATGCTGCCACTCTTCTCTTCTCCATCTTCTTTTCGTCCTGCAAACTTCCTGGAATGAACTGCTGGTTGCCAGCCAAGCGGTCCCTGAGGTCATCTCCCTTATAGGGTAAACCTGTTAGTATAAGTTTGTAACTTTAAGCCTAAAAGCCTGCCTTCAGGGATCACACTGCACTCTGCTTGACTGTGAGTAAACTTTCTTTTTATTACTTGTGACTAAGACTGTGGTGCCTTTATTCTTTTAGGGGGGATTCAAGGGGTCTTACCAGGAAAATATTAGAACACATTTCAATCTGGACAAGCCAGGTTGAATTGCCTATTGTATTAAGAAACTCACACGGGTTGGCAACTAATTTTCTGCTGTGTAAAGGGGAATGCACTCTGCTAAGTAAAGGAACTTGCTAGTGCAAGTTAGGAAGGATATGAATAAACAATATATCCTCTCCTGCCACCCTGAACATTCCCACAGTGAACAGGGGTGGCAGTGGTACCTCGGGTTACATACGCTTCAGGTTACAGACTCCGCTAACCCAGAAATAGTACCTCAGGTTAAGAACTTTGCTTCAGAATGAGAACAGAAATCGCGCAGCGGCGGCGCAACGGCAGCAGGAGGCCCCATTAGCTGGGGTGGTGCTTCAGGTTAAGAACAGTTTCAGGTTAAGAACAGACCTCTGGAACGAATTAAGTACTTAACCTGAGGTACCACTGTACTGCTGTTTGTAAGACGTGACATGAAGGTTGGCAACATTGACCCTTCCCATGTGGGAATCCCTTACAGACGACTGCAGTGCCTGGAGACAGACAGTCAATCTGTGCATTCACAGCAGTGACCGGAAGAGAAATGACTACTGGAAGAAGCACAACAGGACACCTTCATCTGCTCAGCTGCAGCAAAACATGTCTCTCCCAATTCGGTCTCTACAGTCACTGCAGGCGCTGCAACCATCCAACAGTTTGACCTCAACCCCAAAGGCACACTCCTCCATTGTCTCCCAAGGCGGACAGATGCCAATAGCATCCCTAGATGGCATACCTGTTCCTTCAGAGGAGTCCAACACAGTCCAGATATGTTATAATTGCTGTCATTACAAGTGTTCAGGTGGATGTCCTTAATGGGCTAGACCCAGAGAAACTAGCAGGTATTTCCAGATTTATTTGACATCTCTTGAAATCGGGATACACCACTGAACTAGGTGTGGGCTGTCTAAGCTATTGGTGATATGTGTTGTTGACTCAGGGAACATCGTCTGACTCTCAGTTATGAAACGAAGTGTTGAAGCAAGAGTGCTGGTTAAATGACAGGTACAAATTCATAATTCTCCTCTTATGCATCTAACTTTGGGGTGCCTTATGTCCTCTGCCACAACTGGGGATGGGCAGAATTGGTTTTGGTTTGCATTTGAAGGGAACTCTAAAAACCTGCGGTTTCCAAAAACCGAATAACAGCCATCCTTTAAAGGTTATAGTCTGAATTCTGTGGTACGTTTCTCCAACCGAACAATGTTTGCAGAAATGCATATATTAGGGGAAAGCTTGCATATAAATTAATACATTAGAGAAAATAACATACACAACTGTGTTATGTTAGGAGATACTGCTTGAGGAAAGTATGTACATTCCTCAAAACTGCATACAAAAATGTGTTTATTAGGATAAATTCAATGCTGGAGAATTTCCATGAGGATTTTTTTAATGCAAAATGGTTGCAGAAATGTGGAGACCTGAATTTAAGACTGGAAAAAGGAGAAATGGAGAGGATTAAATTGACCAATCCTTCCATCCCCCACCCTCCATCTGACTTCATTTCCCCAACTTTGGCAACCTCCCCCCAACATAATGCCCAGTCCATTTGGGCATTATGGACTACAATGTCCATCAGCCACTGCTTGCATAGCCGTGGATGATGGGAGTTGTAGTCCAGAACATATGGGGGGTACAATGTTGTGGAAGGCTGTCCTAGAAGCAGAATCAATATTTGGGGGGGGGTGAGGAGTGAAGTTGGAGGGAGTTGAATATACAGAATTCTTGTCCGTAACAGCAATGCAGTTGTTTTAGATTAACGTATAAATAGACATTAGTGTAATACATCTGTTGTTAATCCACGTCTTGGTGGAAGAAGGATGCCAACACTTCATTTATTAGACCCGTCGATCCTATAACATCCTTCCCTGTGTTCCTTTTGTCTTTTTCTCAGAGAGTATAATAGGTTCCAGGATGTCTTTTATTTCACTATATAGACCGTGTTTCCTCCTGTCGAACAAGAGCAAGACATAATGGATTCCAGGATGTAATTTATGCGGGTTTTTTGGAATCGGACACTATCCCATTAATTCTGAAACTTTCTGACAGTGAGCTGATTCTCTTGCGCTACCCTTACTTGTTAGCTGTTAAGCACCAGGGAGGTTGCGAGGGGAAAATTAGGAGAGGGGGAAGCAATCAAGTCTAAGATTGTAGTCCAAGGCATTTTGCCTGCCTGTCACCCATTTCAGTCTTCCTGGGAAAGGATGGTTAAGAAAACCACTTCCCCTCTTAAGCAGCAAAATCTTAAGAAGAGCTCTAATATGGCCCCATCTGCACTATAGATTTAAAGCACAGCACGTTAAGCAATCGTGGCTTCTCCTAATCCTGGGAACTATGATGTGTAAAGGGTGCTGAGAGTTGTTGGGAGACCCCTATTTCCCTCACTGAGCCATGATGGCTATGCTCTGCCGCCACTGTCAGAGGCAGTACATCTCTGAATGCCAGTTTCTAGGAACCGTAAGTGTCAATCAGACAAAGAAAGTTAGAAAGCAAAATGTGGAGGCAAAATTCTAAAGCTTAATAGGCAGCTATGATGGGAAACAGGATGCTAGGGTGATGGACCTTTGCTCAGACTTAGGAACCATCTGCATTATACATTTAAAGCAGTGCCATGCCCCTTTAACCAGTCATGGCGTCCCTCAAAGAATCCTGGAACATGTAGGTCCTGAGAATTGGTAGGAAATCCATTCCCCTCACAAAGCTATAATTCTCAGAGTTTCCTGGGAAGAGAAATTGGTTGTTAAACCACTCTGGGAATTTTAGAATTTTAGTTTTTAGAAAGTAGACCTCATAGAGAGTGTATATAGATATATAAAACTCAAATTAAATCTCAGTGTGAGTCTACACATCTTTAGTACACATAAATGCAAATGTGTGTGCATGAACACAAGGTACACAGCTTGCCAATTTTGTGTGTGTTTACTGTATATATTGCAGCTGGTGAGACATATTTTGCACTGAAATGAAATGTTAGAGTGGGCAAGTCAACATATATTTAGTGTGAAAATGCAGGTACTTGAACCCTAAGGCGCCACAACTGCTGATCTATCATCTATCTATCTATCTATCTATCTATTATCTATCTACTACCAACACTTCAGCTGGGGATATATATATATATATATATATATCTATATATATCTATATATATCTATATATATATATCAGTTGATAACCTATTTCACGGCAGCCATGCTTTTCTAAAATACTGTCATTTACATGTCCAAAGAGGTTGCCACAGAGATAAATGGGTGGGACTTTTCCCACCATACCTGGTTGGCTGGAGGATGGAGACCAACAGGCCAAGAAGGGGTGAGTATTGCTGGATGCTAGAAGCTGGAGACACAGAGACATGGCTTGCTCTGTGCTGAAGCCAAGAGCTGTGGTTTGCGGCTTCCCTGGAAACCCAACAGGGAAGCAAGATCTGTTGGAGTGTTAAAGCTGTGAGCACCTCTATCTTATACTGATGTTGTATATATGGGTAAAGAAAACCATGTATCATAACGACACCATAGTCTCCATTTTTTTTTTTATTCCAAGGAAACCAAATGTTGCGAAAGCGCAGGAGATTGAGTGCCCTTCTGGCGTCTAAACTGATAGGCCACAGGGCAAAACTTGTAGCTTTCCTGTGCTGGTGCCTCAACTCTTTTCAATTCAGTTGCCTCATTCTATGCCTTCTCCCAACAACTTTTGGGGATGGGACATACACAGCAAATTGGCAGAATCCCCTGTGCAGAGCATTCCAAGGCAAATAGTCCATCTTTACTCCCCAGGTGCCCTTCAGACTCTCTGACAGAGTTAACAAATCAGGCTTTAGAACAGGGGTCAACAAACTTTTTCCGCAGGGGGCCGGTCCATTGTCCCTCAGACTTTGTGGGGGGCTGGACTATATTTTTTGGAGGGGAATCCCCCCAGCTCTCCTCTCCCTTCTCCCTAGCACAGGACGAGCCCCAGTGGCTGCTTAACTGTGCCTTGAGAGCGGCTGGGGCTGGTGGCAGCGGCGGGATGATGAGCGTCGTGAAAGGGCCGGTTCCAGAGAGGAGCTGCTTAAAATGGTGCTCAGCCAACTGTGGCTCAACAAAGCCCAGCCCCCTTCCTCCTCTAGGCAGGGCAGGGAGAAGCCAGGAGGAGGGAGGGAGGGAGGAGGCACCGACGCGGTGTGTGTCAGGGAGGGAGAGGGGGGAAATGGCGCAGCCCAAACCATCAGAATCCCCACGCCAATCCACGCAGCGATTTTCGGACTGTCTGCGGGCTGGATCCAGAAGGCAATTGGGCTGGATCCGGCCCCCGGGCCTTAGTTTGCTGACCCATGCTTTAAAAACAACCAGAGCTTATTTTGCATCTGGAAACAGAAGCATTAGTCCCTAAAGCACAAAAGCTCTAAAAATAAAAATAAAAACACAGAGGGAAAAGGTATTAAATTCTTTCTTGGGGGCCACTGGTCCATCCTCCAATGCAATCTCCTTCCCACAGTCCTTTCCTCAGAGTTCTCCTAGAAGGATACCAGCAGATAGCTAAAAATGTGATGTAGGAAACTGGAGGATGAACTGTGGTGGTAGAACTGACTAGGTCCCTTTTGCAGCAAGTGCATTTAAGATGGTAATAGTAATAATACCTGTCAGGGAACTGTCATTGGAGCCAGAGGCGGAGGGAAGGCTCCAGAGGGATGCCGGAGAGGGTCCCAGTAGGGAGAGAGGCAGCCCATCTGGTGGGGAAGGAAATCAGCGTAGCACCAGTGGAGAAGGGGGGCAGATGGGGGAATCGGAGAGAAGGCTCCTGGACTCCTCACCGGAGACCAGCGGGGAGAGCACGGGTCCTCTGCTGCCCACACCCTCCCTGCGCAGAAGACTTCCGCGCAGGGAGAGTAGGAGGTGACTGGGCGTCAAAGAACTTCTTTGCTGGAAGAAGTTCAAGAAACTCCCACTGACAGATTCTGCCAGCGACTGAGACAGCCACGGATGGGTGGCTGTCCGGATAGAAAGGGTTCACCCAGGTGACTCAGCCAGGTGTGGCGACGACTTATGCACGAGCAACCCCCTAGAACTATTACAATACCCAAATAAGAGTGCCAATAAAAGCTGGGGAGGCTGCAAGGGTGATGTTGTTGCTTGGGGATCTAAATTGTTCAGGGCAGTATTTCTCAAGGTGGGTGGTACCATCCCTGGGGCGGGGGGGGGCAGCAAGAAGAGAAGACACTGGATCTGAAAATGAAGATCAGACTTTGGAAAGCTGGTATCACTGGATCGAGTTCACAGATTTTGTTGAAATAATTAAACTAAAGAGCTGTAACTGGATTTCGAATATATGTGCAATTGTTATCATTTTGGATTTTATTGTGTTGTTATCTTCCTTAGTGGATTATGCAGTGGGTGATGTTTTTTATAGGGTAGGGGGGGCACGGGGTGAGTTTATGAAACCAAAGGGGCAGTGCCCCGCCCCAAAGGGAAGTGCTGGTAGAGGACTGTCTTCTGAAGTAAAGCAACAGGGAACCAGGCAGAGGGCCTTCTCGGTGGTGGCACCCGCCTGTGGAACACACTCCCATCAGATGTCAAAGAGATAAACAACTATCTGACATTTAGAAGACATCTGAAGGCAGCCCTGTTTAGGGAAGTGTTTAATGTGTGACATTTTAATGTATTTTTAATATTTGTTGGAAGCCGCCCAGAGTGGCTGGGGAAACCCAGCCAGATGGGCAGGGTACAAATAAATTATTATTATTATTATTATTATTATTATTATTATTATTATTTGGCCACTTCCTTCCGGCTTATAGAAGATTCAGCCCACCTTCATATACACAGGTGTCTCATGCCCCCACCCCACCCCAAAACTCTGTACTAACAGGAAATGAGACAGGGTTATTTCGGCAGGGAGGAGGAAAAAAACCGAGGAAGAACTCTCCAATTTCACAAAGTCAACCCTCATTGTCAAACCAAGAGGCAGCTGAGAATTCTCCCAGTCCAAAGGCACGGTACGGCGTTCAAGAGACGACACACAAGAGAAACACAAAAATATCTCGTTAACTTTTTTTTTTACAATTCTAACCACTGAACAAGCTACTCCCCTCCCCCCTTCTCTCTCAATAATTTATACCTGAATGGCTCGTCTAGACATGACATCATTTTAAGGTATGCCTGGTGTTCTGTGGTCCGTTTACAATAACCAGGATGTATAATTGCCTTCCCCTTCATGGATCACTGCCTTGCCGTGGCGAAGGGGCTTGAAGAACTCAGAGAAGCTATGAACTATGCCGAGCAGGGCACCCAAGATGAACAGGTCATAGTGGAGAGTTTTGACCAAACGTGATCCACCTGGAGGAGGAACCGGCAAGCCACTCCAGTATCCCTGCCAAGAAAACTCCATGGACAAAGACAACAGGCATATAAAAGTTATGACGCTGGAAGATGAGCCCCTCAGGTCGGAAGGCGTCCAACATGCTACTGGGGAAGAGCGGAGGGCAAGTACAAGTAGATCCAGAGCTGATGAAGCGGCTGGGCCAAAGCCGAAAGGACGCTCAGTTGCGGATATGCCTGGAAGCGAAAGGAAAGTCCAATGCTGTAAAGAAAAATATTGCATAGGAACCTGGAATGTAAGAACCATGAACATGGGTAAGTTGGAGGTGGTCAAAAATGAGATGGCAAGAATAAATATTGACATCCTGGGCATCAGTGAACTAAAATGGACGGGAATGGGTGAATTCAGTTCGGATGACCATCATATCTACTACTGTGGGCAAGAAACCCGTAAAAGAAATGGAGTGGCCCTCATAGTCAACAAAAGAGTGGCAAAAGCTGTACTGGGATGCAATCTCAAAAATGATAGAATGATCTCGATACGAATCCAAGGCAGACCTTTTAACATCACAGTAATCCAAGTTTATGCACCAACTACTGGTGCTGAAGAAACTGAAATTGACCAATTCTATGAAGACTTACAACACCTTATAGAAGTGACACCAAAGAAGGATGTTCTTCTCATTATAGGGGATTGGAATGCTAAAGTAGGGAGTCAAGAGATAAAAGGAACAACTGGCAAGTTTGGCCTTGGAGATCAAAACGAAGCAGGGCAAAGGCTAATAGAGTTCTGTCAAGAGAACAAGCTGGTCATCACAAACACGCTTTTCCAACAACACAAGAGACGACTCTACACATGGACATCACCAGATGGGCAGCATCGAAATCAGATTGATTATATTCTCTGCAGCCAAAGATGGAGAAGCTCTATACAGTCAGCAAAAACAAGACCTGGAGCTGACTGTGGCTCAGATCATCAGCTTCTTATAGCAAAATTCAAGCTTAAACTGAAGAAAGTAGGAAAAACCACTGGGCCGGTAAGATACAATCTAAGTCAAATCCCTTATGAATACACAGTGGAAGTGAGGAACAGGTTTAAGGATTTAGATTTGGTGGACAGAGTGCCTGAAGAACTATGGATGGAGGCTCGTAACATTATACAGGAGGCAGCAACGAAAACCATCCCAATGAAAAGGAAATGCAAGAAAGCAAAGTGGCTGTCCAATGAGGCCTTACAAATAGCGGGGGAGAGAAGGCAAGCAAAATGCAAGGGAGATCGTGAAACATACAGGAAATTGAATGCAGATTTCCAAATAGCAAGGAGAGACAAGAAGACCTTCTTAAACAAGCAATGCAAAGAAATAGAGGAAAGCAATAGAATGGGAAGAACCAGAGATCTGTTCAAGAAAATTGGAGATATGAAAGGAACATTTCGTACAAAGATTTCCATAATAAAGGACAAAAGTGGAAAGGACCTAACAGAAGCAGAAGACATCAAGAAGAGGTGGCAAGAATACACAGAGGAATTATACCAGAAAGAAACGGATGTCTCATATACCCCAGGTAGTGTGGTTGCTGACCTTGAGCCAGACATCCTGGAGAGTGAAGTCAAATGGGCCTTAGAAAGCACTGCAAATAACAAGGCCAGTGGAAGTGATGGTATTCCAGCTGAACTATTTAAAATTTTAAAAGATGATGCTGTTAAGGTGCTACACTCAATATGCCAGCAAGTTTGGAAAACTCAGCAGTGGCCAGAAGATTGGAGAAGATCAGTCTACATCCCAATCCCAAAGAAGGGCAGTGCCAAAGAATGCTCTAACTATCGCACAATTGCACTAATTTCTCATGCTAGCAAGGTTATGCTTAAAATTCTACAAGGAAGGCTCAAGCAGTATGTGGACCGAGAACTCCCAGAAGTGCAAGCTGGATTTAGAAGAGGCAGAGGAACCAGAGACCAAATTGCAAACATGCGCTGGATTATGGAGAAAGCTAGAGAGTTCCAGAAAGACATTTACTTCTGCTTCATTGACTATGCAAAAGCCTTTGACTGTGTCGACCATGGCAAACTATGGCAAGTTCTTAAAGAAATGGGAGTGCCTGATCACCTCATCTGTCTCCTGAGAAATCTCTATGTGGGACAAGAAGCTACAGTTAGAACTGGATATGGAACAACTGACTGGTTCAAAATTGGGAAAGGAGTACGACAAGGCTGCATTTTGTCTCCCTGCTTATTTAACTTATATGCAGAATTCATCATGCGAAAGGCTGGGCTGGATGAATCCCTAGCCGGAATTAAGATTGCCGGAAGAAATATCAACAACCTCAGATATGCAGATGACACAACCTTGATGGCAGAAAGTGAGGAGGAATTAAAGAACCTTTTATTGAGGGTGAAAGAGGAGAGTGCAAAATATGGTCTGAAGCTCAACATCAAAAAAACGAAGATCATGGCTACTGGTCCCATCACCTCCTGGCAAATAGAAGGGGAAGAAATGGAGGCAGTGAGAGATTTTACTTTCTTGGGCTCCATGATCACTGCAGATGGTGACAGCAGCCACGAAATTAAAAGACGCCTGCTTCTTGGGAGAAGGGCAATGACAGGCCTAGACAGCATCTTGAGAAGTAGAGACATCACCTTGCCAACAAAGGTCTGTATAGTTAAAGCTATGGTTTTCCCAGTAGTGATGTATGGAAGTGAGAGCTGGACCATAAAGAAGGCTGATCGCCGAAGAATTGATGCTTTTGAATTATGGTGCTGGAGGAGACTCTTGAGAGTCCCATGGACTGCAAGAAGATCAAACCTCTCCATTCTGAAGGAAATCAGCCCTGAGTGCTCACTGGAAGGACAGATTGTGAAGCTGAGGCTCCAGTACTTTGGCCACCTCATGAGAAGAGAAGACTCCCTGGAGAAGACCCTGATGTTGGGAAAGATGGAGGGCACAAGGAGAAGGGGGCGACAGAGGACGAGATGGTTGAATAGTGTTTTCGAGGTTACCAGCATGAGTCTGACCAAGCTGCGGGGGGCAGTGGAGGACAGGAGTGCCTGGCGTTCTCTGGTCCATGGGGTCACGAAGAGTCGGACACGACTAAACGACTAAACAACAAAATAATTGCCTTCATTCAGGTCAGCAAAAGGGGCGATTAGTGGGCTGGGAAGCGGAGGGGGGCAGTGGCGGTGGTGGAGGAGCAGAGGAGGAATATCACAAAGGCCTTTCTCTCCGCAGCTGTTCTGGAGAGCGGTTTTTATAGCCTGTTGTTTTCTGCCAAGGAAACGGAGCCCTAACAATGCTCTCGAATCCACACTGAACCGCTATCCCTTGCAGGGAAGCAAAAGGGAGAGTGCGGGAGAACGACACATACCGCAGATAATCTCCGATTCGCAAATGGTTTCGGTGTGAACAGTTCCTATTAAAGCCATGAAGGGAAACCAGCTGTGGATGGCGGCCTGGATCTACTCGCATGGGTGAAGGCTGAAAGGCAAGACCCTTGATTCCTTTGCAAAACAGTTTGTGGAGCTGCTGTGGGACTTGAGCAAAAGGCTCCCTCTATTAAATGGACAACCCTCTTATAAAGGACAACTGCTATAAAAGTTCAATCACATCTTGTGCGTGGGGTCGGTTCCAAGGATTCCACATACAGTCGTACCTTGGTTTTTGAACAGCCTAGTTCTCGAACATTTTGGCTCCTGAACGACTGAAACCCGGAAGTGACTGTTCCAGTTTTTGAATGTTCTTTTGGAAGCCAAACGCCCAGCAGGGCTTCCGCAGCTTCCGATTCCGCTTTGGCTTCCGAACGTTTTGGAAGTCGAACAGACTTCTGGAACAGATTCTGTTCAACTCCCAAGGTACGACTGTATACACAAAAATGCATTTGCTCAGTGCTATTTTTCTAGAAAAAGAGGTGCCAGAGCTCGCCTTCAACGCCTCCCTTGTTCTCTTTTAATTGCAATGATGCCCACCTGAGAGGTGCCGGAACTGAGTTCCAGCGAGTTCTGGCTGGGGGGAAAAACCTTGGATATACTCAAACCCTTGGAGTCAACCCCCACAAACATCTCAAGGCTTCTGGAGGCGGCATGTAGAGATTTTCTTGCCCCACCTCCCCACCCTCAGCAAGGGAAAGAGCTTAAAGACTCCTTTTCTGCTGTGCTTTCCCAGCATGAAAAAAAAAAATCTTTTGAACTCTTTGCCTTACTTGCATTTAACTTGCAGGATTTCAACCAGTGGCCTCCAAACTCATATGGTTGAAATCGTGCAAGCGAAATGCATGTACGATGCATCCATACTGTATCTAATTTGTGCCCACTGTTACCTTTGAAGGATTTCAAACTTTTAAAAATCGAGTCATACCAGCTGATAGCCTTCCAGGTTCAGTTCCTAACCTCAGAGGGTTTGCAGAAGTTAAATCTCAGGCACAAACTACGTGCTACAGGAAACATGTGTACATGCGTGAGATGTGCATGCATGCTTATGCAGGCCATTTTTATTTTGAAGGAAAAACAGCTGGCCAGGCTCTATATCAGCCTTCCAATCAAGAGCAGGGTCCAGCGTTGGGTTTCCTGCCAAAAAATCACCCCCCGCTGCCCCCAAAGGCGCAGTAGAAAGCATATTTAGGGGTCAAATAGCAGTTGGGAGGTGGGCAGGAAATCAGGGGCCCACACAGCTGCATTTCATTCAAAATAAGAGTAGTTAGGTGGCTTTAAAAGTGGGGGGGGGGGAGTTAATATAATGTACTGCTTGCTCCTCAACGTATAATGGGAGCGAGGACACGTTCTCTTTAGTAAAGCACAGAGGTGGGAAGATCTGTAGCTCTCCTCCAGATGTTGACGGACTCCAAATCCCATCGGCTCCAGCCAGCATGGCCAATGGTTTCCTGTCCCTGTAAGCTAATCCCGAGAAACCTGCAGTTAAGATAGAGTTTAATCTTCCCTTTCAGCCCTTCCTCAGCAGGCCAACCAGATGATTTTAAGATCATGTAGCTGCTGGATGATGCAGGTAAGTATATCAGCCATAGGGTAGCGTCATCTGTGTTTGCTGCAGAAAAGGTAGGATAAGCCTTTCTGAACTGTGCAAGTGCTAAAAGTTAGGGTAGCTTGAATGTTTTAAATCCTGTTGCTTTGAATTCACTTAAGGGACGTGGGTGGCGCAAGGGACGTGGGTGGGTTAAACCACAGAGCCTAAGACTTGTTGATAAGAAGGTCGGCGGTTTGAATCCCCGTGACGGGGTGAGCTCCCGTTGCTCGGTCCCTGCTCCTGCCAACCTAGCAGTTCGAAAGCACGTCAAAGTGCAAGTAGATAAATAGGTAAATTCTGGCGGGAAGGTAAATGGCGTTTCTGTGCGCTGCTCTGGTTCTCCAGAAGCGGCTCAGTCATGCTGGCCACATGACCCAGAAGCTGTACGCCAGCTCCCTCGGCCAGTAAAGCGAGATGAGAGCCGCAACCCCAGAGTCGGCCATGACTGGACCTAAAGTTTTTAATATGTGACATTTTAGTGTATTTTTCATCTCTGTTGGAAGCCACCCAGAGTGGCTGGGGAAACCCAGCCAGATGGGCGGGGTACAAATAATAAATTATTATTATTATTATTATTAATGGTCAGGGGTCCCTTTACATTTACCTTTTTATTCCCAACTTATTGGTTTGATGATCCTTTAGCTCCCCCCTTGTTTGTTTGTTTGTTTGTTTACACATTAGTGTTTTGCACTTCTATTGTAATGCCCTTCAGCCATCATCATCATCATCATCATTTATTTATAGCCCACCCATCTGGCTGGGTTTCCCCAGCCACTCTGGGAAGCTCCCAACAAAAAATTAAAAACACACTAAAACATCAAACATTAAAAACTTCCCTAAACGGGGCTGCCTTCAGGTATCTTCTAAAAGTCAGATAGTTGTTAGATGGTAGATCTTGAACAAGGCATGTATAATTTGTGACACTGTCTGCCTTTTTAAACATATACCACCTAAGGTGTCTTACTCCTCCATCCCCATTCTTCCAGTGGCACATTTTGATATTTGAATACCTGAAAAGCCACCTCCTTCCTTCCCTACAGACTCTTTTGGGTGCTGAAATTGGCAGAATTGGCCCTCAGAGGCTGGGGGGGGGGCACAGACAGGGCCTTCCCTGTGGTTGCCCCTAAGTTGTGCAGCTCCCTCCCCACAGAGGTATGCCTGGCACCTTCATTGCACAGCTTCCGGAAAATGCTGAAGACTCACCCCTTTACCTCAGGAATTTTTTTTGTTTTGACTATGGCAGACCAACACGGCTACCTATCTGTAACCCTTTACCTCAGTTTCTGGCACTTGCAGTGCAAATCTATAGGAACCATCTTATTTTTATAATTTTAATTTGTTTTAAGCTGCTTTTAACATTGTGCTTTAATGTTGTAACACACCCTGGGACCTTAGGGTAGAGGATGGAAAACAAACAAACAAACAAACATTTCCCACTGCCATTAACTTACAAGAACAAATACTTCCTACTGCGACTAACTTACAAATATGTTTAAAACAGATGGCTCTCCCCATCCCAATAATCCTGTGCACTGTAGTTTTCTAAGGGTGCTGGGAATTGTAGTTTTGTGTGGAATAAACTACATTGACCAGTATTGTTTTGTGGGGAGGGTAGCATTCTGCTTTAAATGTATGATGTGCATATAACAAAAGTAAATTTAGCCTGGAGTAGGGACACCTGGATAAACCTATGAGATGCTGCCGTTTCTTAAGATTTCACCCCCATAAAACGCTGCTTCTTTTTTTGAGCTTAAGAAATACAGCGTATTTCTCTTCTTCCTACAGTCCCTGCCCCACCCCCACACCAATCTCTTGGTAGTCCCAAGCAGAGAGCAATTGTGTGCTTTTGGCTAAAAACACAGCATTTGAGAAACCAGATCTTGCTCCAATATAAAGGGAAAACTCCTGGATCATTTTTGGAAGTTGTACAGACAAAGGAAGCCCATCTCTTGGGGAGCTGGATTACCAAATGCATTCAGGGCCTCTTGCAGAAATAAATCTGGTGTTGTTCAGCTCAGTCTTCCCAAGCGGACTGCTCTTTGTGGGTTTGAGGAGGGGAGGGGGAATGCCAGGGGGGTAGCCTGGAAATGTAAATGGTTTTATTTAAGAGCAAAACGCAGAGAATGGTCCATTTGATAGACGATGCCTTTAAGAACCAGTAAAAGGAAACATTAAAAGAAATTATAGTAAAGCTATAGGAGATTTTTGAAGTGGCTTTTTCAGATGTATTGCTTTCTTTCAGATACAGGCATTTTCTTTGCCTCGAAATCAAACGGGTTCTTCACGTTTTTTGAAACATCGCAAAACCTGCAAGGCCTGTTTGACCAGCAATGATCCAAGTCCATTTCAAACTAATGAAACAAACCAACACCAACAGCCTAACTCAGTATAAAGCAGCTACCTCTGTTCCTATGTTCCTCACTATGATGTGATGGATTGAGCTTCTATTCAAATCCGCCATTCTTTTTCTAAATTTGCATTAACACATTAAAATATGAAAATCACATGCAAATCTGTGTCTTCAACACAAAGGGCTGATAGTTGTTTTCATTGTTTATTATCAATTTTATTTTTTGTTGTTTATAATGAGGTTAACTGCCCTGGGACGTTTGGTGAAAAGCAGGTCATATAGACGCTAAACAAGATAAATAAAGATAAGCGGCTACCCTAACTTTAGCACCGCTCCCCCTATACCTGAGAAAACTCCCTCCCCTCCCAATTGTACACAGAAATACTGAATTTCTGAAGGCATTCTGAGAGCCCTTTTGCCTAAATGGTGGGATTTAAATGCCTTAAAGAAACAAACAAAGGGGGAACAAGGAAAAAAATGAGGTAAACCTCCTTGGAATTCCTGCCAAATGCACATTCTCAGCTTGTCATTACTGACGTTCAACAAATGAAAAAGAAAGGAAATGAATGAATGTGAGAATCGGCATGGCCAGCAAGGGGTTACTTGATCCCAGACCAGCTCCCTTTCCCATATAGCTTGCACCCTTTGAATTGTATCTCTGTGGTGTTGTTTTTTAAAGAAGGCTTTCTAAAAAGAAACGAGAGCTGAAAAATTCAGAGAGAAGGCCTAGTTCGTTTCAGGAGCCAGGAGTCTCATCTCACCTCCTTTGGTGGGGAACCAAACAAACTACAATTCCCAGAATGCTTTGGGAGAAGCCACGGCAGTTGAAGCTGTTTTGTGTAACCAAGGAAGCAGACAAATCCTTCACAGCAGAGAGCCAGGGAGAGACGAAAATGAACCAGACACAAAGTTTGCTGATAGACGGCCTCACTCAGACCAAGCATGTTGCCAACGCCGCTCTCATCAGAATAGTGGACGGCAACATCCTGGCAACGACTCCGGGCTTCAACATCCAAAGCCAAGCCCTGGTCTTCCTCCAAGCCTTTTTTAAGGAGCTGCTCCAAGTCAGAAGGGACGGGCTTTACTTCAAAGACCGGTACTACAAGTGTGTCAGAGCAGACGACCACTCCATCTACCTCAAAGGGAAAGACAACGGGGTGATTTTAGCCAAAACTGGGACCTTCATCGTGGTCGGCACTTACGCCCAAGGCATGTACCCCAGCGTGTGTGTGGAAGCCGTGGAGAAGCTGGCAGACTACTTCAGAGCAAAGGGAAACTGAAAAGGCTGTGGAGATGAAGCCATTTTACTCGGAGACCCAGCCCAGCCCAGCCCAGCAAGAGAACCGATCGCTATCGGCAAGAGAGGGCAGCTGATGCAAGGACCACAAATCCTTTTCACAAGCATCCTACTTGTGGGGTTGGAGGGGAGAAAAATTAAATGCACGAGAAGTAAAATCTTTATGCTTGATTGATATATGTGTATAGTTTCAGGTTCTCCCTGGCCTGAAGCCTTGATTGGCTGCAATTCCTGGCTGGGGAAGTTGTGGCCCTCTCTGTCTGGCCCTTAAAGACTTTCCACACTCCAGGCCATGCCTTGACCCCAGGACACAACCACCAGCAGCCCTGCTCCCAACCCTCTCTCAAGTGTTGGGATAGTGGTTCTTGCTTTCCTGGGTGGAGGGGTGTAGACAGTGTTAGAAATTCCCCAGGTGCCAGGTACATTTTGTGACTGGCGCGAGTCTAGTTGTGACCACATGAAGCTCTCTGAATGTCAGGCTGGTGACTGACAACTGACGGCCTCCAGCTTTCTTAAGCAGGTAAGCAAAAGAGCTTATTTACTGCATTTATATCCCACCTTTTCCTCTAAGGAGTACACGGTTCACTCCTTGGTTAAATCCTACAATGACCCTGTGAGGGAAGTTACGAGGCTGTGAATGATTCCAAGGTCACCCAGTGAGCTTCCTGACTGAGTGGGGATTTGAACCCTGATCTCCCAGGTCCTAGTCCGGCACTCTAACCACTACACCACACTTCCTAGAGTCCTTCTGCTATGGGGCAGCTCTATAAATTAAGCAGGTAAATAAATATGGGGAAAGCAAAATGTTACTTGGAGAAGGATCTGAACTATTTCCCTTGAAGCCTGAATGTGATTTATTCTGGGTTGTTTAATTTGATGTTTTAATGTGTTATAAACTGCTTTGAGATTTCCCCCCCTTTAAAATATAAAGAGGTATAGAAATGAAAATCATCATCTTCAATTTCATTGGGGGGGGAATGGCACCTAGACATTCCATTGTGGCAACCGTAACCCAGGTTTAAGGTACCATTTGATGATTAGCTTATATATCCAAGTTTCTGACACTGGTGTGGGCACAGAAATTTGGGGTAGACTGGAAGGTGTACTACAGAACAAAGGTAAGAGTCATCATATCCATTGCTCCACCAATCTTTATCTCTGGGCCCACACACTTTTGACTCTGAGCATGCCCACCACTGGCATGTGAACCCCAAAAGATTCCCCATGAGGGAATGTAGCCCTCGGGGCTAAATATTTACCCCTCTGTTCTAGAACATTCTGTGTAAGAGATTGGCAAGGTATATATAACTTGATTCAGTTCTCCTTTAAAAGCAAACTGATCTAATTTATACTTACTGTTTTGTATTATTTCTACAATTTATATACCGCTTATATATTTTTTAAAAAAACAAAACTCTAAGCGGATTACAAAACAGATCAAAACATCAAAATAAAAAGTAATAATGATGGAAGTCCGTCAATGATGATGATGGGCTTGGTGCTTCTGGCAACAATGACTGGGACAAATCTGTAGTTTTTTAAGGGTTCTATCTTATGTCATAAATAGGTCATCTAGTGATCCTCTCTCTGGAAAAGAAACATTTCACCACTTCTCCTTCCTTGTACCCATATGGCTTATTTCTCCAAATTGTACACCTGTGCATGTGTATGGTGTTAAAAAAAAGAGATTGATGAAATTCAGAACTTATCAGAAGTTAGGGGAAACGCAACTCAGTCAGCTAGATTCAATCAGCTGGGAGGCACGATGTTCTGAATCGGTCCAGGAACCCACCTGTCACCCCTGGCCCTAACAGTTCCCCTACAAAAAAAATTCATTGCATGCTACTGCCTGCAACCCTAGAAAGCTGCTGCCAGCCAGCGTTAACAATACTGAGATGGAAATCTCAGTGGTCTGCCTTGGTCTAAGGATGATTCCTATGCGCCTAAATCAGAATGCATTACACAACTTTTTTTTAACAATGTGAGTCGTAGGGACAGAGTTTCTACACTGCGACAGAATCGCAGCATGCAAACTGCCCTTCCCGTTATCAGCCAGGCGGAGGGGGTAATTTTGTTTCCCGGATTTGCAGCGTTCCGTTTGAAGAAAAGAAAACTTGGGTCTAAAGACGGGAGAAGAGAGAGATGACGTCTGATATTAGCAAAAGTAAAACAAGGTTGTCATTTTCTGGCTGCCCTCAAATTGGCGCCAAGTTTCCCGGGTTGGTGGGGGACACACATTTGCCTCCCAGGAGAGGGTCCCTGGGCTTTGAACTTTGAAGCGTATGAGAGGAGGGGAAAGAGGCTAGTTGGAGGTGCCAGCATCATCTTGGATTGAAATCAATCAGACTGATGCATGATTGCAATAACTAGCCCACATCACCTCTGCGCTGCCCCTTTCCATATGGTCTTTATATCAGGATTCCGCAGGCTGGGTGGCTCATTTCCTGCTGCAGCTAAAAAAATCCCCCTCGCTCCAAAAAGAGAGAAAGAAAACAAAGCAAAGCGAGACTGATCGTCCAGCAGAACTGTTTGACTAAAGTCCCTCCAAAGCTGAAGCAACAGCTCCGATTAAGTTCTTTGTTATCTTATCAACTTAGCTAGATGCAGAGAGAAGCCCAAACAAGGCAGGAATTAACTTAAGACTCACTCCAAATGTCAGGGAATCTGACATGTTCCATCACTTGGGGTTTACCTGAGACTTCTTTGGGCCTAGGGAGACATAGGAATAAAACCAGAAAGCACTGGAGGCCTCAGAACAGAAGCATACCCTCCAACATTTCTCCTCTCCAATGAAAACAGGGACAACCGATTCTATTAGTATTAGTATTAGTATTATTAGTATTAGTATTAGTACAGTGGACACTCGGGTTGTGAACGTGATCCGTGCAGGATGCATGTTCGCAACCCGAAGTGTTTGCAACCCGCAGCAGCACGTCTACGCATGCGGGGGTTGCGATCCAGTGCTTCTGCGCATGCGCCTTCTGCACATGTGCAACCGCCAAAACCTGGAACTAACCTGTTCCAGTACTTCCGGGTTTCGGTGGGTCTGTAACCCAAAAAAACACAACCTGAAGCATCTGTAATCCGAGGTATGACTGTATTAGTATTAGTATCACCCTGCCCATCTGACTGGGTTGCCCCAGTCATTCTGGGCTACTTCCAACATATATAAAAACATAACAAAACATTACACATTAAAATTCCCTGTACAGGCCTGCCTTCAGATGTCTTCTAAAGGTTGTGGAGTTACTTACATCCTTGGCTCAGGGGTCGCATAACTACATACGCTCCAACATTTCTCTGATGGAAATGTGGACGTTCTAAGGACATTCCAGATCAAATCAGAAACCAGTACAGCTTCTGTAATTCTGGGACTGTCCCCAGAAAATAGGAACACTTGGAAGTTTGCAGTAGCCAGACCCAAATTAGTGATTTAATCACTGCTTGGGGCCTGCACAAGACATTCTGCTGCCCGGAATGAAGATGGTGTCCCCACCAGAGAGCGGCTGCACTGGCAACTGAATCTTGCAGCAACTCTGGTGATGGCATAGAGCCCTCTGCTGCACCTGAGAGTTGCAGTCCAGCTTAGGGAGTTTAGGGTCAACCCTTGATGTTGGACCATATCAGGTGAGCAAGTGTTCAAAGTTCAAGGACACATTCCAGCCAAGGAAGGTGTGAAGCAGGGCCTGGTGAGGGTGGCCTGGGAAAGGGCCTTCTCTGTGGCAGCCCCTCAGTTGTGAAACTCCCATGCCACCTTCATTATACAGCTTCTGGCAAATTCTGAAGAGACGCCTCTTCGCCCTACCCTTTCAACGCTTGAGGTGTGTATTTTTAGGACTCGCCCTATTTCTCTAATTGAAAGACGTTTTAAACTGTTTTTAATATTTAGTTGCATGGTTGTGCTTTAATGTCGTAACCTGCCCTGGGACCCAATAATAGATCATAAATAATTCCACTCAGAACATATCAGAAGCATTACATCTCATGCAGGGAAGCCTGCGGTTCGGATGAGAGGATCCCAGACGGTGCTTCCCGGGGAGCACAAACGGTCTCCAAGTTCCCCACGTAAACACAGCCGTGGAGCATATCAAATGACAGGCAGCCCGTGAAGAAGGCAAGCCGTTTTCTTCCAAAAGATAAAATCTAAAAGCGAAGATTTAAAGCCCGCAATATTGCACAGCGGAGTTTAGCTAGCTGCCAGCAAGACTTCCTCGCAGGCTGGAGACCTTCCTCGTCGGCTGCCTGGTTAAGAGTTAAAATTCCTCAGATAATTCTAATTTAAACAATCTGTAGCCATCAGCACTAAGGAGGTGCCCACCAGCTGGTGATGGTTAAGTG
Source organism: Podarcis cretensis (assembly GCF_951804945.1). Classification (NCBI taxonomy): domain Eukaryota; kingdom Metazoa; phylum Chordata; class Lepidosauria; order Squamata; family Lacertidae; genus Podarcis; species Podarcis cretensis. Next base: position 13,003,126 of record NC_137185.1, read on the forward strand.
GTTCCTTTTTTTTTTTCTCTTCCAGAAACCTGAACCTATTAGCAAAGGGTCAAGACGTTCTGTTATACTCCGTAGCAAGTTTCAACAATGGTTGAAACCCTCTCGTAGAATGCAAGAGTCTTCCAGGGATGGGGAGAGAGAGAAGATTTCATTTCAAGAGAAGGTTGGGAAAGGAACTCCCACAGATCTGTATTTCCATATTTGAACAGTGCAACTGGAAGATCCTGCAAACTCAGGGTATGGGGGGACGGGAAGGAAGCTCTACACACTTTCATTCACAGATGCTTACCTTCCTCGCAGTTCCTTCCCGTGAAGCCAGGACAGCATCGCCATTCCAGGGCAGTCAGTGTTCTGTAGGAGATCTTGTACATGGGTCTGATGAGAGTCCTGTAACTAACACAAGCAAGAGGTCACGCAGACGGCTCTGCCCCAAACCTGCCAACCTTGCAAATATCAAAAGCTGCACATTTGCAAGTAAGCTCAGGTATTCTTCTAATGCAAGGCTGACACAGCACAAAACACAAAACACTCACCCACACTTCCCACTGGTCCTAGGCCTAGGAAGCATGGGTCCATGCAGTTTCCTACTTGTCCTGCTCCTTTTCCAGGGAAAATCCACTCTTTAGTGCTAAATAAGAGCAGAAGCTTCCCAGGCTTTGGGGAGGAGGGTCAGGCTTCAATATTCTTAATTTACCCTGAACATTTAGTGGACAGTCTAATCCATCGACTGCACACCACTGCTGTTTATTCTGACAGACTGTGTGCTAAAAAACAGTTTTCCCCAAGGGGAAAGTGGAAGTTTGGGACAAGAGGAAGTGTGGATGAACTCTAACAAGGGTACAGACTCCTAGGTAAGCGAGTACAGGTGCAGCCTCACTGCAGTTTCATGGGAACATAAGACAAGGCCATGCTTTCTCCCTCTTCCATGTGACAGCCCTCTAGATATTTGAAGATGGCTGTCCTATCGCCTCTCAGTCTTCTCTCCTCCAAGCTAAACCTGCCTAATTCCCTCAACTGTCAACACACACAAATGGACTCAAAAGCGCCCCAGATGAGCCTGTCAACTTTCTGCCGGCACAATCGAGAAAGGAGACTTGCAAGTTGGATCCCAGTCTACAAGGGAATTGTGTACTCAAATGGCTTCTTTGCAAAACTGATATGCATTGCAGGGCAAATGCTTTAAACACACAGGAGGAAGACATTTCCTGTGTACTCCATTTGGGTCCCAGGATGCTATAAGCCATATCTCTACCCCTCCCCAATCCCCCCCCCCAAAAAAAATATTGTCCTGACCAGTTTCCGGTCTTGAAAGTGTACTTGTTTCTGAAGAATTAGCCTTTGGTGCCAAATGTGGAATCTGATGTTCTGCATTTGGAATCGTTGCATGCTTGAAATCCTCTTAAAACAAACAACTCTCCCCACCCCCAAAAAAGTGAAGTTCAAACATTCCAGCCGTGACTATTTATCAGTGACAGTTTCGATTTCTTGGTCCCTGGTGATTCCTTGCCCTTACCTTTGCCTTGTTAAAATGCCTTGTTAAAATCAGTATGAGTTGCTAGATGCTAACCTATAGCTATCTGGTTAGCCTCTACGAGAACTGGAAAATGGATTTTAGCTGTGATTCCTGCATTGCAAAGGGTTGTACTAGAATAACTAGATGACCCTTTGGGTCTCTTCCAATTCTATGATTCTGCTTTTTAACATGTTGGGAGGGCAGACAGAAAAGAACACTGCCCCCCCCCTCACAGAAAAAGAAGAAATCATAATCTGATCCAAGCTTGCACATACCATCCCCAACAACCACCTTGGCACACCTTGGTAAAAGCTGGAGGCTGATCCTAACACTAGCTTGCCTAATACCCTCTTAAAGCCATCTAAACCCATCATCTCAGCATTGTGTGGCCAGTGAAATTTGCAGAGTTAATTATCTGTTGCCTGAAAAAGCACTTCCTTCTGTCAGTCCAGTAAACCGATTGCCAAACAGTTCCACTGGGTGAAACAGAGTTTATCCTTTATCCTTCCCTTTAAGTCGTCTTCTGTTTCATGACAAAAAAGCCCCAAGTGTTTCATCCTCCCTTTATCAGAAAGATGGATCAGTTCCTTAATTATTATTTTTTAAAAAATCATAGACTCATGAGAGTTTGAAGTGGCCTCAAAAGTCATCTAGCCTAAGCCCGCCCACTTCCGATACAGCCTATTCAAGATCGTGCACCGTCCTTAAAAGCTCTTCCAAATGCCCAACTGAAATGCCCTTCCTTGCAATTTGGACTCTGGAGCAAAAGAAAGAAAATTTGCTCCATCATCTATTTCGCAGCGGCTATTGTGTGGCCTCTTGATCATTTCCCCTGCTTGGCCCATTGTGTTTGCCCTGTCTGCACCTTCTCCTTTTTAACTCTGTGTCCTTCTTTCCTTGCCTGCTGCCTCCAGATGTTTTGGATGCCTACTCCCACCATCCCTGAATCTCAATCTTTAGCTGCAATCCCTGCCTTGCAGGGCATTAAGACTAGATGACCCCTGAGGCCCTTTCCAACTCTACAGTTCTGTGATTCTATGATGCGGCATGTACACTCAACATGCCATGTCGGGCCTGCTTTCTTATCCACTTCCACAGCGCACAGGTAAACTGTGGCATTCATTCCCACAGGATGGGGCGAGGACCCACCCACCATCTTGAATGGCTTTAAAATCAGACAAATCTGTGCCTGTCAGTGGGTACCGTCAGGGCTGGAGTCAGACACTGGTCAGAATGAAAGACGTGGGGCTCCATTGTCAGTGCAGTTAACTCTGTATTCTGCCGGGTTTCATAAATGGAGAGAGCGCTGCTGCTTGTGGGCTTCCAGTGTGAGAATGGCCTTTACTAAAGGTAAAGGTACCCCTGACAGTTAGGTCCAGTCGTGGACGACTCTGGGGTTGCGGCACTCATCTCGCTTTACTGGCCAAGGGAGCCAGCGTTTGTCCACAAACAGCTTCCGGGTCATGTGGCCAGCATGACTAAGCTGCTTCTGGCGAACCAGAGCAGCGCACGGAAACACCGTTTACCTTCCTGCCAGAGTGGTACCTATTTATCTACTTGCACTTCGTACTTTCAAATTGCTAGGTTGGCAGGAGCAGGGACCGAGCAATGGGAGCTCACCCTGTCGCAGGGATTCGAACCGCTGGCCTTCTGATTGGCAAGCCCTAGGCTGTGTGGTTTATTTTTTTTTATATAATAATTTTTATTCGTTTTTCAAACAGATAACAAAAGTACCACAAAACAACATAATTTCCAACTGATCGTTTCATACCCTTCTTTCTTTTGACTTCCCCATACCTCCCCATCCCTGCATTCTTGTTTAGTGATTCTTTAGCAAGCCTTAGGTCCATTATCTTAATTCCCTTTCATAAAAGTTCCTTTAGTTTTTTTTGATTACTGCTGCAATTTCTTTACCTCTTACCCCCTGACATCTTAACATTCGTCAATTTTACAATTGTTCTTGAGATATATTTTAAATTTCTTCCAGTCCTCTTCCACTGTCTCTTTCCCCTGGTCACGGATTCTGCCCGTCATCTCGGCCAGTCCCATAAAGTCAATCACCTTTGTTTGCCATTCTTCCAGAGTAGGTAGTTCTTGCGTCTTCCAATACTTTGCCAGTAGAATTCTTGCTGCTGTGGTGGCATACATAAAGAAAATCCTATCCTTCTTTAGCACCAATTGGCCAACCATGCCCAAGAGAAAAGCCTCTGGTTTCTTAGGAAAAGTCCACCTAAGGACCTTCTTAATTTCATTATAGATCATTTCCCAGAAAGCTTTAATCTTTGGGCAGGTCCACCAAAGGTGGTAAAAAGTGCCTTCAGTCTCATTACATTTCCAACACTTATTGTTAGGCAAATGATAAATTTTTGCAAGCTTGACTGGGGTCATGTACCACCGATAGATCATTTTCATAATATTTTCTTTTAAAGCATTACATGCAGTAAATTTGATACCGGTGGTCCATAACTGTTCCCAGTCAGCAAACATAATATCATGACCGATATCTTGTGCCCATTTAATCATAGCTGATTTCACCGTTTCATCCTGTGTATTCCATTTCAACAGCAAGTTATACATTTTTGATAAATTCTTAGTATTGGGTTCCAACAGTTCTGTTTCTAATTTTGACTTCTCTTTCTGAAATCCTATTTTTCTGTCCTGTTTAAATGTCTCATTTATCTGATGATAATGCAACCAATCTCGAACCTTAGGCTTTAGTTTCTCATAACTCTGAAGTTTCACCCTTTCACCATCATATTCTAAAATTTCATGATATTTTGGCCATTTAGAGTCCATATTAAGCTTTTTTACTTCCCTAGCTTCCATTGGTGACACCCACCTAGGGGTTTTACTTTCCAGCAGATCTTTATATCTAATCCAAACGTTATACAATGCTTTCCTCACAATATGGTTTTTAAAACTTTTGTACACCTTTACCTTGTCTAGGCTGTGTGGTTTAGACCTGAACTAGCAGGCCTGAACTAGCAGGTATTTTTATACACTCTTAACTTCTTCACTCCCTTCAGAACCACTTTTTTATTATTACTACTATAATTAATTTATTAATTGCCTTCCAAACCACCATCTCAAGGCAATTTGCGTATAAGATGATCAAAAATGGGGGGGGCGGGGTCAACCAATACATTGAAAACAAAAACTAAAACCTTAACAAGTGGACACTTGTAGTAAAGATGCCTTTATCCAGTTGGGAAAGACCGTCAAAACAACAAAGTCTCCAACTGTTTCCAGAAAGTGCAGCTAGGGAGCGACTATCATATCTCGACAGGGATGCGATTCCACAGGACAGGGGCAGCCACCCTGAAGGCCCTGCTCTGAGCTCCTGCAGAGAGGGCTTCTGAGATCTTTGCAGGAGAAACTCTCCCACAGACTGCAGTGATCTGGTGGGTGTACAAGGCAGTCTCTCAACTACTTGGGTCCTTCTCTGTGATGGCGAGCAGCCTGCCCCTACAACCCTGAGCAGAAAATCCAGCATTCCAACCAAGCCAGGAGAACTTATTCAGACAGCGGTTACCTCACTAAGTTGGCACAAGGTCCCGGCCACCGGCAGCTTTGATAAACCCTCTGGATCACAGTCTCCGAGCCATTCTGCACCTGGCAGGAAACAGTCCGGGTGACCGTGTGTTGACACCAGTGCCTGCAGAGAGGAACAGAAGGCAAACTCGATGTCATTAAGGCCAAATCGCTGACTGCTGCAAATCAAGAAGGTGGAATAACTAGCACAGAACAGAGGGGGACTAGATATTATTAAAAATTCCAGTACTGGCTGGTCCACTAGGGCTGCTGCTAGGACACAGCCCTCCCAAGGAGTCCAGCGCAGAGACCATAGCTAAGCCACAGCCGTCCCCGCACTGCCAGAACGCATGGCTCCTGAAATAGTTTGGACCCCTTTAAGAGCAGAGGCTCCGCCCATTAGGGAGGAGCTAGATGCTCAAAGGAAGCTGGAGGTCCAATTTAAGGCTCTGCCTAAGTTTTCTGGTTGTTAGAACGACATTCAAGCCTGCCAGTGTAGGTTTCCCTTGGGGCTGTCCAAGGTGCTACCTTACCATGCTTTTCACTGCAAGAAGTGGGGAAGCAAGCAGAGGGCATTCTCTCTCTCTCTTTCTCTCTCTGCAGTGCTTTTTATTAGTTTCATACTACTACTACTAATAATAATTTATTATTTATACCCCGCCCATCTGGCTGGGTCCCCCCAGCCACTCTGGGCAGCTTCCAACAAAACACTAAAATACAATAACCTATTAAACATTAAAAGCTTCCCTAAACAGGGCTGCCTTTAGATGTCTTCTAAAAGTTTGGTAGTTATTTTTCTCTTTGACATCTGGTGGCAGGGCGTTCCACAGGGCAGGTGCCACTACCGAGAAGGCCCTCTGCCTGGTTCCCTGTAACTTGGCTTCTCGCAGGGAGGGAACCGCCAGAAGGCCCTTGGCGCTGGACCTCAGTGTCTGGGCAGAACGATGGGGGTGGAGACGCTCCTTCAGGTATACTGGGCCGAGGCCATTTAGGGCTTTAAAGGTCAGCACCAATTCTTTGAATTGTGCTCGGAAACGTACTGGGAGCCAGTGCAGGTCTTTCAAGACCGGTGTTATATGGTCTTGGGGGCCGCTCCCAGTCACCAGTCTAGCTGCCGCATTAGATATTACAAGTATTCCATTCATCTTCAAAACAACACAAGGTACACAAAATACAAAAAAAAAAAAGAGAGATCATGAAGAAACACCCATAGTTAATGGTTCAAAACCATATGTCTCCAGGATTTTACATCATGATTAGATAGTCTTCTACTTTTTAAAGGTGACTTCCATCTACCTCACTGCGGGTCTTTTCCCCCCTTTTTTCAGGCAGAGGGCCTTCTCAGTAGTGGCACCCACCCTGTGGAATGCCCTCCCATCAAAGAGATAAATTACACAACCTTCTGTAGACACCTGAAGGCAGCCCTGTATCAGGAAGGTTTTAATGTATGGTGTTTTACTGTGTTCTGTTGGAAGCCACCCAGAGTGGCTGGGGCAACCCAGTCAGATGGGTCGGGTACAAATAATAAAATTATTATTGTTGTTGCTGCTGTTGTTGTTATTAAAGGTGTCACATGTTCTCATCCTGAAGGCCCCCTCAGCAATCTGGCTGCCACATTCTGCACCAGCTGGAGCTTCTGAACCAGGTCAAAGGGCAGCCCCACAAAGACTGCATTTGGGAAACAAGCTTGTTTCAGCTCTCCCTGGAAATAGGATGAGCATCCAAATAAATATAATGTTGGCCAGCCCCTGTTTAGATGCTAGAGAATGCACAGAGCTACTGGGAGGAAACCACAGAACCGACGTCTAGCACTACCTCTACTGAGAGGGTAGCTATCATTTTTGTGCCAATGGACCTGGAGGAAAGGAAACAAGGTGGAACGTCATCTAAGCAGAATTAAACTCCATGAAAAGATTTACCGCTGGAGGGGACGGCACTCAAGCATTGTTTACATTGCCCTATGCACTTCAAAGCCTGCATCCCAGGATGAAGGATTTCCTAGCAATAAAGCAAGCCACCTAATTAAAAAGCTCTTCTCAGTCTGTCAGATGCACCCTCTAATCTTTAGGGGAGTAACATGGTTTTGACCAGACAGAGCTGTAATTTTAAGACTAAGAGAGAGGCTTTTTTTTTTTTAACAACAACAACTTTCAAGTGAATAATGGAGTCTGCTGAATTTTCACAAAACACATGGAAGAAGCGTCCTTTATGTTAGATTTTTGTGTGCCCCAGATGTTCCTGTGTGATTCTGAGAGTCTTATCTAGGCACACTCGCAAACCTGAATGCTTCCGGTCAGACCTGGAGTTCAGGCAACCCTAATCAATGTCCAGGATTCCAAGGAGCCATGGATATGGAAGTTCCCATGACTCTCAGGGTCTGTGCATGATACCATGGTTCCCTACCTACCTATGGCCTGATTTTTGCATCCTGGTAAGTTAGAGGGAAAGAGCGGGATTTCACAGTGGAGTCTCAACGTGCAGCCTATCCAATTTTGGACCTGTATTGTTTTTCAATATCTGGAGTGTGCTTGGCATACCTTCTTGGGGTTCTTTAAACCAGACAGCCTTACAGATAGAAAACCCCTTCACAGAGAGAACTTGTCCTTTGCATAGTAGGACACAACTCACAGTCGTACTATCAGGAGCAGTGTAGACTTAACGCATTATAAGCAAGTATTCTTCATGCACTTGTGATTCTGGCATACCCGACAAAACAACAACAGGTAGACTGCCACTGTGTAGAGAAAATGAGACTGTTTAATTCAGCTAAGATCTACTCAAATCTTTGTTGTGTCATCTCACCTCAAAAAGGATATTGAAGAGTTCAAAAAGGTTGAGAAAAGAGCAGCTCAAACGATAAAGGGAATGAAGTGACAGTCCTATGAGGAAAGATTGCAGGTGTCGACGACTTCTTAGTTTAGAGAAAAGACAAGAAAGAGATGACATGATAAAAGTTTATAAAATGATGTATGGCATGGAGAAAGTGGATAGAGAAAATGTTTCTCCTTCTCTCATAACACTAGGACTGTGCTGGGCCCGGGGGTAACCCATGAAACACGGTCCAGGTCCAGTCCAGAATCCGAAGGTTCCACTGGAAGTCAGTCCGACAGGGCCAAGGCAGGACACGAGGCAGGAAACCAGGCAAGGATAGGTACAGGATCTCAGGCAGGATCTAGCATACAGCAATGTTGTTCCCTGGAGTGGGATCCCACAGCCTTTTATCTTTGTCGGGGTAGTGTCCAGTCCTGATCCCCCAGTGACTCACCTCCCTGTTTCGCCCGAAGGCAAGCACTCCTTCTGTGAGTACTCAGGTCTCTCCTTCTCTCAGACCTTAGTCTCTGCAGCTCGGGAGACGTCGGTGGGTTACTGGACCCAGGGGCCTCCCCTGACCCAACCTGTAGTGGAGCAGGTGTCAGAGGTGGCCCAGCTGAAGGCAACAAGGTAATCCCTACATCTGGAGCCAGGGCAGGCTCAGGACCCTAACTCGGCCCAACTGGCGTTTGTTGCAGGGGAACCTGTGCAGACAGGGACTCTTCAGGATCAGGCCCCAGACTTGGTTCAGATGATGCCTGAGGCGGACCGCGTCTCCTCTGGTTCCGAGTCCAAGCCCAAGTCCCAGGTCATCACAAGGACTTGTGGACATCCAAAGAAGTTAAAATGATTCGGGACAAGTTAAAAAAAAGGGACTTCTTCATGAAGCGCATAGTTAAACTATAGAACTCCCTCCCACAGGAGACAGGGATGGTCACCAACTTGAATGGTTTTAAAAGCCAGATTAGACAGATTCATGGAGGATAAGGCTACTGGCGGCTCTTAGCCCTGACGGCTATGCTCTAACCTCCACAGTTGGAGGCAATAATGCTTCTGAATACCAGCGGCTGGAAACCCCGGGAGGCCAGAGAGTGCTCTTTAGCTTGAATCCTGCTTGCATGTTTCCCACAGGCATCTGTGAGAACAGAATGGCGGACGATATGGACCACCGGCCTGACCTAGCAGGCTCTTCCTATGTTCTTATACAGTGGTACCTCAGGTTACATACGCTTCAGGTTAAATACGCTTCAGGTTACAGACTCCGCTAACCCAGAAATAGTGCTTCAGGTTAAGAACTTTGCTTCAGGATGAGAACAGAAATCGTGCTCCGGAGGTGCGGCGGCAGCAGGAGACCCCATTAGCTAAAGTGGTGCTTCAGGTTAAGAACAGTTTCAGGTTAAGAACGGACCTCCGGCTTGGAAATAACGAAAAGGGTAAAATACCTGGGGATAAACTTAACGTCTAAGAATGTGAACTTATTTAAGGATAATTATGAAAAATGTTGGTTAGAAGTAAAGAAAGATCTGGAAATATGGTCAAGGCTGAAACTTTCCTTGTTAGGCCGAATTGCTACTATTAAGATGAATGTATTGCCTAGAATGCTATTTTTATTTCAGACGCTGCAGATTTTGGACAAGATGGACTGTTTCAAGAAGTGGCAGAAAGACATATCAAAATTTGTCTGGCAGGGCAAAAAGCCCAGAATAAAATTCAAGATTTTAACTGATGCAAAGGACAGAGGGGGGTTTGCCCTGCCGGACTTAAGACTTTATTATGAATCGGCAGCTTTCTGCTGGTTGAAACACTGGCTACTTCTTGAGAACACGGACATTTTGGATCTGGAAGGGTACGACAATAGTTTTGGTTGGCATGCATATTTATGGTATGACAAGGTAAAGGTTTATAAAGGATTTAAAAACCATATTGTAAGGAAAGCATTGTATAATGTTTGGATTCGATATAAAGATCTGTTGGAAAGTAAAACCCCCAGGTGGGTGTCACCAATGGAGGCGAGGGAAGTAAAAAAGCTTAATATGGACTCTAAATGGCCAAAATATCATGAAATTTTAGAATATGATGGTGAAAGGGTTAAACTTCAGAGTTATGAGAAACTAAAGCCCAAGGTTCGAGATTGGTTGCATTATCATCAGATAAATGAGACATTCAAACAGGACAGGAAAATAGGATTCCAGAAAGAGAGGTCAAAACTAGAAACAGAATTGTTGGAACCCAATACTAAGAATTTATCAAAAATGTATAACTTGCTGTTGAAATGGAATACACAGGAGGAAACGGTGAAATCAGCTATGATTAAATGGGCACAAGATATCGGTCATGATATTATGTTTGCTGACTGGGAACAGTTATGGACCACCGGTATTAAATTTACTGCATGTAATGCTTTAAAAGAAAACATTATGAAAATGATCTATCGGTGGTACATGACCCCAGTCAAGCTTGCAAAAATTTACCACTTGCCTAACAATAAGTGTTGGAAATGTAATGAGACTGAAGGCACTTTTTACCACCTTTGGTGGACCTGCCCAAAGGTTAAAGCTTTCTGGGAAATGATCTATAATGAAATTAAGAAGGTCCTTAGGTGGACTTTTCCTAAGAAACCAGAGGCTTTTCTCTTGGGCATGGTTGGCCAATTGGTGTTAAAGAAGGATAGGATTTTCTTTATGTATGCCACCACAGCAGCAAGAATTCTACTGGCAAAGTATTGGAAGATGCAAGAACTACCTACTCTGGAAGAATGGCAAACAAAGGTGATGGACTTTATGGGACTGGCTGAGATGACGGGCAGAATCCGCGACCAGGGGAAGGAGACAGTGGAAGAGGACTGGAAGAAATTCAAAATATATCTTAAAAACTATTGCAAAATTGAGGAATGTTAAGATGTCAGGGGGTAAGAGGCAGAGAACTGCAGCAGTAACTAAAAAACTAAAGGAAATTTTATGAAAGGGAATTAAGACAATTGACTAAAGGGTTGCTAAAGAATCACTAAACAAGGATGCAGGGATGGGGAGGTATGGGGAAGTCAAAAGAAAGAAGGGTATGAAACTATGATTTTGAAGTTATATTGGTTTAATTGTTTTGTATGTTTTTGCTTGTGTTTTGATTTTCTTGTTTTTCTTCTGTTTTTCTTCTGTTTGTCTTGTTCTGTTTTTATTATGTGTTCGAAAAAAGAATAAAAATTATTAAAAAAAAAAAAAAAAGAACGGACCTCCGGAACGAATTAAGTACTTAACCTGAGGTACCACTGTAATGGACTTTGGGTCAAGATGATGCAGCTATACATCTGAATAATCCCGCTTACAGCCCATCCAAAAGATACCTAGTTGTAAGGGAAGGGAGAAGGGTTTGAGTTCTCAGTGGCAGCTAGCTTTCTATATGCAAGGAATCTTTTTTTTCTGGAGTGGGAGGAATGGTGCAGTTCACAACCACATGAGCTACACAGTCTGAAGTGGTACAGGCAAGATACTGGTTGACGTCTGTGAGTTGGGGGGCGGGAATTCTCCTTTCCTTTAAACCAATATCTTAAAACAGCCCCACTGATGTGCAAAAGCGTTCCAAAGCCCTAAGACGAAACGGTAATGAAAAGACCTCCATCTTAGGTTTTAGAGATTATAGATGCCCCCCACCCCCGTCAACTCTATTACATACAGATGTACTGGTGCAAGAAAGTTAGGAACGCAGCTGGCCCCAGCCCAGGATAGCAACAGATACGCTGAGCAAAATGTAACAGCTCAGATTTCAACTCCCCAAGTGCACAAGCCTGCTGTGTCTTTCAAAACTATGTCCATCAGCAACTGATTTAACAAAAGCTTTACAAAAAAAATGCCTTACAGGGTTCACTCTCTGCTCAGAGTTTATATTTATGGACTGGGCTACTTCAGTATAAGTGGGAGGGCTGCCAGGGTTTTTTTTTGGGGGGGGGGTTCTCAGTACCGTGCCCCCCTGGGGGTTCTCTGCTTCACCTGGGCCACTGCAGGAGCAGGGGAAGGAATTCAGTCCAGTTCACATTTAAAGGCGAATCTGCCTCATTTACTTTTCCAGAAACAATTCACGAACCAAAGCATGGCCAAAATTCACCCCTTTTACAAATTTTACAGTGCAGTTCTCCGATCAAGCAATGTGCACTGAAATGCTTACACTAGAGTAAAGCGTTATTACAATTAAATGCATTGTTATTGCTGTTTTTATTGTTAAATCATGTGGTAAATCACTGGTAGAGAGCATTTGTGTGATAAGCGGACATATGAGCCACTTCCTGCAAAAGGAAAAGTCCCAAAGCAATTCAGAACAAGAGTGATATACTGTTATAGGGATGGTGGGAGGTCGTCTGGATGATATCTTGTGTCCCAAACCTTCCAAACCTGTGACCCTGTAACAGAGGATAGGATCTACAAGAGGAAGCTGGTGAATCAGTCATAGAATCATAGAATCATAGAGCTGGAAGAGACCACAAGGGCTATCGAGTCCAACCCCCTGCCAAGCAGGAAACACCATCAGAGCACTCCTGACATATGGTTGTCAAGCCTCTGCTTAAAGACCTCCAAAGAAGGAGACTCCACCACACTCCTTGGCAGCAAATTCCACTGTTGAACAGCTCTTACTGTCAGGAAGTTCTTCCTAATGTTTAGGTGGAATCTTCTTTCTTGTAGTTTGGATCCATTGCTCCGTGTCCGTTAAAGGTATGGAGTGATGGGGATGGGGGACAGCATACCACAAGCAGGGGGCCTCCACCAAAAAGGCCTGTTCTCATATTGCCACCCTCCAGACCTCCCGTGGAGGGGGCACACAGAGATTCTGGGCCTCAGTTGCAGAGCGTGTTGGGTCCAGAATTGGGTCTGTAAACGGTACAATGAGAATAGGTCAGTTCCATCAAGCAGATGGAGTGATGGGGATGCAGGACCACTCCATCCAAGCAAGGTAAAGATCCTTGAAATAAATGGAAAGATAAATAATATCAGGATCTGTTGCTCAAAGAAACACAGTTCTGTGCCTCTGCATGGCTGGAATGGATCTCAGAGCTGTGGGCTGCCTTTAAAGCTTTTGTTATCAGCTCAAACAACTGCACCGAATTATCTCCTTGTTTTCCTAAGGAGGAAAGGTCTCTGTGCGATATTTAATGGAGATCAGCTCTGAGGGCACAGAAAATAGTGGGAGTGTTTTGATAAGGAGAGGGTTTCCCCCCCCCCCCCACAACCACACCCAAGCTTCTCCATAGTGTTTCATTCCAGAGAGATCTCATTTCTCTTCAAGAGGGGAGAGGAATTTCAATAAAAACTCAAAGGTCATTGCTTCTGAGAGGGGAAAGGGGGCTGGCTGAATTCAACAAAGACGTTTTGAACTTTTGCTTTAAAAATGCAGGGTGGGGGGGAATGGGAATATGGAGCTAGTGGTGGGATCACAGATTGTGCAGCTCAACAGGCTTGCACTACACCCAGCTTAATATCCTTGGTCCTTTAAATGCAAGAAGGTTAAGTACAGCAGTCTTTTCGCCCTTTCTTAAATTGTGGCAGTAGTTGGGTGTGCAGATAGATAGGAGGATACAGATTGGTGCAAAAGATGACAGCTCTTGCAGTGATATTGCACTTGAACTATCTTGCTGGATGAAAAATCTGTGCAAACCACACCCACCCACCCAGCAGTGGTTCTCTCTATTTTTTTTTAAGTAAATTTTTATTGTTTTCCTTACATATTCTTTTCCAACAAATTGTAATAACACCATACATTCCCTTTGACTCTGCCGAGTCGTGACCCCCCTCCCTCCCCACAACTGGTATATTTCCCCAGCAGTGGTTCTCAGTGAGTGGTACCGCCTCCTGGGAATGGTGGGATTACCTAGGTGGCGCTGGAGGTATAAGTGACTATCAGACCTTGAAAAACTGGCAGTGCTTTTTTTGTCTAGGGGTACTCCCATTTTCCTACTCATACTGAAATACTGCCAGAAGAAGAAGAAGAAGAAGAAGAAGAAGAAGAAGAAGAAGAAGAAGAGGAGGAGGAGGAGGAGGAGGAGGAGGAGGAGGAGGAGGAGGAGTTTGGATTTGATATCCCGCTTTATCACTACCCTAAGGAGTCTCAAAGCGGCTAACAATCTCCTTTCCCTTCCTCCCCCACAACAAACACTCTGTGAGGTGAGTGAGGCTGAGAGACCTCAGAGAAGTGTGACTAGCCTAAGGTCACCCAGCAGCTGCATGTGGAGGAGCGGAGACGCGAACCCGGTTCACCAGGTTACGAATCCACCGCTCTTAACCACTACACCACGCTGGCCAAACTGAGATTCACAACATGTTTAGGGGTATGCATGCCCCTGCGTCTCCCCAGAAAAAAAAGCATTGAAAACTGGTATCACCGGATCACATTCATTGATTTTGTTGAATTAATTCAAACAAATTGAATCGGACTTTATATAAATGTGCAATTAATTGTTCCTGTTCTGAATTTTATTACTATCTTCCTTAAAATGGGTGGTGCAAATCGCTTCCTGGATAATGCTTTTCATAGGATAGGGTAGATATTGCTAGAGAATGCACAAACATTGGAGATGAGTTTATGGAACCAAAGGAGCAGTGGCCCAGAAAAGTTTGGGGACCACTGCTTTAAATAAACAAACAAACCATCTAAGCCAGTGGCTATTGCTATCCTGCTGAAACAACCAAGAGAGCCCTTTATTCTTTTAAAATCCCTGGTCACAAGGCATGACCACACTCCCCTTCACACTCACCACAAGGTAACAAAGAGGAATAAGGCCGAATGGAAAAGCATGCCACACACTAGCACAACACACTGTAATGCACCCACAAACACACATACAGACAGGCATCATAGGAAGAAGAACCCTTGCCAAAAAGCAGCGGTTCTTGCCAAAGTGAGGAGGGAGGGATGGCAGGCCCCACAATTGTTTCTCGCAATATCCGAGACACACCAGGGAATGCAGCACTTGTGCTAAGAGCAAGTGTTTTATTTCAGACATCGAGTGCTAGTGAAGGTGTGCGTGAGTGTATGGGAGAAGTTACAGCCTCTCAAAAAGGCCCTAGAGCTGGAGAAAGGTAATAATAATAAAGAAAAGATCTTAGAGCTGGGAAAAGGGGCAGAAAGAGGCAATCAAAAATATCAGGTGGGCAGGGGGAGTGGATACCTGTTTTAGTTTAGGAAGAAAAATCTGCCAAATTTGTTTAGTCCAAAAAAAAAAATAATAATAATCAGGCATTGTGGGGAAGAGGGATATTTTCGCCTTCCCTTTCCAAACACTAAGCCAGGCATAGCCAGGGTGGAGGCCCCCAGACATCGCTGAATTGGAGGCAGCAAAGCTTCTGAATACCAGTTGCTGGAAACCTCAGGAGCTTAAATGATGCTTATGGGTTTCCTCCAGGCATTTGGTTGGCTAATGTGAGAACAGGATGCTGGACTAGGTGGGCCATTGGCCTGATCCAGCAGACTCATCTTAGGGACTTATGGATTCCAACTTCCATCATGCTTGAATGCTGGTCATGTTGGCAGAGGCTGGCTGGAGCTGGGAGACCAACAACATCTGGGAGGGGGGGTACAATATTGCCTATCTGTCTCCAAGAACTTGGGATCACGCACTTAAATCCATTAGAAGTAGATTTAAGAGAGGCAAGGGGAAAGCTCTGGGAGTTCTTTTCACTACCCAGACTAGATGTGGTATAGTGGTTAGAGTGTCCGACTCAGAGTGGGGAGACCCAGTTTGAAATCCTTGCTCAGCCATTAAACACACCCTGTGACGTTGCAGCCAATCACAATTTATCAGATGGAAATACCTCACAGGGTTGTTGCAAGCCCCATATTCCCAGGCGGTCTCCCATCCAAGTACTAACCAAGCGTGACTCTGCTTAGCTTCCGAGATCTGACAAGAGCAGGAGCATTCAGAACAGTATGGCCGTAGACACTTGTGACGAGCATGAAATAGGGCCGGAGAGGAAAGGCATTCAGAAACAATTCTGCCTCCGGTCCAACACCAGAGAAAGACTGTCACCATTGTGGCTAATAGTAGCCATTGGGAAACCTTGCCCTCCATAAATTTGCCCAATCCTCTTTCAAAGCCATCCAAACTGATGGCCATTGCCGCTTCCTGTGGGAGGGAGTTCCATAGTTTAGTTATACGCTGCGTGAAGAAGTACTTTCATTTCTCTGTCCTGAATCTTCCAACATTCAGCTTCATGAGACGTCCACGTGTTCTTAGTATTATGAGAAAGAAAGAGAAACTTTTATCTGCCCACTTCCTCCATGCCATGCAAAATTGGATAAGCTTCTATCATATCACTTCTTACCGTACTCACTAAGCTAAAAAGCCCCCAAATCTGCAACTTTTCTTCCAGGGGGAGTGGCTCCGTCCCCTTGACAATTTTGGTTGCCCTTTTCTGAAACTTTTTCCAATTCTTCAATACCCTTTTTGAGGTGAGTTCATTGTTAGGAAGGTGGGACGGAAATCAAACAAGCAGATAATACTGGCTTTCAAAGAGGATTTGACATGTTCGTGGGAGAGGACAGATCTATCAAGCCAGCACCAGTAGTGAAATGAAACCTCTGTCACGGCTAAAATGGCCGCTGATTCTTTAATGCGAATAAAGCTGGGTCAGCATGACTCAGCGGTCTGCACCAAGTTGTATATATAAGTGAGAAATGTTAGTTTGTGCTGAGGCTGGTGTTTTGGTTGGTTGGTTAGTTAGTGCTGGTGTGTATAGTTATTCAGTCGTGTTTTGCACAAAGACTTTTAAGAAAAAAACTCTGCAAGGATATTCTCGTGGACTCTTTTATGCAGACAAGGGTCCGAGGACCAGGCTGAAGAGACAAAGGGAGGTCAGAACCCTTTCCTTCTTTTTTTTGCTTTTTACAAACACTGACAACCTCCATAGTCTGAGGCACTGTACCTCTGAATACGTTTGCTGCATAGCAACCGCAGGGGAGCACCAAAATCATACCCCAGGTTTCTTGTGGAGGGAAACCTCTTTCCCATTCCCTGCAGTCCTGACAAAAATCAGGGTCTCCTAGCAGCTGTTTATAGTTGTTAGGGAAAAAAGAGGAGATACAGCACTTTCTGAAGGAGACTGTGATTTTACCAGGAATGGACTGCAAAACATAAGAGATGTTTGGATCAAATATGATGAGACTTTTTGTTAAAGTGCTATTTTATATTCCTGGTTCTATATTTGGTGAAGACCCTGCCATCTGGCTCTGATGCCTGCTTAGCTGGGAGTAAGCACCACCAAACTCTAAGCAAAGACTTCTAAGCAGGAATGTATAGGATTCCACAGTGATTTTTGTTTTTCAGGACATTTTATACAGAACCAGGAAACAGCATTCCTTCACAGTGCCCAGGAGTTCCCAACTCCTAAAGCTGGACGGATTCAGAAGCCAAGTTCGTTTGTATGCTGCCCTTCCGATAATTTGCTTTTTGGCTCAGCCTGAGCAACTGATCCATTTAACTTGGCTCACGGTCCGGTTGAAAGTGTGTTTCCATGCAGCTCTTTTTTGTAAAAAATAATAATAAATGAATCCCAAGGTGTCGCGGGGAAGGTGCTGTATTTCTTCAAACAGTTGCTCCCCTCGCTTTTTCTTCTTGGCCTGGCTTACTCAGATGCTGTCCAGCCCACATTTCTGCACTATGTAATAAATGCATTTTTTAAAGAAAAAGAAAGAAAGGTTTGCTCGGAGCTTACGGGCAATCAAGAGCAGCTTATCTCTGTAAATGTGAAGTGAGAGGCACTGGCTTGTGTAAAAGCAAGTTCCCATCCTGTATTTCTTCATGCTGCTGAGTTATGAGGTGATTTGGTTCACAAGTTCATGGCATCTCTGAGGTTAAGCGCTTGGGTTAAAACCGCATCTGCCTATTCTGCTCTGCTTCTCCCATCTACTGAGTCCCGCTCAGGACAAACTTCTTAAAACAAAAACTCCCAGTTAACAGAATAAAAGGCCTACACCAGGGGTGCCATTGGGGGGGAGGAGCTAAAGACCCCCCAACAAAATTCAAGGAGAGGGCCAGGCCTCCTCCATTTTCTGCGGCCTGCGGCAGGCCGACCCACAGGTGTGCCAGGCCTTGCCGCGCCTACCCGTAGCTGTGGCAGGCCCTGCCGGACCTCCTCCTAATGCATGACATCAAATGTGTGTGCCATGACATCACACGCGCACGCTGCCCCCCCCCCCAAAAAAAAAATTGGGCAGAGTGTGGTCCACACCTTATGGCCCACATCTTATGCTCTCCTTATGCCTCAGCTACACATAGGTCTCTGAAATATGGAGGTGGCAATACTAGTCTATCTTGAACAGCGTTTGTAAAAGTGAAAACAAAGCTGTACTTGAAAAGAGTTCTGGATGCTCAAAAGCATTATCTAAAGGCTATGTTTTCACCCTCTTTAGGACACGGCTGTATTACTAATGGGGCATTTAATATTGAATGCATTGTTTGTTTGTTTGTTTGTTTGCTTGGTGCATTTATATCTCAGATTTCCTCCAAGAAGCTTAAAGCAATCTACATGGTTCTCCCCTTCCCATTTTGTCATCACAACAACCTTGTGAGGTGTTGTATGCTGGGATGAGAGACAGCGGGGGGTCCAAGGTCACTGAGTGAGCTGCATAATTTAAGGGGAACTAGAACCCTAGTTTCTCAGGTCTTAGTCCAACACCTCAACCATTACACCACACTGGATCTCTTTATATATTTTTTTAAAATATACTTTACTTTTAATTTAACGTAATTTACTTTTAATACAGAATGTTGTGTGCCTGGAGGCAGTTAGGGTTGCCAAACCAGCAGGGCTGAGCTGAAATATCCAGCATCGCCTGGCCCCCTCCAGGTGGCAGGGGGAGGGCTTGACTCTCCAGGTGAGCAAGAATGCCTTTAATTAATTCACATTTTAATGAAGAAGACTATACGTGCAGCTTGCAAGCTTCAGCCCGGCAGAAGCTGGCTGTAGACTTTTGCATAGGCTCCTTAGAAGGTCTGCTTTCCTCTGCTCCCTCCTCCCAATTAACCCCCATCTCCAAGGCTCAGTGGTGGGAGGGGGAAGAATCACAGGGGCCACCCCTGTGGCATCAACAGGGCTCATCCCTAAATCTTAGGTTTGGGCCCTGAAATCTGAGGGTCTGGTATGTTCCTGACCTGGCAACCCCAGAGGCAGAAACACTTCTTGCTGGAAACCATGGGAAAGTAGAGGGCTCTCCCACTTGTGGGTTGGCCACTTGGAGAACAGGACACTGGGCTAAAATGGGCCTGATCCAGCAGGGCTCATCTTCCATACCCTCCAACATTTCTCTGATGAAAATAGGGGCATCCTAAGGGAAAGCAGGACATTCCGGGATCAATTCAGAAACTGGGGCGGCCTCCGTAAATCCGGGACTGTCCCCTGAAAATAGGGATATTTGGAGAGTTTGCATTTTATAGTGTTTTCCTATTACGTTAATGACTTGAGAGGGATGCAGGAAAATCAGCAGATTGGCAGAACCCCGACACGACAAATTCCCAGGATAAAGCCGCCCAGGAGGCCGAGCCACTGCTTCCCATCAGGTCCGCGCAGCCACCGCGCCCGTTCAGACAGAGCCGCCCCCCAAAGCGGCAGCTCCTAATGTTTCCCTCGCTGCCCCCGCCCCGACCTCCCTCTCCATCTCCTGACATGCTCAGCTTGACCCACTAACTCAAGCCAACTGTGGAAAGGTCAAATGCAAAGACTGACTCCCAGAAGGGAGAAACCACATCAAGGAACTGGGAAGGAAAGGAGGGAAGGCGGGGGGGGGGGGGGAGAAAAGAAAAGAAACAGCAGGTCTCTCCCCCAGGCCCACCACCCCACAAGCCTTCAAGTCTGGCAGGCGCAGATGGGGGGGAGAAGGAAACGAGGCGAGCTTTACGTTTATTTATTCTGGAGCCAGACCTGAACAGGAGCCAAGCCGTCCCGTGCCAGCATATAATAAGAGCTCTGAATTGGGTAGGTGCGTCTCTCACACACAGACACACGCTAACTTTTTGTCAAAAAGTATAATGTTTCTAGACCTTTTGGTTATGAGATTTCTGGCAGGGACCATTCCCCCCCCCCCCCCCGGGATAGTAAAGTGGTTTTCTTCCTTTTTTATTTTTAGGGGAGTTCTTAGGAAAAAACCCTATTCTCCTCATAGGGTTCCAATTCCCAGAATTCCCTGTGAAGAGGGATTGACTGCTTAAACCGCTCCAGGAATGATAGCTTTGGGAGGGGAATAGGGGGTCTCTGCGCAACTCTCAGCACCCTCAACAAACGACAGCTCCCAGAATTCTTTGGGGGAAGCCATGACTGTTTAAAGTGGGTGGAAGAGTGATGTAAATGTGTGGTTCTGATGTGGACAATGGCACAAAATCCTTGGCATGCGCTCGCCAGCTTCTCCCTTCCCTCCGGTGATACAGGCCACATTTGCATTTAAAGATTTAAAGGTGGAAGATTCATACGTTTGTACAATCAGTCTGTACTTTCGATTCTCGTCTTTTCCTCCCAACGTGGGTCAGCCTTAGGACTGATTTCTACGGGGCTTCCTCAGCTCCAGGTCATTGACAACTTTAGGCTGGTTCATTTAGGCTGGGGAACTTAGATCTCTTCGGAAGCAAGGTATGGGGTCCAGATTCACAGCTGTTCTCCAAAATGTTGGTAATGCTTGTTCTGGAAATTAGAGGTGCTCCCTCTACTGGAAGAAATGATATTCCAGGCTTGTGACTTCCACTACAGCGAGGTCCACATTTTCCACCTTGGAGAAACTCTTTCCAGCTCACATTCAGGCCGGTGACAACACCCAGCACCCCCGAATGCACCTCACAAAGGCCCATCAGTATTGAAAACTGCCCACCATCCAGCAGATGGCTATAAGCCACCATTTTAAAATTCCCATAATGCCTTGGGACAATGGCACACTGGGAAACATAGAAAGAAATACTTGAGTGAGTGAGTAATCAATCATATATAATTGTGGAGTTGGAAGGGACCCAAATGTGTGAGTAGTATATAAATCTGTATAAATATAATACTTATAAATATATAAATTACAGTCTTCGTCAATATGTTGCCCTTCAGCTGTTTTGGACTACAACTCCCATCAGTCCCAAAATACCTGGAGGGCACCAGGTTGGCAAAGGCTGCCCTAACAGATTGAAAGTCACTGATCTATAGGAAAGAACCTGTATGCAGAACTGTTATCGGTGGGTATGGCTGATTGATTCCCTATGTTTTAAAACAGAAGCTGCCCCCATGCTTGGCACTAATAGGCCAGGAACAATGACATTACTAACCTCCTCTGTCCCTCCTAGCTGAGAGTTTTAAAGTTGGTTTTTTTACATTTTTATTCTCCTTTAAAAAGGAGGTGGTGACACAAATGTATTTCATATCAATTTATATATACAGTGGTACCTTGGGTTAAGTACTTAATTCGCTCCAGGGGTCCGTTCTTAACCTGAAACTGTTCTTAACCTGAAGCACCACTTTAGCTAATGGGGCCTCCTGCTACCGCCGCGCCGCCGGAGCACTATTTCTGTTCTTACCCTGAAGCAAAGTTCTTAACCTGAAGCACTATTTCTGGGTTAGCAGAGTCTGTAACCTGAAGCGTATGTAACCTGAAGCGTCTGTAACCCGAGGTACCACTGTGTATATTTATTAAATTAATGACCCTGTGCATTAGGGCATGTTATTTTAGTGGGTGAAATTTCATTTTTGCAAATTTCTTTGGTAAGGGGTCTAAATAATTTGGTTTTTGGGTGTGAGGGTTTCAAATATTCTATTATTTTTTGTGAATGGACAACAGTTAGCTTGGGACAACATTTATCTTGGTAAGACTACATTTCATGAAGATGCACATAGACTGCTTTTGGAAAACCAAAGAATTTTACCTTCTGAAAATGTCAGGTAATGCTAAATAATAATAATAAACAATAAAAATAATATTAATATATAACTGTAAGTACTTGACAATCATTTTTAATGATTTCTATGTAATTTTACAGACGTTTTACTTACCAAGGAAAACTATAACCAAAATATCTTTTGAATTCCTAAGTCATGTTACAACTTCTTAGCACCCCTCATTTTTGGAAGCTGCAAGCTCAAAAACTCAACATACCCTACTGTGTGTATCAACTTTTATTGTTCTGTTGCCTTAATCATAAAATCATAGAATCATAGATTTGGAATGGACCCCAATGGTCATCTAGTCCAACCCCTGCAATGCAGGAATCACAGCTAAAGAATTCCTGACAGATGACCATTCAACAAACTCTGCTTAAAAACCTACAATGAAGGAGAACCCACCACCTTCCGAGGGAGTCTGTTCTGCCATTGAGAGCCATTGAGAGCTAGTGTGGTGTAGTGGTTAAGAGCAGTAGACTCGTAATCTGGTGAACCGGGTTTGCTTCTCCGCTCCTCCACATGCAGCTGCTGGGTGACCTTGGGCCAGTCACACTTCTCTGACATCTCTCAGCCCCACTCACCTCACAGAGTGTTTGTTGTGGGGGAGGAAGGGAAAGGAGAATGTTAGCCTCTTTGAGACTCCTTCGGGTAGTGATAAAGCAGGATATCAAATCCAAACTCTTCTTCTTCTTTTCTTCTTCTTAGCATCAGAAATTCTTCATAATGTTTAGTCAGAATATCCTTGTAACCTGAATTCAGTGGTTCAGGCATATTTGTTAAAAAACAACAACTCAACAACTTTTGGATTTCCCTTTAAAAAGCTGAACAATTTTGTGGTCTTCCTTTAAAAAGCTCAACAACTTTTGGGGTGTCCTGGTTTTTACTTTTTGAAATTTGGCAACCCTATCCTATATAACCTATCAGTCTTCTTTTCCCCAGGCTAAACATACCTGGCTCCCTCAACCATCCTTTATAAGGTGTCATGGAGCGGCTGGATGCAGGGGGGGGGGCAGCTGGGGAACCCCCAAGGGAACTGGTGGTGGGACAACAATGAGTGGTCAGAGGGAGAAGAAGGAGCAGAGGGGGGGGGTGTCAGAAGGCCAAAAATAGCCTGTGGCCAAGAGTTTCTTCACCCATTTTAGGGACTTGGAAGGAGAAACTTGCCTGCAGAACACAGTGACCTACTGGGTATATCTATGGCACTTAGCTGGCAGTTCTTGACGTAGCTTGGAAGTCAAAAGATACTGATACAGTATATGTAAACGGATAATGTAATTATTAGTTTTTCTGCCTGCTACCACTACCCCGAACAACCAATTACAGTATATCCAAATAAAAAACATATCCCTCATCTTCAACCTCAGAAACCACCATGCCAAATTTGGGGGTGGTCTATTCAGAGGTGTCCAAGCCAGCACAATTTGGTCCCCATCTTGATTCAAAATGGCCTCCAATGGTTTCCAAATGTAGAGCAAGAATCACGTGATCTTGGGGACCATCATGCCAAATTGGGCAACCATACCTTCAGAGGTGTCCAAATCAGTGCTGTTTGAAATGGTTCAGTAAGCCATTTTGATTCAGAATGGCCCCCATTGGTAACCAAACATAGATGAAAACCAGTTCCTCCAACTCGGGAAATGCCACACCAAAATAGGCACCACAAAGTGTTCAAATGCATAGCAAACAAACACGTGGATAACTATTATTTTATTTTATTTATTTATTTATTTATACATACCCCACCCATCTGGCTGGGTTTCCCCAGCTACTCTGGGCAGCTCCCAACAGAATATTAAAAACACGATAAAACATCAAACATTAAAAACCTCCTTAAACAGGACTGCCTTCAAATGTCTTCTAAAAGTCAGATAGTTGTTTATTTTCCTTGACATCTGATGGGAGGGCATTCCACAGGGCGGGCGCCACTACCGAGAAGGCCCTCTGCCTGGTTCTCTGTAACCTCACTTCTTGCAGTGAGGGAACCACCAGAAGGCCCTCGGAGCTGGACCTCAGTGTCCGGGCAGAACGATGGGGGTGGAGACGCTCCTTCAGGTATACTGGACCGAGACAATGCACAGACAAAGCATATGTCTGCAACCAGCAAGATTCCATCCTGCTCAGTTTGACTGTGCACATGTGTTACCCTGCTGGGAACAGGCATGCACAGCCAAAGTACAGTGCAGGGTTGTTTGAAAGTCCTCTTGGCACCTGACCAGGAATAATCTGGGGCTGTCTCGACCCCACTTGGTCAGAGCCTGGATCCACTTGACCCATTTTGTTTTGGGAATCAGGCTTGGGCTGAATCCAGTGCACAACCCTATTCATTTGCTGCCATATCTGCTCCTCTGTCTCAGGAACTGTCACGCCAAACTGAGTGGCAGTATCTTCAGAGGTGTCCCAAACCGCACAGGTTGGAACAGTTTCGTCCACCATATTGATCTAACACGGCACCCGATGATTTCCAAACATAGGACAAAACCCACTCCTCTATCTATTTTCAGAAACCTCCTGAGCAGCACAATTTAGAATGGTATGGTCCACCATCTTGATTCAAAATGGTGCCCAATGAAATCCAAAGTTAAGACAAAAACTGACTCCCCCATCTCAAGCACTGTTGGGCCAAGTTTGGGGGTGATATTTCAAGAGGCCTTGGACTGCACAGAGAGCAGATGAGCATTCAGACCACTTTCCAAAATGGGGATAGGGATGGAGGAGAAACTTGACCCATCTCAAGATTTCAAGGAGAATCTATTTAATCTGCCATTTCCAAAAGGTTATGCGAACCAAAACCCAGCCATCCTCCAAAATTCATGCTTCTCCAGTCAAACATGTATATACCATGAAACAGTGTGCACAAAAATACTGGACAGTGGTACCTCGGGTTAAGTACTTAATTTGCTCTGGAGGTCCATTCTTAACCTGAAACTGTTCTTAACCTGAAGCACCACTTTAGCTAATGGGGCCTCCTGCTGCCGCTGCGCCTCCAGAGCACGATTTCTGTCCTCATCCTGAAGCAAGGTTCTTAACCCGAGGTAATATTTCTGGGTTAGCGGAGTCTGTAACCTGAAGTGTATGTAACCTGAAGCATATGTAACCCGAGGTACCACTGTACATGCATTTGTGTAAATAACATTTTAAAATCCATTGGATTCCTGCATTGCAGGGGGGGCTGGACTAGATGTCCCTTGAGGTCCCTTCCAACTCTACAGTGCTATGATTCTGTGATTATATAAGGGGAAATTGTTCTGTGAAAATACTCACATTTTAGGCAAAATTGTATCTAAAAATGTGTGTGTTGGGAGAAATTAATACTAACACACTGATGAATTCTTTATGAGGACTTCAAAAATAATAATCACAGACTGATGCAGAAATGGAAAGGACTTGAATTTAGGACTGGAAAACAGAGAAACTGAGATAATCAAAAATAGACATAGCCACCCATCCCTAATAAATAATGACCAGACCCTTAAAACATGGCTTCATTCACACTTTTTACAGCACAAAAATAACTCCACCTCTACTGCTCTCAGCCAATCGAAGGTCACCTGCTCCTATAAAAACCCCACCCATTCTCCTTTGTCACTCCCTGTGCCTGGAACTCCCCACTATTTCCTCCGGGAATTGAAATGAATGAGTGGAGGGGGGTCAAATGATCATGTAGGTAAGACCTGGACGCCTTTGCTCTTGACAAAGATGGACACTAGTGGTGGTTCAATACAGAGACTCACAAAGCAACAACAGCATCCCCATCCCGGATTGAGCAGTTTAGGAGCAAAGCCTTCTTTATGATCTATTTGAATTGAGGATAAGATTCACAACACAACCCCCTTCAGGTTTATTGAGAGACAGCGTGGTGTAGTGGTTAGAGTGCCAGACAGACTAGGAACGCTGGGAGAGGAGAATTCGTATCCTGCTTTCTCTCAAAGCCAGAAAGCTCACTGGGTGATCTTGGGCCTATCAGTGCCTCTCAGTCCAGTCTACCTCAAAGGGTTGTTGCAAGAATTAAAATGGAGAGAACCGCTGGATAATTAACAACAACAATGCAGCTCAGTTTATCTACTGCAGGCTTGTCCAACTGACTATATACATGGGTTTTTTTCCGCAAAAGTTTTTATTCTCATGGTTTTGCTAGTTTTCAAAACAACCCCCCCCCAAAGGCTGTCTCTTCATCACCAAAAGAAAAGTCACCATGAATGTGTGTGTGTGTGTGTGTGTCTGCTCAGAAGTTAAGTCGCACTTCAATGGAGTTCTGGAGCTTACTCCTCGGTAAACTAGAATAGCAGCCTCCCATCCCCAGCGGTGCTCCTGAACTTCGCCTTTCCTCGCTCCTACAGACCACCCTGGGATTTGCTGGGAAGGGAAGCTTGAGTCACTCACCGGCGATTGGCAAAGCCATTGCCCGACGGCCCTCCGGAACTCTGCTCCGGGTAGTTGTGCTGCAAGGCCGACGCTGGGAACTGGTAGAGGAATCCCGTCCCGAGGGTACATCCCCAAAAGGAGAAGCAGAAGCAGCACCAAAAGAACGCCAGCGGCATTTTGGGAAGGGCCGCTCGGCTTGGAGAAGCGCTTTGGACGGCTGCAACCTGGGCGCGCAAAAGCGGCGAGGGGGTCTCCCAAAACCGAGCCACTCAGAGGCGCATCGTCCCCAGGCTGCGGAGGGCCCCGCGCGGGAACGGGGCTGAGAGAGAAAGAGACCAGAGACAGGAGAGGGATTTGCCGTCGGGGGCTCTTGGTTGTTTGGGGGAGCAGCCGGAGAAGAGACGGAGGCTTCCCAGTGGCCAAAGCGCGAGCTCCGTGCGCCCTGGGCGCACAAGCAGCCTGCGGGTGCGTTTTCAAACCAGAGCGAGGTTGCTTCGCAGCGGCTCTCTCCGAAAGGGGCGGGAGGTGGGGACGTGAGTGGGGGGGCTTCGGATTAACCCTTCAAGGGCGTCGTCGTCGCGGCTGCTCCAGCAGCAGCTGTCTTGGAACAAGCCAGGAGTGGCGAGGTGGCACAGCAGCTCCGCGAAACTTTGGAATGAACCTTGCCTGAAGGCGCAAGTCAAGTCTCTTGCTCCTTTAGGGGGAGGGTGGCCTTTCCCCCTCTCGCCTGTATGTAAATACTGTTCTTCTGCCACTCAGTAACCTCAGAGTAGCTGACAGTCAATCATTAATAATATGTCCCCCAAGTGCAAAACAGATCCATTAATATAGTGCCTTGAAAATTGCACTTATTTTGAGATGTCCACAAGGAGCAGAACCTCTAAGTGCTTTTTATATGATTTGGCATTTGTTGATTACATATACAGTGGAAGCATCATTTTCATCACATGCCTGGCAAATCTGGAAGAAGAAGAAGAAGAAGAAGAAGAAGAAGAAGAAGAAGAGGAGTTTGGATTTGATATCCCGCCTTTCACTCCCCTTCAGGAGTCTCAAAGCGGCTAACATTCTCCTTTCCCTTCCTCCCCCACAACAAACACTCTGTGAGGTGAGTGGAGCTGAGAGACTTCAAAGAAGTGTGACTGGCCCAAGGTCACCCAGCAGCTGCATGTGGAGGAGCGGAGACACGAACCCGGTTCCCCAGATTACGAGACTACCACTCTTAACCACTACACCACACTGGCTCTCTGATTATCTGATTATCAAATAACACACACATTCCTTGTTGATGTGTAGAAAACTTTTATTCTCGCTTTTCCCCTTTCACAACTTGGACTTTGTTACTTAACCCATATGGAACTGTACTTTGCTTGTGTCTTTTGGGGTTTTGTTTTTCATATTTTAATTTTCATCTGTTGCTACAATTGTTCTCTCTGTTTTATGTGCCTTATAAAACGGAATACAAAATTTTTACAAAAAGCAATAAAGTTACGTTGCAGGGGGTTGGACTAGATGGCCTTCAGGGTCCCTTCCAACTTTAGAATTCTATGATTCTATGACTAACTTCCATAATAAAACAGCAACCAAAATTTAGAAGAAAAGAATCGAAGCAGGGGATCATTAAGCAATACATCTAAAAGCAAGGAGCCTTGTGGCACCTTAAAGCAGAGCTTTCCAAACTTTTCCTGTTGGTAACACACTTTTTAGACCGGCATTGTTTCTCAATGCAGTAATTCAGTTTTACTAGCAAACTATAAGTTAAACTAACCCCTTTCCAGCCCTGGGTGGAGCGCAGGCAGCATTCACGTGACACACACACTGCAGCCGACACACTGACATGTCGCGACACACAGTTTGGAAAGCTCTGCCTTCAAGACTAACAAATTCCTGATGGCCTTCCTTCAGGGCCGGCCCACCCATGAAGCAGGGTGAAGCAGACACCTCAGGTGGTGGAAGCCCCCGAGGTGGCCTTCCCACCCACACCACTAGCAGAGAAGCGACATTGGCACCCACTTTCTGCAAGATCTCACGAGATTTCATGGAGTGCATGAGAACTTGTGAGATTTCAGTGACATCTCGTTGAGATCTCACCAGAAGTTGGCATCAATGCCAGTGCTGCTTCTCCACCAATGGTGGAGGTGGCACAGCAGGCAGTGCCTGTGGAGGCAGGCGGCACATCAGGGATGCTGGTGGAGGGTGGAAGTGCTGGTGATGGAGATGGTAGGGAGGGTGACATGGCAGGGCGTGGCAGCACTTCCCATTTCATCTCACATGGCAGAACAGGAATTGCCACCACTGGTGACAGCAAAAGCTTTCATGGACTCCAGTCCACGTTTTCACAGGCATGTCGTGAAATTTTTGTTTGGCAGGTACAGAAGGGAGTAAAATATAAGGTCAGTGGTCCCATTGACCGTTGTGGGGTTGAGTCCACAAAAACTTATAAATGTGATTGTCTTAAAGGTGCTTGCCACTTTTGGTGACAGAATTCTGGACAGCACAGAGAAGACTGGAGCAAGTAACTGGTAAACTCCTGGATTCTCACGCTTTTGAGATAACCTCACTAAAGCTTTCTCCTAGTAACATACCAGAACTTATAGATGTAACAGACACATAGACCTCTGTTTCTAATTAATAAGGAGATTCACTATACCTCTGATATAAGCTCTGACATGAATTTGGTGATAATTGTTTTCTCATTTCACTAAATCTCGGTGCTGACAGAAATCAAAGCTCTGCTTCATGTATTCCACTGACATCCTCTGAAGGAGAATGTAAATTGCAACACACCCATTTATCAGGGGTGTTAATGGAATATAAAAGAGATAAAGGGGCAGGAAGAGTAGTATAGGTGAAAGGAAAATGTAAGCATAGTCATCTAGACATCAGTTGAACTCAGATGATACAGTTCTTCCTGGAACGGTATTGTTTCAGAATACTGGGGAGGTCATCAATTCAAATGTTCATCTTGCCAGATCTTAAGAAAATTATTGTAAGTCCCATTCCCAAGTGAAGTCATTTCCAGGCCAACAGAAAGTAGCTGTTTTTATGACCGACCAGTAGAAATAAGCCAGCATTGCTCTGGAATTCTAAGAATTCCAAAAGTTGGAATATTTAGGTCTGTCATCTTGATTCAAAATGCCTTCATAAGATATCTAAACATACATTGAAACCCACTCTTTGATCTTGGAAACCATTACACCAAATTGGGTGACGAGGTCTTCAGAGGTATCCAAATCAGTTTAGAATTGTTTGGTCTGCCATCTTGATTCAAAATGGTGTCCAATGGCATCCAGACAAAAAATGGATCCTCTGTCTTGGGAACCTTCATATCAAATTTGGTGATGATATCTCTAGAGCAGGGATGTCCAACATGTCAATTACTGGTCGATCGTGGGGCGTCACTCAACAACTTTGGGTCTTCTTCCCCCCAAAAAGCTCAACAACTTTGGTCAATACAATGGGTATATCACTGCCATTTTTTTGTTTTTTTTTAGTGGGAGTAGATTGCAGTCTCTTGGAAGTTGGACATCCCTGCTCTAGAGGCATCTGAATGCATAGAGAGAACAGGTGAGTGAAAAACTTTCCATGATATGCAGTAGATTGACATAGATATGTATTACTCATGTCATAACGAATCTTCTAGAATAAAGGTACATTTCACTAAAGAGCAATCACCAGAGGCAAGCAATTTAAAAAAGAACAAACGAAATATGCTATTCAGTGTCCCCAAAGAGTTATATTTTGGAAGTTTGTGGGGAATGTAGATTTCGACCATGCTTTTCAGCTCACAAAAATGCATTGCAGTTCTGATCTGATTTATTTGTAGAGAATGTTTGCGATATATGTCTAACTCCAAGCCAGAGGACTTGTCTGCATTATGAATATGTACCTTGATGGGGAGTCTGTGGCCCACCAGATGTTTGTTGGGAGTCCAAGAACCATCAGCCAGCATGACCAAAAGATGAAGGGAGACAGAGTCCAACAACATCCGAAAGGTCACTGGTTCTCCAGCTGTGAATTTATTCTTCAAACATGGATCTGTTTATCACTGAGACACCACCTTCCATTCATAATAGGAACATATGGGTAGACTTGCCAGGGGAAATTTAAACCTTACAGAAATACATTTTTTAAAAAAATAATTCAGAAAGAAATTCCTAAGTGAGGGACAAAACGAATCTACTACATGGCCACAACAACCCTGCAAAGTAGCTTAGGCTGCCCCCCCCCAGTTCACCCAGTGAGCTTCAGGGCCAAGTCCTAGTCCAATACAGTGGTACTTTGGTTTACAACCATAATCTGTTCCGCAGGTCTGGTTGTAAACCAAAACAGGTTGTAACCCAAGGCGTGCTTTCACCAGTGGGGACTCTCCCCCCCAAAATTGGTTGTAATCCAAAAAAATTGAGTTGTAATCCAAAAAAAGGGACACACTCTTCCGGGTTTGACGTGGTTGTAATCCAAAATGGTTGTAATCCAAAACAGTTGCAAACCAAGGTACAGTGGTACCTCTAGATGCGAACGGGATCCGTTCCGGAGCCCCGTTCACATCTAGAAGCAAACGTCTGTGCTTGCGCGGGTCATGTTTCGGCGCTTCTGTGCATGCGCGTGACGTCATTTTGAGCGTCTGCGCATGCGCAAGCAGCGAAACCCGGAAGTAATGCGCTCCGTTACTTCCGGGTTGCTGCGGAGTGCAACTCGAACGCGCTCATCTCGAAGCACATTCAACCCGAGGTATGACTGTACCACCGTACTTTAACCATTAGGCCACACTTCACCACACAGGTTGCTATTCATCCCCTGGGAGGAGTGTACTGATCCCTGTGGCACGTCTAACTCCTTCACCTCCAAAGAAAGAAGAGAAAAGATAAAGGTTTGGGGAAAGTGATTTGGACCAGGAAAATGGCAAGGCACAGCTTCCCCAACCTGCTTCCCTCCAGATGATTTGGAGCATGGTCTTCAAGAGGCCCGGCCATGGGAGTTGTAGCGCGAAACATCTGGAAGGCAATAGGCCAGTGGTTCCCAAAGTGGGTGGTACTGTCCCTTGGGGGGGGGCGGAATTACCCAAGGAGACGCTAAGAGGCAGGGGGGCAGCAGGGAGGCGTTGGAGGTATAAATGACTATCAGACTTTGGAAAGCTGTTATCACCGGATCAACAGCCTCAGCTGGCAGAGCACTAGACTCTTAATCTCAAGGCTGTAGGTTCAAGCCCCATGTTGGGCAAAGATTCCTGCACTGCAGGGTTTGGACTAGGTGACCCTCGTAGTCCCTTCTAATTATTCTATGATTCCAAGTTCATCAGTTGTGTTGAATTAAACCAAATGTGCAATTAATTGCTACTATTTTGAGTTTCATTGTGTTTTTCTCTTCGTTAGTGGGCCATGCAAATCACTATTCCAAATAATGCTTTTTATAGGCCAGGGCAGGCGGCACTGGCGGTAAGTTTATGGAACCAAGGGAGTGGTGGCCTCCCAAAAAAATTGGGAACCGCTGCACTAGGGAACTAGTTTTTGAAAAGCTGTTGCTGCTCTGTTTTGAGATCCAGGCAGAGCTCTCCAGCACTGCACCTCTTTTGGCCTGAAGACATACACAGGTCAATGGAGCATCTTCCAGGGTGTTTGGGGAGAGAAGAGAAAAGCACAAGGTTTTCTGCTGGAAGGAGCAAAAGAAAGAAGGCATTCCCTTCTGGAGATGTGTCATGTAATGGCCTACATTAGCAGTAATAAATAGGCTGACTCGTTTCCCCCCCAGGGTGCCTATCAGAACTGCCTATTCTGAACACTTTCTCAAAACTATGCTGATAAATTGGAACCAGCTCAATTTGGAAAGAGAGGCAGCCAAGACAAATATCTATTCATTCAATTTATCAGGGAGATTTTTTCTTTCTTACTCTCCCCCCCTTTTTTTTCAGAAGAGCAACCCAGAAAAAAAAAATGGACCAGTTCTTATAAACCAGACATGCTATTAGTGAGCAATATTTTAAAAACTAGATATTTTTATAGCACTCAACGTATTGATAAAATGTTTGCTGGGAAACGAGGGCTACAGATATAAATTTGTGATCCGGTGCAGCGTGGTGGTTAGAGTGTAGGACTAGCACCTGGGAGACCAGAGTTCAAATCCTCACCTGACCATGAGGCTCACAGGGTGTGACTCAGGGGCCAGTCACTGCTTTACGGCCTAACCTACCTCATAAGGTTGTTGTGGGGATTAAATGAGGAGGGGGTGAACCATGCACACCACCTTGAGCTGCTTGGAGGAAAAAAAAGTGGTATAAATGCAGTAAATAATTGTATTAGGAAAACGGAGAGCTGGTTCATAGCATCTTTTGACACTGGGCCCCAGGAGATATGCTCAGGGAGATCTTGAGGTGATGAATGAAGTCAAGGAAGCATCCAGAGGAGAAGCTGTAATAATGAATGACTTCAGCTACCCTTAGACTGGCTACATATGTGTTCCAGTCATGACACAGGTAGATATTCTGGATACCCTAAAGGACCGTGCCCTATGCTGTAGTAACTTCCTGGTTGGATTACTGCCATGTGCTGTACTTGGGGCTGCCCTTGAAGACAACTCGGAAACTTCAGCTGGTCCAAAATGCAGCAGCCAGTTACTGGCTCGTGGTTTTTTCCCGATCTCGTATGAACCCCGTTTTAAAACAGCTGTGCCAGTTGCCAGTTTGTTTCTGGGCCTTAAACACATTAGTGTTTAAAGCACTAAGCTACAGTATGTGCACCGCCAAGGCCGGAAAGATCAGCAGATAGTGTTCCACATGGTAGAATCATGGAATTGTAGAGTTGGAAGGGACCACAAGAGACGTTTGGTGCAACCCCCTGCAATGCGGGAACCTTTTGCCCGAACCCACCATGCCGAGTTTAAGAGTCTTGTGAGCCACCTCGGTTCTAGTTCCAACCTCACTCAGAAGCTTGGGGTGGTGGCGGACTGGGAGAGGGCATTCTCTGTGGCAGCCCCTAGGTTGTGGAACTCCCGCCCTAGAGAGGTGTGTATGGCACCTTCACTATACAGCTTCCAGGTGGTGATGATGATAATAATGATGATGATAATGCACCTCTTTACCCTGGCATTTGGCACCTGCGCTGTGTTTCCAGGAGTCACTTTATTCCTGTGATTGTGATCTGTTTGAAACTGTTTTAATTCTTAAACTGTAGTAGCTCACCTTTGGACCTGCTGGGGAAGGGTGGGTAAATAATCACAATCACAATAGTAACAACAACAACAGCTCTCTACTAGATGATTTGCAGCTAGGAGGTGATGGGCCCAGTGGCCATGATCTTGAAACATCAAAAAAACCAAGATCATGGCCACTGGGCCCATCACCTCCTGGCAAGTAGAAGGGGAAGAAATGGAGGCAGTGAGAGATTTTACTTTCTTGGGCTCCATGATCACTGCAGATGGTGACAGCAGTCACGAAATTAAAAGACGCCTGCTTCCTGGGAGAAAGGCAATGACAAACCTAGACAGCATCTTAAAAAGCAGAGACATCACCTTGCCAACAAAGGTCCGTATAGTTAAAGCTATGGTTTTCCCAGTAGTGATGTATGGAAGTGAGAGCTGGACGATAAAGAAGGCTGATCGCCGAAGAATTGATGCTTTTGAATTATGGTGCTGGAGGAGACTCTTGAGAGTCCCATGGACTGCAAGAAGATCAAATCTATCCATTCTTAAGGAAATCAGCCCTGAGTGCTCACTGGAAGGACAGATTGTGAAGCTGAGGCTCCAGTACTTTGGCCACCTCATGAGAAGAGAAGACTCCCTGGAGAAGACCCTGATTTTGGGAAAGATGGAGGGCACAAGGAGAAGGGGACGACAGAGGACGAGATGGTTGGATAGTGTTCTCGAAGCTACCAGCATGATTTTGACCAAAATGCGGGAGGCAGTGGAAGACAGAAGTGCCTGGCGTGCTCTGGTCCATGGGGTCACGAAGAGTCGGACACGACTAAATGACTAAACAACAACAATAGCTCTCTGCTGGATGATTTGCAGCTATCGTCTGGCAGCAAAAGGGAAGAGCACATACATCACAACACAGAAGGTCACACATTCGTTCCTCAGCATCTCCAGGTAAGAGTTTGATTCCTGTCTGAAACTGGAGAACTGCTGTCAATCAACAACACTAAGGATGAGACACCTGTGGCTTTCAGGACCCATCCTATTCTTGTGAATGTTATCCGTTTCCACCGCTTTTAACACTGAATTTATTTCACAACCAAGATGGGCATTGAATCCTATAGCTGGTCTCTTAAACCAATTGACTTTCACGGCTTCTCTTCTGCTCAGGCTTACAGCCCGAGCATCTCCCAAAGGCTGCCAACTCCCTCCCCCCTTGCCCATCTGCCATCACTTCATTCCCAGGCATCCAGCTTGGCTGGATTCTCAGGACCCCCCTCCAGTAACTTATTCCACATGGAGGCCAAGAGTTTTGCCAGATCAGCCTCTGCCTCCCCCCCGCCACCTCACACACAGCCTCCCCTCTTTGCATTTCTCTCTCATGCTCTTGTTTTTCACAGACTTTTGTCTGAATCAATTTGATTAATCCTCTTCACCATTTTAAAAGGCATCTCGGCTGAGCCACAGGGAGATCTTTCTGCAAACCTAAACGAGAGGCCGGATCCCCTTTGCTTCATAACTTAACAGTTGAAATACAGTCTGGTATTATCTCCTGGCCTGAGCTTTATCTCCCCACCCAGATCCCATCTCCTCGCAGACAATTCTTTGCTCTATAGATACCACTCTTGAGTTGTCTGGATGTGATCATATGCGAACAAAACTGCCACCTCCTTGATTTATCGCCTGTTTCTTCAGAAATACTGTCTGGCATCATGTTCTACATTTTCCTTGCTACGTACATCATTCAAACCTTTTGCTATATTTAAGGGATTTTTTAAAAAGTGAATTGGGTTTAGCAATCATGGCTGCAATTGCAGTACAGAGCGATGGAATCAGGCTTCTTTCAACACAAAACCCAGTGGGATCCTAGTGCTTATTTTGAGAGCCGAGTTTCCCTAGCCACGGGGAAAGGTCACCATGGAGCAAACAATTCCTGTGATCCTCCTGGGGCTGCTTGGTTCTTATAATCACACCATGCATGAGGTGAAACAGAAATCATAGAAACTTTTTTTCTTATAGTATTATTACATTTGTACTTCAGCTTTCTTCCACAGAGCTCAATGTTAAGTACATAGTTCTCTTCCTCCTCATTTTATCCTCACAACAACCCTGAGAGGTAGTGTTACGTTGTGGGTGAACATATCAGATGACACAGCAATTCTTCAAACAGCTCTTGTTTATTCGCAGGCCAGAACAGAACTGAACTGAAGGGTTCAGTCAGCCTGCTTATATAGAGCTCCAGTACAATGTAACTGTAACAACATTCTGTAACTATTCAATCACTGAACGTCACTTTCGATCCCTTATTTGCATATGTGGACCTGAGTGAAAACTATCTACAGTATTCCCCTGCTGGCCCAGGGTGAGAACTTCAGTACATAACAGATAGGTTAGACTGAGAGAGGCCGAGGGGGAATTTGAACCCTGGTTTACCATGCCCTAGTCCAACCCTCTAAATTCTACACCACAAATAAAATCCTTCCAGGAATATTAACAGTACCTGCATGTTAAGTGATACAGTTTTTTTCTAACAGGGGGACAGATCGATCTTCCATACCCTGCAAGTGTCCTGGGAAAAAATGGGGCATTCAGTTTTCTTGTGCAAGAGCACGGCAACCATTTGGGGGTGCCATGATCTCGCATGATTTCGCACTGAGCTCTCACTCAGAAGAAAGCACTTTCACTCAGGAAAATAGCACTTTTTGGGGGACCACAACCTCAGGTGGCGCCCCAGAACATGGGCCTGAAAAAAAAATGTATTTCAGGCTCTGTGATCTCACACAGGTCACATGACCTGCCGGTTTTGGCAGTCAAGGTGTTGGAGGGTATGGTCTTTACGTGTTCACATGTGAAGAAAATGGGGGGCAGCAGGTCCATCAGCTCAGGCTGGGGGGGGGGGGTATCCTCTTGCAAGAGA
The DNA here is from genome assembly GCF_951804945.1 of Podarcis cretensis. Classification (NCBI taxonomy): domain Eukaryota; kingdom Metazoa; phylum Chordata; class Lepidosauria; order Squamata; family Lacertidae; genus Podarcis; species Podarcis cretensis. Next base: position 13,039,262 of record NC_137185.1, read on the forward strand.
GATCTTGTGCCTGAATTTCCATTTCCCTCTGCCCTCCTTTTCCCTTTTCCTTTTGCGTCGTGGATTTTCAATTGTAAGCCTGTAAGGGATTTCCATTACCTTTGTGAGCCGTGGTGGTACAGCATGCTGCATTGATGCTTTTGCCTTCGCAGAACATACATTGTAGAAGGTGGCTGCACTTGCGGTGTAGCCCCTGGGTGTGTGTGACATTTGCACGCTCTTAAACACGGGAAGCTGTCTCACATCACACCATACATTTGTCCATCCAGCCCCGTATTGTCTGTTCCGACTGACAATATCCAGCGCCTGGGGCAGAGACAGCAGTTGTCTTTCTGCTCTCCTGGAACTTGGGTCTTTTAACTGGAGATGCTATTGGGGACTTCTGCAAGCAAATCAAATGCTTTACTATGAAGCATCAGTCCTCCCCTTCTGTATGGACCAGAGGATGATAAAAAACCCGACTCACCAATATTTTCCTTCTTTCCCCCCGCTTCTTTCTGCTTTGCATCCTTCAGTGCCTATAATCCTGGCAATCGGTCAAGAGCAGAAAATTCTGACTTGGCTTATAGAGTCTAGGCTGATTTAGCTGTAGTCCCTTCATTTGCTGCTGAATGCTGTCCCCGTTGCTCTTCGCCTGTGGTCTAGGAGAGCCCTAACAGAGGTCTGGGACTGGAAGCAAGCAATGGTTTTCATGAGGATATTTCTCTGCCCTTTCTGGTCAGACCACTTTTGCAGGGGTGTGTGTGTGTGTGTGTGTGTGTGTGTTGCAAAACAACGCAAAAAGTCATGGAAGCTGTTTGTCACAGGTGAAAGAGCTCTCTAGTTACTTCCCCAGTCAGGCTGTCAACCTTTCCCAACCTCTCTCCTTCCCTATCAAATGTTTCCCATTCAGCCGTGATTGGCTAAGGGCCCCCAAGAGGTTGATGGGTGCTGTCTTCTTTCAACTGAATGTATGTAAGCCACTCTGGGGAGGCTTTTTGGCAGAAGACTGGAGTGCAAATGCTATAAAGAAAGAAAGAAAAAAAGAAAAATATTCCATGGGTGCCAAATTGCTTTTTTTTAAAAGTCTAACAGCTGCCTAGAAAGCACTTGGGGGTGGGTGCAGCTGGACAAGGAAGGGTTAACCAGGGCTACCTATGACAACCTTAATGATGATAGATGCTGGTGAGGACGACTTTTTCCTTTTGCAGCAACTGAAAGATGAGCTGCAATAGGAGGTCCTCCTGTCCCACCATCTCTGTCATCCCCTGTCCCGACCTCCCCCACTCCCCAAAATCGCAAATGTGAGAGTGTCAAGGGAGCCTGGTAGATGAACGAGCTGCCCCAGAAGCAAATGACGACTGAGACCGCCATGGAGCTGAACTTTACAAAACTGTTATTTCTCAGGATGTATCAAGTTCCCACAGGGGAGCCGTATCAGGATGTTGAACGCACCGCCCGTCACCAGGCAGCCGACTCACTCCTTTTAAAAGAAAAAGAGAGAAAGTATATGTACTGGGAGAGTTTAGATGCAACAGTCTGGGACGTGTGCAGGCCACCCAGACTAGGCTGGGCGGGCAACAGATTCTGCATACTGCACACAACCACACCAGAGAATGCAATGGTGGTGTATAACTGAGGGGAAAACGCAAATTCAGATTTCACCTTCCATTTTAGCAGAAAACAGAACAGGACAGGGGGGCTGGACAAGCGGCCAATCCCCAGAGGACACAGAGAAAAACTGCCAGTCATATCAGGTTAAAGGCGAACGGAGGAAAAGGAAATGAATTTAAGTCTGTTCCGCCACTAGGTGCTACTGTTGGTCCATGGAATTTGATACTGACAGTTGCTGCATCAAACACACACCTTTCTAATATTACTTTGCAATGTACAGTGTTATACTTTGAATGAATTTAGTCTCTGGTAAACTCTAAAGGGAATATGCTACATGAAAATCAGTGGTAATGTATGAAAGGAAAAAAGCTAGTAGACACGCAAGGAAAAACTACAAGGCCTAAGAGAGCAGACTGGAAAAACCCCTAAGTGTTTTTCACTCAGTATATAATTAATGACATCGAACAGGAAAAGAAAATCTTCCACACATTTTGCAGTCTTGAGGAAATAGCATGTTAACTGTGCTCTAAGTAGATTTTTTTACATTAGCATAGCGCACAGAGCATGTAGCGCATTTAAAAATTTAACGAAAACAGCTATAGCAGCAGCAAGAGGACTACTTCTATTAGTGTACTGCTACCCAGGTGGCGCTGTGGGTTAAACCACAGAGCCTAGGACTTGCTGATAAGAAGGTCGGTTGTTTGAATCCCCGCGATGGAGTGAGCTCCCGTTCCTCGGTCCCTGCTCCTGCCAACCTAGCAGTTCCAAAGAACGTCAAAGTGCAAGTAGATAAATAGGTACCGCTCCGGCGGGAAGGTAAACGGCATTTCCGTGCGCTGCTCTGGTTCGCCAGAAGCGGCTTAGTCATGCTGGCCACATGACACAGAAGCTGTACGCCGGCTCCCTCGGCCAATAAAGCGAGATGAGCGCCGTAACCCCAGAGTCGGCCACAACTGGACCTAATGGTCGGGGTCCCTTTACCTTTACCCAGTACTACTAAATGTGTTCCACATAGTTTGTCTTATAAAAGTTTCTTATTAATGCAGGAAATTGAGCCTCCTGGAATAACAAAAGCATTGCTCAAAACCAGTTAAGGTGGCGAGGAAGAACAGGGGCTCATTGCATCTTACTAGCATTAGCTTCCAGATTTTTCTCTCCTTTGTTTTGTAGCTTGATCAGCATGTGCTTCATATCTCCTTTTTGTAAACCACTTTGAGGGGTTTTTATACAATCAACTGGTGTATAAATTTTATGAAATAAATGTGTGGTTGATGAAATGCCGATTAATGTGTTGCTCTTTCGTAATTGGAGGGGGGGGGACCTTTCAGATTAAGTTTCAACCAAAACAAAACATCCTTTAACATGTTCCGTCTTTCTAAAATGTTTAGATAGCCTCTCATCAATTTGAAATAGACTGTTGCTTGTACATAGCCTTGTAAGTATGGTGTTATTCTTCTGAATACTTGGAAAATAAAGATTTATGGAGTACAGTAACTTCTCTTTATGTAAGAGTTTGGGATTTGTTTTTTTTTAATGATAAGTAGTTCACCTTGGTGAACAAGGGATTTAACAGCATAATTCTGTACTTGTTTACTCAGATCTAAGTTATCTTTCTCTTTTACTATAACCTTTTTTAAAAAAAGGTGACTGTTGTAATGTTCTTTTGGGAAATGCTATGTGAGGTCTACCTGAAAAACAGTACATCAATATCTCAAATAAAATAATTAATAAATATCCCCAACATACTACCATACTACTGAGTAATTTCCAGACTGGGTGTTTGTGTGTGTGTGTGTGGAGCTAAGGATAGGTCTGGGTCTACTGCATAGCTGTCAACTTTTCCCTTTTCTTGCGAGGAATCCTATTCGGAATAAGGGAATTTCCCTTTAAAAAAGGGAAACGTTGACAGCTATGGTTTACTGGCAGATCTGTGGGTGATTTGCAGATTGATGAGGATTCTGCCTCCCAATCATTTAACAATTGCAACAACAAATGATATGCACACACTAAATTATACTGCAGAAATGAAGAAAGTTTGGGGATTTGGGGGCTGGGAGTGTCACTCAGTTCTGCTACTAGAAACAAAGTCCTGGTCTCAGAATTTTCTTAATTCTATGTTTTGTACAGGACACACGCCTGTTGTACTCCAGAAGACACATTACCACCAGGGAGGGTGGCGATCCTATATACATTTACCTGGGAATAAGCCCCACTGAACCCAATGGGGCATACCTGTCAGTAAACAAATGTAAGTCCTCCCTAATTAAGGTCGGAATTCTATGCACATTGACCTAGAAATAAATCCCATTTGAACACAGTGGTCGTTCACACGTGCAAGACTGGGCTTTAAGGAGTCAACCCTTTGTAAACAGGGAAATACCCGGCTGCTTTGAAACGAGCCGTCTCCCCTTTTCTCCGCCGGGGCTCAGCCTTCTCTCCGCCCTTAGCAACCGCGCCTGGCAACGTCGCGTCGCTGGGTTGGGCGGAGTCAGCCGGCATCATTTGACCCGCCCTTTCGGCCGTTTGCTCGGCTTGGTTTTCTACGCGAGGCCGAGGCTATGCGGCCTAGTCCGACGGGGCGATGCTGAAGGTGAAGATACTTTTCGTTGGCCCCAGCGAGGTGAGTGAGCGAAAGAGCGCCTGGGGTCCCTTTTGGAGGAAAGGAAAGCTCCCCACGGTCTTACAGTCGCCTCCCCAGCCCTTAAAAGCGCTGTGAACCATAGGGGCAAAGCTTCTTCTTGACTTTTTCAGATTAGGACAAATCCAGTATTTCGTTTCCAGCAGAATGCCTTTGTATACCCTGACGTGATGGAGGGAGCTATTCCTGGCTGTTTGCTTTGAGCACCTGGTTTTCTGGTACACTGCCTCTGAACATGGAGGTTCTGTTAAACGCCGGGCTAATAACTGTTAATAGAACTGCACACACCACGTTGTTTTTAGGGGTTTAGAGACAAAACCGTGGCATATCGGTGTCCATCTCATCTCATTAACATCTATTTATTACTACAATGTGCTCTCTGTGGCACTTCCTCTGTGTTTGTTTTGGAAGCTGCAGTTAGTTCAGGATCCTGCAGCAGTGTAGCTGGTAGGAGTGAGACCATGTCCGCATATAACACCTGTGCAGCTTGTCAATTTGCTACTGTCATATCGCAAGGTGTTACTATATAAAGCCCTAAACAGCTTGGGACTGGTTTACCTGCAATATCGCCTTTCCTCATATATGCCCGCTTCAGTCTGTGGAACTAGCAATGTTACAGGTGCTGCCTAATACTCCTTCTGCATTTATAATAAATTTATGTTTTAGCGTGGCAGTTCTTGCACTTTGGAACTCCCCGCTTATTGACATCAGGTGGGTGCCTTCACTGTACTCTTTTCAGCACCTGCTAAAAGCATTCTTGTTTAGACTAGCTTACCCAAATTTGTAGAATGTTTGCGTGTGTTTTGATCTGTTTTAGGTTATCACCAATTTTAGTTATTATTTGAATGTTTTACCGAGTTGTTTTGAATTGTTTTACTGCAAAGTTAATTGTATTATTCTTTCTGTAAACTGCTTTGAGGTTCTGTTTTCCAATCGAGTGCTATATAAAATTTATGAAATAACAAATAAAAAGATGATCTTAAGATTTGGGGAGGATCATAGCTTAGGGGTCAGAAAACATACTTTGCATGCAAAAGCTCCCTGGTTCAGTTTCTGTCACCTCCAGGTAGGATTGAAAGAGACCCCTTTCAGAGACTGGAGAGCTACTGCCAGTCAGTGCCGACAATACTGAGCTAGATGGACCAATGGTCTGACTTGATAGCAGGAAGCTTCCTATGTTCTATTGCTAATCTTGCTTCTGTATTCACTTGTGATAGGCTGGAAAGTCTGTCTTGGCAAACTTCTTGTCAGAGAGCACTGAAGGCATTGGTAGTTACCTCCCAACACATGCAGTAAGGTGAGTTTCAAGCAGGTAGAGTGGAACTGCTAGCAAAACATGGATTCCCCCCCCCTCCATACAACAGGGTGCAGAACCTGGTACCCTCTGGAAGTTGCTGGAATACAGCCCCCATCATCCCTGACTGCTGGCTGTGCTAGCTGAGGCTGATGGGAGTTGGAGTCCAGCATCTGGAGGTTCACAAGAAGTTCTCCATCCTTGCAAAACAGCATGGTTGCAAAATCTACAAGATTTCCTTGACATCAACTTCTTGGTTTTCTCTTCACATCTAACCAACCAGGCCTTCTTCAAGTTGAAGTGTTGGTATTTGTTACACAGTTCAGTATGTGTGGGTTACTAGTAAAGTCTTAAAATGGTACATGAAATGGGGGAAGGGGGAATGCCTCATAACAGTGGGCAGCTGCTCCAGTGCCAAGTAAGCCAAATGCAGAGGCTGGATGGAATTTGGGGCTGTGAGATTTTTTACTTTAATAATTTTTTTTTAACATGCCTTTCAAGGCACAGTGCTTACAAAGGTGGCTTACAAAGCTAAAAGCACATTCCTAACTAAATATGTCCCCTCACAAGTAAGTTCTGTTGAATTTAATGGGACTTATTCCCAGGTGAGTGGGGATGGGTTTCATCTTTAGACACACGAAAATACAATTACGAAACACGCACACAGCATGGGTAACTAAGAACTGACATTGGAAAAAGGGACCAGCAAATATGGATGGGAGCTCTGTCCTTCAGGTAGGCCCAAAGAATGCCAGCCTTATTGATTTGTATAAAATATGTATTTTTAAATTCTAGGATCCTAGAATACGAGATGCCAAATTTCGGTGGAAACGGCAAAGGAGCAGGGTGTCGGTTTGAACTGTGGGATTGTGGAGGAGATCAAAAGTAAGTGGATCACTTATGTATCCTGCCAACTTCCTCAGAGTAAGTTGGTGTAATTCAAACGCTACACCAAGCCTTAGTTAAGGAAGGGGAGGGGAGGCTATTCACGAGAAGTTGGGGCAAAGCCCTACCATTATTTTTGATCATTTAAGAAGCAGAGGGTACTCTGGGCATGTTGGAAACATGCACTTGTGTAAGGGGCATTCTAGTTTGTGGTTGGTGAACCCCTTTCTAAAAAATGAATGCCAGACAAGGCACGGATTTGGTGGCCTGTTTGCACAATGGAACTTCTCTTCTCTGCGCATTCCTTGTATTGCCCCTAAATATATTATGCAGGGTTGGAAGAAGAGGGGTAGGGACATGCAGCGGGAGCAGGGGAAAGGGAATTTCCATTGTGCAGGCGGAAATCATTCTGCTTACAATAATTACTTAGTTGGATACAGCCCAGTATGTGCAAAGCAGCTGCAGAATCTCAACTGAGATTTTTTTAAAGCAAAAAAATGATAAAGGTAGGTAAGAACCTACAAAGAGCCCTACTAGATTGGGCTAATGGCCTATCTAGTCCTGCATGTTGTTCTTGCATTGGCCAATCAGGTGCCTGTAGGAAACCTGCAAGCGGGACTTGAGCACAAGAGCACTCTCCTCTCCCTTTGTTTCCAGCGACTGGTATTCAGAAGCTTTGCTGCCTCTGACTATGGAGGCAGAGCAGAGCCATCATGGCTAGTAGGAATTGATAGTCTCATCCTCCAAGAATTAGTCCAATTCTCTTTTCAAGCCATCCAAGTTGGTGGCCGTCATTGCCTCCTGGGAGAGAAAGTTCCACAATTTGCTGCATGAAGAAGTACTTTCCTTTTTTTCTGTCCTGAAAAAATCTTCCAGCTTTTGGCTTCATTGGATGTCCATGAGTTCTAGGGTAACGAGAGGAGAAAAAAATTCTCTCTATTCACTTTCTCCATGCCATGTATAATTTTATAAACTTCTATCGTATCATCTCTTTCTCACCCTGTCTCTAAACTAAAACGTCCCAAGCACTGCAAGCTTTCCTGATAGGGGAGTCGTTCCACCCCCTTGATCATTTTGGTGGCCCTTCTCTGGACCTTTTCCAACTCTACAATATCCTTTTGGAGGTGAGGTGACCAGAACTGTACACAGGTGATGCCAGCCGTGCCGTTTCTCTGTTGCGCTTCCAGATTCGAGACTTGCTGGCCAGCACTGATGAAAGATTCCCATGGGGTCGTCATTGTTTTCAACCAAGACTCGCCCACCCATTTGAAGGAGATTGAAATGTGGCACTCCTGTTTTGTGCAACAGCAGCAGCTGTTGGAGAGCCAGTGCCTGCTCATTTCGCATCACAAGCCAGGCAGTGCAATGGACCCGGAGAATCTCACCTTGCGTAAGACCCTGATGCCTTGCTTTCCTGTCTCTTACCTATGTTTGTTGTTTTGTCAGAATTGCCAATAGTTTTAATGGTTTGCTTCTTAAACTTCAAAGCTCCACCGCTGAACAGGCTGCAGGTGGTCCACTCTAGCCTCGAAGAAGATCCTGAAGATTTCCGGATGGAATTTGTGAAGTACCTCAAGGGCATCACCAAGTTGGTGAATGAGAACCGAGACAGAGAGGAGATGCTGCTGATCACTTAAAAGCAGGAGGAACGCTGCTGCAAAGATAAAAGAAATACCCATTTAAACACACACACACACACATTCCTGGTCTTTTGCTTTCTACCTAACGCATTTATTTATTTTTTAAAAAAGAGTTTGGATTCCTCAGGTTTACACTTAAAGGAGCAGTTTTACAGCAGTGGAAGTGGCATGCATGTAGTGTAGTGGTTTGAGTGTCGGATGAGATACTGGGAGACCAGGGTTCCAAGCCCCACTCAGCATGAAGCTCACTGGGTGACCTTGGGACAATCACTCTCAGCCTAACCTGCCTCATAAGGTTGTTGTGAGGATTCAGTGAGGAGTGGGAGAACTGTGTATGCCACCTTGAGCGCCTTGGAGAAAAGAGTGGGATATAAATGCAATACATAAAATAGAAGTTCTTAGCTTAATCAGGGGTGAGAAACCCTTTTCAGCCCACATTCACTTCAATGGGTCTCATACCAGTGGCGAGCAGGGCCAGAGGCAAAAGTAAATTTTAACTTTGTACAGTAGGCTGGTCTATAAACACACATACACCCTTTCCCAGTATGTCTTATCTCAGACCAAGGACACATTCTAGCCCAACAAAAACATGGAGAGTACAAAGCAGGGTTGGTGAGGATGTAGCTGGGAAGGGGGAGTAACCTGAGGAGAGTCCCAAGGGCCAGACAGAGAAGCTTAAAGGGCCACATCTGGCCACCAGGTCTGAGGTTCAAAAGACACTCTTTTTTTGTCTTGCTCTTTCAGCTGGCTTGCACCAGAGCACTGGACCAAGTGCTGTTCGTTTTTTGGTCTCACATTCATCAGCTAGCTCTCGCAAGAGCTTGGGACCAAAAGATCCTTGTTTTTGTTCTCACACTCTCGCATAACATAGCTGGCTTGTGGCAGAGTACTGGACCAAAAGACACTTGTTTTTTGGTCTTGTGCAAAACAGCTGACTCCCGTGAGAGCTCAGATAAAAAAAAAAACAAGCATTCCAATTTTGATCAGTGGGATGTTGGAGGGGTATGGGTAACTATCAGGCTAAACTGGCTACACCTTGGTTTGTTTGTTCCTGCATGAGTGGGTTATATCCACCAGCACCTAGCTTGTGCACACCACGGTTTATTAAGCAAAGAAGTATGGCTTACTATTAAGGATAAAAGTGGCTGCTGTGCTGCACTGTGGGAAAAGATTCAAGGAAACCACGGCCCGTGGAACATCAAGGGCCTTTTCTTGTGCAATGATGGTGCGCCAGACAGTAAGTCAACTCCCAACTCTTCAATTCTATGATTTCTTCTGCTTGCATCTGTATTTCCCACAGTGAACAAAAAGGGGAAGAACTTGGTAGGCTTTGAGAATGCCACATAAGACACAAAGATCTGTAATGCACACCATTCACTTCCCCTTTCCCCCAAAATAGAGCTGATCTGCAAATCATATGGATGCCTACCCCTTTGCTGAGCAATTCCATATTTTATTGAGGGAGTCAAATTCTAACAATTTTGATCCCAGTTCATGTTCAACTACAGCTGAAGTTTGTTCTGGTTTCTTGTTTATGTCCATAAAAGTTTTGTAACCAGTTCACACAATAAAATTTAAAATAAAGAGGCACATTATAATGATTGATTGTACAGCTGCACAGAACAAGCTAACAAAAGTCTAAAACTCACTTTGGGGCAATACCTTTATTAGGTCAACTATAATGAGCACCGCAACCCTAGAGTCGTCCGCGACTGGACGTAACGGTCAGAGGTCCCTTTACCTTTATAATGTCACAAAATAGTGCCTAAGGTTTGAGTTCTCAATAACTCAATAATTCAGCAATAAGGGTTAGGAAACCTATCAGATGGGTCTGCTTTACCCCCCACCCCCACCCCATGTTATTCTAAGAGCTTCTAGATCAGGAGTGGGGAACATTCCTTTCTAGGCAACCTTTTGTAGCTCACATGCCAAGAATTTGTAAGCTTGCAGGTCAAGTGGGCACAGCAGCAAATGTAGGGTTTCCATATGTCCAGGCAGAAATCGCTGAAGGTCTGGGGAAATCTGTAGGCATAACAGCCCATTTCAGTAATGTAGATCTTGGTGAATTTCATGAAAAATAGCTCAAAAAGCTCAACTAGTTTGGTTTATATTATAAAAAAGCTCAAAAACCAACAACTTTTGTGTCCAGATATTCACTTTTTAAAATATGGCAACCCTAAGCATTTTACAATTATATACAGAAGCCGCCTTTCTACACGTACACAAACATCACCACCCCATCCTCCATCCTGGCCTGGTAAGAAGAAGAAAAAAGAGAAATTTAATAAGGCAGCTTTCAAATGAGGCCATGATCATGTGTTTGTATCTGAACTTGTAGACAGCATACTTTTGGGGGTACACACATAGACACACTTATCTGCTTTCCATCTATTCTGAGCCATACACCACATGGAACCTTTTAAACAAGAGGACAGGAATAGCATGGTTTCCCGATGGTACTTGCAAAGATTTTCAACTGCGGAAGAATGTCCTACATTTCCAAAGCAGAAAAATCATAAAGTCACTATGGGCCTGTTTCTGCTTAGCAGTGCATTTGCACGCTTTTACTCTAGTATGTGGTCATTAAGACCAAGTGTATAGGAAATACCAGACGTGGTCTTTGGGTGTTTGTGAGATGCAACCTGAAAGATGTAAGTAAGGGCACTGAACTATTCAAAGATTTGTTACAATACTGTAGGGAAGTTAGGGGGATTCCAAGCAAAACTACGACAGATGACACATTTCACAAAGTAGAATAGTCAGAAGGGTCAGACTGTGGTTGCTAGATAAACTTCCTAAAATAAGGGACCCTAAAGCTTTGGTATAGTCTCCTATGTCTGCATTGGGAGTACAGTGGTGCCTTGGTTTAAGAACAGCTTAGTTTATGAGCAACTTGGATTAAGAACGCTGCAAACCCGGAAGTAGGTGTTTTGGTTTCTGAACTATGCCTTAGAAACTGAACATGTTCCGCTTCCTGTTGAGTGTAAATTGAGTCCTCCGCTGCTATGGGAAAGCACGCCTTGGCTTAAGAACGCTTTGGTTTAAGAACTGACTTCCGGAACGGATTAATTTCGTAAACCAAGGTACCACTGTACATATACACACTCTGTTTTTCAAACACACTGACCAGTGTCCAACACACATTAGACTCACGTAAGCCCATTGACATAAATGTATTTGGCAAAACATGGACATTTTGTTGTGTCAACAGAGTAAATTTGAATGGAAGAGAATTATGGTGCAAACAAAAATATTGCCACACCTGCTTGGTAATTATTTTCACACAGGATTAAACTAACTTGCCACCTTGCCATGCTTTTTCTTTAGAGTCACAGTTCTTCTTGTGAACAGACCCCACAAGGGGAGAAAGAGGTGACTGACAGGAGATAACCAAGTCATCTTCAAATATCTCAAAGACTATCACATGGAAGATGGAGCAAGCTTGTTTTCTCCTGCTAAGGAGGGTAGGACCTGAACCAATGGCTTCAAGTCACAATAAAGGAAATTCTGACTAATTATCAGGAATAACTTTCTGAGGGTAACAGCTGTTTCACTCACCTTCCTTGGAGGTTTTTAAGCAGAGGCTAGATGGCCATCAGTCATGGCTGTGATTCCTGCATTGCAGGGGGTTGGAATGGATGACCCTCAAGGTCCCTTCCAACTCCACAATTCTATAATGCCATGTAAACCCTAGTGCAGTTTTACCATGTGAAAGAACCCCTATTTTGTGAGCAAATTTGCAAAACCCCAGCCTCTATTTCCCCACCCCCCCTGCAGTTTGAAGAATGCTCCCCCGCGCTTAATGTTTGTCACTCGGGCTTTTGAGACCCATGGCGCGTAACGTGTGAATGCGCCCTTAATTTTTGTACGCGTGTACTTCTTCCTTTTGAAAAAAATACCCCCCCACGCCCCGCCCCGGGAGTCCTTGCCAGCCACAGCTCCCCCAAAGCCGGCTTTCCCCGTGGTTATAAACCTCCCCAGCTGAGGCTCCCCTCCCGCAGCCCGCCAGCCTCCCCTCAGACGCTGGCCACCCGGCGCATGCGCAGAGCTCCCCCTCACTCTCCTCCTCCGCCCCCCAGCTCCTCGCCCGCCCCTTTTGCCTGTCAGGATGAGGCGGCTGAGGCGGCCCAGGGCCGGCGGCGGAGGCTGAGGCTGAGGCGGCGGCCCCTGTTGTGCTCGCTCCGCTCCCCTCGCCTGACTTAGCGGGCCCGGCCTCGGCGTGAGCTGGCTCAGCCATGGCCCAGCCCGGGGCGGCGGCAGAAGAGTCGTCGACCGAAGGTGAGGACGAGGACGAGGAGGGGAAGTCCGGGCGCGGCCTGCGAAGGCTTGCCTGGGCCTGGGGGGTCGCGTGTGTGTCTGTGGGGGGCGGGCAGATGGCGCTGGGGATGCAGGCCAGGGAGGCTTGGAAGGGGGGCGGCGGAAGTGTAGCCCCACCCCCACGGGGGGTTCTCCCCTCTCCCCAATATCAAGCCCCTGACACCCCCTGTTCGTGCCCCCCCACCTTTTAAATTGTCACTTCCCTTACCTCCCCCCCAGTGGTTTCTCCTTAGCAGTCTCCTCCCTCCACATCAAAGGACTATTTCACCCCCCCACCCAATCTCGTGCTTTACTTTATTCTTCTCTCCCCCCCGCCAGTAATGTATCTTCTCCTGCCCCACCACGACAGGCATCCCCATGCAACTCCTTCTTTTGCTTCCCTAACCCTTACTTCTCCCTCCCCCCTCCTCGCAGTGCTATCTCCTTATCAGTCTTCTCCCTGTCTCGTGCTTTATTTTATTTCTCTTTTATCCTCCCCGCCCCGTAATTTATCTTTCTCCTGCCCCCCACCACGTCAAAGGCATTGCCTTGCAATTACTTCAATGCACCCCCCCCCAGCCTACTGGTTTATCCTTAACAGTTTCATCCTATCTTTAGGACTGTTTCTCTCCCCCATCTTGTGCTTTACTGGTTCTCTCTCTCTCTAGCACACACACCCACACCCAGTAATTTATCATTTTCCTGCCCCACCACTACAGGCATCACCTTGCAATACTACACACCCCCCCCCCAGCCTACTGGTTTCTACCCTCAGTAGCTACTCCCTTCAATCCTCACCTCAAGCGCTCTGTGTTTTTCTGTCTTACTCCCCTCATGATGAATCTCCTGAGTTTGTAGCACTTTAAAATAATAACGTTTATTGTGGCATTAATTTTTGTGGATTGGAAATCCAACATTCAAATTAGAGTTGATCTTAAAATCATTGCTGGCAAAATATTCCACCACCACCACCACCCCCTTTTTGCAGCCATATACAGCCCATTCCTTTAGCCTACTAAGCCCTGTGCAAAAGTGAGTCCAATGTTCCATGCAACAAACACTTCAAGCTTTCCCCCCTTCTGCACAGTGGGCAGCCTCAGTTCCCTTTTCCTTCAGCTTCATGCTGTTGGCAGTTGCACATTCGCAGCCCTGGGTTATCCCATGTTTCTGAAGTTGTGGTTGACCTGTAAGCCTTTGGTGAAATGAACAAGACAGATCCAGTGGTTGAATTCTTCTTGGAGAGTAAAGGTAAAGGGACCCCTGACCTTTAGGCCCAGTCATGACCTACTCTGGGGTTGCGGCGCTCATCTCGCTTTATTGGCCAAGGGAGCCGGCGTACAGCTTCCGGGTCATGTGGCCAGCATGACTAAGGCGCTTCTGGCGAAGCAGAGCAGCGCACGGAAACGCTGTTTACCTTTCCGCCAGAGCGGTACCTATTTATCTACTTGCACTTTGACGTGCTTTCAAACTGTAATGAGAGTCAAAAGACTCTGTAGTGTTGGGTTGTGGAGTTGAATTTTGAGGGAGAAGTGTGAGTGTGAAGGAAGAGTGTGTGTGTGTGTGTGTGTGCGCGCGCGCGTGCATACATGCAGGTCCCATGTGGTAGCAGAAGTGCTCTTTCTGTACAATGAAACAGCATTTTAGCTGGTGTGACACTACTATTGAAGTGTGCTAATGGGATTTACGGTACCTGGATAAGGATGTGCCCAACTTTTGAAAATCAAATTTTATGTGGTGCTATCATAAGCTACATCAGCTACATATTTTTACATTAAAATAAAATGTATATTATGCATTACAATACAATACAATACAATACAATACAATACAACATATTTATGTTACTTGCATCTCCTTAGGAAAAAGTCAGGTAATGAGGGGCATGATAGAGGTGCATAAGATTCTATATGATGTGGAGAAAGTGGATAGGCAGGCATTTTTCTTCCTCTCTCTTGATACTAGAGCCCAGGACTGTCGGATGAAGCTGAATGTTAGAAGATTTAGGACAGACAAGGTGCTTCATCACACAGCACACATTTGAACTGTGGAATTTGCTCCCATAATTCCGTTCAACAAGATGTAGTGATGGCCAGCAACTTGGATGGCTTTAAAAGAGGATTACACAAATTAATGGGGGATAAGGATAGAATTAATGTTCTGCCTCCACCTTTGAAGGCAGTGAATACCAGTTGCTGGGAACCACAAGTGCTGGAGTGCTGTTGTGCTCAGGTCATGTCTTAAGGCTTTCTGTAGGCATCTGGCTGGCCACTGTCAGAACACATGGGTTGAACCAGGTGGGCCTTTGAACCAGGTGGGCCTCTAGCAAGTTTCTTCTTATATCCTTATTCCACTTATCCACTACTGCTGGGCTCTCAAAGAAGTTTGCAATAATTAACAGAAAAGTAAAACAGCTCTAAAACAATAGATTGTAAAACCAACAAATCAGATTAAACTAACAATGCAATAAAAGTTTTTTCTACTGTTCAGTAAAAAAATAAAAAGGACTTCTGAAGCAGGAAGGTCTTAACAATTGTTCTAAAACAAGGAGTGAATTGGACAGGCCCAAAGGATTGAGTTCCTAAAGAAGCTGAGCCAAAACAGAAAAACTACCACTTTACACATCTCCACCAGTGAAGACACATAGAGCAGGGCTTCATCTGCAGATTTTTAGAAGATGCAGGTGTGGGAGACATATTTGATAAAGGATAAATACTATTTCATGTTTTGAGTGTAATTACTAGCACTTTAAATTTGACATGAAGGCAAATGGGCAATACAGTCCTACCTCGGAAGTTGAACGGAATCCATTCCAGAAGTCTGTTCGACTTCCAAAATTTTCGGAAACCAAAGCACGGCTTCTGATTGGCTGCAGGAAACTCCTGCAGCTAATCGGAAGCCACAGAAGTTCCATCAGACATGTGGCTTCCAAAACCAGAACACTCACTTTTGGGTTTGCAGTGTTTGGGAACCAAAATGTTCAAAAACGAAGCTGTTCAAAAACCAAGGTACGTGTTATTCCTTAATAATAGCTACATAATGTTCTCTCTGGCTACAATGGTCAGGAGTTCAGCTGCTGCATCCTGGATCATAGGTAATTTCTTCATACCATTCAAATACAGCCCTATGGTAGAGTAAACTGCATTAATCCTGAAGAGTGATACAATAGTCAGCTGTCTCTTCCCAAGAAAAGGGCGGAGCTAGCAAACAGTACCAAACACTTGGTACCTGAGAATCAAGTAGCAACACAGAATTTAGGGTTATGTGACTGACAATACCTATCATGGCAATATGGATTTATTTCTATGAGAATGTCTACGCTACTCATCTAATAATATACATCACAAAGTACCTCATAACAGAAAATGGTGCTTCCATCATAGGCAGGACAGTGTGAAGGACCACTTCATCAGATCTTAGGCAGTAGGCAGGCTGTTACATGAGAAGGTGGTCCTTCAGGTATCCAGGACCCAAGCCACTTAGGGATTTAAAAAGAATTACTAACACTGTGAAACCTGTAAACAAATTGGCAACTAGTACAGCTGATGCTGGATAGGTATCTTCTTTGGCAATCACCTGTAGCCGAGTAAGATTGTCTTCCAGAAACAATGAGTCCGTTTTAACAATGAGTCCGTAAGTGACTGTGGAGGCCAAATCTGGACCCACACGTCCTTCCACAGTGGGGACATTGGTTCCTGGGCAGGGGTTGATCATGGTGTGGATTTGCCAAGCATGCCTTCCTCTTAGCACGTTTCTCCCTTGGGTTCTGAGTTCGAGTGTCTTCAAAGTCCACGACACCTTTGGTGAAGGCTGTTCTCCAACTGGAGCGCTCGCAGGCCAGTGTTTCCCAGTTGTCGGTGTTTATACTACATTTTTTTAGATTTGTTGACCACCAGCATTACACTTTCCATTTTAAAATTTGGAATAGAGTAGTTGCTTTGGAAGACGATAATCAGACATCCGCACAACGTGACCAGTCCAACGAAGTTGATGTTGGAGAATCATTGCTACAGTCTTCACTATACTGGTGCCTAGTTTTGGACTAAAACTCCATTCATCCACAGCCAGTGCATCCTGCAGAGCACCAGGCTGGATAGGCTTGTGTAATGTTATCCCATGGGCCCATTAACATCTTTCCAACCATTTTCTGGATCACTTAAAATTTCCTAACACTCTTCAAAAGGAAACCCATATAGGGTGCATTACAATAATACATCCTGAATGTAATTAAAGAATATGTTACTGTTGCCAGATCTGACATCCTCACAAAAGATACATACTAGCCTAAGATGGGCAAAGACCCTTTGGGCCATCACTGCCACCTGTGTATCCAAATACAATAGTACCTCCAGATGGTGAACCAGATTCTTCAAGGGAAGTACTATCCCATCCCAAATGGACTGCATCCCTGTTCTGCAGTCTGTTCCCTTCTGATCAGAATCAGCTCTGTCTTGTCTGGAATAAGCTTCTGTTTATTGGCCCTCACCTAGCCCGTTTATACCAGAATGTAAAGATCCTTAAGGTAGTCTTTTCTTTGGAGCTTCTTAATGTGCCTTCTCTACACTCCCTCTTTACTTGCTATGTAAAGATTTGGGAAGCCTATTTTCAGAGGGATGTATCTGGAAAAGTAAGTATGTGGGATGAAGAGAAAGGATGTTATTCGAATATTACTATTCCTAAGAACAGCAGAATGTGAAGTATTATACTGGGGCCGAAAACATAATATATTCAGTTTATGCCTCTATTAAAACTCTGTTAGTATGAGTCATCTTTAGTACTGGCTGGTGATCTGAATAAATAGATACTGAACCATTCACAATATGTTAATGCAGACAGGGAGTGTAAAATGTAAGCTTGTACACTTGTGGCTCCAGCCTAAGACTTTTGAGTGAATTTATGTGGACCAATGTAGGACTTGCAACTGGAATGGTACACATTGAAGGTCCCACTGAGGCATCAGTTTGCAAGGTAACATTCTCAGTTTTTCTTCTATGAAAAGTAAAAAAAAAAAAAAGCACAACAATGATAACCTGCTGTAGGAATTTTGTGGTAGGCCAATGGTAGTCATAGATTTATTCAAGAAGAGTGGCTCCTTTACCTCTAGTACACTAATTAAAAGCCCACGGAAGATCTACCCAATGTATTTAAAGGGGAGGGGCCAGATATGCTGCAAATAATTTAGTTGACAGGTTTGTGTAAGAAATGTATCACTAGGGTCAGGGAGTTCACTTGGATGAACTTAATGTAGTGAAGTGACCTAACATACTGTTTTAGAATTGAAAGAGGTACTGTATTTATCTGGGCAGGTAATTATGATTATTTGTGTTTAGAGAGGCAGTTATATAACAACTTCTGTAAGAAAACTTTTACTGAAGCTTCATAATATTAACCTAGGACATTCTGGGGGAAAGTTAGTTTAATCACTTCACGATTGACCAGTGGCATGTTTTTTGGAGAACAAGAAACGAAGACTGGATAATTCTTTGTAGGGGAATGGATGCAGTTGAGCAAATATCTTTATAGACAGAGAATTATACTTGTTGATCTTTACTTGTAGTGCATTCTTAGCTGCCAAATTATATTTTATGCAGTACATCAACCAAATGTGAACTGAAAAGAAGATTGAACCTTCATTTTTGTTCATTTGCAACGGAACCAGAACTGTTGTTCAAAAGCCTCTGTTGAATGTTAACTGGAACAGAAGTTTTTTTTTATTGGTTTAGAATAAGAATTTGATATTATCACATCCTTTAAAAAAATTATATGATTTTTAAATTTTTCAGTGGCTGCAGTTGGAATGACTCATGAGGGTACAAAACTATATTTTATCCCCCACTTTCCTCCCGTGAACTCAGTACTGCATACATAGTACTTTCCTCAACCTTTATCCTTATAATAACCCTGTGAGGTAGGTTGGGCAGAGAGGTGGTGACAAACCACTAGATCATCCCAGTGAGTTTCACAGCTGAGTGTGGATCTGAATCTAGATCTCTCCATTTGTAGTCTGGCACTCTAGCCCAGGTGCATGGAACCTGTTACGCTCCAGATGTTGTTGGACTCAGCCCCAGCTAACAGGACCAAATGGTCAGGGATACAAGCAACATTATCTGAGTTGCTGGTAAGAGAAGTGTGAGGTTTCAACTACTGCCCAGCTTTGTAACTTCTTCAGCCTAAGTTTATAGAAGTTACTCACTTGTCAGCCCACATGTATAGATTAGTCATTTCTGGCACATGGGTGGCCTGAAAAGGTCGTAGGAAGAACCACAGTTTAAGAGTTTCCCTGCCTACTTGCCTGAAGGTGACACCACAGGTGGGTAGCTATTTACGGGCCCTGGTATACAGTGTTAGATGGTCGTGGTGGCCGTGTACAGGTCATCTTACAATGTGAATTTTATTTATTTGAAACATACTGATATCATCCTTCATTCTGTTTAGAGTTTTAGGGCATTGTACAATTTATTTCAGGGTGGTGACTGTAATTCAGACTTGCAGATTAGGCTTGAGAAGGGTGCTTGCCCAGCATCTGCTCTGGTCACCTATCTCTTGTATATCACAGCAGTTGATTGCACTAGTTCACAGAGAGCTGGACTTCATGCATAATTTCCCCCAGAATGTCAAATGATGGTGGGATGGGGGCTGGTACCCTGCCACCATTTGCATGGGACCTGATGGGTCCTGGTTCTCAGGCAAGCAATTGCTCCCTCGCATGCTTCTCCTGAAGGGAGGCCGGCACTCACAAAATTGTTCCCTGCCATCACCACCACCTGCTTTGGGTCAATCCTGGCTTCAAGTGTCCCTGTTTTCTCCCCAAGGTGATTGGGGTAGCAGTGCATGTAAAACTACTATAGCAGCATGTTGGCTGAACTTCTTGTCTCTTTTCAAGCTGAAACGAAGTGTTTCATTTGAGTGAATCACAGGATTTAATGTGTATTCAGTTCGTTGTTCTTGTGAAGCAATTAAGTGGAGAAAGTTAAATGAATGCAGTTTATGTGAAGTTGCTTGTTATGACTGATTGGAGCTTCATAGATTTATTGTGTTTGTGATTTAGAAATTTTTGTGGGCCTTGCTGGCCAACCAAAAATTTGTGGTCGCTAGCAACCTGCTCTCTCCCAAAGGAAAGGATTGTGTCCCTGGCTTAGTGCTATGTCCCCATATACAATGTCAAGGGCAATCTTCTATTCTCTTCCTTAACTCCAAACTTGGACCTGGATAGCAGGGTGAGGTAAGGATTGCTCCTACAGTTACATTGCTCTTCCAAAGTATTTGGAGAAGCAGCAGCAACACAAGCCCCCTTCTCCCTTCTTCAGGGAGTAAGTCTGCAGTATATCAGTTTGTTGCTGCACTTCTAAGGTGCTTGGAATGCTTTTGAAATGCAGTGCCAAAACTGTCCACAGTCCCTCTCCTGATCCTTGAGGTGTGGGGTGGGGAATCATTCCCACAGTTGCACTGGGTTTTTTAAAGGATTTTTGCAGCTATTATAATGGCTATCCCACTTTCTACCTCTGAGATTGGCTTGCCCCATTTGTGTTTCATTTCCCCAAATCTGTTTCTGTAGTTTAGAGGTCAATGTGTATCTTCATGGCACTATCTATGCACAAGAGAGAAATATTAGCAGACTTTAGGGAAACCTCAATGTTTGCAAAAGTACTGTTATGTACTGAGTTGAATAGGATCCAAACTGCAGCAGTCTGATTGGTCCTAGAACAATAGGATTCAGAATGCAGCAGTCTGATTGGTCCTAGAACAATGCAGCAGTATGATTGGTTGGCAGAAACCACCCAATCATTCTCCAGATAGAAGCGAATCCACAACCTGATTGGCTTACAGTAGAATTCCGGAATTAGCCAATCATGTGCAGCCCATTGTGTAAATAATGTATATAAAGCATATACTTTGAGGGGACATTTATTCATTCCTCCTCACCACTATGAGCTGAATAAAGAGCATGAAATCACTTTGCGACTCTGAGTATATTTCAAGTACCAAAAAGAAGAAGAAAAGTGCTAAGGGGTGTTTTTGTTGTTGTTGCCAAAACAGTTTAGTAGGAACTGAGTGTGGCAGTGGACTGCTGACAGACTGTTGGAAGAGAAAAGGAAAAACCAGGTGAGAAAGGAGATGAAATAGAGTATCAAGGATGAGGGCAGGGCTGGGTGGAGCATTCCACCTTGCAGTATTTTCTAGCTTTCTGACATTTTGGGTGCCTACAAGGATTTTTGCAATGCTGGAAAACAATAGCCAAAGAATAAAAGTGAAATATGCAGCAGATCTTTTTGTCTTATAATTGCTTTCATAGCAAAAGCAACTTCTTTATTGGAAAATGTGGATTTTGTTCTTATCATCGCCTGAAGAAGAAGGGCAACATTTTTGTCCAACGGCCTGTCCAGCTACTAATTTTGTATGTTCTTTGCTTACTTCAGGATATCTTCAGGGTGCTATGCAAAAGCAGTAGTGAATGCCCTGGGTGTCCTGTAGCCTTTATGTAAAAGCTTTATCATTCTCTGTAATTACTAGAGGGTATGGCTGGTCCATCCATGAGGCAAGGTGAGGAGACTGCTTCTGTTGGCAGGATCCTCTGGGGCAGCAGATCCTGATGTTGATTTTCTTTCCTCTCTTCTTTCTGATGTAGATCTTCCCTCACTCCTTCTTCCCTGGCAGGAAGTGGGGTACCATTTTGGGATCTGCTTTAGGTGCCAAAATGTATTGGGCCAGCCCTGCTTGGGGGGGGAAACAATGTATTCTATATTATTATGAGCTGGTGATTCTAAGACCCACCCTCACAAGTTCTGTAGTTATCTCTTCCTGCTGTTGCTGCTGTCCAGTTATTTGTAATACGACTGGGTGTTTTAAGAGAGAAAAAAATCAGATTTTCCACCCCCTCAACCACACTCCTCTGCTTGCCCTCCAGCATCTCTCCCATACACTGAGAAGCTTGGGCAGCTAGCCATTAGAGGTAACTGTCATTAGTGCAGTGCTGTGTTTTTACAGCAGTGGCTGCTCTGTCTCCCTCCCCTAGAGTTAGAGTGTAGGGTTCTAGCCTAGGAGAGAAAAAGACAGCAGGAACTTGTACTCTTTCTTGCTCTCTACCCCTCCCTGCCTTTGCCAGTGAGAAACAGTTCTCAGTACTCTGTGCTACATATCCTGAACCCGTTTCCTGATCAGGAGTTCTAGGGGACATGTGCGTACTATCTCCTCTCTGCCTTTTATTCTTCCACTGGAGGTTGCCCAGAGGTACCGTATTTTTCGCTCTATAAGACACACTTTTCCCCTCCTAAAAAGTAAGGGAAAATGTGTGTGTGTCTTATGGAGCGAATGCAGGCTCCATGGCTTTAGCGAAAGCAACGCAAAGCTTCCGGAGCGCAGTGGGAGCGCTCCCGCTGCGCTCTGGAGGCTTTGGGCGGCTATCCCTGAAGCCAGGAGGGCAAGAGGGATCGGTGCGCACCAACCTCTTGCTCTCCTGGCTTCGCTTCGCTGGAGAGGCGCTGCACAGCTTTCCCTCTCTGCATAGCGCCCCTTCAGCGAAGCGGGAGGAGAAACGGAAGGGGCTCCGTTTCTCCTGCCTCTTCGCTGAAGAGCCGCTGCGCAGAGAGAGAGAATTTTTTTTTTCTTGTTCTCCTCTAAAACTAGTTGCATCTTATGGTCGGGTGCGTCTTATAGAGCGAACAATACGGTGGTCATTACTCTAGGTGATCTTATATTCCTCCAAATAGAGGAATGTTTCTGATGGATGATTTTGCTGTGCTCTTTGTGCAATTGCCTATACATTTTGCGCAGTTGCTTATACATCATGGTGATAGTGGGGATAAAGTAGAGTTAAAGAAAACCATATATATAGTGTGTTCCTGTTTTTGCTTGGAAATAATGGACAAAGATCAGAGTCTTAATGATGGATTCACAGGATTTCCAGCCAAAGGTTTTCTATGTACTGGGAAAAGTGAAATAAGGAAGCCTGCCCCTCTCTAGTTGAGTGCAATTTTCCACCATACCTCCATAGATGATTACTGTATGTGAGCAGTTTGATTGGTACTAATATAACTGCATGGTGGATGTGTGTAACAGTGATATAGATCAGTGTTAGAAACTGAGATATGAAAACTAAATGGCACCTTAAACCCAGGTTGTGGGCACAACAATGAAATGTCTAGGCGTGCTTTTTTATAACAAAAATACAAAGCTGAAAATGAATGAACTGCAGCTCTCTGCAGTTTTAATCTGAAATCTTAGGCACAGTACTGCCATCAGAGCTCAGAAACTGCTCGTGCTAATGAAATTCCCTGTTGCAAAACGCACCTGGAACAATGGGAGTTTTGAACAATGATGTAGATAGTATGACTTCAGTTCAAAGAAGAGATCAGGATGATTCTTGCATACATCAGGACTTTCAACAGCTCTACTGAGTCGCCCCGGAAGCTATCAAAGCAACTTCAGGAATGTCAAAAGCAGCTCCTGATGTGATACATGGCATCAAATGTATGCTCATTTGTCCCTGGGCTTACTGGATTTGGGCTGACATGTTGGATGAGGCAGCATGGAAGCCTTAGCAGCTTCAAAATAGTTTGATAGGCCATGAAACTCATTTGGGAAGGCATTTGGACAAGTCATTTTCCTGTTACCGTAACCTACCTTTCAGAGCTGGTATGAAAATAAAATGCTGCTCTGATGTTTGGATGTTAAATGTGGTCTGCACATTTAAATAATTATACAGTGTGGTAAACATTCAAATGGAAATAAACTGTGCTATATCCAACTCTAATTGGAGTAGTCCCACTGAAGTTGATAAACCTAAGTTAGTCATGTCCATTAATTAGAATGGGTCTCCTCTGAGTAGGACTGACAGTGGATGCAACTCCTTTCAGCCATGGAAAGTCCAGATCTTCACAAGACGGCACATGATAAAGACTGAGATAAATACTGTTGAATCTTTGGTTTAGCAGACTTGCTTCTTCCTTCTTCCTCTGTTGATGATGACTTTGCAGCTGGGGTATGCATTTTTGTCCTCAAGAAGTGACAATTTCCCCACAGTGAGAAACATCATGTATTTTTTCACTCCTGTAGTTTTAGTCTGTAGCCTCTTGGTTTTCATGATATGGTGCTTGAAGTGTACTGTACTTTGCTGGTATCAGCCAGTTACTTTGGGCAGTGGACAAGCTCTATTCAGCCTTGCAGTGGCAAATAGACATTTGGGGTTTGGGTTGTAACTTGAAAGGTTTATCTTCTTGACAACCTTTCAAACAAATATGTGGGAGGGAGGTGGGGCTGCTCATATTAATCCCTAGATTTCAGTAACCTATGGAAACATGTTTATCTCTAAGAAAGTGCATCTTTTTCCAAAGCTATCACGTGTTCAAGGACAATGACAACAGCATTCTCTTAAGAATTTAATGAAGTTAGAGCTGATGCTCATAGGGTTCCAAACTGAAAGGAAAGGCTATTCGTTTTAAAGTGCAAGGTTCTGATCTGTTGATTTCTCTTCTGTGCCAAGGAAATATAAAATTCATGTGTGGAATGAATTGTTTCAGTTAAGTGGTTCTGTATGGTGTAGTTTAAAAAAATCACCACTAAGTTTTTAATTTGTTTGACAAAAGCAGGAAGGAAACAGAGAGACCAGGAACAGTTTGGCTGTAGGGATAGGAAGGAAATGCAGAAAACTGAAGATCCAGCAAAAATATTTGTTTCTTTAGGATCCTCTTCAAATCTGTGAATTTTAACATAGACTGGATAGAATTTACAGTTTTCAGTTCATAACCAGGAGCAGATTGGTAAACACAAACACTGAAACATTCTCCCTACTCCTACTGAGTGGTTTAGCCTCAGTGGTTATAAGTTGGAAATACCACACTGAACGTTCCTACACCTCTCTTTTCTTGCTCTTGAACACTTCTTATGCAAAAGTCATTTGTAAGGAACCCTTGGTTTGCCTTGTGACTGGATCCAGTTGAGCAAGTATCAAGTTCTTCCTTTGGATAAAAAGCATTGAATATCCAGATTGTTGATCCCTGGATAAGAAGCTTGCCCCTTTCTCCTGAAACTAATTTTACTTGTTTTTATCATATTATTTCACTGCCAAATATAAAGTTGTCTTATGAAAGCCCCTATGCAGGTTAGTTAGCTGTTTGTAATATCTTTAAGATAATTGTGATAACTGTTGTTCCATGGCTGTTATTTTAAAAGAAAGCCAGAACCCTATACATGTATTTTTCTTCAGGAGAACCCATAAATATACTTTGTAAGGCAGTATGACCCTTGTTTTTTGCTTATCTATTATTAGTTTGCCTAATGACCCAGGACAGCATAATACAATTTGTACTGGCACACATGAGCAAAGCATTCTTGTACTTAAACAAAAAAAACAAAGATTCTCTACACTGATGTAAAAGTTGGCTAGAAAGCAGTTTGTGGCTTTCTAGGTCTCTGCTCATCATACTATTGTTAGTATAACCTCATTTTCAACTTTATTTCTCTCACTGTGATTTAAGAGAGGAACAAAGACAGTTGGGCTGTTGAAATAACAAGACATCATATTCTACTATCTTCATACGCTTGCAAGCTGCTGCATTATAGCTTGTGATAGTTTGTAACCTCTGGTCACTGGGCAAGTTGACTGCCCTGGATCTCTTGCAAAATACCAGGTAGCTACTAGTGATCAGGAAATGTAATTGAGTAGCCAGTAAGAGAAGTTTTACTATGCTGCTAGGTCTGCCTGTGTCTGTTGCAGCTCTTACTCATTC
This sequence comes from Podarcis cretensis, assembly GCF_951804945.1. Classification (NCBI taxonomy): domain Eukaryota; kingdom Metazoa; phylum Chordata; class Lepidosauria; order Squamata; family Lacertidae; genus Podarcis; species Podarcis cretensis. The sequence continues at coordinate 13,064,330 of NC_137185.1, forward strand.
CCTTGGGAACAAATGGTGCTATACAGAACTGGGAAGCTTCCAGCTACATAGGGGCATTCATGACATAATGGAATATTTGACAATATTTGACTGTGTTCAGAAAAGAAGTCAACTGATGTGTATGCCAACCCCAGCCTATATGAATCTTGACACCTTGCAAAATTGGATGAGGGGAGAATACTACACACCCTTCTCATAGTAGCAGAAGGGCCCCTTTGTGGTCAAAGGTGTTGGGCGATATGTGTATGAAGAGATTTACCAAAGATTTCTATTCCCCCCTTTAAAGCCTATACATAGAAAAAATGAAAATTCATAGTAAATGTGTCTAAATTGTGTTGGACAACCCATTTTTTAACGATTCATTTATTTTATATTATCTGGTTTAAAAATGTGCTATCCTATTTGGTTTCTGTACTTGATGCACAATTAGCTCATTCTCATTTCAGTGTTTTAAAATTTCTGAAGTGCTGTCTTTAAGCAAAAGGTGTTCTGTGTCTCATCCAGCCTCACAACAATCCTGTTTGCCTGGCTGCAAATTCAGTCTGTCAAGTCATCAGAAACCCAATAGAGCAAGCACCTATTGTTCCCATGGAACTGAGGTCATGGGATACTTGCTTAAAGTTGTCCTTAAATATATATGAGTAAAACTCTTATTACAAAGAGTATGCATCCCATAGTGTTTTTTTTTTTTTTCCCTAATGGAAGCAGTTCCACATTTGCAAGGCAGGGCCCTTGATTTTTGGCCAGCTCACACACACCCCGCCCCACCCCTCGCGCCTCTCAAAACAGTACCCTCTGGAACAGTATGGGAAATGACATAGAGAGCTGCAATTGGGAACAAGACTCCTAACTCTGTTGATGGTTATGTAGCTTGTTTTGCTGCCTGTGGGAAGGACAAAGCAGTTTAGTAATTTATCCAAAGGGAACCTCATGACAGGTATGTAAGCAGTTTCTGATTTTAAGGTTAGTACTTCCACACACACCCATGTTGTCCCCCCCTTAACTGGATTGTTACTGATGCATAGACAACCCCCTTCCCACCTACTTGCTTATAGACTAACCCAGTACAGTGGAACCTCGTGTTACGTACTGTCCTCCTTGCAAATGCTTTGAGTTACGAGCTCCACTAACCTGGAAGTAGAGGCTCCTGGATGCAAACTTTGCCCTGGGATGCGAGCGGAAGTCGCGCGCTGGCAGCACGGCAGCAGCTAGAGGCGCTATTAGTGAAAGTGCGCCTCATGTTACGAGCGGTTTCGGCTTACAAATGGACCTCCAGAACGAATTAAGTTCATAACCAGAGGTACCACTGTATAATATATACCAGTAGGCTGTGGAACTGTTTGGCATTCATGGAGCTGCTACAAAGTAAATGGGTTGGTTGCTGAAGTTCTGATCTTTCTAAGCATGGGTGTTACAGCTCCGTTACAGTCATTTAATAGTACATCAGTAACTGTCTCCTCTCGTCCCTGTGTAGGATCCTTGTGTTCTGAGGAATAGCTGTGCATGTATCATATATGGGCCTTTGCTATTGCTGTTGTCTTGGAATAAGTGACCAGTCCCTGTGTGTGTTTTCTCCCTGCTTGGTATATAGTTATGCAGTTGAATTGGCCTGGTATTACAGAAGAATACAGAATCAAGGGGGGCAAAGGGGTCTGTTGTGGGAGCAGGAATGACACAGAAGCGCATGTACATTGCAGGAAGGCAAAGCAATGCAAATTATCTGGTAGCAATTCACATATAAAACACACAAAGCATTATTCAGTTAAGTTGGCCTTGCTCTTAATATTCATGTTTTTTTCTCTGAGTTAAATCAGGCGAAGTCAAATTGCTTCACCTCTAAACTGAATGTTCATACAGAGATTAATATGATTTCATTTCAAATCTTTAGTTAATCTAGATTATTATCCTTGTTAATACAAGCCCTGTTTCACCCATTAACTGTTTTGAAAGAGACGACTCAAGTTACTGTATGACTTAAAAATCCATCCTAACCTATTTTTTTATTGCCTCCTATCCTATGAAAACTACCCAAGACTGTTACACAATCTAGAGCTATGGTAGCAAAGGGAGATTGACAAGAAAAGCAATATAGCTTCATCATCCCTTTGAATGATTATGTGTACATAAATCCTCATAACTGAGAACCAAAAGGGTAATGGGAGCTGAATTGTGGGTGAGAATATATTCTTCTAGGCCTTGCGGGGGGGGGCAAGTCTAATTTTTATTAAGAAGAAAACTAAATGAAACAGAATCTTCCTGCTGTTAGAAAATTTTCTCACTTAATTTGTGGGCCAGTTTACATAGGTAGCTGAGATGGCAACTAATTTATAGGACAAACTTCAGAGATGGTTAAGGGCTTCTCATGCCTTCATACTGCTAGGGAATCCTGACAGAGGAGAGCCATTCTCACACATGTCAGACACTTGCTTCCTTTCATCCTGAGGCTTTAAAGGGATGAATAAATTTTATTTTTTGAGTAAACATGCTTTGTGCTTCAAATGCTGAGATTTTTCCAGAAGCAAATGCTGGCAGTTACTGGGCAAAATTGTCTATGAGATGGAAAGCAAATAATCCATTCTGTCTATTTCAGTCATAAATAAATAATTTTGAGGCAGAAGCACAATACAGGGCTCTGGTAGGTAAATGATGTAATTGAGAGGCATGGGATTATCATAGTGGTCCTCTTGCATGATCCCAGAGAGATACAGGATGGTATCTTATGGATCATACTGACATGATTTGATAGCTCTAGGGCCTGGCATACTTCAGTAAGGCTCAGCTGGGCAAAGGCAATTTATCAGCTTTGGCATAAAATGGCCTGTAGATCAATACTTCTGGAATGTTATATTTTTGGTTCCTGATTTCAAAGTTACCCCGGACCTCTAATCTCCTTAATAGGGTGAAGGCTCAAAACATTTTATGTGTGAAAGATGTGCATGAAGGTTGCCAACAAAAACTCATTGGTTGCCTTGCAATTGCCTGGTGGCCATCTGTGTGGTGTGCTGCAATACATCTATCATCCTTCAAATGTGGCACAGAACTCATTGTTTTGTAGCCAGCATAGCTACTCTTCAGGACTATTGTTTCAATAGATGGCTTTCAGTCTTCATTCAGAATGTTTGGTCCAGCTACACTTAAGTTGTTCTGAACTTGTGATGGCTTGTTTTGTTCTTGTTGCATTCAGGAAAAATATCTGTATTGTGAATTTGGAATCAGACTGTGCTCAAAAATAATTCTATGGATAATTAGCTGTGCCTAAATTCTGGAGTGGCCTTCATGTACTTTGCAAAACTAGAAACTTTAGCATAGTTGCCATTGAAATCTGGCCAGTTTCAAATATATTGGGTATAGCTGACATTATCTATCTATAACATCTGTTTCCCAGTTCTTTGCATATGTGAAAGACTTTTGTTTTCCCTCCTCCAACTAAGTTCACAAGTAGAGCTTTCCAAATCAGGCAAAGGAGTAAAACCCCAGGACCATGAAATCCAGAGCTGTGCTGGGCTCATGTCAACAGGATGGAAGGTGGAGAGGAAATGGTGTTTCTCCTATTACTTTTCATGCCTTTTTAAAGGTGGGGTTTTCCTTGTCCTCAGTCTTGGCCGCATCTCTCATCTAACCTGACATGCTCCCAGAAAATCTTCTTTATGTCCTCTGTGTAGTGTCCACAGCTGCAAGGAGGAGCTTCAAGTAGGAGGCTGTCCCAAGGCCATAGGATTCTGCCCTAACAAAAGTTAGGCAGTCAGGCAATTATTTCCTTATTCCTTCCATCCTTGAAAGAAGTGGTAGTTGAGATTTGGATTCCAGGAGTGAGTGGGACAAGAAAGCATGAGTGGAGAGTTCATGAAACTGAAAGAATGGGAATTCATGAAGCACCTTTACCAAAGCCCCTAACTCCCAAGATTGAGTTGACCTAAAGACTCTTTAAATCTTAATTTTATTTTGTTTTTCTAATTAGGTACAAATGCCGAGTATGCTTAAACTAGAGGTGTGTCTAGCACTGAAGTGCCTGAACTAAATCTAGCTTTCAAATAAGCATTTTCTCAGTCTCTTCTTTCACCTACACTTTCTTAATTGCTAAATTAATTGAAAAGCATCACTCAGAACTTGTGGGAGGAATGAAGTCTGTTGTTACTTCTCATAGCACAATTCAGAAAGTGTTTCAACATATTTCATTATGCATAACCAATTTACAAGAAGACAGCTACTTAAAAAGAGCTCTTCTCTAGGTTAGGTTAGAGTATGAGGATTTTGGTTTGGGGTGTGAGCCAGTTCCCTTATTTGGTGTTTATCCTGGTGCTGGCACACATCTTTAAGATGTGGCATAATCAAAACTGCTTCTTGTTACCCAACTGGCCAGTTGAGGGCCAGGAGAATAAGAAAGGAAGTCGTGTGTGGTGTGTGTGTGTTTCCTAGCCAAAAGCTAGACCAGAGATGGGGAACCTTTAGCCCTCCTGATGTTGGGTCAGATTGACCAATGATAGGATGGTGGGAGTTGTCATCTGGCCACATCAGATGGGTCACAGGTTCCCCATCCATGGGTTTGAGCAACAGTTTGGCTCCTGAACAGCTGTGAACAGAGTGAGTTGAATACCATGAAATGCACTTCCTTTATACTCTCTCTCCTCCAGCCTCTTTGCAGCTTGTCTCCTTCCTGAGGTCAATATCTCCTCCAGATTCAATGTTAAGAGGGCTCAAGTAGAATTTAAGACTGGGTGTTAAGAGATGCTCTATGCAAAGAGAGAGAGAGAGAGAGAGAGGGAGGGAGGGAGGGAGAAAAAGGAAAAAGTAGTAATAGTTAGGAATTATTGAATTAGAACAGGCCAGCTGCATCAGCCCTCCTGTTCATCAAGTGTCATGTGAGAGCTGCTGTTCCATCTGACTGCCTCAGTGGGAGAGGGTGGAATCAGGGCTCATTCTACCATCTTTGCCAAAAGCCCAGCTCCATCAGGTACCTGCTACCACTGAACCACGCAAGCTGGTCATTACAAGAACAACTATTTAAGAATGAGTGCCTGAGTTTGATTTCTTTTCCTTGTTCCTTCCTTCCCCTCTTGTCTTGTGTGTTGTATTTTTTAGACTATAAACCTGTGGTCAGGGCCTGTCTTGTTTTAATTAATTGTATGTATGCCACTCTGGGAGCCTTCTTGGCTGAAGAGCAGGGTACAAATGCTCCCAGTAATAAAAAGTCTGCTTCAGAGAAACTGGTATGACAAGCTTTTTTTGGACCTAAAAACAAAGCAAAATGAGAGTGATACTGTGAATCGTAGGAAATAAGTTTTCCTATGTAGCATGAATTTTGTGGGCCCCATAGCAGCCCCATTCCGGTGCTTAGAAAGCATCTTGTTCTGTGTCTCCTGTTTCAGTCAGATGGTATTGCATTAGTGCCCTTGGCCTACCAAGCTTTGTTTACTATATACATAGCCACTGTAATTACATATGGAAGATTGTAATACATTGTGGAATTGTGAGAGTACAGCTGCACAAATATTAAAATGGAAAACTACATAAATAGTGACACTAATTTTGTTTCATGTTTCATATCGTTCAGAGAGGTTTGGGACAGTCCTCTGTTTCAATATGCATGTCTGATACTATTTTGGCAGAACAGTTACTTAACTTTGGGATGCTTTTTCCTAAGTCACTTTGACTTGAGAATTCTCATGTTCCCCAGCCTCTAGCTTAACCCTGATATTTCTGAGTGGCCCTAAGTAAGTCTCTTAATCTCAGCTCCTTTATACCTTGGGAACTGCAGGGGACCAGGATGTCGATAGAAGGAGTGTGGTGATAATGGTGTTTTTGTTTCTCCATGAATTGACTGAAAACCCAGAGATAGCTGCTTGGAATATAATATAGTGCATGGCATGATAGGGCCTAAATGGGCAGTGCCGTGATATCTAATCTGCCTGTATCTCTGTCCCAATTACGTATGAAAATTGCCTACCTGGCAAGGTTTTCTCTGGCCCCCAGCCCCCACAGTGTATTTGATGCCCAGAAGCAGGTGCCCAAGGGAATCAGGCCCTCAGGTAAAAAAAGGTTGCCCAGTCTAATTTAGAACATATCAAAAGAAATTTGAGAGCATGACGCTTACAATTAATATTATCCCATAGTAGCCTAAAAGTGGATGGTGTTAGTACCTAGAAATCCATGTACACCAACTTTTGTACCAGACCTAAAAGACTCAAAAAACCCCTCACAGTTCTGACAGGTACTCCCATATGAAGGCATCTAGAACGGGGTATAGCATGGCAGGTGGAAGCAGCCTTCTCCTGATAGCAGCCACCTTCTCTGTGGTTGATAGAGGCACCATAGAGGAGATACAGAGCTTTAAGGTTTAGATGATTGAATAGAATAGGTGTGCAGGTGCTTCTCTTCTTAAAGATAGCACGCATGCTTACTGTATGAACTCATTTCTGAATCCCCCCCCCATTATATATGAAATGGGTATTTAATACTTCAAGGTGCTTTAAGTTCATTTGTTAATTGAAAGTTTTACTGTAGGGTTTAGCAGGAGCTAAAGTGGTGCTCAGAATAGAAACAGGATACAAGCTGGTTAATTTTTTGTGGTTAATCTACTTGCCTAGTGTGACTTAGAACTCTTAATATTGGTTGGAAAGGTATTATTGTGAGGTGGAGGAGGGGTAGGCTGTACCTGGTATCCTAATTCCTGGATCCAACAAGAATTCAATTGCTGGAATAGCCAGGCAAGTTTCTTGGTAATGACCTAAGCATGGTTCTTTAAGGTAAATGAAAGAAGTGGCTTTGTGCTAGAGGGTAAGTGGGTGGACACCCCTCCCTCAGATTTCTGGTAGTTAGAAAGACAAGGCTGTAGTTGAGATGTGTGACCTAGAAGCTAGAAGTAGGATGCCAACTGGGCAGCTGAGAGACAAAGCCATGCCTAATTTCTGGTGGAAATTAGTGGCTGTGGCCATGGGAGAAGCAAAACCCTCTTGGGGTTTTAATACAGTGACCTTTAGTTGAATAGTGGGTAAGAAATTGTAGTAGTAGTAGCAGCAGCAGCAGTAGTAATATTAATAATAATTCTGTTAACTTCTGTTAACACTTGAAAATGTGCTGCTGCACTTGTGGCAATATGTCCAGCTATGGTCATGTTCAGTTTTGCTCACAGTTGGTGAACTAAGTTGGACCATTAGCCCAGTACTGTCTCTTCTTGTGCTAGCAAATCAAATCAGATCTTTATTTTTACAGTCTTTGACCAGCATTAAAGAAGCAAAATAAGAAGCAAATAGAACACTTTATTCAGTTATGTATACAGTGGTACCTCGGTTTAAGAACAGCCCTGTTTACGAACTATTCGGTTTACGAACTCCGCAAAACTAGAAGTAGTGTCTCAGTTTGCGAACTTTACTTCGGTCTAAGAACAGAATCCGAACGGTGGAAGGGTAACAGTGGCGGGAGGCCTCATTAGGGAAAGCACGCCTCGGTTTAAGACCCGTTTCGGTTTAAGAACAGACTTCTGGAACGGATTAAGTTCGTAAACCGAGGTACCACTGTAGGGCTTCAATGTTTTACAAAGTAATAGTAGCCATGTCACAAATTACACAGTGGAAAATTACAGAAGTCAGTTCCTGGTGGGTTTTGCTTGCTGCAGCACAGTGCTTTGTCACACTGAGACTGATTGATACATTTTGATCTGAGAGGTGCAAAAGGATGTAAAATGCACCTGATCATCCTGACATACCATACGGTAGCAGTTTTCCAGTGTCTCAGTAGTAGTTTTCCCTGTCACCTTTTAAAATGAAGTCATGGTGGATTGAACCCACGACCTTCTGCAAAGCTATGGCTCCTCCCTAACATAAGCGATGAAGCAAAGGCAGCTTCTGTGTACAGGATTACCATCCTGCATATTTTGTGCTTCAAAGTGAAGGCTTTGCAGTGGGTTAGGTATATTGATTTGGCACAACATAATAACTATAAAACAGGACAGGACATCCCCCCGCCCAATTATTTATATGCCGCCCATCTTACTGTGTTGCCCCAGCCACTCTGGGCAGCTTTCAGCAAATCAAAACACAGTATAACATCAAACATTAAAAACTTGGCTATACAGGGCTGCCTTCAGGTGTCTTCCAGAAGTCAAATAGTTGCTAAAAGTCAGATAGTCAGATAGGATTCATACTAACCTGTGCTGGTCCCTTCCAGTCCAGGGGAAGACATGAGGGCTAGAGTTGGTGGTACAGTCCAGAAGAGCATCTGTTGCTTTAAAAAACACAAAGTAGCAAGGACAGCCCTACTGTTAGGTAGTGTGAGGCAGCTGTGTCTTCTGAGGCCTGCTCTATACCTCCAAAATTTACCTGTCACCTTCTGACATACTGGAGGATGCTGTTCACATCCTATAGGTGAAACTAAAGTTCATTTGCCAATCCAGAGACTATTGACTGGAAGAGCACATGTCGTCTTTTGCCTCAGGCAGTGAAATGTCTTGTGCTAGCCCTGCAAACTAGTTAGTATCTAAAGTATTAAACCACAAGGGCAAAGCTGTCAATCTGGACAAACGCTTTATGCTTTTTGCCATGTTCCTTTCTGATGAATGATTTGCCTTAGTGAGTAAGTGATGAAATGCAGCTCGTTTGATTGTTGAGGTCATGTGCCTTTTTTTCCCCATTGGCCCATTTTTAGCTCTCCTTCAACGAGTAGCAGAACTGGAAAAAGTCAATGCTGAATTTCTACGCACGAAGCAGCACCGTGAGCAGGAATTTAATCAAAAGAGGGCAAAATTTAAAGAGCTGTATCTGGCTAAAGAAGGTAATACTTAAATTTACTGAATGTAGAAATTGTAGACATTCATGTGGTCTTTAGAGTAACTGAACAAATAAACTATTTTAATTTGGTGTCGTTTTATCACATTGTGAGTTTGAGGTTTCAGCTACATGCGTTGTTGTCTTGCAGAATGCCACAACTGTGCACTCCAAAATGAGTCACTACCAGAATATGGGACGACACAGAACATCACACCTTAAAATGGGGATATATAGTGCTTGCATTCATTGCTTCTATCTCTTGATGTGGGTAAAACCACCGGACACCTGTGGATTAGATTGATGTATCTAGTTACATGTCTAGCTATATTTAGCTCAGCTTCTTTGTGCAAGTTTAGAGAACACCTCAGGAAGCATCAACTGATTGGAAATGTTGGTGTCATCCTGAAACCTCCATGGGGAGCTGATGGTCCCATTTGTTTGGATAGAAGTGCCATGACTACTAAGGAAACGTATTCATTGTTTTTGTGTTGACTGTTGTATCACAGACTTCAAAATTGGAGACAAAGAATGTCCTTGTTGGTAGTGAAAAGAGAGCTGGTAACTAAAAGATCTGAGACCAGACTCAAACTTTGGTGGCTTTATGAGTAAAATACACCCTGGGCATATTGGTAGAAGTTTGGCAAGCTCCGGGTCACAGTACACAGACAGGTCTGACTCATGCCCTTATCAAATTAGATAGACTACTACTCAAATTCCCATGATGCCTAAATATGTGCCCTTAGAAATTCCAAAGAAGCCTGAACCACTACATTAATGATAATCATTGATATGTCTGGAACTCTTTCCTTGTATATTACTTTGGACTTCACTTTCCTATACAGATGGAAAGTTTGGGAAAGCTTTTACACCAGGGATGGGGAACACTCCCCCCCCCAACGTGTTGAAATCTCTCAGGGAAAATGGGGAGCATGTTCCCAAAGTGGGCAGGACCAACCCTTGCACCCCATTCACACGCCCTTCCCTTCCCTTTCTTCCCTTTCTCACTTTGGCTTCCCTGCTGTGTGGTGAGAAATGGGAAACCCTTTCTCAGTGCAGAGGTAAAATGCTGCAATGTGTTGATGTATGACGAGAGAACTTGCTGCAAAATAGTACAAGTGAGGGGCATGGCCTAAGGGGAAGATGTGTGACAGGGGTGGGGAGACTTCAGACCTGTTGTATCTACTTCATTTTGTACTAGAACCCTAACCAAAGCCACCAAACAAAAATATTAGATTTAAAGAGCAGGATATTATGAGCATATTCTGAGACTAGGCATTTATTTCTGTACAGGAATCAGTACCAGTACCAGAACTGAATGAGCTCATATTCCTTTCATACCAAAGTCTGTTCCTAGTTAGCTTGCTCTATTTCATCAATCTAATTTACGTGGGAAAATATCAATTTCTTGCTATTGTTAAAACAATTGTGCTTCAGAATCTCCCCACCTTACCCGATCTATTGCAAATCACCCAATAATCTTACAGTAGGTTTGATCTACCTTCTGCCCAAGGGAGAGTGTTGCAGGACAGATTAAGAGGCCTGGTGAGTCAGATTAGGTCCATGAACTGGAGGCTTCCCATGCCAGCTTTATATCACCAATCCTAAAGGGAGAAAGGGAATTTGTATGGCAGTGATGTAATGGAGAAGTTCTTGTACTGGGAAGTTCTGTTTCGTAGCCAAAGGAATAATTATTTTTGTGAAATATAGCTGAGCATAAGGTAATTTTTCCCACTCCTAGCATGGTAGAGGCATAAGTGAGATGCCAATGATCCTCTTGGTTAGATGAAGCAGTAAACTAAGTGCAGAGTTTACAGACTCGTTTATGGCTAAAATGAGGAACAGCAGGAGTTCTGTCCCCTTGGCTTCACTTTGAACCTCTGCATTAACGTATGTGCTTTTAAGTGGAACTACTTTTCATTTCAGAGGATCTGAAGAGGCAAAATGCAGTACTTCAGGCAGCTCAGGATGATCTGGAGCAACTGCGAGCGCAGCTTACGGAAGCCCAGGCTGAAATGGAGAATATTAAAGCCATTGCGACAGTATCTGAAAATACAAAGCAGGAAGCTATTGATGAAGTGAAGAGGCAATGGCAGGAAGAGGTTGCTTCTCTGCAGGCTATCATGAAAGGTTGGACTGACGGAAATGGGTGAATTGCTATCAAAAAAGTTTCATATTCAGTGATATCGCTGATCCCCAAACCACTGCTTTAGCAGCACTGAAACCACATGCTTGAGATATCTCTTGTAGAAACGAGAGTGTATTATTTGACGTTGGAAGGTTCACGTTGACATTTGAGGTCATTCTTCAGTATGTTTTCTGGCTTTCTATACTTTTTGCAGCCCCCAAACTCATTTTGCATTTAATTATACTTTACTTAGCAAATTATTATCCTGTTTTTCTTAAAGTTTACTTCAAATGCTAATGTAGGTAAATAAAAAAATGTATATAAAAAAGACACAATCAAAAGCAAGTTAGAAATGGCAGAAAAGAGATAGTCTTGTGTATTTAACAAAACTATGAAACAATCAGCAGAAGCAGAAGGGAAAAAATACAGCAGAAGTTAAAAGAAATAAACGTTTGCCTTCCAAATTCCTGAACTGTCACCTCCATCTTTGTAGACCAGCCCTGGATTTAAGATTGGCAGGGAAGGCCAGTTTTTAATTTGATTTCCACTGCCCTCAGAGGTTTCAGGAATGATGACACACATGAGAGGGTCTTCTCAGTGGGAGTCCCTACAATTCTGGGACAGGTCAAGCCTGGAACATTTTTTAATAGCAAGTGAGAAATGTGCTAAATATATAACAATGTGACCTCTGAACCCTACTTGTTTGCTTGGGAAGTATGTTCCTCAGGTGGAGAGGATCCATAGCTCTGTGGTAGAGCATTGCTCTTCATGCAGAAGGCCCAGGTTCAGTTTCTGGCTTCTCTGGGACTGGGCTAGGCCATCCTCTTCTTGAGGCTTTGGAGGACTGCTGCCACTCAGAGTAGATGAACTGGGCAACTTTTGGCCCTCCAGATCCTGCTGGATCCTGACTGTCATCCGCCTCAACCAGCATGGTTGGCAATCTGGCATGATGGAAGCTGTAGTCCAACAACATCTGGAAGGTACCAGGCTCTGAACCCTTGCAGTAGGCAATCCTGAGGTTAATGGACCAGCATTCTATCTCTGTATGAGGCAGCTGCATATGTTGTTGATTTCAGCAGGACATCAAATAACTTGCTTAAGGATCTCACTCTGAGACATATGCCAGCTTTTTAATGAGCTTGTCACCTAAAGAAGATGTGGGGGATTAAAGAAGTGATGAGCAACTTGTTATTGTTGTTGTTATTAAACAGAAACTGTCAGTGACTATGAACTCCAGTTTCATCACAGGCTGGAGCAAGAGCGAGCTCAGTGGAACCAATACCGAGAGAACGTGGAAAGGGAAATAGTGGATCTGAGAAGACGTCTTTCTGAAGGCCAAGAAGAGGAAAACCTGGAAAATGATATGAAGAAGGTAAATCAAAGCATACTTCAACATGTAGTACTGTCAGATTTGTTTGGAAGCTGTCTGTCCATTGTCTTTCTTCTTGAGAACTGGGAAATAAATAACATAACTAGGAGTGTATCCTCTTTTCGTCATGACTAGTCACCTTAGAAAATAAAAGTAGGAAACAGAAGCTGGTATGAACTAGAAATGTTCTCTTTCTGCTTTGAAACTTGAAGCTGTGTGCCTGAGTTGAATTATTCCCACAATATTTAGGTTTGTAGCACAAACATCTCTTTAAATTATTCCCCTTCCTCCCCTCTGTTCTTCCCCAACATAAACTCCATTCCTGCTATTCCACTTTCCCCTTAGTATTCCCTGCTCAGGCACCTTGAGACAAGTAACCAGGCGGATGTGATAGAGATGTGGAGAAAATGGATAGAGATATTATTTCACTCTCTCGTAATATTAAAACCTAGGATCATCCTGTGAAACTGAAGATTCAAGACAAATAAAATGTAATACTTCACACAGGTCATAGTTAAGCTACCACAAGATGTGGTGGTGGCTGCTATCTTAGTCGATAAGTAAGATGGCTGCTTACAGGGTGATTAAACAAATTCATTGAGGATGCAACTCAGTAGCTACTAATATGGTGAGACTATACCACCTGTAGAATTAGAGACAGCATTCTCCGGTATACTTGTTATACTGGAACAGCAGCAGGAAAGGGCTATTGCCCTCAGGTCCTGCTTTGTGTAGTTTCCATAGGGATCTGGTTTGCTGCTGTGGGAACCAGGAATGTTGGACTAGACAGACCAGTGAAGGTGCACCTCCAGTCATTCCCATTTGGCCCCTGGTGTGGTTTGGCACAAACTACAGTCACCTGATATCATGGGACTATAGACATGGGACAGGTAAAGCTGCCCCCCCACCTGTCAGAGTGGCATGTAGGAGGTTGGGGAGGGAAAGGGTTCTGGATCTGGCCCACTAAACCTTTGATCCGAGGGCTCTTCTTATATTGACTTTTTCTTAAGCACAGGGCCATAGACAGGATAGTTATGATAAAAGGAGTGGGAGAGAAGCATCCATATACTGTCCTGATTTCACTGGAGGAAGAGTGGGTAATTAAACCTCTCTAGCATACTCAGTCGAAGTGTGGACACAACATTGAGAGTCCATGGCTGAGCAGCAGATCGTCACAGAAACCTGTGTATAAGCAGTACTTGTGATCTGAAGAAGCATATATGAAAGATTGGCCTAGCAGCCATAACTCAGTCTGGTGACCAGTCATATAACCCATGTTGTTCAGAGGCTGTGAATATTTGACAACAGGTCAATAGGGGGGGCAGGTATTGCTGCTCTTGTGAACCTCTGTTAGCCCATGCCAAAATGTGCCTCTTGGTTGCCTGACTTGATCGGAAGCAGTGCTGCTGTGGGATAGTGTGGGAGATGGGCAAATATTAATGAGGTGTAGCCCTCCAGGAAATTCTCTTGTGCAGGTCGTGTTTGTTTCAGTGGGACTTGTATAGGGGAATTCCTGGTGAATTCTTCCTTCTACAAACATCTTTTTTTGGTCTCCTTGTATGCATATCCCTGTTGATATAATTTGAAAATGTGTGCTTTTGTGTGTGTTTTTAAAAATAGAGCTGTTATATTGAGATGCATGTGAAATTTTACGTAAAGTACTGATGCACATGTAGTTGTTTTTAAATAAATATCACAATATTTTGTCGCTGAGAATTGGTGTTTTGTGAAATGCAGGAATCTGCTTCCCTTAAGTCATATTTCTAATTTTACACACAAAGTGTGGTTATAGTAAAACATACTTAGTTTTTTGGACAGAATGGGAGCCTTAATGCTTAGGCTCCTCTGTGGACTAAAAATGATGGCATTGATTGAGGTATTTAAGGAGTTGGAAGCTATTTCCTGGAACGCATCATCTGCTTAAAAGGCAGTAACATCTTGACTTTGTGTGTGTGTGTGTGTGTGTGAGAGAGAGAGAGAGAGAGAATGAGAGAAATTTGCAATTGTGGCTACTATGTGTAGTTACGTTCCTGACATGACATAAATACTGATAGATATTGGCTGACCTAACTGGCTGCTTTTTGGCTACTTAAAATTAACTGGCAGGGGCTGATACGTTCCTGTGTGTTGATGTTACAGATTTAAGGGCATGTTTGCATGAGAATGTCTCTGCATTATCAGCTGAGTGTGGAGGCAGAGGCAACCTGTGTCCCTCCAGATGTTGTTGGGTTACAGCTCCCATCATCTCTAACCTTTGGTTGAAGCTGATGACAGCTGGAGTCCAACGGCATCTGTAGGGCCATTCAAGCATGAAAGCAATAGAAAGACAGTATCTCTGTCCCAACCTGAAACAGCTGCAGCAGGGTGCAGGAACCCCCTGTCCTGATGTGAAATGTTGGGCTGTGTGGAAAGCACGACACATTCCTAACTATTTTGAAATTTTAATTCTGTTGATGCCTCCCTTAGCCTTCAGTAAGTTAGGCTTAAAAATATATATATATTAAAATGATTTGGGCCATGACTGTTGTCAGAGGACACATTAACGCAGAAGCCTTGTTTGAAGTTAAACAGGCCTGTGTTTTTTCATGGTATCATTTTAATGTTCTAAGTGAATTGTTGAACTTAGAAAACTTTGGCTGCTTGATTCAGCAAGAGCTACTAATTTGAGGTCCACGGTTCTGTACTCGAGAGTAAGTCCCACTGTGAGATGTGCTTCCCAGAAGCCTCTGCAACATATAGCCATCCTACACAAACATGTTTGCTACTGAAAGGCTACAAAGTCTGAAACCTCTGGGCTCTGTGGCCCATCTCGGTCAGAATCAACATTTGGGGCATGTGGGTTGCATAGGAGTATTGCAATTTGAGGCTGCATTTCTGTTACATTTCAAGCAGTAGAACAATAAATGAACCCTGGGCCATTGTTGGTTTGTTACATCATTTAATGTTGACTTCAGGCCCAAGAAGATGCAGAGAAGCTTCGTTCGG
The DNA here is from genome assembly GCF_951804945.1 of Podarcis cretensis. Taxonomy (NCBI): domain Eukaryota; kingdom Metazoa; phylum Chordata; class Lepidosauria; order Squamata; family Lacertidae; genus Podarcis; species Podarcis cretensis. Next base: position 13,079,571 of record NC_137185.1, read on the forward strand.
TTGTGATGCCCATGGAAAAGGAGATTGCAACTTTGAAAGACAAACTGACAGAGGCTGAAGAAAGGATAAAGGAGCTGGAGGCTTCAAAGGTGGGTGAGAAAAATGTCCAAAGATCTTGTGTTTGTAAGATTGTGATGGGGTCATCTGCCTTGATACAGGAAACTAATATTTTTCATAGATCGTGCTTCTCAAACATCTTGAAGCAGGACCTGCCTGTAAACTTAATATTTCAAGCCCTGTTATCCCCACTTGTCTCCAGCAGAGGATTGTAGAAAATCTTGTATAGCAGGCAGATCTTGAAAGATAAGCAAGCAACATGTATTATCTAAGTCTAAAGCTTCAGGCTCTATCTTTCCACAGATAGTGGTGGGGAAGGTATTGTAGAGATGTCAAATTGAACAGGGCAGAGATGGTTGTGTGGACTAGACGCAGTGTTTCCCAACCTTGGGCCTCCAGCTGCTTTTGAACTACAACTCCCATCATCCCTGACTAGCAAGACCAGTGGCAAGGGATGATGGGAATTGTAGTCCAAAAACAGCTGGAGGCCCAGGGTTGGGAAACACTGGACTAGAGGACTACCAGTATGTTCATTTTGGGATACAGAAATCTTGTATGTATGTGGCCTTTGAGTTGGTGTCCTCTGTGTTCTGAACAGCAAAGAAAACGTTCCAAGATCTATTTACTGTTCTTTGAATCTAGTTTTTCATCTTGGCAAGTATATACACTGCTTGCAGATTTGTTAGTTTCTAGCATTTTCAGATAGATTTGATTGACTTTGATGCTATTAAGTTCTAGTGACTTACTAGCTTTCTATTCAAAATGACTAATGATAGTATCTTTAAATGCCGTTGAGCATTTAATGGCAAATAATAGGAGCTTTGAATTTACAATGGTTGTGTGTGCCACCACAAAAACTTGATGGCAACTATAGAACTGGAGTAAAGGACTCTCAGTGGAGTTTGTTATTCCTAGAAATGTGCTTGAATTCACCAAGTGGCTATAAACTTCAGTCTTTTTAGTACAGCAACTGAAGCCAGCTGCATGCATTTCACCATAATCTTCCTCTGATTGATTATATACCTTTTCCAGGTTAAGGAACTGAATCATTATTTGGAAGCTGAGAAATCCTGCAGGACCGATCTAGAAATGTATGTGGCTGTTCTGAACACTCAGAAATCAGTTCTGCAGGAAGATGCAGAGAAGCTGCGGAAAGAACTTCACGAAGGTGTGAATTCTCTCCTTTGGTAACAACATAGGAGGTGGGAACAGTAGACCCGTGCTTTAGATGAGGAGCAGGCAGCTAAGTGCATGGGCTGAGCTGCATGCCCACATTGGCTTCCAGAATGTTCCACTTACTTTCCGCACAGTGGTATCGTACAGAGTGTGGTGCTGGGGAGTCTTAATCACAGGGCAGTAAAAAAGGGTGGGGATTTGCAGGCAGGGCTTGTCCCAGACTCCAATTCTGCAGTTATTTTGCACATAGTTAAACTATGGAACTGTCTACCAAGGGAGGCAGTGATGGCTACCCACTAGGACGGCTTTAAAACAAATTCATGGTGGATACAGCTATCAATGACTACTATCCATGATGCCTGGGCTCTGGCTCCACAGTTGGAAGGAGCAATTCTTTTGAGTACCAGTTGATGGAAACCACAGGAAGAGGAGTGTGCTATTGTGTTTGGGTTTCACTTGTGGATTTTCCACAGGCATCTGGTTGGCCACTGTGAAAACAGGATGCTGGACTGGAATGGACCATTGATGCCAAGAGGCAATGGGGAGGCAGGAGTTGGGCCCCTCCAAGCATGTTCATTGCTTATTTGCAGTCAACCAGGGTAGAACCTAGCCTAGATCATATAAATGGTGACTCTTGCGAGAGTGCATGCTTTGTTTCTGTGCAAGAAAATGTGAGCATTTTCTTAGATTTAAGTAAAAAGCCCTAATGTGTGGAATAGCAAACAAATGTAACCAGAGTTACTTGGGTGAGAGAAGTGAATGGTGACCATGAAAACCCCAATTCATTATCCTTGTCTGTTTCTGCATAGTCTGCCATCTATTAGAGCAGGAACGGCAGCAGCACAACCAGCTGAAGCACACCTGGCAAAAGGCCAACGACCAGTTCTTAGAGTCGCAGCGTTTGCTGATGAGGGACATGCAGTGGATGGAAATGGTGCTGACCTCTGAGCAGCTTCGGCAAGTGGAAGAACTGAAGAAGAAAGATCAGGTTGGTGTGTGTGTTGCAATCAAATATTGTTGCCTTTTTCAGAGTATAATAATTGTGGGCGTTTGGTGACAAGGAGGCTGGAGTGCAAGGATGCGGGGAACATTTGTTTCTGGGTTTCGAATTTTTTTGACATACGTTATTAACGCAGAAATTGTTTCAAGGAGGTTAGTGTGCATTGGCATGTGTGTACACATTTACAGTGGTTTAATGTGTTGTGCGTATGTATGTGCACCCGAGATAGGTGGGCTTCTTTGTTTTTCTTGTATCTGCTGTGTTTGAGACAGCTTGTGTTTGTTTGTTTGTTTGTTTGTTTCATAAAATTTATACACTGCTTGATTGTCAAAAAACCAAAACAACCTCAATGTGTTTTATAAAAAGACCTGTTCTGCGTGTATTTGATTTCTCTGTGAAGGAGATTGCTTATTATTCTTAGGTAACACTGAAGCCGAGTACAGTCCCATCCATAAAAAGGGTAAACATTTTTACATGTTCAATTCCTAAATGACATGTGACGAATATTTGTGAGATGCATGCGACTTGATGCAAATGGCTCTGCAGCTGGGTTCACTTGCTTGAGTTTTGCGCTTGGCGTGCACTTTCAGTTCTTGCCATGTGCGTGTGACGAGGGGTCTATGGAGATCCTCATGCTCGGCTCATAAATGACCTAGGATTTGCAAATACCAGAGGACTATTATGAATACTCAAAATGAATGTGAGCAGAAAGCAAACCTGTTCTTCCCTGCTGCATTAAACCCACATGTCCCAAAGCTTCCCTATGGTAGAGACCTTTTGCTTCCCCTCCAGGCAGCCCTTCAGATCATCTGTCATGCAAACCAGCTGCTCCATTTGTTTATGCTTGATGACTTGAAAGGCTGCACTTGGGCTGTGGAATGTGAGCAGAATCAAAGGGGGCGGGTGCTGCTTGCAGTTGGCCATGCCTGCGTTGAATTTAACTTGCAACAATTCCAGTAGATGCACTTGCATAGTTGAGCACCCCTGCTTCAAGTTCTTGCCCCATCCCTGTTTGTTAACACACTTGTGGTCTGGACTGAGATCTATGGAGGCCTGCTAACATGTGTGACTGATACTAATTGACGGCAGCTGACTTCTAAGCTGATGCAATAGCTGAACGTCTAGATCAGGGATGAGGAACCTGTGGCCCTCCAGATGTTACTAAACTCTGACTCCCATCAGCCCTGGCCAGCATTGCTAGTGGTCAGGGATGATGTAGTGCAGCAACATCTGGAGAGCCAAAGGTTCCCCTTCCCTGATCTAGATGACTAGAGGGTTGTTGTTGTTACAAGCTCCCCTTCCCCCAACCTTGCAGGGGGAGTAGACTAGATGACCCTTTGGGTACCTTCCAACTCTGTGATTCTATTATTTGTCCACCATTTTGTGATTGTGTTCAGTTGGACCTTAGAGCTCGCAATCATTCAGTCGTTCAATCCAGAACTTGAGTCATTCTGATGCCTAATGCTCCATTTCTCTTTCGTTTGCAATATTTTCCTTTGGGACATCCTGTCCCTCTCATTCCTTCCCTGCTTAGCAAGGCGCTCAGGCGTCATCTGCCACGTTGAAATTCATAATGGTATAGGTGACGCTGAAAGCACATCAAAACACTTCATTGTTTTTAGGAAGATGAAGAGCTGCGGAAACTTCATAAAAGGAAGGAAGACAAGCAGAAAGGCCCCGATGATGAATCAAAAGTAAGCTCCATCACTCATGATGAATCCCTTCCACAGTTCCTTGGTGAAGAGGTAAAGCTGATTTGTTTGGCATGTGTTTCCCAAAATGTTATTGATTGTATTTAATTTTAGCAAACGCTACTGTTGGCAAAAATCAATGGAGACTCCTTGGTAGCCATCTTGGCTTATTCAGACCAATACTACAATGTGTTGAGAGCAAACTGCGACCCCTATCATGGATTCCAGGGTTCAAATCCCCCCTTTGGCCATGAAGCTCACTGGGCCAGACACTTACTCTCAGCCTAACCTACCTCACAGGGTTATTGTGAGAATAAAATGTGGAGGAGGAGAACTATATACACCACCTTGAGCTCCTTGGTGGAAAGGTGGGGTATAAATGCCAACATAAAATAAATAAAATAACCTGTAAGGAGTGTGACATGGCGTGGAGGACAGGATGCACTTCACTCTTCGAAGGAACAAAGAACCATGTCGCATGAGGGTAACCCTAAACCCAGTACCCCCTGTGGCAGGCAAGTCCTTCACCTTGTTGCAGTAACATCTAGGGATATTTTCCATGTGATCCTGTCTTGACACATGAGTTTTCTCATTCACTGCTACTTACATACACACATAATTTTATTTGTATGCTGCCTTTCACACCATGCTCAAGCTGGCTTGAAGCATGAAAAAAACCACATAACCACAACAGAAAAAAAGTAGTCATAAGCAATAAATAAAACATTAAAAAACACACAACCAAACTGAACAATTTTCACATAAATCACAATACGTACTAAAATAAAGTTACAAAAAACCAATAGCAACAACTCCTCCCAACAACCCCCCAAACCCGACATCACCCTAGTCCAAGAGTCTGCTCAGCAGCCTCAGCTTTTGTAGCTGGAGTCAGTCAGGGACCGCCCTCCCAGGCCAGGTGAGAAAGGCCTGCAAGGCAGGGAGCAGGTCTTCCAGGACTCAGCCAAAATGGTCTCCTGCCTCCTCAGCAGCCCCAGCCTTTGTAGCTGGAGTCTTGCTTATCATGTGTTGCCAAACTTGAAGTTTTAGCATGATGAATGGTATTCTTGGTGTATGATCTGCCTTTTAAATGTATGGCTATAGTCTAGTAAATGTGAAACAAATGGTACTGGAGTAAGACAAGACCTAAATGAGCAGAATGTAATTTTCCTTGGCTTTGCATAAGATTTTGGCAAGAGATACCGCTTGTTGGAAACCACAGGATGGGAGAGGGCTCTTGTGCACGGGTGTTGCTTGCTGGTTTCCCTTTGAGGCATCTGGTTGGCCACTGTGACAACAGGATACTAGCCTAGAAGGGCTTCCATTGGCCTGATGTGGCAGGGCTTATCTTACATTCTTGGGCCTGTCCTTTTAAAAATAGTTTAACAATTGACAGTTGATAACTATATACTGAACATACTACTCAGCCTACAATGGAATGCAGATGTTTCAGCTCTTTCCCAGTGAATTCTTACACTGTTTTGTTTTTGTTTTTCCTTTTGAAATATTTCTCTCAACCTTTGGGACCTTCCCCCTCTTTTTCGGAATGAAGCATAAGGCATCAGTTATCCAGCAATTTTCTAAAGCCTTAATGTCACAAAAATTAAATCCTCATCTTAAAACTCTGGTAATATGCACATTAGTAGGGATGCGGGTGGCGCTGTGGGTTAAACCACAGAGCCTAGGACTTGCCGATCAGAAGGTCTGTGGTTCGAATCCGCATGACGGGGTGAGCTCCCTTTGCTCAGTCCCTGCTCCTGCCAACCTAGCAGTTCGAAAGCACCTCAAAGTGCAAGTAGATAAATAGGTACCGCTCCGACGGGAAGGTAAACGGCATTTCCGTGCGCTGCTATGGTTCACCAGAAGCGGCTTAGTCATGCTGGCCACATGACCCAGAAGCTGTACGCCGGGTCCCTCAGCCAGTAAAGCGAGATGAGCGCTGCAACCCCAGAGTCGTCCATGACTGGACTTAACTGTCAGGGGTCCAGTCTAACCTTCTAATATGCACATTAAAGATTTGGATTGCACACAAAACCTGAATTGTAAAGATAGTTAAATATGGTGTGAAGCCTCAAGTTACTACATGTGAAGGCAGAGGAGCTGATTTCCTAAAGCAGCCTTTGCCAAACTGGTGCCCTTTAGATGTTTTGGCTGTTCCAGCTTGGGCTGATGGAAATTGTAGTCTAATACACCTGCTAGGCACTGGGGTGGTGAAAGCTGCCCTTGTCCTTGTTAGGGTGTGAAACCTAAGACGCTGGCAAGTTAGCAATGTCATGTGACTTTAAGTAGTCAAGCTCGTTAAGTTGTTAAGTTGCTCAATATATAAAGAGTGTTTGTTTTCTCTGCCTGTGGGGGCGTGAAGCAAAAATGTCTGAAAGCTCCGGAGGTGTTTCTGTTATCTTTCTGCAATAAACCTGTCTTTGGAAAGACAGGCTTCCCTGTGTCGTTATTTCTTTGCTGCTGAGACTCTGAAGCTTATACTGCAACAAGAATCTCTGCACTGGACTTAATCAATGCTCTGCAAAGAGAACTGTTGCTGGTTGCGCAGCGGAAGCGTTTACTGGACCAGTACACAGACTCTCTTAGTCCTAAACTGGGAAGTTTAAGGTATGTCCATGCAGGGTGGCATATGTGGTTCTCACCCGCTGTGCTTTGTGGCTGAGTGGGGATTTGAACCCTGGTCTCTGCCAGGTCACTCAGCATAATTCTTGTGGTGGTGAATCTGAAATCCATTCTAGTGATAGGAATTGGCTTTGAATTTGCAAGTTGCACAGTTAGACCCCATTATTTATGTGTTTTAATAAGCAATCTGGTAAACAACTGGCTTTGGCTTGAATGTAACCATTGTTCTAAGTTGATCGCCTGGGCGTACTTGCTGTGCTAGTTTTTGTCTTCCTTATCCCTTTTAAAACTGAGTTGGTTTTAAGTTCAGCCACCCTCAGTAGAGCAAAGTCAGTATTTCTCCATATTAAAACGGAAAGTTTTACTGGGGTATATTCAGGAGTGACAGTCTTTCCTTTGCTATCTTGCCTATTCTTCTTTCAGTTGCGTTGTGAAGCAGCAGAACATAATTCTTGTGTCTACGGGGAAAATTCTTTGTTTTAATCCTTTAACTTAAGGTGGCTGTAAGCCAGTTTTTCATAGGGCATGTTAATAGGATTTACATGGGTTCTTTAAATGAGGTTCCATAATAATTGGCTCCCACCAGCACTAATTGCCTTCTCTGTGTCTTAGTGAAGTCCTGGTAAGCCACACAAGAGAATTGTGTACTTGAGGTTTGACGCCTAAGCCCTTAAGACATTTTTATGTTGCTTTGACCAGCACATCGTGCCATATTGCTTCCTGCAAAGGCTATACTGTAGTAAAATAGGAAGCTGGAGTTGTGCAGATGGTTATAAGCAACACACACGCACACACACACCTGCATTCATTACATAAAGGAGACGTACTGCTACAGGCATGCTTAAAAAGGATGTTCCTTTCAGATTAAGTCCTGTGAGCTTGTTTACATGAGAGGGGCTTTGGGCTCAGTGGTAGAGGGCATGCATTGCATGCAGGAGAAAGTCACATATTCATTCCCCAGGTGGTCCTGGGAAAGATCCCTTCCTGAAACCCTGGAAAACCACTGCCAGCCATGTTGTCAACCCTGATTGTACATAGACCAAAAGTCTGACTTTGTACAACGCTGCTTCCTGTTTGGTTAAAAAAAAATGCTTGAATTCTACTTTAATCCCCAGGCAACAGTCCTGAATTAGCAACCTTCTTAATGCTGTGAAGGAATTATAGGAAATATTAGTCACATGGAATAACAAAGCCATTAAAAGATAGAATTGGAAGGGACCCCGAGGGACATCTAGTCCAACCCCCTGCAATGCAGGAATCTTTTTTTCCCAACCTGGGGCTCAAACCCACGGCCCTGAGATTAAGAGTCTCATGTTCTACTAACTAGTTCTTTCAGGTTTCTGTTGCTATGTGCTTCAGGGAATTTGGGACTCTACTCACCTCTGCTGGAGTCATGAGTCTAGTTGGGGGTGAGAGTGTGGGGTGCGGAAGACATTGATCAAAGAGATTTATTTTTCCTCTCCCATATATAATATTGGGATGTTATAGGGGTTGCCTGATTCACTATAGATGTAGGTCAAACAACAGAAATGCATACGTGAAGTTTTCTAATGCAAAGTGTGATAGTGGACACTAACTTGTCAACCTTTAGAAAGTATTAGACAGACCTGTTCTGCTTCATCTGTTTATTTGTGGCAACTGGCCATAACATTTAAACAGAAGGTTAGTATTTGTAAATGTAAAGTACTGCATGAAACCAACAGGAGTTGGTGATTGCTTTTGTGCTCTGCTTGTAGCTTTCCTAGAAGAATCTGGCTAGCAGCTCTCCCAAGTCAAATGCTAAACTTGGTGAAATTTACAAGGAAAGATCTCTGGCTGAAACTTTTCAGAGCTGCTAAAAAATACAAGGAAAGCCTTCTGGATCAGGCCAGTGAACTGGTACTCAAAAGCATTACTGCCTCCAGCTGTGGAGAGCAGAGCCACCATGACTAGTAGACATTAATATCCTCCATGAGTTTGTCCTGTCGTCTTTTAAAACCATCCAGATTGGTGGCCATCCCTGCCTCTCATGGGAGCAGATTCCATAGTTTCACTGTGTGCTGCATGAAGTTGGGCTTCCTTTTGTCTGTCCTGAGTCTTCCAAGATTCAGCTTCATGTCCATGATTTCTAGTGTTACGAGAGAGGGAAGAAAGCTTTTCTCTATCTGCTCTCTCCATGCTCTGCAAAACTTTATAAACGTCTATCTTACTTGCCTTTCCTCTGAATGAAAAAGTCCCAAACATTGCAACCTTTCCTCACAGAAATTTGAGGAAAGGTGCCAGTCAGAGTAGATTGGGTCTTGGTATAAGGCAGCTTCTTCTCTTCTCAGCTGTAAGCATTGCCTAAGTGTTTTTTATCTCTCTTTAAATTATAGGTGCACATAAACAGTACTCACGGTTCAGTCCACTCACTTGACACAGATGCCCTGCTGTCTTCGGGAGAATCTCTCAAGTCAGACAACGACATGTTCAAAGAGGGGCTGCGGAGGGCACAGTCAACGGACAGCTTGGGAACATCAGGATCCTTGCAGGCCAAAACTCTGGGCTATAACAACAAAGCCAAATCGGCTGGGAATCTTGATGAGTCTGACTTTGGACCCTTAGTTGGGGCGGACTCTATGTCAGAGAACTTTGACACGGCCTCCCTTGGCTCTCTGCAAATGCCCAGTGGGTTTATGTTAACCAAAGACCAGGAGAAAGCAATCACAGCGATGACACCAGAGCAGGAGGAGACAGCATCCCTGCTCTCCAGCATCACACAGAGTGTTGAGAATGCTTACGTATCTCCTAGCGGTTACAGATTAGTTAGTGAAACCGAGTGGAATCTCCTTCAGAAAGAGGTAAGTTTTGTTTCCACCATCTTCCTCCCTCCTGAAGATTGCTGCTGTGCAGGATGGTGCATCCACCAAGTACAAAAAACTGCTCTGCCCTGCCCAGAATCCTTAAACCTCCACCAGCAGTTGCTGCAGCCACCATCACAATGCAGTATTCTGTGATACTTTGGCATTCTTTTTGCAGAGTTTCTGCAGCTTCCATGGCAAATGATGACTTTTATGTTCTCCAGGTGCAAAACGCTGGGAACAAGCTGGGCCGGCGTTGTGATATGTGTTCCAACTATGAGAAACAGTTGCAAGCAATTCAGATCCAGGAGGCAGAAACCAGGGATCAGGTGGGTCCAAGGTTGCTCTCTTCCATGCAAAAGGGTCTTGGTGCTTAGAAGTTGCTACCAGTTCACTGAGTACTTACAGGGCAGCATAGCTCTCGGCTGTATGGACTTTGATAGAAGTGAAGCTGGCCAGCCTTCAACCTTCGAAATGAGAAAATAAAATGATTCCTGGAGTGTCAGACAGAAGTAAAATTTTCACATAGAACTGTTACTATACTTCAGTATAAAGGGGAAGAAATGTTGACACTTGCGGGATGGGTTTCTGTGGTTCCCAGAATTGCTTCTTTGCTTGTAAAGTATAATTTGCTTTCAGGATAGGAAACCACTTTCTTTTGAGGACCACGTCCACATCCCTTTGCTGTAGTAATGTGTTAGGGGCTGCACCCTGGGGTGGTGTTGGGCAGAAACAAAAGTGGAAAGGGGTCAGACTCTTACTCTCTTTCTGCCATCGTCCTTCCCCCGCCTTCCCCTCCAGTGGGCTCCTCGGGGAAGGACAGATCACTTTTGCCAGCAATCTGAACTGATTGCTTGCCAAGTGATCTTCTCTCCTTCCACATGGCTCCGTCTGTCCAGCATTTCTTCCTCTCCTGTCGTCATCTTCCTCCTCCTGGCTCCCCACCTCTGTAAAATTAGGCCATGGGCTGTATGAAATTAGGAAGCTATCCTTTCTCACTCTTTATCTTCTACATCGTCTTCTGCATCTGCTTCAACTTTGTTAAATCTGACATATCTAACATCTCCCTAGCAGTATTCCTTTATCAGCTATGTTAATAGTGAAATCAATAATCCACTTCCTCAGTTACATTATACAAAGATCTGAAATGCTTAACTTCATTGCTTTGTGGCTGAATGTTTCACTCTTGCTCAAGTTCTTGTTAGGCTCTTTCTACTTACCTGTTGTTCATAGTTTTTTTTCCTTTTATTTTGTCTCTTACACACAGCATTTTCTTAGTTTACCCTGGTTTTAAATGGGTACTTTCTTATGTGCCTTCACTCTGACATTTTAGTGTACACGTATTGCTTGGGAAAGGACAGGAAGCTCAATGGGTTATGTGGTGTGTTTTTTTACTTGTGAGCTTACTTGCAAGCTTGGTATTCTTTTTGTAAGAATTTTCTTCCTTTGTTGTATCTGGTTCCCACCCCCCTCAAAACAGTAAAAATATATACATTAACAACTCCCTAGCCAAGTCAGCAGAGCACATGGTCAGCATTTCTCTTCTATAATTAATTGACATTTTAAGGGAGAAACCCCACCTGTGTTGATCTATTTCCTTATTCAACCTTCAGGTTAAAAACTTAGAATCCTTCCTCCCTGAAAGATCTGATAAGATTGCCATTATCACTGGACATTTGAAATATCTCACAAACAGCGATCTTTGAGTCTCAGTTCAAGATGTGACTAGTATATCTCTTGGATCATGAGTGTTTCTTGAGTTGTGGTTTCTTATCTGAAAGGCGGGAATCAATACATGCATCTTTATCTGAGTCTGAACCCGCCCATCCACTAAACCAACCTGCTGAACTCCAGAGGTTCAGTAGGGGCCCTAGTCAGCATGGCTGTGGTGGCTGGGGCTGATGGGTGTTGTAGTTGAAAACATCTGGAGGGCACCAGGTCTGGGGACGCTGCACTAAATTAAAACGGGAGGCAGCTGGTTTCTCAAAGGCTCAGTCTAGACCCAGCTGAGTCCCCAACACCTGGGACCTCTGCTCCCTGCATATTGCCCATCTGATAAGGTCTAACCACCTTCTCTTCTGTGGTAGCCGCAAAGCTGTGGAGCTCTTCCTGTTCTGCATCTCAGCTGCTGATTCCCATGCACAAGTCAAGAACAGGCAAATGAGAATGAGCAGCTGAAGTGCATCAGGCTTCTGAATCCTCTGTTGCTACTTCTAGCAGAGAGAGGACGGTAAAGAAGGCCTTTGGCTGCATCTGGGCTCAGGCAGGTGTGATCTGGTGGGTGGAGCGAGTGTTGTGGCCTTTGGGCCTTGTGTAGTTCAAAGACTGCCCCTGCTAAAAATGTGTTGCAGAACAAGAACTTCTGTACTGTATTACTTTATTATTGAAATGTCTTACATAGAGTTGTCTTGCCCCTTCCCTTCTGTGCATAAGCGCCATCAGTTTTACTATTTTGGCAGTTGCAACACACACCAGGGTGGTGGAGGAAAGGGAATCTTCCTTCCTATTGCAAGTGTTACCAGTGTCAAAGCAGTTGTAATAAAAACCTCTTTGCTGTTTGTGCAAAACATAAAGTTTGGATGGTTTAGGCAATTCACAAATGAAGCATGACTCAACCTGTGCTTTCAGTCAATATTCTTCTGAGATTCACATTTCTAGAAGTGGGGAGCCTGCAACCAACCCTCTGGTATTATTGGGCTTTAGAAGAAGCACTGGCCCTATTGGCTGGGTCTGTTGGGAACTGGAGTCCATTTGGAATTCTATAATAGCTGTAGGTTCCCAATCTCTGATGTAGAGACCTTGTTTGCAAGATTAGGGTTGGCTGAGGTTGAATTTTAGAGTTTGTTGACTCGGGGATGGTTTCCTGGATTGACAATCGTAGAGTTGTAAGGGACCCATAGGATCAACTAGTTCAACCCCCTTCAATGCAGGGATCCCTTCTCCACGTGATCAAGGAGGTCTACAGTACACCCAGTCACAATGCAGCACTCACTTTCTCGTATAATTAATTCGCAGGTCACTTGTGGCTGCAGGGAACTCTGCACTCCACCTCCCTCTGCACATCAGTGATAACAACTCCGCTATTGTTTGCATGAGAGGTGAGTCAAGAGCCCCTGAGTTTGTGCAGGGGCTCCTTTCCTCTCTTTCAACTCACTTCATCCTCTGATTCACCCCTTGAGTTAAAATTGGAGGTTGAAAAGAGTTTGGGGGTTGTTAACCCAGGGCAGCCTTTTTGCCAACCTGGTTCCCTCCAGATGTTTTGGACTGCAACTGCCATCAGCCCAACCCATCTGGAGGGCACCAGGTTGGAGAAGGCTGCCCTTGGTTCATTGATCATGTAGACAAGCCCCTCTGACAGATAGATTACTGTATTTTTTGCTCTATAAGACTCACTTTTTCCCTCCTAAAAAGTAAGGGGAAATGTGTGTGCGTCTTATGGAGCGAATGCAGGCTGCACAACTATCCCAGGAGCCAGAACAGCAAGAGGGATTGCTGCTTTCGCTGCGCAGCGAGCCCTCTTGCTGTTCTGGCTTCTGGGATTCAGAATATTTTTTTCTTGTTTTCCTTCTCCAAAAACTAGGTGCGTCTTATGGTCTGGTGCGTCTTATAGAGCGAAAAATACGGTAACTGCTACCAGATTTTTCAGAGTCTCTCGTGTCCAAAAGTTCAAACTCTTCTTCACATTTAAAATATTTTACACTTCAGCTTTTTTGTGCATAGCTACACCTACATCTAGAAAACTTGGCATACTTGATTTTTGCAGTCTTTACAGAAAGCTTTTGATTTTTTTTGCAGAGAAGAAAAGGCAAGTTGTACAACATTTTGATTACAGTTAAGAAAAGAATTTTGATTACAGTTAGGAAAAGAATTCTTTGCAATGAATCAGTTGCTGCAGTGTTGGAAAAGGTTGCATCCTATACAAGGAGGCCTTTGGTCACAGCCACTCTATCATCAAGAGTGCAAACATTAATTCATGCTGTGTTTTTTTAATCTATGGCAGTCTTGACCCCTCCAGATGTTTCGAACTACAACTCTCATCGGCCAAGGCAGTTGTAAGTTCAGAGCACCTAGAGAACATGAGGTCAGTGAACTGGGATAGCTCAGTTGGTAGAGCATGAGACTCTTACTCGGAGGGTTGTGGGTTTGAGCCCCACGTTGGGCAAAAGATTCCTGCATGGCAGGGGTTGGACTAGATGGCCCTCGTGGCTCCTTACAACTCTACAATTCTATGATACTATTGTTGGACAGTTGTCCTCACCTCACCCTCTTTTAGAAGAAAGGTAATTTATGGTGTGCTCTTGTCCTAACCACATAGGTGAAGAAGCTTCAGGTGATGTTGAGGCAGGCCAATGACCAACTCGAAAAAACCATGCGAGAGAAACAGGAGCTGGAGGAGTACATGAAACAAAGCACTGAAGATTCAGGAAATCAGGTACAGAAAACCTGGAGAGAAGCAAAATCCTAAAGGAAGAGCAGCAGTCTGCAGAAGGGTATCCTAGGCCTGAACCTTTTTCATTGTAAAACCCCAGAGTTCCCTGGAAGAACAGTTCAAGCTTTTAGCAGAACTGTTTTGAATGTGTGGGGGGGGCGGGGGAGAGAGAGAGAGAGACGATTGGCAACTACTACTGTTTTTAAAAAACAATTACTGGTATTGAAGAGCTTTCATTTATTTTCAGTTGCTATTAATTGCCATGTAAGCTCAGAGCAGTGTACATACAATTAATTAAGACAAAACAGTCCTTGCTGATAGGTTTGCTGTCTAAAAAGACACAGCACAAAAGCAAAAAAGGTATGAGGAGGGAAGAGGAAAGAAGTGGCCTCTTCTCATCTAACCCTATACTCTCAAAGGTCAAGCATTTAGAGCCATCTTAATACCTACCCAGTGTGAGATTTGGGAGAATAAATCAACCAAGAAAAGCTGATGCTTCTATTCCAGCCCTAGATTAACCCCATAAGTGTGATTTCCCTATGTAAACAGCTTCCCTTAATGGCAGTGATATAAAACAATCAACCAACCATGGAATTTTAGTTTGATATATATATTTTAAAAATATAGACAAAAGAAAAGGAAGAATGCATGATAAAACAATATCATAGTTAAGGGGAAAAGGAAACTCCCTAATTACAGAGTATCACAGGCAGGCTTCTGGGGACCATTAGAGTAAAACAAGCAAAGGATTTCCAGACTACTCTATGTTGTTGTGTTCCGGCAGAAACGATAAAATCACCATCACCATGTATATAACTCTGGATAACATTGCATGCTTCTGATGAAATGGACTGTAGTCCATGAAACCTTATGCCATAATAAATTGGTAGGGGTGGTATTCAGCTAAGTTTTACACAGAATAAACCCATTGAGATTAATGAACATGACTTAAATTAGGTCCATTAATTTCAAAGGGGTTTACGTAGTTGAATACCACCTTTAATCTTCAAGAGGCCACAAGACTCCTTTGCTGCTTTTATAGCCTAAGGAGAAGTTTAGATGTGTGCAAGTTACGTAGCCAGATCATAGCCGGAAAAATATATGTGCGCAGCCTGAGGAAGTACCAACCACCTTGGGCCTGCCCATAAAAAGCAAGTCTAGAGTGAGAGGCTAGGATGTTTGCTGTTTCCAGGAACTCTTCTCATTGTGAGACTTTTGCAGGTGAGCTGAGAGTTGGTTTTGCCTCTGGGTGAGAATCCAGAGGCTGAGAGGGAGAGTGTGTCAGAAGGAAGATGAAAATATATTGCTTTACATATATGAGTAACTTTGTAGTAACTTGTATTACATGTACCAGTAACTTTGAATCACATTTTTATACATCACTGTGCATTTTTATAATATTCTGTTTTAAGTTGTCTGTTGTTGTTTCAGTTATCTGTACGCTGATCAGAGAGATTTTTAAAAATATTTTAAGCAGTATAGAAATTAAAGAATCAAATGCATCTATGTTTGGATGACATGTGATCAGAAGCTTGAAGAGCTTCCACATAGAAAATAGAAGACAAATGGAATGTATGTAATCATGGCCTCCTAAATTTTATCAACTGCTGTTGAGAAAGCTACTTGGGTGACTTCAGTTGCATGCTATATAAGAGACCATGTACCAGAAACTCCTGCACTAATTGACATCTCCACCAATCTGTCTGTGGCCCTTTCAACAATACTGAATTTAGTTTGAACATACAGACTGAAACATTGCAAGGGGCAACACACCATCTACTGAAAACTTTGTATAGTGCTTCCTTTTTGTGTTATATTTGTGTTGGTTGATAAGGTCTTCTTTCCTTCCTCCCTTTAACAGATCTCCTCCCTTATTGTTAGAGTTCAGGAGTCTGAGGCCCTGCTTAGCGAACTGCAACAGGCATTTTCTCAAGCCAGGAGAGATGTCCAGGACCAAATGGTAAAAGAAATGCAGACTTTTTAAAAATAATCTTGGGGTTTTGAATAAATAAATAATGTCACTGTATGGCTTTTTACTCCAAATGACAGCCTTGCAATTATCCACTTGCCTGCCCTTCCAAGGCAAAGAATGGTTGATGCCAGGCAGTTAACAAGCTTGAGTGCTGTCCATCCTCACCTACATATATGTATATATAGAGAGAGAGAAATAAGGAGATTGTACCTGGCTGACTCCTGACAGCAAAGCTAGGTGTGCATCTGTTTCCTTGCTCTTTCTGCTTATCCAGCTGTTGGAGGAGCCCAAATATGCACATGGTGGTGGGGAACCCATCAAGATGGCCACTTTCTAAGGAATATTAAGGAAGGCAGGGGAAGGGGGCACTGAGGACACTGCAGCAATAAGAGGAGTAGGGATATCTCAGTTGACCATGTCCTGAGAGATGCAGAGGAATCCAGCAGAGCTTCTAGCATGGTGTGGTGGTTAGAGTGCTGGGAGACAAGGGTTCAGTCCCCACATGAGTCACAGCCTCAGACTAACCTACCCTACAGGGTTGTTTTGGGGATTAAATGCAATGGGGTGTGGGGTGGGGAGAGAATCATGTGCATTACCTTGAGCTGCTTGGAGAAAAAAAGGTGAGGTACAAATGCAATAAATAAATAATAAAATAATGATGAATTCTGCCTGCAGTGTAAAGGCCAGAAAGGCTGTCTTGTCAGAAGGTGGTAAATGCTCAACCTAAAGTCTCTTGGGGACGGTTGATGGCAGAGGTTTTATGTCTTCCATCTTCTTCTGGGGTAGCTTATTCTTATCCAGCAATGGCCTGTATTGCTTCCATGGCTTTTGAACCCACTCTATCTGCACACTAGAACAGTGGGAAAAGTGGATTAGGGATTACACAGGTGGGATTCAGGTATCTATGAGCCCAAAGTGTCTTCCTAGTGTCGTTTGTTGCTGGCTCTGTCCCATAAACTTCACAGTGATAGGAATGGACACTAGGCTAGAAATGTTTGCCCATGTCTTGACCAGTAGGTCAGTCTTCCATTCAGGAGACAGGCACAAAATATGCCTATCATAAACTGGTTTTTGCCTTTAACTTCCTTCTTTTTCATATGTAAGTGCAGATACTGATTTTAGATTTTGTAATACCTTTTCTTGACTGGCAGTGTAGATTTTTCTTCATAATGTTACCCACCATGAAATTGTTTTACTGATGAAGGCTGAATGCAAAGTTTGTAAACAGCAAATGCATACTTATTTGCACACTCAGTTCTGAGCAGTAGAACAGTTCTTGTCATCCTAGTACTGCGTGTTTTGAATTTTTCTTTTCACTTCATGTAACAAGATTCCTTTTTGTCTGTTTACCTTCGGAATCATGTCGGTATGAATTATTGTTCAATTGTGTCTGCTGCAATCGATTTTACTTTCAGTGTTAAACTTTTCTAAGGCTATTAAAGCTCTTTGAGGTAATTGAGAACTCTGACCTTGCAATGGAGCAAGGGCAACCTTGCGGACAAAAAAAGACACACCTATCCTTTACTGCTTCTGGCAATATGCTGCTTGTTGGAATGAGAAACCATGATGCAATTGATATTTGGTTGGTTAGCTATAAGGTGTTTTTCTGCAGCAGTTTAATTCCCACCGATTCCTAAATAATCTAAAATCACTTCCTATTTCCAGTCTTGGGTAGGTGTTGACACAAAGAGAAGTAGTGTTTTACCTTCCGTGAGCTTAGAAAATGTTGGAGATGCAACTTCATTGATTTTGAAACCGTGACTTTGAAATATTTTTGTGTGTTTTTTCCACCGGAGGCTGTCCTGACGCAGTCGAGGGAACATGTCTCGGAGGAGTTGTTGAGACTCCAGAAAGACAATGAAAGCCTTCAAGGAAAACATTGCCTGCATGTCTCTTTGCAGCAGGCTGAAGACTTTATCCTGCCAGAATCTGGAGAGGTAGGAGAATACGTTTGTGGTGATTGACTGGAAGTTATTCTCAACATGAAAAGCTCAGGGAGATAGTTGAGTAAAGATGTACAAGTTAGTTTCAGGTGCCTCTGTGTCCACACAAACACAAGGATTCTCACTTCTGCCCCAATGAGAGGTTAGGTTAGTACCTGTTGATCTTAACTTCTGGGCACATACACAAGTGAGCTTGCTGTGCACACAAGTGTGACAATGAAATAAATGCCTGTTCCTTTAAAAGTCCAGTGTACCTGGGACAATGGCCTAACCTTTCCCATTGCATAGCAACCTGCCTGTCACATTTCCAAAATCTTCCATGCATTCAGGCTGGAATTCCTCCCTTGATGGTTCTGTCTACCAGGAGCAGTGTTCGAAACTCCCATAGTTTTAGGTGCATTTTGCGATAGGGGGTTTCATTAGCACGAGCAGTTTCTGAGCTCTGGGTGCAGTACTGTGCCCAAGATTTCAGATTAAAACTGCAGAGTGGAAGGAAAGGAGGACCTTTTTCTGCTTCCCCACTTCCAGCTACTCTCTTAAGACTGGGTAAAAGACCCTCTTGAGAATATTAGGGGGGTGGGCAAGGGAAGGACTAGACCATGTGAAAAATGAACATAATATTTTAGCTGCAGTTCATTCATTTTCAGCTTTGTATTCTTGTTATAAAAAGTGTGCCTAGACATTCCATCGCTGTGCCCATAACCTGTGTTTAAGGTGCCATTTAGCTCCTAGCTTTCATATCTCAGTTTCTAACACTGACCAGGAATGGGTTGGACATCTCTGTCTCTCGATTCTCACCTTTTCACTTCCTCCTTCCTGGGTTGCTGAAAGGTGCCAATGATCCATCTCTTTCTCTCTGTCAGATACAACATGTCCCAAGTTTCATCCCCTACAGGTGAGCCCAAGTCTAATTGGCCATACCTGATTAATTGGCCATACCACCTTCCCCCATCAGTTCCCTCCCCTGACTCTACAGGGTGAAAAGAAATAAGATGATTTCCTAGAAAATGTGACATCTCTTTACTGAATATCATGCTTGATCCTTGCTCCCTCCTCACTAGTATGTATTTTCCAGTTGTACTCTAGGAATCTCACACAGGTGCCTCTTTGCTGAGACATCATTCTCTGCTTGAGGGCTCTGCTCTGGTGCCTTTAGGCCATGAGACCTTGCTGTCAGATGCTCCTCAGTGTGGATCTCTACTTCCACAACATTTCTTCCTCGCCCTGCCACCATCCCCCAGCTGACTTTCAGAAAGAGATTATCTAGCATTTGGACACACAGCTTTTTTGGGAGGGGAATCTAATGTTGGTTTCTCTCTTTAGTGTTTACTTCCCTCTTCTGCTAATTTTAAAACCGGTTTCTACAGGGGGCAGGGTGGTAAATATTTTGTTAAGCTAGGGCTGTGTCTGGGCATGGGAAAGAGAGAGTGCTTTGTTCTAGAACTGTGTCAACCTTCCTTTCAGGAACTCCGCGACCTGGTCCTCAAATATCGGGAAGACATCATTAGTGTGCGGACAGCGGCAGACCACCTGGAGGAAAAGCTGAAGGCGGAGATTTTGTTCCTGAAAGAGCAGATTCAAGCTGAGCAGTGTTTGAAAGAGAACATAGAGGAGACTCTGCAGCTGGAAATAGAGAATTGCAAAGAGGAAATAGGTTAGAGAAGGGCAAGTTCTGGGCCTGGAGGGAGAGGGCAGCACTGAGCACCAGAGCAGAAAGGTACCCTGAGCTGGAAGGAAACTGCTCCTCTAGTTGCACAGAAGGATCAGTGCCATTCATTGCATCTAAACCACACTTCTTAGGTGTTCAAATTGCTCTGCAATATCTTGAAAGGTAGTTTTCCACTTCTCGTCTCCCATATTGAGAGGAGCATCCCAAGAAACTTTTTCAGGGTCATAGCCCAATGTGCTTTAATGAAACCACTTGAAATAAGTCCAATGTTTGAAATGGGATCTTGCAACCAAATAACTGGCTAGTTGAAATTGATATGGGAAATTCGGTACTTGTTTCCTCATCCTGCCTCTAGCCGCTACTTCTTGACCCTCCTTGCCTCCTTAGGGTTGCCAGTTCAATCGTCTAGTGGCAGCAGACGTAGTATGCAGCCTGTCCACAGCACTTTGCCTCATTATCCCCTTCTTATTTCCTCTGCCTCAATCAGACACTTCCTCTTTCCCTAGGCTCTTCCACACTCAAGTGCACTCCTCCTCTGGCCATCTTGCTTATGGAATTCCCTGCTCCCCTTTCTAGAACCTTTTCCCAGTCCTCAGCCTGCCATACAAAGGTATTCCTGGCTGTAGGGTCTGTGTGAGACTTTAATCATAGCCAAACACAACAGTGGTTGTGATTTTTTTTAAAAAATGATTTTATCTTTTTGTAAACAGCTTTGAGGAGTTGGTTTTGGGGTTTTGTTTTTTTTTTTGCAATCAAGCAGGGTATAAATATTAGGAAATAAAAATAAGTACATAAACAAGCTTTTCCTTCCCCCATAGAAACTTCTTATCTCTACTGATTTTAGATAGATGGCACAAGCTTTGTGTCACAGGACAAGGTGCTTCATATTTATGCCTGAGAGTTAGTAGGTTCCTGAGAACGGAGCACAGGTATGAGGGAGCCACCTGCCACGGCTCAGCCTCCTTCCCTTTGCAAAGGGAGGGCAGGGCCCTAATATTCCATGCCAAGATAAGTTGAGAGGAAAAAATCAGCAGCTAGAGGCTCAGACAGGAACATACACATTAAAATATGATGAACAGTCTTTTATGGAATTCCATCGGTGAGAAAGAGGTGTTGGTGACTTTAGTCCCTACCTGGCCAGCATGAGCTGAACACAAGGTTGGTTAATGAGCTGAAAGTCTCTCTCTTCTCTTACAGCTGCTGCTTCCAGTCTGAAAACAGAACTGGAGAGAATAAAAGCAGGGAAGGAGCAGGTAAGGGTTCCACCTGGATGCTTTAGGGGATGTTTGACATGCTCTGGTGAAAAACAGCCTCTCTCTGTCCACCTTGTAGCAGCAGCCCCTGTAGAGCAGGTGGGTGTCACTTGCCCAGGAGCTGCAGTTGGCCTAAGTTTTCTGGGGCTGTTCAATAAAGGAGAGTGTTTGTTGACTGTAGGCTTTTCCATTCTCGTTTTATTAAAGGCCAGGGAATTGTAAGATTTAGTTAACTTGCAGTCAGTTCATGCAGGTGAATGCCAGACAAGGGCAGTGTTGAACCTTATGCAACTTATTCTTGATTTCACAGTTGGAATCCGCCTTGAAGGAGAAAAACCAACAGCTGGAAAGCTTGCAGGAAAGGAGAAACAGCCTTGAGGAGCAACTGAAGAAGGAGTTGGCTGCAAAGGTAACTATTAATGAAAATAGGGTGTGTTCATGTAAAAAAAAGGGGGCCCCATTATTTGCCACTCCAGTGCCCCCTGACCATCAGGGCCATCTTACAGTGCAATGATAAGCCCTTTCATGCAAATAAAAACTTGTTTCAGGCAAACCTGGAGCAGCTGATGTTTGAGGAGAAGAACAAAGCTCAGCGGCTGCAGACGGAACTGGATGTTAGTGAGCAAGTGCAGAGAGATTTTGTGAAGCTTTCGCAGACCCTTCAGGTAGGGTTGTTGGCACAATTGGTGAGGCACTGAATAAACCAAGGGGAGATTCAGAAGAGATTTTCCAGACTCTGGAAAGCCCTACCCAAGCTGGACTGGGTGGGCTCTAATGCCTAGTAATAGTAGTAAATTGACAGCTAGTTGCCTTGATTATTATTATAGCCACTTAGTGCATCTGACAGAGTATATAATAATAACAACAATAATAGCAATTGTGGAATAATTTACACTGATTTATGTTAGTTAAACCATACTCTAAAGAAAGTCCATCTTTATCACCTCGCTACAGTAACACCCCAGTACCCAAATAGCCTTTTTAATTTCTTCCCCTCTGATTAAAATGTGCTGTCATTCATTAAAAATGTTTCCCACCTATTGATCAGCTTTAGCAGCACAACAGAAAACAATCCATAAGGGCTGATGGGTTTTTCATAGCAGTTTACAGTATTTTTATGATCTAAGGTCTGGGAACCCGGATATAATGAACCAAATTATTTCCCTCCCTAGGTCCAATTGGAACGGATCCGGCAGGCAGATTCCCTGGAGAGAATCCGTGTGATCCTCAACGACACAAAACTGACAGACATTAATCAACTGCCTGAAACATGACACCCTCCATAGCAGGGCTCTAAGGCTGCAAATTTTTTGTTTTGTTTTGTGTTTGTTTCTGGTTTTTTTTAAAAAAGAAAAACCCTCATCTTTATAGCAAAACATTTAATAATTATTATTTAACTCTTAACTGAAAGAAGCAGAAGATGACACAGGGGAACAATGATCCAGGCTGTGTTTCTGGAAGGGAGAGATGGCTTTGTGTTGGGGGCAGAAAAGCGTCAGATGGAGAGATGAGCAAGATGCTTTTTTTGCGGGGGGGCTTTAGTGGGGGACCGGACTTGTCAAAATAACCACCCTATCCTCCCTCTCTCACCTCCACCCCTACTCTGGAATTCGGCTCTCTTCTTTCTCTCACCTCTTCCCATTAAAAACAAAATATTGTGGTGAAGGTAGTTCTGCAAATCAAATCTCCCCTTCTTCCCAAACCATATTTTGGAGCAAAGCTGTTGAACTCCACCCCAATGAAGACTGAAGGGCTACCAGGGGTATTGAGTGAGAGAGCAGGCTAGGCAGATGCTGGTCTAGCATGCTGTATGAATATTTTATATTAAAATATGAATTTATCTGCAGGACACTGGATTTGGGGTTTTTGAGCTCGGTGCACACATTGTATCTCGTATGTTGTGCAGGAGACCAATTGCTGTTGAAAAGTGTGATGGGACAGGATGTCTGGGGGATGGGGGGGCAGTGTAGATGAGAAGGCTCTGAAGTTGTCGAAAGAGAGGACTTGGCCTTCGGGGGAAAGCGACCACTAGAAATAAAAAGCTTCGCCCTGCAGATTGTTGAGGCAAGAGAATGGGTGGCAAATGCACCCTGGAACAGCTGCAGGAGCAGTTTGAAAACAACACTTTTTGTGTTGCCTTTATTTCAGAGGTGGCAGGCAAAGATATTCTGCCCTAGTCGAGCTGAAATTTAGGATCTTTTCATTTATGGGAGGGAGCTATAGCCCACCATTCCTCCCCTCGAAGTGAGTGTGTGTGTGTGTATGTGTGTGTGTGTTTTTTTTTTGGGGGGGGTATTTAATCTGAGTACAAAGGACAGAAGATGGAATTAGGTTTTTTATGACTCTTTAATAAAACAAACATGTGGATTTCAAGGCACCGCCAACAAAAAGTGGAGCAGGTGCTTTTCAGACTCACAGATTTAGAAGCTGTAAAATATGCCGCTCTTTTAAAACAGATTCTGAAATGGTGGTTAAGCTTCAATGGAATCATTCTTGGATATGCCACTTGAGATGCAGCCTCCCCTTGCTGTAGACTTTGGGTTGGAAGCTGATCATGGTCTGGCCCCGTTGTAATCAGTGGGACCTCCATGCAACTCATTTGCCCTCTGCATCTAACCATTTGAGCATGAAGGCAGGGGTGGAATGTACTGCAGAGTTTGGAAGAAACAGGCTTTGAGGCAGAGCCACCATGAAAGAAACCTTATTTGCAGGTTCAAACGTATCAAAAGTATTTTTGATTTCTCTCAACCATGATTCCCTGCATTTCCAGTAAGAGCGTATTACTTCCTAGAAAGTGCATCTTAGAAGAAGGGTTGTGTGAAATGGGCAAGGTGTGCTGTATCCATGAGCTGCAGCTCCCTTGCATTCCTAGCTTTTTCCTGTAGCAGAACAGATCACCTTCAACAGGGAGGTGCTTTGGGTGCAAAGAGCAGCCCATCTCCCCTTTCCCTTTCTGTTCCTGCTACTGAAAGACCAGCCATTGCTCCATGAAGCTGATTTGCTGGAATGAGCCTAGCATGGTCCTTAATATAATCATGTTCACCATTACCTGATTATTTCCCAAACAACTAGTGATCTGAAATTCTGCTTCATATTTTATCAGTGTAAGAGGAGGAATTACCAGAGTTCCTTGCCAAGGGTCCCATTCCAGACTTAACCACTTGAGGCCAGAAGTAATCAGTCACTTTGGCTGTTCTGCAGGTTTCTGCTGTGCTGGAAGCTATCTCCTGTGGGAAGTCTCTTGCTCAGTGTGGTTCCACCCACATAATTGCTACAGAATCAGAAAACACTTGGTGGAATCCAGTCTGTTTGTGTGTATGCGTGTGTGTTTATGGGAGGGGTGGAATACTGCAGCAGTAAAGAAATGGCAAGGTTGGGACGCCTACTGCTGTGAGGAACATTTGCAACCAGTAGGATTGGGAGAGAAGAACCTAGTCTGCATTGACAAGTTTCTTTGGATTGTTAATTCTGTCCTAGAGGCTGTAGGGGAGGTTTTCCTATTTCTTCAAGCATGCCTGAGGCTAACTCTCCCTGTTTTGCTCCTGCCATTTCAACAATGCTAAATCTTTTTCAGTATGAGTCAGGATGGATTTAGTGACTCTCCTGTCCACCTTCTCTGGTGAGCCATCTTTGGAAAAGCACCAACTAGTCAGTTTTATTTAACTATTTGTCTTAAAGTGGTTAGAAACTGGTTAAATAGGAAGAGAACGATATAGCATGTAGAGTAGCACAATAAGACCATTACTGAACTCGTTACAGCTTATGCATTGAAGAGCAGTACTTTGTGAGGTCAGGTGCTTGATTAACTGAGTTTTTCCATCCAGATGCCTAGTATGGCTTCAGAGACAACAGGGGAAGTATGTTTTCAGCTCCTGAGGACAGGGGAATAGATCAGCAGTACTAGATTTTAAAACTTTCATAGTTGTAACTAAATTAACAGATGATTGACAGTGTAATGCAGAAATTCTCAAACCTATAACCCAAGATACACACAGGATGAATTAAAGAAGCCGTCCAAATAATTTAGAAAAGGGAAAATAATTTTGTTCAATGCCGGGAAATCCTCAGTGAAAGTAAATGATTTAATTGTGGACATAATTTCTTCTATAATTAAGCTCCCCCCCTTCTTTTTTTAAAAGGGAAAGTTGTGCCCATCTGACCTTAGGTCCTGGCTCTCTTGCTGTAAAGGATTGCTTAATTTGTACCATTGGCTTTCAGGGTTACGCACTGAGCCTTAGCTACTACAAACAGGGAATATAATACAGTAACTCTTGAGAAAGGGGCTGTGTGCAGAATTTAAGATAAAAAGCCTGCAAGTTTTAGCTCTGTTCTGTATACTTGTACAATCTTAAAATGTGCAAAATAAGTTCTTGCAGCATGTCTAACCTGTTAACATCTTCTTTACTTGACTCCTGTGCCATTGCTATACAACCTCTTAAAGCATGGTTTGGATAAGAATAAGGGTAGGAGGCAGGCAAGTCATCTATAAATATAGTCCCTTAAGAAAAAAATTAGTTAAGCCTTTAAATTCCAAATGAGTGTCTGGAATACTACATTCCAATGAACCAAGCCTCTGGTGTCCTGTGAAACTGTGGATGTAAATTCTCCTGTCTACCAAATTCAGAAATGTAACCATTTGTTAACTGTATTTGAAGGTGTATCCTTAAGAAGTGTTCCAAATTAAAGGAGGTAAAAAGTATTTTGTGATCCTTCTCATACTTCCTTTCTGCCCAGGTGAATGTTAGGTCATGAGGCTAGAAAGAGATCCGTGACGCTTTCCTCAAAATGGTCATAGTAGGGGACCGTCTAATGTTCTGTTCATCACTGAGCCTAAGGATTTGTTTCCATTATTATCCTGTGTTAAATCATCCTTATGACATCATGGCAAGTTCTGACTTGCTTTTATGCGCAGATGTGAACTGCAGGTTGCAGGGAGGGCAAATTACTGTATTTACTCAAATGTAATGCACACGTTTTTTGGCCAAACTACATCGCAAAAATTAGGGTGCGCATTAAATTTGATGCCACCAGGAAATAGTTTTTTGGTTTCAATATTTTTTGAAAATTAGGGTGCGCAGTAGATTTGATGGCACATTAGATTTGCGTAAATACAGTAAGAACTAGAAAGGCAAGGATTAACATCCGCTTAGAGGTTTTCTGTTCTAGTAAGGAAGGTATAGATTTTCTTTTAAAAAATATGGGGTAGGGGCTTAATTTACAAATGGGTAATTGGCAACATGGTTTTTTACTTACTGGACAAGGGGCAGACATGAATTAAATCGGGAGAAAACATAGGCTGACATTTTGCTGTTACGTTATGTGAATGCTGCAAAAAAACTTGAATACATGAGCAGCACTGACCTTAATATGGCACCTGCAATATCTAGGGGTAAAACCGTGCTTGTGCTTTCTCCTTTGGTGTGTGGGGAATTAATCAATTCTGTAAAGAGACTTTCAGAGTAATCCTGGTGATTATGCCCAAGATCTATTGGCAGGATTCTTCCTGTGTTTTGCCTTCTGGAGAAGAAACAGCAGTACATCATACCAAATAGTCTAAGCCTAGATTTAGAAGTGAGACGAGCTTTCAAAAAAAGTATTTATTCACAACAGAGATGTTTTATATATATAAAAATAACACAAGGAACCAACGTATAAAGTAGGAGAAAGGCAGTTTGCGTTCCCTTCATGTTTCACGAGTTTGATTTACACCATTAATGACGGCTCTAAAAGGTCACATGGTTTCTGACATCATTTATCTGTTTTACCATCGCCTGGATGCGTTCTCCCCTGCATCAGAGAGAGAAAGAGAAAGCACTTCAGTGACTTCAGCCATTCTGAGCAGACAAGGCATGAAAAACAGAGCGCAACACACAACTTTCCTGGGTGGGGTTTTCACCTCCACTACTGCAAGCGGCTACACTAGCAAACAAGCATTTATTAATTTATATACTGCTTCTGGGCAGCTTGCCAGTATAAAACCAATTGCCAAAAATACAGTTAACGTACACGGTAACAATTTAAGCACGGAAACAACTGCACTTAAAATGTGTAACAAAACAAGCAGCGCAACAATTGGAAGAGTGAAGAAGGAGGTTCAAATCGGGTGATAAGGAGAATGTTTGTCTGAGCAGGTATGACTTTCACAGCTGGCACAGTGCTAATACTGGTGGGACCCTCTTACTTCAGCACCCTCTTACCCCACGTGTACAACCCCTCAACATTACTGCTTGAAAACACAGCATCAGCACAACAACGCAGCAGCCAAGAGGTGGGCCTCTTGACTCGCTCGCTGTTCATTTGCCAAGTGTTTCAAAGTGCAAGCGCCCACTTACTCCTCTTTCAGAACTGCTTGGATGCATTTCCTCTGATAGGTGTTAAGGTTGATGCTAGGCTTCCGCGGACTGGTCTCCTTCTCCATTTTTCTCTGCTGATAATCCTTTTTCATTTTAACCTAAAAGCAAGCAGTAAATAGCACAAGAGACAGATGCTTCAAAAACCCTTGAAAAAGTGTTTCAAATACTGCCTTCCAGCTTCATGCGTAGTGCCTCTAGCTCCCACCCTCTTCTTCTACTTATTTATTTTTTAAAGGCTTTTTAGATCACTTGATAATCCCTAAGCGTTACGTATACAAAAACAGCCAAACATTACAAAAACAATGCACATCCACACTTACTTGCCGGATAGCATTTCCCAAGTGCCGCAGTTGTTCTTCGATTGTCTGTAGTTCCTTCTTCATGTCCTTTTCACTATCTGACAAGACAGGCAGCTGAGAGTGGAAGTTACGCAGTACCTTCTTCATCCTTCAACCCACAAAGACAGTGTTAGTCAATCAATCTTTTTATTATGCAGTCACAGACTAGAACAAGATAAAAGCAGCAGCCATGAAGATCTGAAGCATGTCTAAAATAAGCTATACATTAAAAGTAGATTAAAAAAGAAACAACACAGCCATTAGAAATTGTAACAGCAGCCGGACAGAAAAAGGTTTAATCAGGGTAATTTTCTTTACATTTTTTTTCAGCAAGGAGAAGTTTAGCGACAGTCTAATAATACGTTCAAATAATTTGCCAAAAGGTTTGCCAGATACCAATTATAAGTCCTACCTGAAAATTCTGAAAGAATGTGAATCAGACAATATCATACCAAAAGTAGCTGAGGGGGAGGCAAATTAAACCCAGGTTTACTGACCACGGATGGTATTCAACAAAGTTTTACTCAGAATACTGAACTGGACCAAGCTTAATCATTTACATTCAACTCAGTGGGTCTATTCCAAGGACAATTTAGTTGACCACCACTTCATATATTACTATACCACTACTGTCAGAGTCAACACGCTGGCTCATATGTTGCACTCAACACAGATATAAGAGGTCTCTGCACACTGTGAAAGTGTATGCTAGTTCATTTCTGCAGCTCTTCTATTGTGCACAGAGACTATACACTTGTTGAGTAACGTGTGACCATCCCCAACTTGTAGACAAAGTTAATTGTTTGCAAATTCTGCTTTTAGAACCGAGACAATTGTCAAGTGCTAATTAAGCAGGAGCAGAAGAGGGGAATGTCACCCTACACTACAAGCATAATTTCCTAAAGACAAATTCAGTCCTTATTTTCAAAATGCTGAAAGTTGCCATCAAAGCTGTATGTATTCCCAAGCAGGTCCAAAGTCTAATAATAATAATAATAATAATAATAATAATAATAATTTCTCCACCCATCTCCCAAACGAATATTAAACTGCATATACAAACTGCACACCACCCATTTTCTAATCAAAGTTATGCAAAATTATGCACATTAATTGTGGTACCCCTACTTTCAAAGTGCTCCCAGCCCTCCTTTATTAAGTTGGCTTCTGTCAACTGCTTTTCAGGAAGAATGGGACTGATTAACTTCACACAAAATCCACTTGCAATGTGTTGCTCACCTATTCTCTCTCGGCTAATACACAGACCACTCAGGCACACATCACGGGGGTGTAAGTTTGGCTAGATAATGCCAATTCCAAACAGCTTGCCCTTCCAAAGACAACAGCATTGTTTGGGAACATCTCTGCCATTTTAAACACGGGTTTAAAGGCTTTAGTCAGTGAATAAACTTGCACGAAACTGTTAGCAGCAGCTTAAGTTGTAGGTTTAGTTCAGCTGGCTGCCAAACTGCATGCTGCTCAGCTGAAATGCCTCTCCACAACCTGGCTTTCTTTATCATTAATTCAGGCCCAGCAATTCCGAAGGGTGCACATCTTAAGGACAAGGTTTCAGCACAAGCCCAAGGCATCCTTGGCATCAGACAGGCATGGGCATTTTCTTGCTCCAGCCCCCAGCAAGAGAGCCTTGTGAAGAGTGTGCCCTTTTACCTGTTCACAATGTCTTCCTGCTTCTCTTTGGCTTCCTCGTACTTGTCAGCTAATCGCTCTGCCATCTCCCGCAAGCTTTTCCTTTGGGCGAAGAGGAAATGTTATTCTGGGATAGTGGTGCGCATTTGTCTCATAAAACAGAACAAGTGGGGTCTATTTGTTGTTTCTTATGAAACAAAGCAGTTCTAAAGGGCAGTGCACCCTTCTCTTTCCATGTCTCCCACCAGCAGCTGGCATGTCTACATGAGGCTGCAAGGGAGAGTTTTAGGAAATTTTGACTCCCATCCAAATCCTGGACACCAGTTACTATAACTTAGCCGGTGCTGTGCCCTGTGTGTGCCTTTTAAAAACGGCTCATAAAGGGAGTGTCTTTGTCTGAACCTGACAGGTCTGTTATAGACATGGAATGCATTTTCATGCCAACCAGATGGAAAACACAGAAATGACAGGCAGAAGAAGAGCAGCTGGGTCTCCCATAGACATCAATGGCAAAAGGAAACTCATAGCAAAGCAAATTAGACTTTCTCTAACAAACAAATAAGCAAATAATTTTCTTGCACACCCTTAAATTTGGGATAGATGTGGAAGCAGAGATTTTATGAGTACGGTGAAATAAGACAACCGAAAGTAATTGAATCCATGTACCTATATAACTGAAGTGCCCCACTGAACCCCAAACCCCAAAACGTCCACCACTGAAATCCCAGTAATGTGCAGGAAATCCCAGCAGCACTACCCACTGATAACTTCTATGTCCCATTAAAAGGCAATGCCAACCGATGTTGTTTGACACATGTTATAAAAAACAGCCAGAAGCAAATAAAAGCCACAAACTTTTTCTAGCCTACTATATGTTTTGGAAAGTGGTCTGTCTACCTGTATGTTCTCTAGGCATTCTTAAGATGTCATTCCCAAACTTGGTACAACAGTGCCTGAGGCCAAAGAGCCAGTTTCCATTGATGCTTGGATACAGTCGGCTGCCATTTTGAATCAAGATGGCAGAACGAACTCTTCCTACCTCTGTCAATTGGGAAACCTCTGATGGCATCATTGCCCAGTTTGGCATGATGGTTCTTGAGGCAGAGTGGGTTTTTGTCTAGGTTTGGATACTGTCAGATGCCATTTGGATTTTAACCAAATCTGGCAGAAAATTAAAGGGGTTGTGCAGTGGGTTTAGTGAAAGCCTGAATCCCATACCAAATCAGGCCAATCTGGACTTTAACCAAGTTGGGCCATGACAACGCTGGATCCAAACTGCACTGGTTAACATTTCCAGATCTGGCATGGTAGTTCCTGAGATGGTGGAGGATGTTTCGTCTCTATTTAAATATAATTGGGTGTTGGGAGGTGGCATCAAGAGCCCTAGAAATTACAGATTACATTATCCATTTACAAATACCAGCATCTTTTGATTTCTAAGAATCCCTGAGCAACGCCAGGAACTTTTAGCTAGTAGTTTTTTTAAAAAAAAGATGAGCAGGAGGATATTATGTTTTAGTGCTACTTTGGGCCCAATTTAGGTACAGGGCTCTTCTTATATTCTTAAAAGCAGCATAATGAAAAGCAGGCAAGTGGCAGAAGTCTAGTGGACACCCCAGACAGTTATTAGGAACACACTTCTTTAAAACAAGCTTACACTAAAATATCACTAATGAATCAAACTATCACTAGAACAGGAACAGGAACACAAAGTGGGGACTAAATCACATGGAAAAGAAGAGTAACAAAATCAGCAAATCCTAGAAGATCTCTTCAGGTTTTAACCTGGGGTAAAACACTTGTGTCTAATATCAGACCTTGGTGGACATCTCTGGAAAGGATGCTCTGAAAAGTACCTTACAGATCCTTCTAGGCTCAGTGATGCCTACTTTGGCTGGTAGCAGCTCTTTAAGGTCTTGCGCAGGAGGGCTTTCCTGGCCCTAATACCCACAAACATTTTTCACTAGTGATGGGTGGGGTTAAACCAGAGATTTTTGACATGCAAGGCACATTCTCTACCACTGAGCTCTGAGCTGCTCTCACGGGGCGACCCAGTTCTTTTAAACTACCAGCCAAGCGAGCTTAAAAGGCAAAGAGACAGTCACCTCACCTTTCCTCTCGACAGTAGGCAAGATCTTCCAGCTGCTTCTTTTTCTGTTCCCGAAGCAATTTCACTCTGAGGAGCAAGGGTTGAAGGGATGGCCAAACTGTTAGGTTTTTTGACGCAACCTGGCTTGCCTTTCTGCTCTCCCCTACCCCTCCAACCCATTGTTCAATGAGAAAAATAAATTATGAGGAACAAGGGGGTTAACCGGGGGTGGAGACATTTAAAAAGACACATACAACAGAAAGGGGAATTGTGCTATTAACTGCTCTGTTCCGAAAACGAGAGAAAGGGGGAGGATAACGACCTAGCTGTAGAACAGAGGTGGGCAACCTTTTTCTGTGGCGGGGGGGAACACATTCCCTTCATACTCTGTTAGGGGCTGCATTCTCTGGTGGGCAGGCCAACCCCTTTCCCCAATCCAGAGGGCTGCTGGAGGAGGTGCATTACACCCTCACTCTCCTTTGCCAGAGGACAGAATTGACAGCTTGCAGAAGGCTTTTGGAATTAAGCCAAACGTTGCCACCGATTGTTTTTCCTCTGGAGCAGGGGTTGGGGGAAAACAAGGCAGGGATTTCCACCCAGTTACAGTGGTGCCCTGCAAGACGAATGCCTCGCAAGACGGAAAACCCGCTAGACGAAAGGGTTTTCCGTTTTGGAGGTGCTTCGCAAAACAAATTTCCTATGGGCTTGCTTCGCAAGACGAAAATGTCTTGCGAGTTCCTGCGGGGTTTTTTCCCTTTCCCCCCCTTTTTCTAAGCCGCTAAGCCGCTTATCCGCTAAGCCGCTAAAAGCGCTAATCCGCTAAGCCGTCAATGGGCTTGCTTCGCAAGACGAAAAAACCGCTAGACGAAGAGAATCGCTGAACGGATTCTTTTCATCTTGCGAGGCACCACTGTATGCCACTCTTTCGATTAGCCAATGATAAAGCAAATCAGGAATATGCTCTTCACAAAAATGGAAATAATTCCCAAGGGCAGGAAAGCTATTCACTAGAGATTCTTGTCCCTATTGCATTACATCTGATGAAGTTGGCAGATAATAGATTGCAGGATCAAGATCAGAAAATAGCCAATTGTTGCTGCAACAGGAGGGAAGAAGAGCAAGGAGTTAGAAGCCAAGGGCCCATTTTACCTTCGCTGGATCTCCTCTCGGGCCAAGTCCTGTTTCAGAATGTATTCCTCCCTGAACACTTGAGTGGCTCTGCTGAGAAGCTGAAGGCATTCTTCAGGGGGAGGGGAAACTTCTTTATCTGCAGACCTGGAAGACAAACACAACACCGTCTTGGTCATTATACCGTACTGCCAAGAGTTGTTGAGCTTTTTGGGGGCTGGCCCAGAGTTGTTGAAACATGGCTCACCCACCTGCCCTGCAACTCACATGCATTGCTAAAGCCACCAATCACCCACACAATTGCCGCAGCCACAAATAACATGACCAATAGCCACTGACAATCTCCAGCTCCCAGCGGCAAACAATCCCACGTACCCCCTGTGCCCTATCCGTGTATAAGGCGCCCCCTAATTTTTAACCTACTTTTTAAAGAAAAAAAGCTCGTCTTATACATGGAAAACTACGGTACATGCTCTGATAAAGAGCATTTAGAATCATAGAATTAGAGTTGGAAGGGATCTAAGGGTCATCTAGTTCAACCCCCTGCGATGCAGGAATCTCTTGCCCAATGTGGGGCTTGAACCTACGACTCTGATACTAAGAGTCTCATGCTCTACCGACTGAGCTATCCCAGGCTGCTTTGCCACACAAATGCTTCTGACACCATATGCCCTAGGGCTGTGTGCATCAAGAAGCTTGAACTGGAGAGGGGTCCAGTTATTTAGGTAAGATTTCTAACTGGCCTCAAACTGAGGGTTCAGCTCAGATAAGGACATTACAATCAAACTGCATTTGACAAAGCCCTCGAGTCGGATGCTGATCAACACACCAGAAAGCCAATCTATTTTAAATGCCCAGAAACACTTATAGTAAAGAGAAGCCAAGAAGCCAAGAAGCCCTGCTCATCGCTGTAGCCCACCGACCCTGCTAGATTTATGTCCGATGAGCCTAACAACCCAGCCAGAACCTCAAAGTGACTGTGCCATGACTGGGCCACAGAATATGCTGGTGCGGAAAGAGCAGCAAGAAATTTATGGTGGCACCAGTGAAGTTGCAAGAGCTGTCA
The DNA here is from genome assembly GCF_951804945.1 of Podarcis cretensis. Lineage (NCBI taxonomy): Eukaryota > Metazoa > Chordata > Lepidosauria > Squamata > Lacertidae > Podarcis > Podarcis cretensis. The sequence goes on from NC_137185.1 coordinate 13,112,823, forward strand.
AGTGCGGGAGAAGAGGAGCGGAGATCAGCCAGAACGAAAGACCACTGTGCATAAGTCCATCCTGAAAATGGAGGTGGTGGAACAGCAAGTGTAGACCTTATGCAGGATTATAGCAATGAGAAGGGTGAACCCTGTCAGAGTGAAAGGAAAGGGGCTGAGAATACCAGATGATGGAACCCCCTCTTCCGAACAACACCAAAGGCCAAGGTGTGCCTTTGCCTTTTGGGGACACAGGAGTGATGGGGGATGACGAAAGCCTTTTGCCTCCAGAAAGATTTCATACTTCAATAGGAGAGGGTTAGCAGAATTGCGATCCAGGATATTTCGGATGTGTCGCTCAAAGGAATCCTGCGATTCGGCCAGGATGCGGAGAGGTGAGACTGTAACCGGCGAATCTTGCTTGGTGCACAGAAGAGGAGGGCATGGTGGGTGGATGGCAGAACTGTCAATACAAGTGTCAGGCATTAGTTAGACATTTCCAAAGACACTCCTCACTTGCTTTCATGAAGTTCTTTAGAGGTTTTTAATTCTTTTACACCCTTCCCCCCCAAAAAAGTTTGCAGACCTTTGCAAAGAGCAGGCATGAAATGCTGAATAAGAAACTTGAGAGAATTATTAACACAATCCTAGTTAGGAATAAGGGAAAGGCAAGTGTGCCAGTCAAGGTAATGAAGGGGTATGTCAGGGATTACCAGGAGAACCAATAGTCATGAATTCAAGGTCAGCAGAGCCTGGTGCCATGGAATCTTGAAGGAGTTACCTAGGCAATTCAAGAGTCGTAGCAACTATATAAGGGAAATATACTATGTCCTTGGAAGTATGCCTACCATATTTCAGCATTAAATAGGTAAATGTGGCTCAGTACGTACAGAAGAGGTTTGGTGACACATTCGTAGCTCCTGGTGATGCAGACCATTGTGGGACCCAGAATGTCTGAGACGATCCAAAACCCTATAATTGAGGCCGCTTGGCTGAAGGAACAGAACAGAAAAAATGTCAAGCTATCCCAGAAAACATTGGCAACCCCAAGAACAGAAGAGCAGAAGTCACTTGCTGTCTTCAGACTAACACAACCAAGAATCCACCGCAGAATCTAGCAAATCTTTTAAGTGCCTCTTATCAGATTCTTCCTTCACTGTAGCCACATTTACAGCTTCATACTGATTTGGTTTCCTAGGCTTTTTGATGCTTAGTGTCTCTCCTGGTCAGTCTTCTGCAAAAACTGAGCAAGAGTAGAGGTCATCCCCACCATTGTTCTCAGATCTATAATTACCAGAGATAATCCCTCCAGCTCATTATCGTCTGTTTAGGGCCTATTCCTGTATTTTGACCCAATTTGGCTCTGCCTCTTCATCTGGAGGCTGAATGCAAGATTTATAAGTCTTTAAATATCCAGAAGCTGCAGTGGACCCTATGCTGGTGTCTTGCAGAGATTCTACCCATCACATCTATAAGACCACTAAGTAGGTCTTGAAATGTCACAGCAGGCAGAAATGCCTGGATAGTTCAGTTGGTTAAAGTGTGGTGTTATTAATGCCAAGGCTGCAGGCTTGATCCCCGTATCGGAAAACTGCATATTCCTGCATTGCAGGGGGTTTGATGATATGATCTTTGGGGTCTCTTCCAACTCTACAATTTTATGATTCTGTGTTTCAGTTTTCTGCCAGTATCACCAATGTGCTGCCTTTACTGCAGTACAGCCTCAACTGGGGCTCTGTTCCAACACCTTGAAAAACCAGTTCAAAGTCGTGCGTCTGTCACATTTACTAGAAGAAAGCTGAAATTTCCATTGGCCCATCCATGCATGTCTTGCTAGTTAAGAAGGCCTCCTTCTGTTGAACCCACCTGGGATGCAGATGTTTCCAACCTGGGATCTACACAAGATTCTGAGGGTACTCACTAAGGAAGTGCTAAGTACGTGTCACATCAGTAAAGCTTTCTGTTTCATTACATCTCCCTGCCCATCTCTGGGTAATGGGGCTTAACCTTTTGCTCACTGAAGGCCTCCTGCATATCCCCAGAATAAGCATTCATGCCTTGTTCTCTCATGTTCTCAAAAAAAAAAAGCCTTTTTCCAGCCAACATCCTTACCCAGACCTAGAAAAAGGGGCACCCCAAAAACAGTCAAGAGCCTTGTCTTCACCACAGAGAGACACAAACACAGTTCTCCTTCCCTGTCCACCCTGCTTGCTCATCCAAATCTTAACACAAACAACACCATTCAATGCTTGATTTTTCAGAAACCGAGTTGTGTTCTTGGCCTGGCTTCTCCAGCAGTAAGCAGCTGCAAGAAGAATATGGATTTGGGAAGAAGTAGACTCTTACCTGCATGGCAGAGGTTTTGTGCAAAGGATGTGCTCTACGATGCATTTCTGTTCTGCTCCAAGTTCTTGCAAACGGTCCTTGTCTTCTTCATCTGAAAAAACAAGTAAACATGCAGGTTACTGGGGAGTCACACCTATCACCCCACAGAACAGAAATGAGGAAATCAGAACTCCTAGCCAAATGTCATGCAGGGGTGGGGGAATCTGGAGGGGAAAGGGGATTGGTAGGGGGAGGGAGCCAAACTGGACTGAGTAACAGAAAATGCAGGTGATCATTTCAGATCTCTGACAAAAGCCATCTGTCCCTTTCCTGGCAGCCCATTGGGAGGTGGAGGAAGAGAAAAGGAGGTGGTCCTGACCATTGGGAGGACGCAGATAATGACAAATTTGCTCTGGCCCTACCAGTTTTGGATCACATTTTTGAATGGGTTGTGCCAGCAATATATGCGTTCAGTTCACATGGCTGTGTTTTGAGTGTCATGCCTTAGGCTCTGGTTCTCCCTCCTCTCTGCACGTGCTCCGATGCCCTTCATTATTTCTGGCTTAGTCAAATCTTAGTTTACCTCCAAATCTGACTTGGAAACTACAGTTTGAAGTAGGTTTTCAGTTCTAGTTGGAGGTAAACTATGGTCTGCCAGATTCAGATGTCTCACTAAACTGTACCACTGTCCACTCTATTTATATCTCACCTTTCCACACTACTGGCACACACTACTCAAGACAAGTTGCATCTGTGAGAAACAAGGCTTAGGAATGCAACATTCCAAGGCAGGAAGGTTTCACTACTACCTGAGTCAAGGAACTTTTGAAGTTTGTTGATCCAGGTGACTCCAACGCTGTGCACCCCAGCGTCATGTGTACAGTGATATCGAGAGGGACATTTGGGATCTGAAAATGCAAGTGAGATATTTATGCATTCATGGAGAGCCAACAAAGACACGGGAATGTTTTAGTCCACATATGATAGCGGCAACGTGGAACTGCGTGAAAATCGAACTATGCTGAACCTGTTTATGTAAAGCAGTTCCATGAACTCCCAGCAATGACCCACATTGTTGCCACCCTCTCATTTATTGATGGGCTGCCTCAAGACGGCAAAGCAACTCAGACCACCGGGAGCTGCAGAATGAGACAGTAAACAGCTTGCTGGGCCAGCTGGGTAATGCTATCCTGTGACAAAGATACGTGCAAATCAAGGAACAGGCAGCCTGGCATTTATTAATTTTTGTATTTGCCTGAAAGGTTGCTTTAATTGGATGCCAAGTGAGCAGAGCAAGGGGAAAGCAAGAGAGGTAACTGACTTGTGCTCCTACCTCTATGCAATTTGATTGGGCAGGAGAAGTCCGACTCCAGGGGTTCCTCCCCTTCCCTTGAAGCCAGTTTCAGTGCAAGCTCCAGTTCAACACATTCAAACACGTAGAGCGACGGAATGAGGTCAGTTCTTGAATCCCAGGATTTGACAGACTGCAGAGATGATTTGGTTAACACTTCTAAATTTGTCCTCCCTTGAGATAATAGCTCAAGGGATTAAATTCACTTAGGAAGCACCTCCCTCCCCGCTGCAAAAAAAAGGTAAAAATTGGGGGTTTGTTTATTATTTTAATCGCACATTGCATGTATTTTAATTGGGAAACCCAGCATTTGATAAAGTGTGGGCTGTAAGTACATATTATAAAGAAATATAAATAGAGAACCCTCAACTGTCTCCTAGTGAGCTGGTGGGGAGGGGAAACAATATCTACTTCTTACTCTTTTGTGTGTTTATGCTTTTAAGGTCCAAATGAAGATCAATATTGTGCATTTCTGAGATGCACAGGGTTTTTAAAATAGCTCCTCAATATAAGAGGAATATGAAATATAAGACACCTGGCTGTATTTAGTCATGTCCATTAATTCTCAAGGGGTTGAGTATTACTTACTGCATTTATACCTCACCTTTTTCTCCAAGGAGTTAAAGATGGTGTATATGGCACTCCCCCTCCTCAATTAATCCCCACAAGAACCCTGTGAGGTAGGTTAGGCCAAGAGGCAGTGACTGGCCCAAGGCCACCCAGTGAGCTACGTGGCTGAGTGGGAACTTGGACCTCTCCTGGGTCTCCTGGGACACTCTAACTACTATACCATGGTGGCTGCTATGAATAGCATGTATGACTATCTTAGGTCCACTAATTTCATTGAGTCTATTCTGGATACAACTGAGTTGGGTGCAACCTCCTTGCAAGAACCTCCAAAATTGTTTATGGCTGCAGAGACAAAGATGTTGATCAGGGGAAAACAATACCAATTTCCGTAATTAAGATGAGCCACAGTTTTAGGGTTTAGAAACTGCAAATCGTCAGCTGGGCAGAGGGCCATCATGCTTCTGTGGGAACAGATTGCTGGAGAGGGAGCCACCTTGAGCTCCTTGGAGGAAAAGTGGGATACCAGTACAACAAATAAATTTAGAAAAAGGATAAGAATGTGCAACAGCACTGTACTATTGGTCACATGCTCAATAAGCACATGTCATAATGTGAAAAACCTGTTACAAAAATGGGGAGGACTGCAAAGACAGCCAGCTAAAAATGAATATCCAGGTTGGGGATACACATAACAACCTTATGCCAAGTCCACGGGTCTATCTTGCCCAATATTAGGACAGGCAGCAGCTTTCTGTGAACTCTGGAAGAGGCCTCTCCTACCACATGCTACCCAGTCCTTTTCACTGGAAAAGCCAGAGTTTGAGTGTGGGACCTTTGAGTGCAAAGTACTACAGTCCCTCCTCATATAATGGGGTGGTGGTGGTGGGGAAGCTCTCCTGAAAACTCCAAGTAGTAACAGGCAAACATACCATCTGTTCATCATCTTCTTCTCCCTCCAGTACCACGCAGTGATAAAGCAGCCCCGACTCTGTGGCAATCACCAAGATGTTGGGAACGCATGAAAGGCAGAGAACCGCACAAGCGTCGTAACCGTAGTTGTCTTCAGCTGCAGGATGCATTGGCAGTGGGCCCAAGAGCCGACCAAGGTTTCCACTGCTACGAAAAAGAAATAGGGGGGGAAAGGAGGGTGGAATCAAAGGAAGCCTACTGGGAAGAGCTCAAACTTCTAGGGCAGTTTGCTGCTGCTGCTGCTGCTGCCACCCTCAAAAAAACTCCAAGCAAGCCATGGCCAAATACCTGGAACAGCAAAGTTTTGCAGCCAACCAAGGCACCAAACTGACCTTGCCAGCCTCAGAGCAGAAAGCCTAGGATATACTAATCAGACACCAACCAAATCACCTCAACCATACAAGGAGATAATACAGGCAAGCGTTGATTCTTGAACCCTGGGTTTCCATTCAGAGTTGAACTAGGAGCAACTGTTTTGGTGTTCAAATCAGTACCCACCTACCGCACAGCCATCTATGAGGTCTGGTCAAGCACTGCCCAGTGCAAAAAATGAAGGTGAAAGGAGGATCATGAATCTGGGTTAGACCTTTACCTGTGCAGCAGACTAATGTAGGTCAGAAAAGTCTCCCCATTTTCATACAAGATGTAGAGAGGATACGCTAGCACTTCCTCCTTCTCTCGCTGCCCAGCAATGTTCTTGGGGACTGCTGCCAGGGGCCCAAAATCGAATGCTACTGCCGTTTCTCCTATCAGTGCTGTGTAGGCTCTCCTAAGGGAGGGAGCAGTCAGTTGAGTTTGTAGCAGTTCTCTGCACACATTCAGTTTGCCCAACAAAAAGTGGCCGCTGGTGTGTGCTTGGAGGGGCAACTATGAGGGAAACTTCAGACCTCACCCCTTATTGAGCCTCAGAGTCTCCTCATCAGCTTCTGAAAGATGAATCACTTTCACAGGTGTCTGGGGTGAATTCAGGCTGTAAATCCTTTAAAGCAAAATACGACATTTTAAAAAACAAGAAGCACATCCCAGATAATAGCTTCTATAAACCCAACCTCTATTAGCTGAATACCTTTACAATTTTCAGTACTGCACCCGACATTATTACACTGGCAGAAGCTGGTGCAGTATCACTTCAGCTGAAGAGCTGCCCTGGTGTCAGACCAAGACCAGAGAGACCCAGTTCAAAGCCCTGCTTAGCCCTCAGCCTTGCTGGGTAGTCCTGGCCTAGTCACTCCCTCCAGGTCTGACATACCTACTACACAGGGTTGCTATGAAGATAAAATAAGAGGATGGAGCATACATGCTACCCTGAGCTCCTTGGAAGAAGAGTGGGAGAAAACTGTAGTAAGTATGGCTTAAACAATTGCTCCGTGGGTCTCTAAGCATGTGGTTCCAAATGACCCCATCAAATAAATATTTAAAGGAAGCTACATTAGCCTCTGAAAGCATTTATACTCTGCTAATTAGCTGGAAAAGCTCCTAGGATAATGCTGTGAGCCCCTCCATTTGATACTTGGATTGTACATATGATTTTTATAAAACTGTATCTCAAAAAGACACCAGTCTCCGTTGACCTTAACTGCAAGGGAACCAAACCCAGGGAAGCACTGGAACCCCTTAGAGGCTCTCACTACTCAGAGATTTGGGGGGGGCATGCAACAGAACAATGATACAGCATGTGCAGTGCACAGAAAATATTTCGGACCTTTTATTGTCCCCCCTTTTATTGTCAACGAGGCAGCTGAAGAAAGAAAGGTTGCCCAAGATCATTGAGTGAGTCTGCAGCTGAGCAAAGATTTGAACCAGAAAACTAAAAGCCTGCGGCTTACACTCTTCACCGCTATATTCCACTAAATTTTATATATAAAAAAGGATGACTAATATATACTGGATACCAGCACCACCTTTTTAAACAGTCAGGGAAACCAGGCTCCTTGGATTTCTCAAAGCCTGCTCAAAAGCAAACCATTCAGAGCAATAAAGTTACCTTATCGTGTTGTCAGATGTTAAGAGCACAATTTGAGGGTCCAGTGTCTCACTGGGGTACCAGGCGGAATGCTTCAGGGTCAGGGATGGTGAACTAGTGAAGAACCTTTCAGCAATAGGAATGGTGCTGCAAGAAGACAGGTCTCCATCATGAAAGGCACTATGTTCCAACCCAACAGAGGGCTGCCAACTGTTTGACTGTTGCTGTGCCTTTGACCAGCAGCTTGGGCTACAGATGTTCATGCCTGTGTCCCCTGCCAATTTCTGCAGATCAAGCTACAGTGGTGCCCCGCAAGACGAATGCCTCGCAAGATGGAAAACCCGCTAGACGAAAGGGTTTTCCGTTTTGGAGGCGCTTCGCAAAACGAATTTCCCTATGGGCTTGCTTCGCAAGACGAAATGTCTTGCGAGTTTTTCCGACTCCCCCCCCTTTTTTCTAAGCTGCTAAGCCGCTTATCAGCTGATCCGCTAAGCTGATAAGCCGCTAAAAGCCGCTAAGCCGCTAATAGCGCTAATCCGCTAAGACGTCAATGGGCTTGCTTCGCAAGACGAAAAAACCACTAGACGAAGAGAATCGCGGAACGGATTCTTTTCGTCTTGCGAGGCACCACTGTAGTGTCAAGAGCACAAGAACAGGCCAGGCGTTTCCTCCCCAACTGGCAAACCCATCAAAAGCAAAAAAGCTCAAGGGATAGACAGGCTTGTAACAGTCCTTTTTTATTTCCTAACTTGATGTGTTACATAAACACTACCCTTGCTTAAACTCTAGGTACTAAATAATTAGCTATCATTGGTCCTGAAGGGTCAGTACTCAAACATTTTATCTCTGTGGTGAAAGAATTTAACTAAGGAAGCTTTCTTCTAGGTAAAAATGTAGTCGCAGACTCGGTTATCGAAAGTGCTTTCAATCTAAAATCGAACTGATCTTCCCCATAAATGTAAAAAAAGGTTGAAAGAGTAGCTATTGTCCAAAAATAACATTTCCTGAAATCTTGTTTTTGAACCAATTAACAGTCCTGCTCCCACAAATGACCCTGCTTATGCCCAGAATCGCCTCCCAGTAATGTATTTGTGAAGCTCTCTCTCTCTTCAAAACCTATTCTTTGGCACAGTCCCCTAGCCTCTTTCTCCTAGTGCTATAACTATGTTCAAGTACATATCTCTGAAATATTCATGTATCCATTCCTTGTTTACCATTGCCTTCATGTGCCTCTCATCGCCCCTTGTCTTCCTTGTTCTGTTTATAGATTGTAAGCTCCATGAGGCAGGGACCTATCCTCTCATATTTAGTGACGTGCACATAGAGATCACTGATACTAGCAAATAATGCAGATTGCCAGGCTGTGAGTTCTCTGTGCAATGTCCTCTCCTGTTTCTTCCACAATGGGGAGAATTTCAAGAGCCTTTACTCTTTTCTCCAGCCTCGCAGTGATCTGTCAAATGTTAACTGTGAGCAATTTGAGAAGATGGATACTACTTCCATCGCAAAGAAAAGTTGCCTTAGCCTCCACTTGATACAGCAAAGCAAATGTGCCATCAGCAAGATGGACTGCTTCAGAACTTTGCTCAAAAGCAATCACTTTTAATGGAAAAGCAAGGAACTGAACCTAGAACATCAGGCCTACAAAGCCTGTATCCTAACACTGCATCATAAAGCACCTCAGCCACCCTTCTAAAAAAGTTTGAAAAGAGACTGCCTCTCTATACCGTAGTAGTGGAACGTATGCAGCTGAAACAAAGTCCCTCCAAATATACAATGGTACCTTGGGTTAAGTACTTAATTCGTTCCGGAGGTCCGTTCTTAACCTGAAACTGTTCTTAACCTGAAGCACCACTTTAGCTAATGGGGCCTCCTGCTGCCACCGTGCCGCCAGAGCACAATTTCTATTCTTATCCTGAAGCAAAGTTCTTAACCTGAAGCACTATTCTTGGTTAGTGGAGTCTGTAACCTGAAGCGTATGTAACTTGAAGTGTATGTAACCCGAGGTATCACTGTAATGCTTGAGAACTTCAGTAAAAACAGTCATCAAATGAGATTGACACAATGTACTCAAAACTGCTTTCTTTACAGACCCAGATGATAATGAAGTAGCAACCATCCCTAGTTCTAAAGCTGCAAAGCAATTATGAGAAATGGAGAGCCTACATACCTACAATTAACCACTGGTTTTCCACCTTCAAACTCAGAGTTCTTTCCCCAGCGTTTAGGTAACTCCAGCACCATCAGGCCTTTTGTTCCTATCAGAGCTACATGCTCCTGTGTAGGACTCAGTGCAGTTTGATACACCTCAAAAAAGGGTGAATTTATGCAGAGCAGGGTCTGGAAATCAAAGCGGCAATCGGTTAACGCTTAAATATTTGAATTTTGTGCAGAACAAAATATTTAAAACTAGTGCAAAATGCGTATGTGTCGCTCAATTACACATTTGGCTGCAAGCAAACTGCACCTGTTGCTTCCTACCATTTCATCTGTGCTCACTCTTTCAGGCATGATCTGATATGGATGAAGACTACCTATATTATTCTTAGGCTTCATGCAAAGCACTGGTAGCCGCTACTGTTCTTCTATCTAACCAAGAGACTACTAAACCCACAGGGTCTGCCTTGGACAAAAAGCTTGGAGAAACCAGCAGCCGTGTTCCTTCAAGCATTCTCTCCCAATGCTCGGACATCAATTAAAAACACAGCTGCAGTGTAGTAGTTATCTAGACTAGAACACCAGAGACCTGGGCATAGCCCCCCTAAATAAAGATCAATAAAAATACATAGCTTAAATGAGGTTCTGCCCCCCTAACAAAAGACCTGCCCCCTCCCAAAAATTATGGGACCTGCGTTCAAATCCCTGCTCAGCCACAAAACTCACTGGGTGTGACCTTAGGGATCAGTCACTGCCTCTCAGCCAAACCCACCTCACAGGGTTGTTGTGTGTGTGGGATTAATTGGGGAAGCATGTACAGTGGTACCTCGGGTTAAGTACTTAATTCGTTCCGGAGGTCTGTTCTTAACCTGAAACTGTTCTTAACCTGAAACATCACTTTAGCTAATGGGGCCTCCTGCTGCCGCTGCGCTGCCGGAGCCCGATTTCTATTCTTATCCTGAAGCAAAGTTCTTAACCTGAAGCACTATTTCTGGGTTAGCGGAGTCTGTAACCTGAAGCATATGTAACCCGAGATACCACTGTATGCCACCTTGAGCTCCTTGGGAGAAAAAAAACGCAATAAGCCATTCATTATTATCGCTACCGATAATGCAAGCCTATAGTCCTATATGGAGGGGCTTTCCACAGGTGAGCCGCCACCACCTTGAGGCCCGAAGCGGCGGCGCCCCAAACACAGGTTGGCCACCTCAGTGAGGGCCGAGCCCTATCGGGGCGAAAGGCCGCACCTGGTACTGGCCCAGCCTGTCGGGCTCGTCGCCCAGGCCCCTCAGGCTGAGGGCGTAGAAGGCGGCGCGCTCGCCGTCCCACAGGAAGAGCTCCCCGCCGAGGCCGAACAACAGGTCCCGCGGGAGGGACGGGCGCGACGACTCGGGCCCCGGCTCCGGCCCAGCCTCCTTGTCGGCCTGCTCCCTCAAGCGGCACAGCACGGCGTGGTGAGGCAGCTCCGCCCACCAGCGCTCTCCCAAGCCCGGCGCCACGGCCGCCGCCATCGTCGCCGGTCGATGAAGCCGGTCGGGGCCTCGCCGCCTCAGGAGCGCGGGACTACGAGCCCCAGAGTGCACCGCGGACGGTGACGTCGGCGTCCCGGCGGACCGATAAAGATGGTTAAGCCCAGCGGGCAACTTCGCCACGGGAGGGAGCGAGGGAAGGACGAGACCCAGAGTGCACCGCGGCCTGCTGACGCAAGCGGTCTCTGGACCGTAGACTTGTGAAAAGGGTAGGCGTGAAAGCTGCGCGGGGCTATGGGGTTTTCCATAGATATTCTAATTATCCTGCAGTGGAAGTGAGGGCTGCTTACGTCGAAAGAACATCCCGCCCGTTCAAATCTTGGCAATATTTTCTATTTTCTAGGCGGGGCGAAAAAAGCGGGGAAAGATCTCCAGAATTTCATCTATTAACTTAGTATCTTTTTTGTTTTTTGCGAATATTGTGTTTGTTACACGTAGAGATAGGGAGTGCTACATTCATGTGTCTTATCATTCCAAACGTTCTCTTCTATTGTTGCCTAACTAATATTTCTTTCTTTCTTTCTTTCTTTCTTTCTTTCTTTCTTTCTTTCGTGCTTCATCATTCTAACATTTTCTATAATTGTTCAGCCACAATGGCATTTCAGTTTTTTGTTCGATCATTTTAGATTTTTATCATCCTTGTTTTATCAATGTATCTCTACCGTTTGACCACAATATTCTTCCGCACGGTATTAGAAATACTGTATATCACACTTTCATTTTTCTTTATTGCTTTCGTCACACTTCTTTCGTAAAATTGATTCCCACCCTCCCCTCTCGCACTTTATTGCTTTATCACTCTTACATTCCCATCTCCTTGTCTTTAAAAGGTTTGGCTTGTTTACTTCGCCTCCTTCCTCCTCCCACCGCCAAAACCCGAGAAGGGACGTTTGAACGACGAGAACGTCTTCCTTCCGGACTACGATTCCCATCAAGTGCCTGACTGATCCATCAAGATGCAAGGTGCGAGACGTTTCCCAGCATGCACCGGAGTCCTTTGCCGAACTCCATTTCCCAGGGTGCCTTGGGCGAGTGGAGGGCGGTTAAAGGAAGGCGGTAAAGTCGGCCGTGTAAACGCAGCTGCCGGGTCCGGGTCTCGTGCTTCGCGAAGGGGATGGAGGGGCAGGTTCAGCGGCACCAGGCTCTTTACAAGGGCGCCCGGACCCCGCCTTGGAAGGAGACCTTCAGGCAGGTGAGGCGGCGGTGCGGGGTCCGCCCGACACTCCCGTGGAACGCGGCGACTGCGAACGTTCCATGACTACTGCGAACGTTCCATGACTACTGCGAACGTTCCATGACTGGATACATTTCAAGGAGCCCTGCCGGCTCTGCGCGTTGCTAAAGGCGCCGTCCTACATGGATGGCCGATTCCGTAGGAGCCCATCCCCTAGGGACCGAGCATATACCTAAACTCCCTCCCACAAGAAGGGAGCGATGGCCACCACCTTGGATGGCTTTTAAAAGAGGATTGGACAAATTCAATCAACAGGCGGCGGCTGTTGATGGCTACTAGCTGTGACGGCTCTGCTCACAAACCATGTGTTTTTATAAGATCCCTGAACTGCGTCGGTGTTGTGGGTGCTTGCTTGTCTATGCTCTGCAAGAGGGTAGTTCCATAGTATCGGTGCCTGACTGGGGAAGGAGAAAAGGGGCTTGTGCACATTTAGGAACTGCGTCAATGAGGGAAGCTTTTCATGCAAGCTGCACCTGCCAAGATTATTTACAGTGGTACCTCGGTTTACGAACTTAATCTTTTCCGGAAGTCCGTTCTTAAACTGAAACCATTCTTAAACAGAGGTGTGCTTTCCCTAATGAGGCCTCCTGCCGCTGGTGCCCTTCCACCATTCAGATTCAGTTCTTAGACCGAGGCAAAGTTCTCAAACCAAGACACTATTTCCGGTTTTGCGGAGTTTGTAAACAAAATCATTCTTAAACCGGACTGTTCTTAAACCGAGGTACCACTGTATTTAAAATGGATTTCATTTAAACAAACAAAAAAAAACCCTCCTTTTTCCACACAGACCTTGCTTGGGCCCAGTCACAGTCTCAGCTTAACCTATCTCTCAATGTCATTGTGAGGAAGAAAGTAAGAATCGGGGTACAGGCTGTACCACCTTGAGATCCTTGCAGGATATTGTTTTTGTTGTTTATTTATTAAACTTGTATACCGCCCTATACCCATAGTACTCAGGGCAGTTCACAATATAAAAAACAGAAAACATAACAATTCAATTACCTAATCTGCATCATCCTGAAGCTAGATACTCTCAAAGAACAGTGCTTACATAAAAGGTATCAGTAAAGGAATGCAGTCGTACCTGGGAAGTCGAACGGAATCCATTCTGGAAGTCTATTTGACTTCCAAAATGTTCGGAAACCAAAGTGTGTGTCAATTGGAAGCCACAGAAGCCCTGTCAGACGGTCGACTTCCAAAAATAGTTCACAAATCGAAACAGTCACTTCTGGGTTTGCGGCGTTCAGGAGCTAAAACGTTTGAGAACTGAGCTGTTTGAAAACCAAGGTACGACTGTACACAGTATCAGCAAAGGATACGCAGGGCATATATGAAATAAGAAATAAAAAAGTCTTGTCAGTAGTACAGTATCTCAGTGGAGATAGCAGGAAGAAATCCCAATGAAAATCCTCATTATTACATATTTTTGATGGTTGTTTATTTGTATATATTTTAAAATGTTATATATGGATGTTTTATGATATTTTATGATGGCCTATACTTGTAATGCCTATTAAAGGTTTGGCTAAGCAAGTAATAAAATGAAGTCAAATACGCTGAATCTGATCAGATTCTAGTGAATGAAGAACACTGTTCTCCCCCCAACTATTCCAAGAATATTGAAAACCTACATCCCTGTAGTCATAGCAGGTGAATCTTAAAAAAAATAATTGTTCAGAAAGCATTTCATCTTCCTGGGTAGGGGATTGTGGGGGAAAGTCAGAGAAATGGTTTTGCCATGCTGGTGTCTCCATTGCGAGTCTTTATCTCTCTGTTCACTGCCCTCCAGCGCTGCGTGGAGAGGCTGAAGAGCAGCCGTGCCAGGCTCTTGGACAGATACCGCCATGTGGGAGAAGACACAGCACATCAAGCCAGCAAAGCCCTCTTGGTCCAGGAAGTGATGGAAACGGAATGGCAGGCTCTGCAGCCTCTGGATTTCCAGCTGCCCTTCTCCAGGAAACAAGAAGCTTCCCCTCAGGTCACTGCGGTAAGAAGCAGCTACTGTACTATGTTCTTTGTGGGAGGCTGTCCATATTGCAGGGGGGGGGGTGTCGACATGCAGAGGGCCTCAAGGCCAGCTGGCTAGCCCCAGCTGGGCCCTCTCCATCCAGCCGTCCCCTGCGAAGACCCAGCGGCCTCTGCCCTATACGGCCTAGGGACCGCCTCTCCTGGTATGCCCCACAGAGGAACTTACGGTCTTCAAATAAAAACACCTTGAAGGTCCCAGGCCACAGAGAGCTTAGGCTGGCCTCAACTAGAGCCAGGGCTTTTTTGGCTGCGGCTCCAACCTGGTGGAACACTCTGTCACAAGAGACAAGGGCCCTGCAGGACCTGACATCTTTCCGCAGGGCCTGCAAGACAGAGCTGTTCCACCTGGCCTTTGGTCAGGGCGCAGCTTGACTCCCTCCTTTGGCAATCTTTACAAAACTTTAGTTTATGGTTGCCATCAATTTTGATTTTAATTAATTTTTATAATGTTTTTATAATGTTGTACTGTTTTAGTGTTGTTAGCCGCCCTGAGCCCGGCTTCGGCTGGGGAGGGCGGGATATAAATAAAATTTATTATTATTATTATTATTATTATTATTATTATTATCTGCTCCGACGTAAATCAGCGACCCGGGCTTCAAAGCCAGGGCATACTATCAGCAGATCGAAGTGCACACACAGAATAGGCGTGAGGCTTGTGAAAGCATACTACAACTACAGATTTATTAATCATAAATCAGGACAAAGAAACATGTCGTCTCTCTCTCTCTCTTTATCCTCTCAGAGAGACAGGGAAAAGCAAAAGCAATACACACAACGGAAGTTCCCAGCAAACTGTGCTTGAATGTAAACAGACATGTGACACGCAACAGTTCCTCACACCTGCTCCTTAAGGTGGAATGCAAATCTCAACAGTGTGTGTGTGGATTGTCAGCATAATGTCCTGGTGCCCACAAGGTTTCTGAGTGCACACACACCTCACGGCCACATGAAGTACCCTTGGCGACCAGAGAGGTGATCTTTCGTTCCCTCAGAAAGTACATAGAGCCGAAGGAGGAAGTTGGAAGAGCGGCACTCTTTCGCACTTCCTCTTTCAGCTCTATGTCCTTTTCAAGGCTCAGATTAATTCTAGTGGAACTGCCTTCTACCCAGATCGCAGGGGTGAAAGGTGAGAAATGCCCAAACAGCACTTAAAAATGCCCAAAGGGTACCTGCAGTAGCGGTTCAATCCAAATGTGCCCATGAGCCTAAAAAGGTTGGCAACCCCTGTATCTTAGAGAGCTGGCATCCCTCTGGATGTATACAAATTTAACTATTATTAATAATAATTCAAAGTTCTGGTTTAGGCCTATGAAGCCTTATACAGTGGTACTTTGGTTGTGGAACGGCTTAGTTGTCGAACGAATCGGCCCCTGGACGCAGCAAACCCGGAAGTTGGTGTTCCGGTTTGCGAACGTTTTTTGGAAGTCGAATGTCCAACACAGCTTATGATTGAGTGCAGGAAGCTCCTGCAGCCAATCAGAAGCCGCGCCTTGGTCTTCGAACGGTTCTGGGAGTCAAACAGACTCCCGGAGCGGATTAAGTTTGACAACCAAGATACCACTGTACAGCTTAGGTCTAGGCTATCAGAAGGACTGTATTCTTCCACCAAACTTGCTTGGGCTCTGAGATATTTTGGGGTAGGCCCTTCTCCCAGCCCCACCATCCTCGTAGGCGTTCTTGGTGGGGATGTGGGAGAGGGCCTTCTCGGGGGCAGCTCCCATATTTTGGAGCTCCCTTCCTAGAGAGGCTAGACTGGCTCTATCCATATTGTCCTTCTGCTGGCAGGTGAAGTCTGTTTTTATTCTGCGGAGCTAATACCAGCTTACTGTGCGGTTCCCTTTAGATGCTGGACGTCTTGGAGGAAATCCAGGAGGAGCTGATATTGCAAGGTACTTGATTCTCTTTTGATTCTGATAGCCGCGGCTTTAATTTCTGTTGGCACAGCCTGTGACGCAGGGGACGGGGGTTTCTCCCTTGCAGAACAGCTGGCCGTGGAAGAGTACGAACAAAGCCTGCGCTTTGACGAGGAGTGCCTGAATGCTATGCTGGATGGCTTGGATGCAGAGCGCAAGGTCATCTGCCCGGTTTGCAGAAGGTGAGACGAACACATACAATGCTTTAAGTCAGGCCTTTCCTCTGCCTCATCCCAGATAGATGATGTGGAGAAATAGCTAGCAGGTGGCTGAAGTTCGCCAACGTAAGACTTAATAAAGGAAACAAAAAGGAATTCATCCCTGTTGAAGTTTCACCCCTGATTGCTTCTCCACCTTGCATTAATTCATGGCTGTGTTCTTCTTAGGAACAATCTCTGTGTGATGAGTCACTCGGTCGTGTGTCCGTGTGGGCTTTCCATCAGCACGCAGGTGAGCAGGTGCTCAAAAATCATTTGCGCCGTTTGGGGTAAAGGAACATGGCTCAGCGGCAGAGTGCACCAGATTTGTATGCAAAAGGTCTGGGTATGTTAAAACCAAGGGGGCAGAAAAATGCATCAGAAATATCCCACCCACAGGTCACAGGTCACAGGCCACAGGTGGTTAAGGCCACAAGTGGCTAAGGGCCAAAGGCCTTTAGAGCAGTGTTTCCCAAACTTGGGTGTCCAGCTGTTTTTGGACTACAACTCCCATCATCCCTCGCTAGCAAGACCAGTGGTCAGGGATGGTGGGAATTGTAGTAAAAGAGAAGACACAGCAGAAAAGGCCCATTGAGTTAAACAGCTGAGCAGCTTTCCCAGGCTGGATTTCACTATTAATTCTGTAAAGTTATTGTTGTGATTTATTACCCACTTTTCACTTCAGGGTCCTAGGGTGGGACCCCTGGACGATTAAGTCCAGTCAAAGGTGACTATGGGGTTGCGGCGCTCATCTCACTTTTCAGGCCCAGGGAGCCGGCGTTTGTCCACAAGCATTACGGGTCATGTGGCCAGCATGACTAAACCGCTTCTGGCGCAACAGAACACCGTGACGAGTGCCAGAGTGCATGGAAGCGCCGTTTACCTTCCCGCCGCAGCAATATCTATCTACTAGCACTTGCGTGCTTTCGAGCTGCTAGGTTGGCAGGAGCTGGGACAGAGCAACTTAGCTCACTGCGTCACGGGGATTTGAACCACCAACCTTCTGATCAGCAAGCCCAAGAGGCTCAGTGGTTTAGACCACAGCGCCAGACCCTACCACGGGGAAGGGAAGCGGTTGGCAAGGGAGGTGTACATGTGTGGAATGGGGAGGACTGGGCTGCCTGCTCCACCAAAAGGGTTTGATTCCTTCTCTCTGTAAGGGGATGACCAAGGAGAAGCTCTGCTCCTCGCTGGAAGACAGCGTGACAGAACACGGCCGCCGCTGTCAGTGCTGGCCTGAATTTGCTGTAACCAGCTGGGCGGAAGGTGAAGCACATCTCCTCATGAGCTGTCAGGTAAGAGCCTCATTTTGTGACAGCAATAGTGGGATGTGCCCGCCCGCTGGAGAGGCAGTGTGGTGTAGTGGTTAGCATGTCAGGACTAGGACTGAGAAGGCCCTTGTCCTTGTTTGGGAGAAGCGCAGGGGATATCCCTGGATGTAGCCCCCATAGCGCTGCCAGTTGATGGGAAGTAACGAAAGAAGTCTTTTGATCTCCATAGCGCTGCACAGTATGAAGAAACTGCACATGGCAGGCAATTGTTATCTTTCTTTTTGTGTTCTTAGGTTTGCGATTCGTGGACAGTTATTTTGTAGCCGTGGCTCCATTTGCAGCACTTTCCAGGAAAGCAGAGAACTCTCGAGTCTTTCCCCGCCGTCCCCTTCTGAGAAGCGTCTTATCTATGTGTGGGTTTAATACACACAAATGTACATAATGTCAAAAAGTGCCTTTTATTGAGTCCTTGATGCATGTTGTTTACGGTGGTTCTCGGTTGAACAAAAATACCTTTCAGTGTTGAGAGAGGGTGGGTCTTGTTGCACATGGAACAAATGGGATATTTTGTTTTCCTGTTTTGTGACGTTAAGTGGGTGCAGCTGCTTTGAAATGTTTATCTAGATTTTACTGATCCTGCTATCAGAGCAGGGAATGTTACTCATAGTGCATCTTTTGCCTGCTTAAAAAGTGCAATGTTCACTGAAAGGAAGGTAGAATGACATCAGATCATGAAAACCCACTGGGTTGAAGTGTCAGAACCCCCCTCTAAGCAGACTCATGTCACATACAACCTTTTAATAATTCTTTGCGAATAAAATTGGACTGCAACTGTCACCATTCAGTTTTCTCTGAAGGAACCAGACTAATCTTGAATTAAAACAAGCAGTATTGCCTCCTCTTGTCATTCAGGGAACCGCTAAACTAAATTCCAAAACTGGCATTTGCAACAACTGAAAAGTATCTGAAGATCTTTAGTACACTATTTGCACTACAAACTCTCTAATGTCCAGCAGTTTTTTGAAAGCAAGAGCTTTTACAGTATGTACTACTGTTTATTCCTTTTCATATCAAGTGTCCCAGCGTACAAGTGCAAGTATACTTGGACCTGAGAGGTGCAAGAAAGCCTTCAGACCATCCAAGAAAGCCATTTTGCAGTGAGTTTTCCATCAATAGTTCAAGAGTTGCATGGGGGGGGGGAGGTTGAATTTTTTGGTATCACCAGAGGACACTCAGAGAAAAAGGAGGATGAACTCACCCAATATCTGAGGATGGTTAGGGTGGCTGTGGTATAAACGTAGATTAAAAACCCTAATACGGGTTGGGAAAGATCAAATGTTTTTATTCTGGGTGTTTCAGTGGGGAAATTTGGATCACCATCAGCGTTTAAACAAAAAGAATTGATTGCTTACTGGTGTCTACAAAAGCATGAAGCAAAAGCTATTAAGTGTGGAAGAAAATCTCTAGGTATGGCACACCCCTAGCATATGTGGCAATCCACAGTCACAAAATACTCTTAAAAGTGCTATGATATGGCTTCCCCCAAAGAATTTAAGGGTGCTCAGAGTTGTTAGGGGACCCCTGTATCCCCACTTCCAGACCTACAATTCCCAGGGTTCCCTGTGAAGAGGGATTGGTGGTTCAACCACTCAGAGAACGGTAGCTCTGTGATGGGACTGGGGGCTTCCTAACAACTCTTGTCACCCATTAAACAAACTACAGCTCCCAGGATTCCTTGGGAGATGCTGTGACTGTTTATAAAGTTGTATCACAGTGCTTTAAATGTATGGGGAGAGTGTGGCCTTAGTCTCCGCTCTAGGGGTGGGGAACTGGATCAGGCCAGCAGGTCAGATCTTTTTCTCCTCCACCTCCTGTGGGATACAGCTTGCAAAATGGGATGTGCCTGCTCTCCCTGTTTTCAGCCAAGGTGTACAGCAGCCCATGCCCGATAACTTCTGTGACACCATGTGTAGGCCAGGTGGGTTGGGCCAAACTGAGGCCTGCAGGCTGAGCTTGCAGACAGCTCTGCTCTAACAGCAATTTGAACACTATTGTGTTGTTTTTTTTACCTTTCTGAGATTATTGTATCCCTTTTTGTGCTTTTGCTTTAATTTGCTTTGCTATTTTATTGTGTTGTTTGTGTTTCTGATTTGTGGCTTAAGTGACAAGGTTACTAATAACAAATATAAAACGTGTAATAAAAGCATCTGCCACCGATTACAGGCTGTTTTGACAATACATGGAAACTTTGAAGCTTTGGGTGAGATTTCAACCCCAATTAAAGGAGCAGGCAACCCTTTGGTTGTGTAGTACAACTTCCTATGGTCTGAAAATGTTTGTTTGTCTACATTTATAAACTCAGCAATGCTTCAGCATTGCATCAGTGTTATTCTCCACCTCCAGTATTCTTGTATTAAAAAGGACAATGAAAAGATAATCATCTTTGCATAGATGGGATTCCAGTGTTGTTTATAACTTGAAATGCAAAGGAAATTGTTGGTAGTTTTATTTGGACACACACACTCACACACTCTAAAAGCATGATACAGTGGTACCTCAGGTTACATACGCTTCAGGTTACAGACTCCACTAACCCAGAAATACTGCTTCAGGTTAAGAACTTTGCTTTAGGATGAGAACAGAAATCGTGCTCCGGCAGCGCGGCAGCAGCAGGAGGCCCCATTAGCTAAAGTGGTGCTTCAGATTAAGAACAGTTTCAGGTTAAGAACGGACCTGCGGAACGAATTTAGTACTTAACCCAAGGTACCACTGTATATTCCTTAGCCACAATCCTAGGCACTGTTTGTTGTTGTTTAGTCATGTCCGACTCTTTGTGATCCCATGGACCAGAGCACACCAGGAGTAATTACAGTGACAGCAGTAGCAGGAAGGTCTCAGATTTAATCCCTGAAATCCCCAATTGGAGCTGGGAAGTGAGGGCTGAAACCCTGGAGAGCTGCTACCTGTCATTGTGGACAATCCTGAAATCCTTTCCTTTGTTTTTTTCCTCTTCCAGGTTACCAGCTTGCTCCCCAAGTGCTGTTCTTTCCCCTCCTGTTTCTTGTTCTATAGGGCTTCCCATATGTGCTAGACAGCACTGAGCTAGATGTACCACAGGTGTAAGCAAGTATTCAGCTCACTAGTCACCTATCACACAAGCAAAGAATCAGAGTTGGAAGGGATCCCGTGGGTCATCCAGTCCAGGCATAGACAAACTTGGTCCTCCAGAATTTTTGGGACTACCAATTCTCATCATCCCTAGCTAACCGGATCAGTGGTCAGGGATGATGAAAATCGTAGTCTCAAAACATCTGGAGGGCCAAGTTTGCCTACGCCTGATCTAGTCCATTCCCCTGCAATGCAGGAATCTCAGCTAGATCATACACAAAAGATGGCCACCCAACCTCTGCTTAAAAACCTCTGAGGAAGAAGAGCCCACCACCTCTCGTGGGAGTCTGTTCCACTGTCTTAACAGTCCTTGAAGGTGGGCAGTGCCACAGGGTGGAATGTTTTCCAAAATGAAAACCTCCAGGGTTTACATTTCATTGGAAAACATCCCATTTCATAAGTTCATCAGCAATAAACCGACACAATACAGGCAGCCATGGCTGTCTCAAAGTGATTCGTTTATTTATGTGTATTCGGTAAACCAAACCAAACACCCTGAAACACCTTACTCTAGGGAATATTTATATTTAAAGCTGGAAATTTTGCAATGCAAGTTTAACAATTTTCCAGTTCAAAGCATTGCTGGAAAACACACATCACTTGAAGGGACATTGTGGATAAGCACACTTGAGAAACTAAATAAAGGTATTGGCGCAGCTAAGAGCTGAAAACATTTTACCCTACGCTAGCCAAGAAGCAGCTTATAAATAACAAGGTAAAATTATAAACTATGAGGGCAGGGATCTGAAAGACAGGAGACACACAAAGAAAAATGTGCCCATTCTTAAAAGTTTCAGAGTTAAGAGTGTAATTATATAGTTCTGCACACATACAAGGTGGCCCAAAAGTTGATCTACAGAAGTAGGTATACAGCTGAATCAAAGAACAGTCAAGAAGAAAGAAAGTGGATTCTAAAGCAGTATAGCTACTTTTGGGCCACCCTGTAGATTCCAGCTGCCTGAAGGAGCAATTCCTCCCCAGAAGAGGTCCTGCAATATATTGGGGAGTAGTGTCCATGGCAGGGTTGCTCCTATCATAGAGCTCTTCATTAAAGGTGTGTGGGTGAGAATAGATGTGTCACAAGACAGTAGCTGCCCAGTTTGACCAACAGCTAGCGAGTGGGACCACGAGGCCATCTGCAGATGCAAAAAGCTTCTTGTCATACTTTTAAGGCAGAACAGCAACACTGATCCAATGGATCCCATTTTATTTGCCACTAGGGGTGAGGAACATGTGGCCAGACTACAGGCTCCACCAGACCATTGGCTATGCTGGGTCTGATGGGAGCGATAGAGTTCAAGAACATTTGAAGGTTCTCCATCCCCACCTTTACACAATCACTTCTTCAGCTTGTTCATTTTCTCTTCCACCTCCTGCACGACACTCTGGAGTTTGACAGTTGTTTTTGTCAAGGCGGAAAAGCTTTCTTTCAGGTTGCCGACCCCCTCTTCTCTGCCTACGTTTTCAAGGCCATCAAACCACTGGAGGATCCCTTCAAGGTGCGCTTGGACAATCTTTTGCTCTTCCAGCTCCGCTAGAAGAGCCTGTTCAGCTGCGCTTTCGGCCTTGAGTTGTCGTTCCAGCTGGTCAATCTCATCCTGGAGCTCCTGAAACTGTTCTGGAGTGTAGCGGAATTCCTCTTGGCCTTTGTCTTCTGGAAGCAAAACATTTGGGGGGATGCTCAACACTGTTTTCAGAAGGGTGTCTTCCATTTTGCCAAAGAGGTTGTTGAAAATCTTCTTCATTAAAGAGA
Organism: Podarcis cretensis; assembly: GCF_951804945.1. Classification (NCBI taxonomy): domain Eukaryota; kingdom Metazoa; phylum Chordata; class Lepidosauria; order Squamata; family Lacertidae; genus Podarcis; species Podarcis cretensis. The sequence continues at coordinate 13,135,233 of NC_137185.1, forward strand.
AGAACTGCTCTGTGCTCCTCCGGATTAGGGAAGGCGTGAGCTTATTGGGACGGATGCACTCCAATTTATTCAGAATAGTGTCCTCCACCACAAGCATTATGTGAGCAAGGTGGTCCTGGAAGGCTACATATATCCGCAACATGAACGTTTGAGGAGTAAAGCCGAAGAACTGGGCCTCATAGGCCATGGGATTTACTGACATTTTTGCAAAACTAGCTACACAAACACAGCATGGAAGTCTGTGAAATAGAAAAAAAGGACAGTGTTATAAGAGGTAAAAAAAATACTGGATGACCCCATTGGCAAAACCAGATACTGCCTGTTAGCTATTATTATTATTATAGCTCAGCAAAGGGAGCTATTTTTATTATCATTGCTTGCAGCAATTATAATACTACAGTAAAACATCAAACATTAAAAACTTCCCTATACAGGGCTCCTTTCAGATATCTTCTAAAAGTCAAATAGTTGTTTATTTCCTACCGTAATTTCCTACATTCTGACATGACACAACATGGTAAACCTCGGAGAAGAGGTCCAGGGGTGAATTTTTAGAAAAACAACGACAATTTCATGAGGGAAGAGGGGTGCAGTGGGGAGAGAGTGTCCTGTGAACAAAATATGATCTAAACATCTGCTTGCTAAGACGTTTCTATTCATCTTACTCCTGCATTCTTGCGTTGTTCACTATGCTTCAATGTATACATATAAATATATGTGTTAGCTGCTACTGTGAGTTTATGGTCTTGCTGGTTTAGATTTCACCCACTAAAGTGTAATCCAGATTAGCAGTAACTTTATAATATTTTTACTGGCGTTTACAAGCCCCTCAAAGGCTGCAGTGCTAAAGATAAACTGAGAAAACGTTCAGTCTGGGAGAATGGCATTTAACCATTATTGTTAATTAAATTTATTAGTCACTGTTTTTAAGCAAAATAATCTCAAAGCAACTTATAACAGCAGCAAACTCATTTAAACCAGCAAAAAAACAAAGATACAGTCTAGAAGAAACTTTTAATTTTTTTTTTAAAAGCAGGATTAAAACATATAGTTATGTCTGTGATTGAATCCATAATTATTTCCTATAGAAATACAGTACCAGACAGTTGGGGCAAGTTCCCGTTTCGAGATCTGGAGCTCCTGACCCGAGTTCAGGTCTTTTTACCTTTCCAAGCGGGGATTCGAACCCACAACCACGGCAGCCTCTCCGGTGCAGCACCGACCTGGAAGCCCCTTTGCTTCCCGCCACTTTTTAGCCTTTCACCTCCTCGGCCCCGCCCACCGCTCCTCTCACGCCCTCCTTCCCAGATCCGATCATAGAGATGGGGGCAGGCAAGAGCGACACCGTGGCTTCCAGTAAGCCGCCGTGATGGCGAACACGGAGCAATGAAAAGGTCAAGAGGGGATCGTTTCATTGGTATTCTTTTTGCGACCTAGGAAGAAGGAACCGTCGTGGCTAGCAGCCATTAACACTCCTGCGGTGTAAGCATCCCTATTGCAGGTTGCAGACTGGGGTGAGGCTGAGAGAACAGCTGCCAACCAGAAATTAAATAATAGAATAATATATAATAGAATAATAATCTAATAATCTAATCTAAAGAATCTGCAGTTGCAGGGGGGAGAGGTCCAGCTGAAGGGGATGCCATCCCTACAGAGCTGTGTAGTGGAAATGCAGAAGACAATTGTATTTCGAAGAGTTAGGTGGCATGTCCCTTTCCCTTTAACATACCCAGTTGGATTCTTGTGTTTTACACACCTGTCGGGAGTTTCTTCTGTGTTGCAAGCGCTGGCTGGATGCCGGCTGCAGGTAGTGGGAGACACTCAGCCGCTCTGTATTAATCCTGAGTAATGCCAGGTGCAAGGGACATGGGTGGCGCTGTGGGTTAAACCACAGAGCCTAGGACTTGCCGATCAGAAGGTCGGCGGTTCGAATCCCCACGACGGGGTGAGCTCCCTTTGCTCGGTCCCTGCTCCTGCCAACCTAGCAGTTTGAAAGCACATCAAAGTGCAAGTAGATAAATAGGTAGTGCTCCAGCGGGAAGGTAAACGGCGTTTCCGTGCGCTGCTCTGGTTCCCCAGAAGCGGCTTAGTCATGCTGGCCACATGACCCGGAAGCTATACGCCGGCTCCCTCAGCCAATAAAGCAAGATGAGTGCCGCAACCCCAGAGTCAGCCACGACTGGACCTAATGGTCAGGGGTACCTTTACCTTTACCTAATGCCAGGTCCACTTGATTACATCAAGGCAGGCTATAAAAGCCATAGGTGGGAGGGGCCTGGGGAGCTTCTGCCCAGATCAAAGGCCCTGATGCTGGGAGACCAACTTTCTCCTACTGCTCTACTTGGAGCTCCGGGCAGCTGAAGGGGAGATTGGGTGGCCCCTGTTGGGTATATTTTATGTTATGCTTTGTATGTTTGTTTGTTAATAAAACTGTCTTGGTTCCCCTCCCACCTCCTCATTCCTTTTGTCCTGATATTCTTGGAAAGAACTGCTGCATTTGGCAGCACTAGCTGCCATCCCTACAATTGCTGATCTATGCTGCAGATTAGGGATTGGGCGGAGTTAATTTACAACATCCTTGCAGTGTTGCCCGTGGTTGTCAGCTGTACGTCGCATGGAGCTGAAGTTGACGCTTAGGCCAACCCTGCAGGGCTGTTCACTCTTGGCGTCAATGGGCTGAAGGAGGAACTTTGACAACCCTTCGGTGTGTTGACTGAGGGGCGGTGGACTTCCAGCCCAAAGTCCCCTCCAACTGCAACAAAGGCCAGTGGGCTCTTCTTCCTCAGAAACCGCAGACTTCACTGAGGCATAGGAACATAACAGGAAGCTGCCATACAGGGAGTCAAACCGTCAGGTCATCTATAGCTCAGTATTGTCTGCACTGACTGGCAGCGGCTCTCCACGCGAAGCAGATACTCTGCTGCCACTGAGCTACCACTGATATCCCCGCAACAAGAATCAAGTGTGTTCCTTAGGCTTAGACTCGCAGCCTTTTTCAACCTGTGGGTCCCCAGATGTTGCTGAACTACAACTCCCATCAACCCTAGCTAGCAAGGCCAGAGCTCAGGGATGATGGGAGTTGTAGTCCATCAACATCTGGGGACCCACAAGTTGAGAACCGCTGAATGGATCACTCTTACCCTTATCCGCCTGTCTCTATTCTTAAGGAGACACGAGACTCCCATGTCGCCTCTGTAGCATGACTCTAAATCTATTTAATCTATGGGCTCGAAGTCTTCGATTCCGATTAGGCTTGCGAAGGCGAAGGAAGACGGCGCTGATTTGCCGGAGCGGAGATAGAGGGCGGGCAAAAGCGGGGGCGGGGAAGGCTCTTGATTGGCCAATCGTCGCCGGCACGGATTGGTCGAGGCTGAAGGGACGCCAAGAGGCGAGGGAAGTGCTTAGGCGGCGCCGGCGCCAAGATGGCGTACCAGACCTTCCGCCAGGAATACCTGCAGGTGCCTCCCGTCACCCGGGCCTACACCACTGCCTGCGTCCTCACCACCGCCGCCGTGGTGAGTAAGGGGAGGAGGGAGGGAGGCTTCGGCCTACCCGCCGGGCCCCTGTCTTCGGAGGGGGCGGGGCGAAGGGCCGAGGGTCATTAGCATAGTCCCGCCCACGCCCCGCCTCCAGCATGAGGTCGCCCAGGCTGGACTGCCTGCAAGCTTCCCCTCTCTCTTGGTGCCAGTCCATGAGCTTAATGAATGGCCTGCTTTAAGCTGCTAATTAAGCCCACAGTTCATCCCGCTCTTCCTTCTTCTAGAAATTCATAATACCCTTTTCAATATCCTCCCAGCCGCCCTGCAAGGTAGGCCAGCTCATTGAAAGAGAGAAACCTAGGAAGCTGCCTAATAATAATAATAATAATAATAAAATTTTATTTATATCCTGCCCTCCCCAGCCGAAGCCAGGCTCAGAGCGGCTAACAACAGTAAAGTAATACAGCATTCTAAAATCCATTCTAAAATCAGTTCAAAATCAGATTAATGGCAACCATTGGGCTAGAGTTCTGTGAGGATTGCCAAAGGAGGGGGTCAGGCTGTGCCCTGGCCAAAGGCCTGGTGGAACAGCTCTGTCTTGCAGGCCCTGCGGAAAGATGTCAAGTCCCGCAGGGCCCTTGTCTCTTGTGACAGAGCGTTCCACCAGATTGGAGCCACAGCTGAAAAAGCCCTGGCTCTGGTTGAGGCCCTGGCTCTGGTTGTGGCTCGGGACCTCCAAGGTGTTTTTGTTTGAAGACCGTAAGGTCCTCTGTGCGACATACTAGGAGAGGCGGTCCCATAGGTAGAAGGGTCCTAGGCCGTATAGGGATTTAAAGGTTAAAACCAGCACCTTAAACCTGATCCTGTACTCCACCGGGAGCCAGTGCAGCTGGTGTAGCACTGGGTGAATGTGATCTCGCAGCAAGGACCCTGTAAGGAGTCTCACCACGGCATTCTGCACCCGCTGGAGTTTCTGGGTCAGTCTCAAGGGCAGCCCCATGTAGAGCGAGTTACAATAATCCAGTCTGGAGGTGACCATTATACTGAGTCGGACTATGGTCCATCTAGATCAGCACTGGCTGGCAGTGGCGCTCCCAACGTTTCAGACCCCAACCTTACTTGGAGATGCCATCAGGCGCTGGACCTGGTCTCCTTCCCTTGCAAGGTGGGCACTCTACCACTGAGTTATGACCCTTTTCCAAAGACTGGCTTTTTCATTTACAATCGAGGTGAGAGAACTGTGGCCCTCCATCTGATGTTGGAGCATGGCCAGGGGTTGGGTATGGTGGGAGTCCCAATGAGCCGCTGGCTAATGCCCTGCAAGCCTATCCTGTTGGGATTATGGGTTCAAGACCCACCCACGCTCCTGGAAGAGCGGTACAGCATCTGCTTTGCCTGCACAATGGGTGGCATCTCCAGGAAAGGCTAGGATCATGGAGAGCTGCCTGAGATCATGGAGAGCTGCTACCAGTCAGATGACTAAGTTCTTCAGCGACGAAATGTCAGATTACCGGAATGACATCTAAGCACTGAACCACTGGCATATCACAAGTGGACGCTTTTTTAATGTGTTTGCAAGTGTTTAAGAAAAAAAATATTTTGGAAAGAGAAGATATGAGCACTGAACCACTGATAAGTTACAAATGAACTCTTTATTTACTTCATTTGCTGTTGTTTAAGATAAAACCTCTTTGGGAAAGAAACTATTTTTGCCCTTTTTATGGACATTTCCTGTTTGTTTACAGATAGTTGCCTTGGTGATATTATCTTGTGCTGTTTGCAGTAGTCATTGTATCACCACCCTGTTTATTGTTTAATTGCCAGTCAGCAATACTAAGCTGGTTAGACCAGTGGCCTGATTCAGTATAAAGCAGCTTTCTGTGTCCCCTCCATCTCTAGGAGCTAGCCAAGTGTAGTGGTTAGGCTTTCGGACCAACAATAGGAAGCAACTGGGCCCACTGCTCACAAAGCTTTCACTGGGGTGACCTCAATGCAACTTCATCTTTCAGCCTAACCTACCTTCAGGAATGTTGTAGAAGTTAAAGTTGGCTCAGAAGAACTGCGTACACTGCCTTGAGCTCCTAAGGTAGTTGGGTAGGAGGAAAATTTAGTGAACCTGAACTTGGGGCCACCTGTAATCAAAGCACAGGCTCTGTGCCTGAGCTCAACAGTATTTTCTGAAACCAGAAGAGCATTGAGAATTGGCTGCTCCAGTTAGCAGAAGCTCTCTGTGGCCTTTTCTGGCCCTGCTGTCTTGAGAATCTTTAATTGGCCATGCCAGTAATTGTTCCTTTGACCGGTGCTCAGAGCATGTGCTCTACCAATGAAGTACTCCACCCCTTCCAGCATATGAGCCTTTCATTTTTCTATTTGTTTGGCACTCCCATTTACCAGTGGCGCCTTGAGTGACACCCATAGCTATGATTAATGAAGTCCAATATTGCCCAAACTATGGTTAACCCAGACTATGCTTTGCAAAAGTACGCAAAAGTACCTGGGTTTCTTTTTTTGTTCCTTTTTTGGTATATTTTTTTAACTTTCAAGAATAATATTTAGGCATAGAATAATAAAAATGTCTGCAACGGTAGAGGTGCTTGTCATTTTTAAGTCAGTAACAGCTTTTGCAAATGTTGATGAATTCAGTACATTAAGTAACAAAATAACAAATAACTATTACACATCCTCTCCCATAAAATTGGGACGCTGGCCTGAATCAACATGCTCTTCTTAGGTTCTTAAGTGGAAAGATCTGAGAATTGGAATACAAGGCAGAGTTGATTGACATACTAGCTCAGCCTTCACAAAACTGGTGACCTCCAAATGTTTGGAGGGCAGTTCCCATCAGGCCCAGCCAGCATGGCTATAGATGGTGAGTTGTAGTTCAATGATGTCTGAGGGACCCAAGTTGGCAAAAGCTGTATTGGCACCTAGTGGTTTCATTTGTAAGTTACATTACTGCACTGAAATAATTCTAAGCTCTTTTGCATTCTCCTTTGTTTCAGCAATTAGAATTAATCACGCCGTTTCAGCTGTACTTCAACCCTGAATTAATATTTAAACACTTTCAAGTAAGTAGGTTTTGCTTTGGGGTTTTTTTTGCACGTCAGTGACTTTTAAAGGGAGTTGTTAAAGCCATGTTTCCACAACTGAAAAATCACTGCTATTTTCACACTAGTGGAATGCAGCAGATGAGCAAACTACCTCTCCAACTGCAAGGTGTTTTGGGGTTGCTGCAGGTGGAATTTGAGGGTTTGGGTGGGACAGGCACAAGTGCTTCTGTGATGGCTCCAGGCAATGGTTCCGTGCATGTTAATACCATTGAGCGGTAATAGAATGATTATCCTCTTTTGAGTGGAAGACTAAATGCGGCCTGATTACATCATGCTATGATGGGAATGGGAGCCTGTGTTATGTGGCCTGATTACATCATATTGTGGTGGAACGGAAGCCACAGCTGGATCTGCTGTGATTTTGTTTTCATCTTGTCTTTAAGACACCAATAGAGAAAAGAGGGGTTGAAAGGCAGAAGACACAAATCTGGTAGAGTAGTTCAGGAGATTGCCATTTTAATGGATGAGGTTTGGGTCCACCCATTTAATCTTTCATCTCTGGTCAATCTCTGTTCTTCCTCTTCTGCATTCTAAAACCTGGACCCAATATGAGAAAACAGCAGAACCAGCCCTAACTGTGTTGCCCAGAACTGCCATTTTTTTAGTGGAAAAGTGACTTCTTTGCTAATGTTATTTAACATTTTTAAAAGTATTCAGATCTCCACTTTCACTTTTTTATAGAACGTAAGCATTCTGGGTCCTGTCAAATTTGAGTTCTAGTCAGAGAGTTGACCCATGGAAATTAATGGAGCTTTCACTTAGTGATGACGAAAAGGTGCTCTATGCAAACTCAGGTGTTAATTATTTAATTTCTGTCTGATTAAAGAAAGGGAAGAAAATATGTTTTCTGTGCGATGTGGACTTGTGCATTTAATTCATAAGCCAGGGGTCTGATCTCCCAAGACCCCACTGATTTTTGGTGGCAGTGGCAAAAAAATCAAAAAGTAGACAGGGCGCAGGACTGGACTTTTTGCTCTTACTCCTATCAGATTGATTGTTTGGTAAGCAAAGAGTGAATGAGGCCATTGGTCTGAAAGGTTAGATGATTTAAAGCAAATTGAGATTTCTTCTAATTAAAGCAGGGGTCAGCAACCTTTTTCAGCCGTGGGCCAGTCCACCGTCCCTCAGACCATGTGGTGGTCCGGACTATTTTTTTTTTTGGGGGGGGGGGAATGAACAAATTCCTATGCCCCACAAATAACCCAGAGATACATTTTAAATAAAAGCACACATTCTACTCATGTTAAAACACCATGTAGGCCCCACAAACAACCCAGAGATGCAATTTAAATAAAAGGACACATTCTACTCATGTAAAAACATGCTGATTCCTGGACCGTCCACAGGCTGGATTGAGAAGGCTATTGGGCCAGATCCGGCCCCCTGGGCCTTAAGTTGCCTACCCCTGAATTAAAGCAATGAGGCATTTCCTGAGAGCATGCGGGTAACTAACATCTGCTCCCTCATCTGTTTTCTAGGTATGGAGGCTCGTAACGAACTACCTTTTCTTCGGACCAGTTGGATTTAATTTTTTATTTAATATGATATTTTTGTATCCTTTGGCCTAAAATTCCTCAGAGCACAAAAAAAATTATCGAAGGTTTGTAAGAGACTCTCTAGGAAGGCATCAATACAAAGTTGGCAGGAACTGCTTCTCTCAAGTTCAGCCTTTAGCAATGACCAGTCTGGCCCTCAAGGGTTGCTTGGTCTTTGGCTTATAGTGGAAAGATTTGCGCTGACTTCCCAGTTACATAGCCCACCTTGTATAGGCTGGTTTTAAAATATTTTTTGACACTGTTCCCAGTGCCCCATCTTTGGGTATGACTGCCAAGGGAGGAGGCATTTTGTGTGTTGGCACCCAACTTTCAAACACCCAGCGGAGGCAGGAACATTGCACTAGGTGAAAATACTTCTTCATACTTTACCTCAAGACATTCCATGGGATTAGAGTAGTTACGGTAGTAACTGCAGTAGTTACAGACACATAAATTGTAGCTCATCTGTGATGTTTTCGTTACTAATATTTCTAATGGTTTGTTCTGTAAGCTGCATGAGGTATATTAAATGAGAGGGAAAGCAATGTTTTGAATAAATATATTTGTAATCCTTCGAAGTGGATGAACTTTGGTACAGTAGTCCTATTGCTAAATATAAATACACCACTACAGGGACAGAACCCTGAAGTGAAAATATGTTGGCTATTATCTGATTGTGATCTGCTTGTCACATACAAAACAGTCCTATTTGCTAAAGCCGCTAAAATTATTAATGCTAGCTATATAAAAGACAATGTTGTAGACTGCACAGGTGATTCACTAATTTGACTTATTGTAAATGGATGTATATCTCTGGATTTCTTTATCAAGTTTTAATTGACTTGCTGGATCTGTAATTGAATTTGTAATGGCTTTTAGTCAGACACAATAAATAAATAAATGATTGACTGACTAAACATAAATGCAAATTATTTAGAAAGTCCTGTGCTTAGATGAAGGCCACGGTTACAAAAACAAACTCTACAAATTTGCATAAGGGTCAAGATTCCTCTTTTCTAAGACTCACATTGAGATCAGTTGGTTTTTTGCTGAGTTTTGTTACACCTTTAAGTGGGTTTGGGTATTGTGTTCTTTCTGCAGAAAAGCAACTTGTGAATTAATCAGTAGAAGGAAACCTTGTTGGCTGAAATGCAGCCACTTTGGACAGAAAACATCCTCTCCCCTCCTTCATTTTAATGCTGGTGGCTACTGAGTTCTGGGAAAAGTGAGATGGCCCTTGCCATAGTAAGTTGGCAGGGTTGCCCTGGCAACCATATTGCTTGGCTATATGGGGAATGAGGCAGGTTGAGAGACTGATCCTTGCTAAGATTCCGTAGAGTTATTTTCATTTTAGCAGACGCCCCTGATGTATGAGTTATGGAGCCTTGCCTGTCCATTTGCTTCACTTCTGTTAAGAACGTTGACACATTTTGTGGCTGCTTGGTATGAAATCAGACTGCATATGCCCCTCTTTGCTGGCTTCAAATCCTTTTTCCCCCACCCACCTACTGATACCCACCCTTCTGATACCCAGAGACTGGTTTCAGGAACTCTTTGAAACTCAAATGCAGAATGTATTTTCCCCCCCAAAAATTTTTTTTAATTACTTTTCCCAATTTATAACAAACATACCAACAAACATAAAAAAATCAGAAAACAAACAAACATACATACATCCTAACTATAATAACTCCACTTTTGTTGACATTGTTGGGTAACTTCCTCAAATCCTCCTGGCTGAGTTTCCATATATATCATTGTTGCATTTTTCCAAAACTATTTTCACATATAATTTACTTAGTCCATTAACATCTTTCTTTCATTTCATTTTAGCTTTTAACATAGTACAGTGGTGCCTCGCAAGACGAAATTAATCCTTTCTGCGAGTCTCTTCGTCTAGCGGTTTTTTCGTCTTGCGAAGCAAGCCCATTGACGGCTTAGCGGATTAGCACTATTAGCGCTATTAGCGGCTTTTAGCGGCTTAGCGGATAAGCAGATAAGCGGCTTAGCGGCTTAGAAAAAGGGGGGGGTGAGGAAAAAAACCCCGCAGGAACTCGCAAGACATTTTCGTCTTGCGAAGCAAACCCATAGGAAATTCGTTATGCGAAGCACCTCCAAAACGGAAAACCCTTTCGTCTAGCAGGTTTTCCGTCTTGCGAGGCATTCGTCTTGCGGGGCACCACTGTATTCTACAGCATCACATGTTTTAATCCTAGGCCTATCTGATACTCGCAAGTAATTCTGTTTAAGTGCAGAATGTATTTTTCATTTCCCTGCAAAGATAAAAAATGGTAAATGCCTGCCTGTTATCGAGCGTTTTTCCTGACCTTAATAACTTCAGATACCGCTACTGCCGAATGCTTGAGGAAGGATCATTCCGGGGCCGGACAGCAGACTTTGTATTTATGTTCCTTTTTGGTGGACTATTAATGACTGTATCCTTTTCGGTGTTGAGATAAAGATACTGTGAGACTGAAAAGAGCTGAATAAAACATTATAGCAAAGTGGTTCTCCAGTTTTGCAGCAATCCTTTTAGGGCAGGTTAAGCTGAGTATGGATGACAGGCCCAAGTGGACTTTGTGGCTTGAGTGGTGACCAGGATCCTGGAGCTCCCTGGTCCCAGTGAAGCCTTCCCCAACATGGTGCCCTCCAGATGTTTAGGATTCCAACATCCATCAACCCCAAGCAGCAGGGTCTGTGCTCCTGGATGGTGGATGTAGCATGGCGTAAATTAGATTGTTGGACTATGACTTGGGAGACCAGGATTCAAATCCCCACTGAGCCATGAAGTTCACTGGTGACCTTGGGCCAGTCACCATTTCTCAGCCTAACCTACTTCACAGGGTTGTTGTGAGGGTGAAATGGGGGAGGAAGAGAACCACATGCACCACCTTCGAGCTCTTTGGAAGAAAAAGGTGGTATATAAATAATAACCCAAAATATCTAGAGATCACTAGATTGCAGAAGGTTGCTCTGTGCAAACATGCTAATCAGAATGGAAGCAGTAGCTCTGAACCATGTTTGGAAGCTCAAACTGTAGTGGGGATTCTAAACTATGGCTAGCACAAACCATAGCTTGGCATGATATCTTAACTTTTTGTTTCGGCTTTTGTGATGGGCAGAAAAGGAAGTTGATAAATCTTGTTTATTCATCGGCTTATTTTTTTTGGGGGGGGGGTGTCAAGATTTGGATTTTTTAAAAGAAAGAACTGAACAAGCACATCCTACAGTATTGCACCATTGGTCTTCCTGCTGTTTGTTTTTAAATGGTTATGTTTTCTTGACATGGGTGCAGCCGCTCTTTCTTTAACCATTCCTCCACCAGCTTTTTGGCTTGTTTGTCAACTTGGTCTTCCTAGGACAGGCGTTTACGATCATGTTGGTTTATGTCTGGAGTCGCAGGAACCCTTTCGTCCGCATGAACTTCTTTGGGCTTCTCATCTTCCAGGCTCCCTTTCTCCCCTGGGTCCTCATGGGATTTTCACTCTTACTGGGAAACTCTATTATTGTTGACCTTCTAGGTAAGACGATGATGGTCATTCATTCAATCAATCAGTATTATTAATTAATTAATTAATTAATTAATTAACCATCCCTTCACTCTAAGGTCACAGAACTTTGGTGAAAGTCTGGCCTTTTTAAAATAAATAAAATGTGTTTATTGAGTTTCCAGAAACAGCAGCATACAGGCAATAATCCACGACTGAGGACTGTGTGGAGCACATTTAGAAGGTTCTGAATATTTCCCCTTGACTTTAGGTATTGCTGTTGGTCATATATATTTCTTCTTGGAAGATGTCTTTCCAAATCAGCCTGGAGGAGGAAGGCTTTTGAAAACACCATCAATTCTGTAAGTGTCTTCTTGTGTAGTGTTGGGTTATTATTATTATTGGGCGGGGGGTGGGGAGAAACTGTCCTAAAACCAGTTAAGAGAGGGAACTAAAACTAGGGTGTCACCAGGAGAGACGGGGTCTGATTGGCAGAGATGCCTTGATCTATCTCTTATCTTTTAGCATTGTTGCCTTTGTTTCCGGGACCATGAAGGCTAAACACCTGTCTTTTGAAAAAGCTGAAATTCTACCAAAGTCTACCTGACTGCACACAAGAGCTAGATGAAACCTCCTACACTGAAGGCAGTATATCTCACTGATAGAGCGGATGCCTTGTATGGAGAAATTTTCAGGCACCATCCCCTAGATCAAAGGATCCGTTAGCAGGTGCTGAGAAAGATCTCTCTAAAACCCTGGAGATGTGTTGCCGGTCAGAGTAGACAATAATGGGCTAGATGGACCAGCGGTTTGACTCTGGAAAAGGCAACCACGTATGTAATTGCAAAGCTCTAGATGCCAAGGGCTGCTGCCAGGTCAAACTTCATGCTTTTGAGTGTTAACAACACTGAATCTGAAACAGATGAGAGAAGCCAAGTTTTCATAATCATACCACACCTCTGCAGAAGGAGTGATCTAGTTCGTAACCAGAGAAGAGAAAATAAGCTGTACCAATCCATGTTCTTTTCAAACAAGGATTTTTAATTAACGTTCAAGGTATTATGGATGTGGTGCATAATACACAAGACATACGGCAATCAAGTAGCAGCAGCACATCAGCGTTAATTCCATAATAATATTCCAGTGAATAACAATTCAGACAAGCAGAGTGCCAAAGCAGTATTCCTGATATTCTGGCCTAGAAAGGCATGGCTCTTCTTTAGGACAAAATTTGACCCACCACTCTTGCCAACCGCAGAGTGAAGGGGTCACATGGGCAGTGGGTCACAGTAGGGTTTGTGGGCCCGGCTCCTTTCTTATAATAGCCCTCATGGCAAAAGTAGTTGCCAACCAGGTTACAGAGAGCTTTCTGTACTTGATGTCATGTGAACTTAAAATTTATTATTATTATTATTTTGCTTTAACAGGAAAGCCATATTTGATACACCTGAAGAGGATCCCAATTACAACCCTCTGCCTGAAGAACGGCCTGGAGGCTTTGCCTGGGGTGAAGGCCAGCGCTTGGGAGGCTGAACAGAAGACAGACTGGCAGATGTCCTAGACACAGGGACCTTTCCAAAGACACTGGCCTGGAGAACTTTCCCGGAGATTTATTTGCTCTCTTGTGGATAAAGGAAGTTTCAATAGCTTTACTAGTCTGAACAATATGGTGCACTTTTTTTCTTTTTTTAAAGAAGGGGTTGGTGGGAAGGTGCTCTAATCAAAAGACCTTTTCCAGGAAATTGACAGTAACTGCAAACCCTCGCCAGGGCTTTAGTTGCATTCCTGGGTTCAGGTGTGGATAATCTACTCCAAGCCAAGACAAACTGGAAGTGGAACTTTCGCAACTCATTTAATGAGATCATCAGTTCTTGTGTAAAAACAAAATATATTTCTAAGGAATTCTCCATCCCCATTTATTTGATACAGAGACTGGAGAACTTCAAAAGATGATTAAAACTTTTTGACTTTAGTTTTTCATTTGTGCTTGATTACATTTCAAACAACTGATGTCACTTTGATTTTTGGCTGTGGCAAAAAATGCTCCTGAAACAAACCAGCAAAGAGGAGTTGGTTTCTGTCTTCAAAGACTTGGGCGGATCCTATAGGTAAAGTAACACTCAGAAGCTTTAGTGCTTTACGGAACTTGGCCTGCTGTCATGCCTGCGATGTGAGGCTTATTCTGGGCAGGGATTGGCATATCTGAATAATTAACATTGTGTGTACGTATTGCGTAAAATGTGGAATTTGGACCCAGCAGTTGAACACATTTTGGCTTCAGTTTATCTTAAAAGAGAACATTTCTACTTTGTTGTGCTGGTAGTGGGAGGAAAACTTGTATACTGTTGTTATACACTGATGCTCTGAAGGAATAGATATTTTTTCTGCAGGTGAGTGCTGTCCTCAGGGACACAGTTATTTACACCTAAATTTAAGCAGGATCAGGATCACAAGCTAGTGCAGATGCTGAAGTTATCTTTGACTTAACAGCATAATTCTAACCATGTCTGCTCAGTAGAAAATCCTATTGAATCCAGTGGGGCTTAGTTCCAGGTCAGGCTTCCTCAATCTCAGCCCTCCAGATGTTTTGAGACTACAATTCCCATCATCCCTGACCAATGGTCCTGCTAGCTAGGGATCATGGGAGTTGTAGGCCAAAAGCATCTAGAGGGCCGAGGTTGAGGAAGCCTGTTCCAGGTAAAAGGAGTTGGAACTGCAGCCTGAGACTATGATCATGACCACACTTACTAGAGAATTAAAAGTAAATCCTCATGGATAATGAGGCTTATATTGGTTACTAACCATGATGACTATGCTCTGACTCCTGCTTGGAGGCAGTAGTACTTCTGTGTATCAGTGGAAGCCATAGGAAGGAGGTGCTTTTGTGCTTGGGTCTTCCTTGCAACTTTCTCGCAGGCTAGATGGGCCATGGGCCTGATCCAACAGGGTTCTTATGTTCTTATACCCCAATGAATGCATACCATTCCACTATTAAGTCCTAAAACCAATGGAACAAATTACAGTGGTGCCTCGCAAGACGAAATTAATCCGTTCCGCGAGTCTCTTCGTCTAGCGGTTTTTTCGTCTTGCGAAGCAAGCCCATTGACGGCTTAGCGGATTAGCGCTTTTAGCGGCTTAGCGGATAAGCGGCTTAGCGGCTTAGAAAAAGGGGGGGAAAGGGAAAAAACCCCGCAGGAACTCGCAAGATATTTTCGTCTTGCGAAGCAAGCCCATAGGGAAATTCGTTTTGCGAAGCGCCTCCAAAACGGAAAACCCTTTCGTCTAGCGGGTTTTCCATCTTGCGAGGTGTTCGTCTTGCGGGGCACCACTGTAAAGGATACATAACTTGAGACCTGCTGCTTTCAGTGGGATGTTGGCAGGACTCACTCTAGCTGGATTGGGTACCCATGCAGCAAAAGCATGGAAGGGTGATGGTGAGATCACTGGCATGATCCAGCAGACTCTTATATAGCTCCTTCCTTACGCTTCCATCACTTTGGCCCTATCCACACTGCATTTAAACCAAAATGTTTGTTTACAAAGCTATGTGTACTACCAACCTTACTGTATGCTTGTGAAACATGGACCACTTATAAAAGCCATCTCCAACTCCTTGAAAAATTCCATCAACTGTGAAAATTTTTACACAACACTTAGGATGACAGGCGAACAACACCAGTGTACTGGAAGAAGCAAAGATCACCAGTGTCAAAGCAATGATTCTTCAACATCCAACTTTGTTGGCCTGGTCATGTTGTGCAGATGTCTGATTATCGTCTTCCAAAGCAACTACTCTATTCCGAACTTAAAAATGGAAAGTGTAATGCCAGTGGTCAACAAAAGAGGCTCAAAGACTTTCTCAAGGCAAATCTAAAAAAAGTAGTATAAACACCGACAACTGGGAAACACTGGCCTGCGAGCGCTCCAAGTGGAGAACAGCCTTTACCAAAGGTGCCATGGACTTTGAAAACTCTCGAAATCAGGACAAAAGGGAGAAACATGCTAAGAGGAAGGCACGCTTGTTAAACCCTCACCTTCATCAACTCCCAGAAACCTATGTCCACACTGTGGAAGGATGTGTGGTTCCAGAATTGGCCTCCACAGTCACTTATGGACTGTTGAGACCAGGCATCCCCAGCTGTTTTCGGACTACAACTCCCATCATCCCTAGCTAACAGGACCAGTGGTCAGGGACGATGGGAATTGTAGTCGCAAAACAGCTGGAGGGCCGAGGTTGGGGATGCCTGGTTAAGACGGTGTTCATGGAAGATAATCTTACTCGGCTACCAGTGATCGCCAAAAAAGAAGATTTAAACCACGTGGGTTCCCCCAAAGAATCCCGGGAGCTCTAGTTCAGTGTTTCCCAACCTTGTGCCTCCAGCTATTTTTGAACTACAACTCCCATCATCCCTGACTACCAAGACCAGTGGCAAGGGATGATGGGAATTGTAGTCCAAAAACAGCTGGAGGCACAAGGTTGGGAAACACTGCTCTAGTTTACCACTAGCAGATACAATTCCCAGCATCCTTAGATTCGGGGAGGGGAGCGATATGTCCTTTAAAGGTTCTTCCGTTGCTATGCAACAGCGGCTACTTCCTTCCGCTTCCATCACTTGCGCTCTTAGCTGCCTGTAGGTGGCGCTGCCTTCGTGGAGTCTCAAGTGCGCATGCATGCTCGCCTTTGCGAACAGTCCATCCGCACTACAACTCCCAGCAGGCATTGGGCTGTTGCTGAGGCTGGCGCCAGGACGCGGGGCCCGGCGATGCACGTCATCCGGCGCGAGGCGTGCTGGGAAGCGTAGTCCTTCCGGCCCTGAAGCGCGGGCAGAGAGGCGGAGCCCGGCGAAGCATGTTCCCTGTCGCCGGCAGCAGCAGCCCTGCTCTTGCCGGGAGGTGAGGATGCCTCAGGGAGGCGGCCCGCTGCCCCCGCCCAAGAGACCGAAGCTGGCCTCCGCCACGGGGCCCCTCGGCTCGGCCCCGCGCAGAGCGATGTTGCTGGCGGCGCCCGGACCCAAGCGCCACACGGCGACCGCCTCCTCCGCCGGCTCCTCCGCGGGGCTCGACAGCCAGCGACGCAGCCTGCCCATCTTCCAGGCGCGGGGGACTCTGCTCGGGCAGCTCCGGAGCTTGGACTGCGCCGTCCTCATCGGTGAGGGAAGGGTTAAAAATAAGAAACAAACCGCCGTTATTCTCCCCCTCCCCCTTAAAGGGGAGGGGTTTGCGGTGGCCACGCCCCTCCCGGAGAGGGTGAGGGGAAAGGGGCTGACTGGGGAATTCTCTGCGACAAGCCCCTCCTTTTCCAGTGTGCAGGGGAGGGGCCTGTGGAACTCCGCCTCCTTTTCAGGCTTGAGAGGCGGGGCTGAAGCAAGCACCTCCCTTTGTGGTTATTGCAGGGATGGTGGACTTGTGTGCCTCTCCCTCCCCCCCCCCAAGGTTGTTAGGGAAGGGTTGTAGCTCAGTGGTTAGAGCACCTGTCTTGCCTGCAGAAGGTCCCAGGTTCGAACCCCCAAGTTCAGGAACATCCGGAGGACAATCTCTGTTTTGTGGAACTGGGAGAGCATTCCTCCCTGTTCTGCAGTGGGGGTGAGGCTTACGCGATTCTGCCTCTCCTTCTTGCCTTCCGTGGGCCAGTGTAGGGCCAACTCATAGCTGTCAACTTTCAGATTTGAAAATAAGGGATCAGGAGCCTTGAAAATAAGGGATCAGTAGCCTCACCTGTCCTGGAGACAGTCTACAGGTTATCTAACAATCTGGGATAGCAGCAGGAAATGGTGCTGGAATAAGGAAATTTCCCGCAAAAAAAGGGAAGGTTGACAGCTATGGGCCAACTTAAAGGGACTTAGTGGTGTCCTCATTCCACTGGTGAGATGAATGGTAGAAAGCACACACCTGTCAGGCAGGAGACGTCCCATCCAACTTGTTAGGATCGCTCTTGAGTAGATAGCTCCACTTGCGTTGACTGTGTGAATTTGGGAAGCCCGTTGCTTTTGTTTTCCATTCGGCAGAATAATGTAGACATGTAATTGGGGACTGACCTTGATGTGTCTCTGCTGGAGACCACAGGCAATAACCTCCCAATGCCATTTGTTTAATGCTCTGCAGGGGAAACAGGCTCAGGCAAGACGACTCAGATCCCACAGTACCTCTATGAAGGAGGGATTGGGCGCCAAGGCATCGTTGCTGTGACCCAACCTCGCCGTGTGGCTGCTATATCCTTGGCCACCAGAGTCTCAGATGAGAAGAAAACAGAGCTGGGGAAACTGGTACGATCCTGGTATTTTCCTGCGTGGAGCTGAAGGAATCATAGAGTTGGAAGGGACCATGAGAGTCATCTAGTCTAACACCCTGCATACAAGAATCTTTTGCCCAATGTGGGGCTTGAACCCACAGCCCTCTGAGTAAGAGTCTCATGCTCTACCAACTGAGCTATCCAGCTTCAGAAGTTGAAAAAGTGACACGCTTCCCCACTTCCTCTCTCAGCTCTGTACTTTTCAATTAGTTAGTTAATTAATTAATTAATTAATTGAATTTATGTACAGTGGTATCTCAGGTTACATATGCCTTGGGTTACAGACTCCGCTAACCCAGAAATAGTGCTTCAGGTTAAGAACTTTGCTTCAGGATGAGAACAGAAATCGGGCTCCGGCGGCGCGGCAGCAGCAGGAGGCCCCATTAGCTAAAGTGGTGCTTCAGGTTAAGAACAGTTTCAGGTTAAGTACGGACCTCCGGAATGAATTAAGTACTTAACCTGAGGTACCACTGTATTGCCTTTCTCCAAGTGCAGGACCCAAGGTGGCTGACAACATAAATTAAACAATGCAACTAAAAACACACAATAAATATAAATATTAAAAACAGTTTAGTAACTTAAAACAATTGAAAAGCACAAAAGACATACAACACCTACTATTGAAAACATCCTGCCACAATAGCCAGTTTAGTGGCCAAAGGCCTGTTGGAGCAAGAAATTTATATCACCTTGTATGTTTATGTATTGTTACATCGATATTCCACTTTTTCATGAAGCATAGCTGGTGAAAAATATGTGCCACCTTCTTATTTCTGCACCCCCACCCCACCCCATGACTCCTACGTTCAGGTTGGTTACACGGTACGCTTTGAGGACCTCACTTCTGAGGAGACGAAAATCAAGTTCCTGACCGATGGGATGCTGCTGCGAGAAGCCATTGGGGACCCCCTCATGGCCAAGTACAGCGTCGTCATTTTGGATGAAGCACACGAGAGGACAATCCACACAGATGTGCTATTTGGAGTGGTGAAAGCAGCACAGAAGAGGCGGAAGGAACTGGGGAAGTCGCCACTGAAAGTAAGTGGTTAAAAGTGGTGGGCAGGAGGTTGCCAGTTGACACACACTGCTGTTCATAAGAAACATCAGAGCAGTTTACAACAATTGCACATAAAACCATACAATAAAAATTGTATGAAAAGTTAAAATCAGACATTAATTAACTATTGTGGAGATGTGTATTTTCAGTTGCCTGCATAAGCCTGACAGAATAGAAAAGTTTTCAGCAGGCGTTAAGACACTGAAGGCTGTGTTTCTTGTTGTTGTCAAATTTGCCTCACCAACTCGGGGAACAACCAGTGATGCTTCTGCAAATGATGTCAGTGATAGAACTGAAATATAAGGGTTCAAGCGCTCCCTGAGGTACCCTGGACTTAAATTGCTGGAGGGCCTCATATTGATCTCTTATACTACTCATCAAGCACGATTCTCAGTAACAAGGGTGGGTTGTTGTTGTTTGTTGTTTTCTTACAGATAATCATAATGTCAGCTACTATGGATGTTGACCTGTTTTCCCAGTACTTCAATGGCGCTCCTGTCCTTTACCTAGAAGGCAGGCAACATCCCATCCAGATCTTCTACGCTAAGCAATCTCAAAGCGATTACCTCCAAGCAGCTCTAGTGACAGTTTTCCAAATCCACCAGGTACCACATTAGTTTCAATATTTTTGAATATCTATGGTACATTTTTTATCCTGACCTTTCTCAGGAACAATCGCACAAATTTTGGTTTTAATATCTTAAGAGGTATTCAAATGAGTGCAGTTTTGAAAAGTTTGGTATGCTATCTTTATTCAAAATGTATTCAAAATTTGGCTTTGATATATTAAGAGGTGTTGAGACATATAGTGATCAGGCAAGTTTACAAATCAGAGAGCAGATAAAGTATTAATGTAAATCTTCATTTTTCTGTATGTGCATCCAATTTAAATAGAATGCTGCCTGCTAGTCCAGTTAGCCTCTTCTGACTGCTAAGTGGATTTCCAAGGGCTCAGGCAGAGCAAACGTAACCTGTTTTGCAACCTGATCATTTTAAAGGGCGATGCCAGGGATTCAACCTGGGACCTGCAGGGGGTTGGACTAGATGACCACTGAGGACCCTTCCAACTCAACAATTCTATGAAAGCATGTGCCCTACCATTAAGCTATGACCACTTTCCAATCATATGTGTCTCATTTCTTTAAAGGAAGCTCCTCCTCCTCAGGATATCCTAGTGTTTCTGACGGGTCAGGAAGAGATCGAAGCAATGACCAAAACCTGTCGGGACATTGCAACGCATCTTCCTGACGGTTGCCCTCAGATGGCGGTGATGCCTCTCTATGCTTCTCTGCCTTATTCACAACAGCTCCGGGTCTTCCAGACTGCACCCAAAGTAAGTAATTGATGGCAGAAATGGTTTGATTACTCGGACGCTTTTTTTTTTTTTTTTAAAAAAAACTACTAAACTGCTCAAGATGGACTGTAGCATCCAAATTAGACAAAAGGCCTGGTTCGTAAAAACCCAAGAAGAGCCCTGCTGGATCAGGCCAAAGGGGGCCCATCTAGTCCAGCATCCTGTTCTCACAGTGGCCAGCAAGATGTCTCTGCAAAACCCACAAGCAGAACCTGAGTGCAGCAGCACTCTCCCCACTGGTTATTTCCTGCAACTGGTATTCACTGGCTCTGACAGTGGAGGCCAAACATCATCTTCATGGCCAGTGGCCACTGATAAACTTATCTTCCATGAGTTAAGTCTAATCCTCTTTTACAGCCACCCAAGTTGGTGGCGATCACGAGGTCTCTGCAGAGAGGTTTGTCTGGCGTCTTCATGGGACGCGGGTGGCACTGTGGGTTAAATCACAGAGCCTAGGACTTGCTGATCAGAAGGTCGGTGGTTCAAATCCCCGCACGGGGTGAGCTCCCGTTGCTCGGTCCCTGCTGCTGCTAACCTAGCAGTTCGAAAGCACGTCAAAGTGCAAGTAGATAAATAGGTACCGCTCTGCCAGGAAGGTGTTTCCGTGCGTTGCTCTGGTTCGCCAGAAGCGGCTTAGTCATGCTGGCCACATGACCCAGAAGCTGTATGCCGGCTCCCTCGGCCAATAAAGCGAGATGAGCACCGCAACCTCAGAGTCGGCCATGACTGGACCTAATGGTCAGGGGTCCCTTTACCTTTACCTTTAAGTTGGTGGTGATCACTAGGTCTCCCCAGGGAGGTTTGTCTGGCATCTTCATTATACAGTTTTAGACCCTACCCAGAATCCAAATCCTGTTCTGTTGATTCCGCTCTGGGTACGCCCGCTGTCTTTCTTGGCCCTGATGCCATTCTCTCTCCCTCCAGAGGTTGTCTCTGGGCAACTCCTCCCATCCCTCATCCTGCTCTAACCAGCCCCTCCAAGACATCTCCTTGGGGCTCATGACACCTTTCCCAGAAGGCTATTCCTGAGCTGGTGGCTCCCACAGCTAAAAAGCCCCCCTCCAGGATATCCACTTGCCTTACATCCAGTAACAAACAGGGCAACTTGAAGGCAAGCCTCTGATGGAATTACTCCTGCTTTGTTGTTTTTGATACGTTATTTCTTGCCTGTCTTTAACACTTTCATCTTTTCATTGTGAGGAGATGGCTTGAACCTTTTAAAAATAAACTTTTGCAGCAAAGTACAAACTTAGAATGAGCATTGATAAGGCTTTTTTTCTTCTTCTCTCCCAGGGTTATCGCAAAGTAGTTCTTTCTACCAACATTGCTGAGACCTCCATCACCATTGCAGGCATTAAATATGTTGTGGACACAGGCATGGTTAAAGCGAAGAAGTATAGTCCCGGTATGTGTGTACTGGACAGAGTCATGCCAGGAGATAGAGTTGAGAGACTAGCTAAGGTAGAGGGTCCTGGGAACACAGGAAGCTGGCTAGTTTTGAGTCAGACCATTGGTCAGTCTAGCTAAGAAGCCTCTAAACCAGGTGTGGGGAGCCTTTGGCCCTCCAGAGGTTGCTGAACTACAACTCCCATCATCCCGGGCCAGTCACCAATATCAGCTGACATCAGCTGACAACACAACATCAGCTGACATCACCCTGTTGACAGGTGAGTGTGGTTTTGAAAAAAATGGCCTCGCAGGCCATATTTGACCCTCCTGTCGGGCTAAGATCAGGCTATAGCCGGAGGTTCCCCACTCCTATTCTAGCCCAGTGAAAGCTGGGCTAGTTTTCTTCTGGCACAGCACTCCCTGCCTCCAACATGAAATGGTATAAACACTCACAGTTCCACTGTTTTATTCTCACCTCATTCTGCTGCATATGTGCACCAGGACAGATGTCAAACAAACTGAGCAACAAAACTGGAAAACGGTTGATAGCTCCTAAGTAGACATAAGTCAAGTTAAATCCTTGAGAGCCGTATCTGTTCAGTAGTGGCTGTTAGTCTCTCCTATAAGGGAGTTCCTGTTTTGTAGAATTCCAGAGTTGGAAAGGAAGTTCAGCTCTAAAGTCCAACTTCCTATCAGTGCAACAAAACCTCCAGCATCCCAGATTGGTGGTGAGGCAGCCTCTGCTTAGACACTCCTGAAGTCCACCAGCTTTTAAGGCATACTTTGCCATAGTCAAAGGCTCTGGCTGATGCTTATTTATTTATTATATTTCAGAAGATATACACACCACTTCACTTAAAGAAAAACCTCAAAGTGGTTTACGTGGAGTAAAACAATAAAAGTATCGGTAAAAACAGTTAAAACAACTCCTTAAAACATAAACACACACACACTAAAATCAGCGATAAACTAAAAACAGATTAAAACACACAATAACATTAGACTTGTCCAAACAAAAATATTTTTAGTGGGCTCAGCAAATAGAACAGTGAATTGATGTCAGTAGGCTGGGAGTTCCAAAGTGTAGGTGCTGCCACGCTAAAAGATTGACTTCTTACAAATGCACAACAGATATTTTGCAGTGCTTGTAGTAGAGCCAGTTCTGTTTAGTCAAAACCACCTTGTGATTTTAGCCTATTGGTTTGTTTCCTTTCCTCTGGAGCCACAGAAAGCCTACTTTGCTCCATGTGAAATATCTGGTTAATGGTGGGTGTTTTCTGCTCCTCCCAGAAAGTGGTTTGGAAGTGCTGGCGGTCCAGCGGGTGTCAAAGGCCCAGGCTTGGCAGCGGGCAGGCCGGGCCGGGCGAGAAGACAGCGGGCTTTGCTACCGCCTCTACACCGAAGATGAGTTTGAGAAGTTTGACAAAATGACGATACCAGAGATCCAAAGGTGAGGCTGCTCTTTCGGTGGAGAAGTGTTCACTGCTCTGTGAAGTAAATTTCACATTGAGCGGAGAAGTGCTCCCTCTTCTGGTCCAATCTCCTTCAAAAGAGTTGCACGGGATCATCCCAAGTTCATAAGAGAGGATGCTGGGTGGGAGACTTTGAGCCCACAGGCCAATCCTGGACTCCAAGGGGCTCCCACTCGGCCCATGAGATTGTTTCCCCGAAGGCACACCCACCTGCCAATCAGCTGCCATCACTGGGTGATGTCAGCTGCTTCGGGGCGGGCAAGATTCAGTCCTGTCTGGTATCACAGAATCACAGCAGAGGAGATGTGGGAGTGTTCAATTATATATATATGGGAGGCCCCCAAAAAAGAATTTGCATCACAGCGAGGGACTCAAGGAAGCTGTCAGTGAAAGGAAATATGTAACTCATTTTTTAAAAAAATATTTATTTATACAAATATTTATTTGCCGCTGTATAATAAAAGTGTATCACCATGGTTCATTACAGTATAAAAACATAAAATCAGACTGTAAAATGATATTTTAAAACAAGGTGGTTGAGGCTTAGAAGGAGCCACTAAGTGCAAGTTGGGTGGAGCGAGTTCACTTGCTTCAGCAAAAGTTCAGGCTGTTTGTGAAATGGTTCTCCTTCCACAGGTGTAACCTAGCTGGTGTGATGCTCCACCTCCTGGCTCTGAGAATCCCAAACGTCCTCACCTTTGACTTCATGTCAAAACCATCTCCAGGTAACTCTAGCTGTTTGATGTTATTCTATCTATACCAGGGGTCGGCAAGGTTTACCGGCCATGGGCCGGATCACTCCCATGGAGATGGTCTGTGGGCCAGAGTGGCACAGCGCAATGCTGGAAATTGTATCTGCACATGTCCGTGGCGCCGAAAATTGCATTGGTGCATGCCCAGACGTTGAAAATCGCGCCTGCACAGAAGCATTTTCGGCGTCTGGACATTTGCAGACACGATTTCCAGTATCTGCGCGTGCACAGACACGATTTCTGGCGCCGCTCAGCGAGTCCCCACGCCGCGCTGTGCTGGTTTTGCACAGCGGGCGGGGGACTCGCCGAGCGGGTGGCTCGGGGGCCGGTAAAACGGTCTTCATGGGCTGCATCCGGCCCATGGGCTGCATGTTGCTGACCCCTGATCTATAGTCAGCAAACCAGTTACACAAAGTGTAGAGCTAACCTGAGGAACATGCCTGCTCCTAGTGGCTAATCGTATGTAGTGATTATCTATATACTGCTGTCAGATTGCTGTGCACGTTGAGCTGGGTTCCCTTGCACGGGTGGGGAGAGGGCTCTTGTGCCTGGGTCCTGCTTGTGAGTTTCCCACAGGCATCTGGTTGGCCTCTGTGAGAACAAGATGCTAGACTGGATGGGCCATTGGCCTGATCCAGCAGGCTCCTCTTATGTTCTTATGCAACTTCTGACACCTGTGGCTTGTGACCAGCTGTGTGATCCTCACCCCCGTCTCCTTCGTCTTGACAGAAGCGCTCCAGGCAGCCGTGGAGCAACTGGCCCTCCTTGGCGCAGTGGAAAGGAAAGACGACCAGCTGATCCTCACCCCCCTGGGAAGGAAGATGGCTGCATTTCCTCTGGAGCCCAAGTTCTCCAAAGTAAGGAAGTCACCTGTGTTTTGTTTCCCTCGAGACAAATTAGATCCTTCTGCTTGCTTCTGTTTTCTTGTTCTTCACTAGCAAAACAGAAGAAAAGCACAGCCACGTTTTCCTCTGTTTTGCTTTTCTGCCTTCTTTACGGTTGAGAAAGTGTTAACTGACTTTGGTTCCGCTCCCCTGGCGAGTCCAGTACTATGTGGAAAGGAAGGAGTTGGCGTTTGAGCCCAGCTATCCAGCCTGGGAGGTAGGGTAGGTGCCACTCCTGAGCTGGCACTCTGCACCATTGCCAGATATATATATAGTAAATCTGTAGCTGTGCTAGGATTTCATCTCCTGGAAACCCCTTCTGAACTCCACAAGCCACAATACTGCCTAGCATTGCTCAGTCTTAGCTGTCACAGAGGTGGTGACCCTGCTGTGTCTGGGCTCTTGCATCTTGACTGCCATGATGGAAGAATTCCCAGCACATAGGAAAACGGCATATGAGGAAGAAGTCCACTCATCTATGTGCAGAATAGAATCTATGTCCTTTAAATAGAAAGGAGCGTTGTGTCATGCTAGTCTGCACCTGCAATCTGAAATGGTCCAGGCCAGTCACAAGTTTATCACTTCCACGGTGCGGCTCTTCCGTACCTGCCCTATAACCTTCCAGTTTGGCATCCTATACAATTCCTCTTTGCCGGGCGATTGGCTCACTTGCTGAATCTCATCATTTTTAAAAGCAACCTCTTTCTACCTGTGTTTGGCAGACCATCCTGATGGGCCCCAAGTTCCACTGCACAGAGGAGATCCTCACCATTGTCTCCCTGCTCTCTGTGGACAGTGTCCTCTACAACCCCCCTTCGCGGCGGGATGAAGTACAAGCCGTCCGGAAGAAATTCATCTCAAGTGAAGGGGATCACATCACGCTGCTGAACATTTACCGAGCTTTCAAAAACATCAGTGGCAATCGGGTAAGTGCTCAGGGCAGGTTTGACTGGGCAGGTTTGTGGTGCTCCTTCTTAAAATCCCATCTTCTGTAACAGGGGGATTCCTGACTTCTGTTCTGACAAGGATGCTTTGATACTTAATTCCTGCGTGTTCAGAACAGTCACTTTAAACAGAACATTTTGAAAAAAGAAGTCAATTAAGAGACACTGATGCTTCCCTTATACATGTAATAGCAGACATTAAGTAATGACAGGTGCCATTAAGTAATGTAGTTGATGTTGTTGAACTCATAAAAGTGCTCAAAGTTTTATACAGATATTAAAGGATAAGATTGTGAGTCTGCAGGCAGGGACAGCACAAAAGGAAAAAGAAATGGGGAGGGAAGAGGAGAGCAAGCGAGTTCAGAAAGTCAGAGCAAAGTACTCTTTTCTCTCAAGGATCCTGTGACTATGTATATTTTTAAAATCAAGATTACCTCTGAGCATGCACTTCTTTCAGTACCAGGTAGCCAACGTTCAGCCTTTGGTATCTGTGACTAGGCGTCAAGTGCAGGCAAACATTAATTTCCTTTCTTTCTTTTTTTAAGTATTATTATTTAGTGACTTATCTCTGGCTTGTTACTGGATTTCGTTGTTGGGGGAGCATCGCTCCATGTTCTTAATGCTACTACTAGCATACACATCTATGTCTGTCTATCAATAGGTAGATACAATGTGTGTTCATTCATGTATGAAAATTGCAAGGTGAGGTATATGGAGCTGATGCCTGACCCGAGCAGTTAGCCTTCTAATTTCTCCTCTCACACTTTCTCCTTTTCCTCAGGAATGGTGCAAAGAAAACTTTGTGAACAGCAGGAATATGATGCTGGTCTCTGACGTCAGAGCTCAGCTCAGGGACATTTGTATCAAGGTAACTATAGGGAGGCTTCAAAACTGTTCAGCATGTGCCGTTTTTAATGAGACCCAAGTTGTTATTTTAGATGCCAGCCAGGGTGGGACAAAAAGGGGAGGGAAGCAATAGAAGTGCAAAGAGAACAAAAGAAGAAGCAACTCCTCCAGTTAGTATTGAAACATAAATCTGAATCATACAAGAATAATAGTCCTTGACAGGCTTTGACTAGAACTCTCATCAGCCACAGCAGCATGGCACAACTCAAAAACCCAACCAAAATAAAAGCGATCTGGCAGCCTTGCTTCAGGCAGTGGTGGAACCTAGAAAGGGATCTCACACAGGACGAAACACAGGGGAAGGTGCTGTGGGCTTAGGTTTGCTATGCAGGTTTGCAGTTCAAACTTGGGCTGGTAAAAGTAATTATAGGATGATGTTCAATTTGCCAGGCAATAATTGAACCTGTGTAGATGGTGGTGCGTCCCCCGTTCATTACAGAGTGCCTGGAAGGGATGGTTTTTAAACTCTGTGCTGTCCTCAAAAGTCCTCATCCTCTTGTTCTTTTTTTGTTTTGCACTTCACCGCCCAGCTTTCGATACCGCTGGAATCCTCCCGATCCGACACAGGGAACATCCGCCGCTGCCTGGCGCATAGCCTCTTCATGAACACAGCCGAGCTGCAGGCGGACGGCACCTATGCCACGACCGACACGCACCAGCTGGTGGCCATCCACCCCTCCTCCGTCCTCTTCCACTGCAAGCCGGCCTGCGTCACCTACAACGAGCTGCTCCACACCAACAAGTGCTACATGAGGGACCTGTGCGTGGTCGATGCTGACTGGCTTTACGATGCAGCGCCTGAATACTTCCGCCGGAAGCTCAGAGCAGCCAAGAACTGACCCGGGGACAAGGGAAGGAAAGCCTACCCACCGAACCTTCATTGGCCTGAGCAGCATTCGCTCTCGGCCAACTCCAGGGCTGCATGCCACCAGGCCGCATTTTCGCATGCACACCTGTATCGGACGCATGCACGCACAGGCACGCAGCCCTCCCTCCTTGGTTGAACAGTGCAGATCACTTTGGGAGGAGGGGTTCCTGTTTCCTCCCTGCTCATCAGACTTATCAACCAGACAATTGGGTGGAGAGATATAAGCCTCTCTACCCACCCCCAGCATTGCGTCTACATTATTTTTATTTCTCTTCTTGCTGTATTGCCAAAACTAGTGGGGTCTTAAGCGGGATGGGAAGAAAATGGACTGAGAGTTGTGGGTTAGCCACCCTGGCCAAAGAATTTGGGGAAGTGGTATTTTTTGGGGGAACTGAATACACAGGGATTAGAGACTTTCCTTGTGCAGGTACATTGTGCCAACCACATCTGCATCTGTGCAGCAGCAAAAACTGGGTGACTGAAGTTTCATTCCAAACGATCCTTCTATTATTGTGCCATAATGTACGTCTTAGGGCATCCATGTCCTCTTATCTGAGGGAGGACAGAAGAGCTTGGAGCTCAGTAAATTGGAAAAGAGGTGTGTACCCAAAGAAAGCAGTTCTATTTATTTGAAAATGGCCTTGAAAGAGACTTTGTCAACCCTGTGGTTTCGCGTTTTTGTGTCACAGTAACATGAATCGTTTTGCAAGGGGAGAGCAGTCTTTCAAAGCACACTTCTTTTTAGGTGTGAGATGCTAATTTTTCTCTTTCCCTCATTCGCCTTTGCTCATCTCAGGGGTGGAGAATCTTTTCCAGTCTGAGGGACACGTCCCTCCCTGGGCAAACCTGCAGGGTCAGAGGCAAGACAACAGCTGGGACTCCTTCCTTTGTCTGCAGGCTATGTTCCAGCCTTGCAAAATCCAGGCACACAAGCACCCCTCCATCATGACAAGGACACATCCCAGCCAGGCAAAAGGACGGAGGAGGGGACGGTGCAAGGCCAAAGAGGGGCGTGGCCTAGTGAGAGTCCCAAGAGCCAGAGAGAAATATGAAAGACTTGATTTACCCTCTTCCGGGCCTGAAGTCCCCCACTTCTGGTTTAGCTTAGAAGTCCACTTTGCGTACTTTTGCACCACGGTAGGTAGCACTAGTTGTTCTGTGCTTAATTTCAGGGAGGAGAAAGATAACAGCTACTCAAAACTGGCAGCATCACCCTCTGAACTAAAAACCCCTAACCCTTGACTGATAGCAATTTTTGCCATGCTGGTGAACCTCCAGCAGTTTTGGACCACAATTCCCATCCGCCTCCAGCCACTTGCCAATAGGAGGAGATAATCCCGTGGTGGTCATAAGGACTAGGAAGTGCACCATCTTGAAACTCCATATCTTGCTTGTGTTGTTGACAGCCGCAATATGCACATGAAGGGTTACAGGGCAGTGGGGGGAGAACCTCTTATTGTGAGAACAAGGGAGATACAGTGGTGCCTCGCAAGACGAAAATAATCCGTTCCGCGAGTCTCTTCGTCTAGCGGTTTTTTCGTCTTGCGTAGCATCCCTATTAGCGGATTAGCGCTATTAGCGGTTTAGCGGCTATTAGCGGCTTAGAAAAAGGGGGGGGGAACTCGCAAGACTCGCAAGACGTTTTCATCTTGCGAAGCAAGCCCATAGGGAAATTCGTCTTGTGAAGCGCCTCGAAAAACGGAAAACCCTTTCGTCTAGCGGGTTTTTCGTCTTGCGAGGCATTCGTCTTGCGGAGCACCACTGTACCAATACAGTCTGTTTTGCCAGTAGGTTGACTCCTCTGGGGAAAAGCACCTGAACTGCGTAATGGAGAAGGAAGATGTTACTCTGGGGGAAGGCTGGAGACCTGCCAAAAAGCCACTAGATAGCTGACAAAGAAAGCTGTTCTTTCCCAATTCATTTCAGTAGTGCTCCCCACACTCGAGCACAAAAGGTGAGACCAGTCATCCGGTTAATGACTAGCCTGGTCACCATCAGGGACAAGAAATCCCATGAAGGCAAGTGAGCATCTGGTAGAAAAGAGGCTAATTCCTCCATTCCATCTCCACCAGCCACCTGAATTCATGCTGGTTGCAGATAAGGGGACTTGCTCTGCCACCACTTCTGTGGTCAATGATGCAATGAATTGTTTGGGACTTTATAGTTTAGAGAAAAGGCAAGACCGGTGACATGATAGAAGTTTATAAAGCTGCATGGCATGGAGAAAGTGGATAGAGGGAAGTTTGTCTCCCTTTCCCAGGTCACTAGAACTTGTGGGCATTCAAGCCAGTGTGGTGTGGTGGTTAAGAGCGGTGGACTCGTAATCTGGTGAACCGGGTTCGGGTCTCCGCTCCTCCACCTGCAGCTGCTGGGTGACCTTGGGCTAGTCATACTACTTCTTAACTTAATTCCAGTTCAACAATTACTTTGATAAAATACACGTTTTGTTATGTGCAAATGGCTTTAGATACCTTTTAGGTCCATAAATTACCATATAGAAATCAGGGCCGGATTGATGAGGCCCTAAGCTACTGAAGGTAATGGGGCCCTTTATATGTCCAGCTGTCCTTTCAACACCAAAAACCAGCCACAATTTGTTGCTGACAAAGGACAGCTGGACATATAAAGGGCCCCATTACCTTCAGTAGCTTAGGGCCTCATCAATCCGGCCCTGATTTCGAGATCAAATCTCTATTATTTTGAGCCGTTATTGCAGGGCCCTTAGGACGGTGCCTTCCCTGCCTATCTGGGTTTCTGGCACTGGAGAGAAGACTCTCCTCTCTCATTTTTCAATGCGCAAAGCGCTCACCGCTCAGAGAAGCCCGCGCGTTTTGGAGAGCACTTGGAGACGCTGCCTTGCGCGCCGCGGTGCCTTTAAGCAGAGCAGGCGGGAGGGAAAGAGGCGGGTCAGGATTTCCCCCTCCTGGCCCTTCCTTCCCTTCCGGCCCGTCTCTCCCCACGTGTGTCCGCCTCCCTCGATCCCCAGCCACCATGCTGCTCGCTCGCGCCCTGCGCTCCGCCGCCCTCTCCGCCGTGGCGCGCCGCCCGATCCAGCCCCCGCCGCTGCTGTCCTTGCAGCCCAGCTCGGCGGCGCCTCCCGGCCCGGCCTTCGCTTTCGCCTCCGCCATCTCCCGGCCCTTCACCCGCTCGCTGTGGGTGCTGCGCGGCGCCGGCCAAGGCCCCAGCCGCCTCCTCCGGCCAGGCTCGCCCTCTGTATCCTGCGCCTGCGGCGGCCTCCACACCGATGGTGAGCTACGCGCGGAGGGAAGGGGGAAGAAGGTCGCTCGCAAGGAACGCAGGGCTCCGGGCGGCGCTTACTCGCGAGGAAGCCCCCCTTGGGGCCGCTGGGGATCGCGTCCGAGGAAAAACACGGCGGCGATCCTCCTCCTAGCGAGCTTTTGTCCTGGGGAAAGTGCTTGGGGGCTGGGCTGCGAGCCAAGGCGCGCTTGCTCGCGAAGAATCCCCCTCGGAATCGGGCTGCTCGCGAGTAAACGTGTGCCTGCCATTCAAGAGGAGCTTACGCCCAGGGGGAGGCAGGCTTTGAAAAAAATAGTAATAATAACGGGTATGGGTTCATCCTCATCCCCCCCCCCAAGCGGGATTGAGCAGTTACTGAATTTCCATCCCACATTTTTTCTTCCAGGAGCTCAAGGTTTGTGGTTTTCTCCCTCCGCATTTATTCCCCACAACTCCCCAAGGAGATAGGTTAGACTGAGAGGCAGTGACTGGCCCCAAGGTCACACCCTTGAGCTGCATGGCCGAGCCCTGGGGTCTTCCCAATCCGACACTAACCATTGGCTCTCTGCAAGCGTTTAAATTACCTAATTTGATAAAAGGATCAGGAGCTGGGAAGATGTTTGAGGGCAGAGGCCTGAACAGGGTCAGTTAGGAAGGGAAGGAGCACGTGTGTCCTAGCTCCAAAAGTTCAATTCCATAAATGCTTACTCAAAAGGTAAGCCTCATTTAGTCCAGGGGGACTTACTCCCAGGTAAACATGCAGAGGACTTGGGCTTCACTGCATCTCTAGTAATAGTTCTTAAAAGCGCCTACAGTCATGGCTTAGATGGATCCCATGTCAGGCTTCCTCAGGGTAGACCCACTATTAGTCATGGCCTCTGATTTCAGTGAGATTACTCTTATTGTGTTGGATGCAACCCAATATTCATGGAAATAAGTCCAGTTGAAAAATGGGGATGTGAGTAAATGCTTATCAGGTTTGTAGGGTTGTACAAAAACAGTAAAGTTTTTTAGCTCAGAAGTTTTGGTTTGCATAATAAGTGCTGTGGGGTGCTTGTGTTAACTGCTGCTAGTTATTTGGAATAAAAAAAATCACTTAAACTCAAAGATTCAAATAGTGTGTGCATATACAGTCAGCTTAGTAGTATCTGCTGATTGGATGTGCCAAAAATAATAATGATGTTGGTGATGATGGTGACAGCATTTAATAATGATAATAACATTTCCTCCAAATCGCTCCTTAACAGTTTTAGGACATGGACCAGCATTTGCCAGCATTCATGCCCGCTGTCAAAATGTTATACAGTGGTACCTCGCAAGACAAATGCCTCGCTAGACGAAAAACGCGCAAGACGAAAGGGTTTTTCGTTTCTTGAGTTGCTTCGCAAGACAATTTTCCCTATGGGCTTGCTTCGCAAGACGAAAACGTCTTGCGGGTTTGCTTCCTTTTTCTTAAAGCCGTTAATACCCAGGGAATCCGCGCTCCGCAAGACGAAAAAATCGCAAGGCGAAGCAACTCGCGGAATGAATTAATTTCGTCTTGCGAGGCACCACTGTACAGCGGTACCTCTGGATATGAACGGGATCCGTTCTGGAGCCCCGTTTGCATCAAGAAGCAAACGTAACTAGCGACGGCACGTCTGCGCACGCGTGCGTCGCTTTTCGCGGCTTCTGCACATGCAGTCATTTTGAGTGCATGTGTGAGCGGTGAAACCCGGAAGTAACACGCTCCGTTACTTCTAGGTTGCTGCAGAGCGCAACTCGAAGGCGCTCAACATGAAGCATATTCAACCCGAGGTATGACTGTACTTCAAGCTCCTTGGAGCGCAGACCCGGTGGCGCTGCCAAAATTATTAAGCAGCACTGCAAATTCCTTAATGGCTTGAGAGTGATGCTTTGTGTATCAATCATGAGTTTTTGGTTTGTGGTGTCAGAGGGGGAAGAAAACCTGTTATTTTCCACCCCCCAACCTGCAGGTGACAAAGCTTTTGCAGAGTTCCTCACGGATGAAATCAAAGAAGAGAAGAAAATCCAGAAGCACAAGTCCCTCCCCAAGATGTCCGGAGGGTGGGAGCTGGACGTGCACGGCACAGAGGCCAAGCTAGTGCGGAAGGTAGCTGGTGAAACGTAAGCATGCAAGGAATTTTCACAGAGGGCCTAAAAAGGACAGCTGGGGGTGGGGTACAGTTATGCCTCTGGAATAACCCAGAAGCTGAGCTGCAAGTCCCATCATCCTTGGCCACAGTTGCTGGGGCTGATGGGAGTTGTAGTTCAGCGGCAACTGGAGGCCCAAAGCTCCCCAGCATGTGGCGTAGAACACTAGGCTGCTCTGTCTTGATCTCTGCTTGCTGATTTCGGGTCCACTTTCTTGCAGGGTCACCGTTTCGTTCAACATTAACAACAGCATCCCGCCGAGCTTCGACGAGGCTCAGGAAGGGCAGAAGCCAGATGAGCAAGAGGTAAACGAGGAAGAATCCTTCTCTAAGGGAGGCACCAGAGTTAACGCTAAATCGTCTCTGGTAAACGAGCCACCATAGTTGCTAGAGGGCTGTGAAAATACGTGCCCCCGGGCGTTTGCCCATTTTCTATCTGAAACCAAAGGGCCGCGTTGGTCGCCAGGTGTGAATTTTTTTTCCAGCTCTCCTATCCCACTATTGGGTGGGTCGTGTCCAGAGTAGCAGCAGTCATAACCTCCCTTCTTGCTCTTGCTAGCAGAGCATCCTTTGGCCACTGTTACTTCAGAGGCCCACACAGGTGTTTGTTTCTCTTCTCTAGCCTGAGATCACGTCGACCCCAAACTTCGTTGTAGAAGTCACCAAAGACGACACCAAGCAGACGCTTGTGCTGGATTGCCACTATCCTGAGGACGAGGTGGGTGTTGTTTTCGAAATGAAAGCGTGGGGCCATGTGGCCCTTGAGCCCTCTTTTCTGGCCCTTGGGGGCCTTTCCCAAGGCCATGCTATTCCCTGGCCCCTGCTGCATGTCCCCCTCAGGTGTTTTAGGCCTGGCTGGAATATTATTATTTATTGCATTTATATCCCATCTTTTTCTCGCAAGGAGCTCAAGGGGGTGTACATGGTTCACCCCTCCTCATTTAATCCTCACAAC
This sequence comes from Podarcis cretensis, assembly GCF_951804945.1. Lineage (NCBI taxonomy): Eukaryota > Metazoa > Chordata > Lepidosauria > Squamata > Lacertidae > Podarcis > Podarcis cretensis. Next base: position 13,169,105 of record NC_137185.1, read on the forward strand.
AACCCTGTGAGGGAGGTTAGGCTGAGAGCCATGGGCCCAAGGTCACCCAATGAGCTTCATGGCCGAGTGGGGATTTGAACCCTGGTCTCCCAGGTTCTAGTCTGAGACGCTAACCAGTACACCACACTGGCTCCTTGAACTCTGATCCCACCTCTTGCTAGCCTGGAGGGAGGATAGAAAGTGGTGTGCGAGTTTATAAACTAACCCACCTGAGAAAATTAATATTTACATGTGTTGCTCTGCCCACATTCGCTCCTGGCCCTGCCCACCATGCCATGTGGCCCTCAGAAGATTGCCTAGAAGGGAATGTGGCCCTTACTCTGGAAGAAGCTTCTCTACCCCTACAGTACAGTAAACCAGCTTTCTTCATCAGCCTGCCTGCCATCCAGATGTTTTCTATATCCCAACTCTACATCATCCCTGACCATTGGCCATGCTGGCTCAGGTGGATCCAAGTTGGGGTCCAGAACATCTGGAAGGCCCCAGGCTGAGAAAATGTATTTACTACAGGGATGGGAAGCCCGCCTCGGGTACCACACAAAACCTCTTCTGCATTTGTATGAAATCCATCTCTTAATGTGTCAGCACCTGCACTTTGGAACTCCCTGCCTATTGGCATCCGGCAGGCGCCTTCACTGTGCTCTTTCTGGTGCCTGATAAAAACATGATTGATTGATTGATTGATTGATTGATTGATTGATTGTATATACTGCCCTATACCCACAGGTCTCAGGGTGGTTCACAGAATAAAATCAAAATATAAAACCACAAAATGCATAATCAAAATCAAACCCAATCAGCATAATCAGCAGCAACCCAATAACTCTCACATTTTAAAAGAGGTTTTTAAAAGGCATTTTTGTTTAGGGAGATGTTTAGAAAGTTGACCCCAGTTTTAATCTGCTTTTGGTCTATTGCTACCTTAACATTTGGAAAGCCTCAAATTATTGTTCCATTCTTCTTACTGATAATTTTATTGTTTTATCTTTTTTATGAACTGCTATGAGGTTGTTTTTTCACAATCGAAGTGGCGTATAAATTTTATTAAATAAATGAATAGAAAACCCCCCAGCTATTGGGGGGGGTAGCAGTCTCAGTGAAATCTGGATCAGGACCGTGGGGAGAACTGCCATACGGCATGGAAGGGAAGCCCTATGTCATGCACTTTGGGGGAGCAGTGAGAGTGCTTCTGCCAGGCCCACAGGTTGGAGGGAAGGGTTTTCTTGGGGGGGGGGAGTGTGGCTTAGCACCCCACGATTGGACCTTGTTTAGCTGCTCTGCATCTACCAGCATAACCCCCCCCCCAAAAAAAAGCTTAATACAGAACTATCTTAAAGCCACCCACCCACCACTTTATTTTTCATTCCTGCCAACTGGGTTGTTTGTAACCACCCCCTTTAAAAAACGAATCAGGTTGCTCCTGGCGAAGAAGAAGACAGCGACATCTTCTCTATCCGAGAGGTCAGCTTCCAGCCCACCGGAGACTCAGAATGGAGAGACAATAATTACACCCTCAACACGGACTCTCTCGATTGGGTAGGAGCAGCTGTATAACTAGGGTACATGCGCTTGGGTGGTGCTCTTATTTTGCACGACTGTATTTTCGGTTTTACGGAAACGCAGATGTCAGGGCTGCCCGAGGTCCCAGCTCACAAAGGACCAACGCCAGTCCGTTGTTATATACAAGAGTCTTTATTGCAACGCAGTTTCGATTTCAAAGCCGCGGCGTGCAGCCCTACGTCTTAAACCCTAGACCGCTGAAGCTCCGTCTGAATCTCCACCCCCCAGACACCAGTTTAAGACTCTAGCCTTGCTCCACCTCTTCCTTTGCTCTTTCCTCCTCTGGGTCCGCCTGTCCGCTGGGGTGTTGCCCTTTCTGGACTCTTCTGATGCTGAGTCCCCGGATTCTTCCCCCTGCCTCCGGCGTGCTTTAGGACCTGGCTCCCAATCCGTGCTTCCTGCTGTCCCGCGCGCCTGTACATTTGAACTTGGCGCACGCGCCCAGCCAGCAACCTTTCTCCTGACCGTTACACTGCTCCTGTCACTGCTTCCCCCCTCGGGGGGGCTAGCTGGACCTGACTTCCCCTCCGTTCCCTCACTCTGCGATGGCGGCGTGGCCAGCTCTGACTCATCTTCTCTCCCTACTGGAGGAGACGCTGGCCCTGATTCATGAGACTCTTCCCCCCCACTCCGCTCTGGTGGGGGAACTGGTCCTGATCTCCCGCTGCTGCTTTGGGAGTCCCCGCTGGCCCCTTGCTTCTGGTGTGTCCCCCCTGGGACCCCCCTTGCCCTGGCCATCGGCGCCCCCCTCTGGGAATCTTCTGAATCGCTGGAGAAGCTCATGGAATCTCTCGGGCCACTGTCATACTCCCCTACGCTGCCCTCAGATTCTTCCCCTTCGCTCTCCGTTTCCTCTCTCCCCTGTGTCTCTGCTCCTGAACCCCTGACAGCAGATTAGTCTGGCTGCAAGCTTGCCTATCAAACCTGCTAATATTAGCAAACCTGCTAATACGAGTGTGTAAGGAAGTCTTGTGCACTGCAAAGGACCCTTGCGTGCATTTATGAAAGGACATCCACATGTCTTCCTTGACGCCTCTTGGGTATCGTTTTAGAAAGATGCATTATGTCCTGTGCAAGAGCTCAACACTGAATCATGTGGATTTTCCAGAAAAATGTGAAAAGTTCCTGAATCACACAGGTGCACTTGGTTGGGAGCTACACAGAGCTCCCAAGTACATGTTTGTGGCAAACCCAGGTTTACCTAGCAGAAAGGAGTGTAACAGCTATTGCGTTTTTGTGACACTCACACTCACTCACTCTCTTCCTGCCCCCCTAAATCCCATTATATTCCTAGGCTCTGTATGACCACCTGATGGACTTCTTGGCTGACCGAGGGGTAGACAACACATTTGCAGATGAGCTTGTTGACCTCAGCACAGCGCTGGAGCACCGGGAATACATTCGATTCCTCGAAGACCTTAAACTCTTTGTCAAATGCCAGTAGGCTGAGAAGAGTGTCAGGGCGTGTATATTCGGGGGGGGGGGTCCTCAATTTCCTTTGCTATTTTCTTCCCACTGAAGGCTGGACTTTGTTTCCAAACGCTGTGGAATGAGAGTGAGAAATGGGAGCTTCGCACGCGGTGTGTGTTAAACATGCATCCTTGGAAGGAGGAGATGTCACTGTTTCAGAACCCTGCAGCGGTCTTGTTCACGACCTGACCGGCGTCACGCAGATCCGCTTCGAAGTTTTTGTAAAACCCCGTAGCCTCCTCTCGCCCTTGGAAGTGTGGTTGGGGTTTTGGGAACAATTGAAGAAGGAAAAGAAAATGATCTCAAAATAAAACCAGTTGAAGGCTTTTGTCTGTGTAGATTGAACAGTGTTGTTGACTTGTTCATTGCTTTTTCACCCAGACCTCACCTTAGATGGACAAGCTGAGTGTGTGTGTGTGTTCACATGTACACAGGATGGCTGTGCCACTGCTAACAACCAGCCCCTCTAGGAGTTCCAGCCAGGTGGCACAACCCTCTAGTTAGTAACGCCTTCGTTAGCTTCGTGGGATTATAAAGGCATGCTTCAACACTGTGAGTTGACATACCAAGCTTTAAACTGCACAACACAAAATCAACGGTGCATTTCTGCTTAGTTACATCTGTGGTTTTAACTCTGGTCTCATGTTACATGTTCTTTTAACTTGTTATATTGATTTCGTGTTTTACTCCAGCCTGAAACGGTTTGGTGAAGGGCAGGTTGTGAGTATTCACATTATTGTAAGTGGCAGAGTCAGAAGTGCAGGATCCTGTCATGATAGTTAGTTACATCTTCACAGCTATACCCCCTTCTAAGATTATACAACCCTCTTAAACAATGCTACTTAGGAATACACTGCAATGATGAAAACTGATCTCCACATGTTGCCTTTCAGCTGGATCTACTTTCCGTACACAGACATGGGCAAATGATTTGGAGTGCTCCAATATAATCTTAGTGACCTAAATTGTGTTTCCGCTGAAGTTCCATTGTACGCAGCAAAGCTTGCACATTCTTGAAACTGGGGTGCCTTGTGTTTTCAGGGTTCCTAAATGCTTAGCTTTGAATCATGCAGAACAATTCCTCGATGTTCTTCCTGTGCCCCTTCTGCAGAGTGACCCTAGGAGCCTATCCTCAGGGGACTGACTCCTTTCACTCTGATTGGCTCCAATCAGTACAAAGCGTTGAAAGATTTCTTTTTTGTGGCCAAGAAGCGTCAACCCTTGGCTGGTTCTAGGATGCTGGAGACACACACAGTCCCTGCCGCAGAAATAGTAACGGGTCTTTTGACCTTCCGCAACCCTAAACCGCTACACCTTGGAGCAAAACAAAACAAATGTGGTTGGAGTCCGTCCAATGCATAAACAAAACTATTGAATATTTAGGCCAGCAGAGGGCACCAAGGGAATTCTGAAAGTGTTTTTAAATAATACCCTTTTTACACGCCAAGTTGCATAGAAGCAAGCTTCTGAGCACCTCGTAACTTGGCACATCCTATTTCAAAGTGAGTGGGAGAAAGGGGTATTTCAGGCTGAGAGCCTATGGGGAGTGTGGTAAAAGCTGAACAGGTATGTCCCTCTGTTTCCAACCTTTTAAATTGCTTTTTAAAAAATAGCTTTGCTTCCCATTGCAAATAACAGGAGGGAAAGATTTAGGCCCAAGTCTCTCCTCGGTTTGGGGTATGTCAGGAGACCCGGAGATCTTTGGCTCTCTCATCCCAGTGGTTTTCCAGGCCCGCCCTGGCACATTTCTAAACCACCCCAGAGACTTCTCTTTGTAGCTACCAACATCAAAGCGCCAACCTTGGTAGGGCTAGGGATGTTTCCATGGCCACAGGGAGCAGACATGAGATCTGCAGCATCAGGAAGGGGATTCTGAAGTATCCTGTGGTCCCTGGGATGCCCTCCATGAGATTGCAGCCTTAAATCTCTCACTACAACTGTCTTGATTTTCTACAAAAAAAGAGGCCAGAACACACAAGGCAAGTGTGATATAGAATTGGGAGTGGCGAGGGACCCCAAAGGTCATCCGGTCCAATGCAGGAATCTTCTCCAACACGGGGCTAGAACCTACGACCCTAAGAGTCTCAAGCTCTACAGGCTTAAAAGTGCGCCACTCCCTCATGAAATGCCCAAAGGGATCTACGTGGGCTTCCATTTCAATCACTTCAGCAGACAATTGGTTTATTCCAAGGACTTTTATTGGAATTTCCACCCCCTGCCTTTCCATTTTCCAGAGTACAGTACAAAAGCATGCAACCCGCCACCCCGCCCCGCCCTAAATAGGCTCTCTCTATATTCATGGTACATATTTACAGTGCAGCAATGGTCTCGAATGCCATCGCTGTGTCCGACTCATGCTTTCAGTTTTGGGGTTTGTGCATGTACACATAGACATGCACACACCTAGGGAGAAATACAGGTTGGTTTTCACAACAGACACATACACGTCGACAGACAACGGGCCGGTGGCTTGGGTACAAAGCAGGGAAAGTAAGAGATGTGGCAGCGTGGATTTAAATGCTATCCTCTATATGTTCTCGACATATTTTGGGGTGTGGGCGTGTGTCTTTATTACAGAGTCTTAAATAAGGCACATGACAACATCAAGAATATAACTAGCTGAGAAGCGTACACCCGTTTGGAATAAGGGATGTGATCATAGCAGATTTTCTGTAACGGTGACAGCAGTGTGTGATGGCATGCAGATCCTAAAAAGCTGAAGTCGCTCCTGAGCCTCAGAGATATGGACAAGTAGGGGGTTATTCTCTTCACTGCCAAAGGATAACTGCACACATGGCAGGAATGCCATTTGCAGACAGTGCTAGTTTACCCAACAGAAGCATAGAATGGTAGAGTTGGGGGGGTCAAGGGTCATCTAGGCCAAGCCCCTACAATGCAGAAATCACAGCAAGTGCTTAGGACACCAGTACAAAAAGAAAAGGGGGGGGGGAAGAATTAGGGAGGGGGGAGAATTTGAACCCGTATGAACCGACCCGGACCCTGCACTCGTCATCAGAGTCCCTTTTCTATGTCCCCCATCCCATAGAACGGGGCCTTTTTTCTTGTAACTCCCCGATCATGGAATGCTCTCCCCAAAGGGGCTTGCCTGGCACCATCACTACATGCCTTTAGGTGCCAGGCAAAAACATTCCTCTTTAGCCGGGCCTATGGCTATTAAATAATCTATGGCTTGTGAAAGTGTGGGGGAGAGGACTGTTACCATGATGATATTTTATGATTAGGCTGTCTGTCAGTACTCTTTTCATTATGATTTTATCACAGATGTTCTGCAATGTGTTTTTAATGTTTTGATAAAGGACGGCATATAAATTGAATTAATAATAATTTGACATTTAAAAAGAAAAGAAAAGAAAAGCATTGAAGCAGCAATCATTTTTCTAACTGGCAATTACTGCTCTGCAAAAACCCTCAGGGAACAACATTTCATGAGAGGGGTGATTTATCTTACCTACCTTTGCAATGTCTAACTTAGATGAGCTGCTTGAGACCTTTGCAATCAGAAAATCCAGAATGTGGCTATCTTAATTTAGGCATGCATACATGTGGGCTCCGCGTCATTAAAAAATAACTTTAGTACAGTTTTTATTTTTAATTACAAGGGTGGTTGTTGTTTTTTGAGGGGGTGGAGGGCACCGCAATGTTTTTAGTGCTTAGAGCCTCAAAAGGTCTTAAAAGGTAAAGGTAAAGGACCCCTGACAGTTAAGTCCGGTCGCAGATGACTCGGGGGTTGCGGTGTTCATCTTGCTTCACAGGCCGAGGGAGCCGACATTTGTCTGCAGTTTTCTGGGTCATGTGGCCAGCATGACTAAGCCGCTTGTGGTGCAACAGAACACTGAAACCAGAGCAGCGCACGGAAACGCCGTTTACCTTCCCGCCGGAGTGGTACCTATTTATCTACTTGCACTTTTTTTTGTGCTTTCAAATTGCTAGGCTGGCAGGAGCTCCCTGGCCCTATTTGCAGGAACATCCAAGCCTACTCCAATGCTTCAGCGACTGGGACAAATCTGCATTAATCTATGGTCACCGGTAAGAGCAGAAACTAGAAGCCAGCACCATCCTTGGTTCCAAGTCCCTGGTACAGGGAACCAGGCAGAGGGCCTTCTTGGTGGTGGCACCTTCCCTGTGGAATGCCCTTCCATCAGATGCCAAGGAGATAAGTAACTCTTTTAGAAGACATCTGAAGGCAACCTTGTATAGGGAAGTTTTTAAAGCTTTGATGTTTTCTTATGTTTTTAGACATGTTGGAACCTGCCCAGAGTGGCTGGGGCAACCCAGTCATAAGAGTGGGGAACCAATAATAAAATTATTATTATTATTATTACTAAGTCTCATCCCAGCTGGGAACTCTCAGCCAAGCCGCCAAATGCCAGCTTTGGAACCAAACTGTAACACTGGGGCAATCAAACAAGCCCATCATACAGGACTATTGTATACATGGAGTGCTAACACTGTATCCATGCTCAATATGATCTAATATCCTGTTGAGTTTCAAGCCCGCCAGCCATGCAAGAGGAATCATATTGCCTAAAGCACACTTTACAGACATCAAATTAATAACTACTTGAACAGGATTAGCAGTAATTCGCGAGGTAGCAACGGATGGTTTGGTGAGGAAATATCAGGAATGGATGATTGACTGACTGCTGCAAGTCTGGAAAACGACAGGATTTGCTGAAGCCAATTTGGGGAGGGTGAAGAACGGCTGGCTATAATTCCCAGAGAGATGGAATACAGCTCTGAATGTTGGGAATGATAAATTTGAACGCCAGTCTTACAGAAAGAAAAGGGCGGTCATTCCACAATTCCCTACAAACGTGAAAGATGGGGGCAGAAAAGATGGGAATAGAACGAAACAGGGAGAAACAGGGAAGCAGATTTCAACAGAAACTTCCTGAGGGTTGGAAAATCCTTGAGCATTTTGGTCCCAATTTCTCCCAACATACACATCTTGCAAAGCAATTTTTCTCAGTGCATTTCTGTATGTAGTTCTCTCTAATATATGCATTCCTAGGAACACTTTGCACCTAGCCATGTGCATTTTTGACCACATGAGTTAGCAGGAGAACTGCCTTGCAAAATTCAGAGATGTGTGAATTTTGAGAGACGCCTGAGTTTTTGGTTTGCATATTGCTTTGTAGAATGAGATTTTGATACATTTGCCTTGGAATTGGTTGGCGTGGGCGGAAGGGGATGGAAAAGGGGTGGAGGTTTGGTGGGGTTGACCAGAAGAGCAAGGAGGGGTGACAGCTCCTAGTTAGATATATTTTACTTAGAAAATTTATAAACCACTTCTTGTTGTTTTAAAAAAGCTCCAAGGTCCAGTTATATATAAGACATATTGCTACAGTGTAGATTAAGTAGGTTCTCCTTTCAAGCGCAGATTGAATTGAACTGAACTGAATTGAAATGAATGTCTCCTCTCTCACTAGTTGAAGCACAGATGAACTTCCGATCTTCTGCTAGTAAAGCCACTGGTTTTCCGTTTGCTGATTTTTGTGCACAGTCTTTTTGTGAGTCTGATTACTGCTCCTGCTATCATTACTCCCCCCACAAAAAACGGAATAAAAGGATTCAAGTTCTAGGGTAGCCAGGGGTGCTATTAATGGCTGACCCATTTCCTGCACCTTCCACCATTAAAAAACCCCCCAAAAAACTTTAATAGTCTTTTAAAGACTTCATAGGCTCAATTCCTGCACCAACTGCTGTAAAAATTCAGCAGGTACAGGCTTGAGTGGCTTCAGAAGGAAGGAAGGAATCAGGTTTGACTCAGTGACTTGGAGAAGATTATCCTTGAGCAAAGTCAAATTGAAATTATTTTGCAAGCAACCTGTCTCCTTTAATCTCTTCCTTCCTACCTACAGCAAGATGCTTCTGGTCGCTGTAGGACAGGCATAGGCAAACTCAGCCCTCCAGATGTTTAGGGACTACAATGCCCATCATCCCTGACCACTGGTCCTGTTAGCTAGGGTCATGGGAGTTGTAGTCCCAAAACATCTGGTGGGCCGAGTTTGCCTATGCCTGCTGTAGGATATAGACAAGCCACTGTTCTGATCATCATACAGGCACAGAGCTCCATTCCTCATTATGCATGTGCTTGCAGGAACTTCAGACAGACTCCAAGAGATTTTGCCATGGTCTTTTCATCCTAGGGATGCTTTACTTTGTGCTGATTGTGCATCCAAGATTGATTGGCAATCTTCAGGCCACTAGCTACTCTCCCTCCCTGATCTGCATGATCAACATTTCTTGATGCTAGCCAACCTCGGGCTTTGTAGATTGCACAGGGAGCTGATTCCAACCAATCCCACTGCAGGGAATCTACAGAATCAATTCCAGACTCTTCTGAAAGTCCACGAGATGACAAGCTCTTACAAGCTCTACCACCAAAGCCCAAGGGCTATGGATGAAGGTAAACTGACATCTTCCAATTTTCTGACTTTGATCCAGCTGCTTCCTACAGAACCAGCTGAAGCATGATGGATGTGGGCATGGATGGGAGTGTTTCTGATGCATTCTTTAAACAAAAAGGCACCTGTTTAAAGCACAGGGTTCACTGAGATATGCTCTTTTGCACAGGGTGGTCAAAAGCTCACAGGAAGGTGTTTTACACAGGAAAGTTTAAAATACAAAGCAGAAGGGTTTTTTGCACAAGAGGGTCAATGGTTCAGCCTGGCAATTAGGGAAAAACAGAAACTTAACCAGGACTCTATTCCCCTTCTGATTGCCTAAAAGGTTGCGAAGGGAAGTTTTGTACATAAGTAAAGTTGATAAAGAAATTAGGCTTAAAAAAGAGATCAGAGCTGAAGAAATTATGAGAAAAAAGCCAAAACACGGAGGTAGGAACTAAGAAAGAACTGAAATAAGAACTCTATTGAAGAAAACAGCAGAAACCTGAAGCACAGGGCCAGGATGAAAACCTGCAATGGATCCTGTCTTGAGAAGTTGAACTGAGAAGACTAGAAACCACTGTACTGATGAGTATTTGCTGGGCTAGGGATAGTCTAGAATAGGTCTAACTGGATGTGGTTTATCTCTATTTATATTTGCTTTTGTGGGTATGTACTCAAAGCGTAAAACTAGTTAGTTTATTTTTAAAGCATTTTCTCAAAAACTGCTTGACTCAAAACTTGTAAGTAAAGGCATAGTTTGGTTTGGGGAAAAACTGATCTGAAGCTTTGTGATTCACCTGGTGTCAAGGTCTACTTTATATTGGGAGTAGGTTGGACCAATTAAATTCTGAAAGGTAAAAAGGCTGCTTAATGGAGGCAGCTTAGAACACACCTGTTCCATTATAGCAGGTTGCGTAACAGACAACATTGGGCTCGAGCAGGCAACCTGACTGAGAAATTCCGAAACAAAAAATAAATAAATGCCGGGAGCCGGGATGTACATGGGTGGTTCTGAACCAAGCATTCTCTAGCAAAGAACATTTGGTGCACATTCATCGGTCGAATTGCCGTACGTCGCTGACTACATATATCACAACATGAAGCACAACTGGAAGATATGAGGCACATGGTCCAGTATACAACATCAAAATGTCTTACGACGTAAACAGATGTGGGCAGCCAGTTGCCAGAGAACCAGCTCTTCCACAGGCCATTTCTTGTCCCACCAGATTTGACTCCCACCATTTTCTCTCTTCGATATGATAGAATCATAGGATTGTAGAGTTGGGACCCAAAGGGACTTCGAGTCCAACCGCCTGCAAAGCAGCGATCTCCCTCTCTCTCTCTTTTCAAGTCACAAACTTTGGTTGATGAAAACAGCATGGCGTGCAGGACAACACCACTGGATACGATGGTCACGGTAGCAGCAGTTAAGTGATCGGTGTGTGACATGCTGGGGGCTTCAGGATGTGGCCTCGTCTTCAGATACGTCAGGCAGGTCGGGATCCTTCAACCCTTCTCGGCTCCCTTGCTTTCTGCGCACGTTCAAAAGATACACATTATAAAACCCCACCCATTACAGAAGAAAGCAAGCTGTGTGTGGTAGTCCCTATTGGAGACGGCCGTAGCTCATTCACAGAGCATCTGTTTTGCAGAGAAAAATGGTCCCAGGTTGAGTTTCCATCTTCAGGTAGGGCTAGGAGAAAACCTCCTGCTGAAAGCCCTGGAAAGCCACTGCCAGTCAGTACAAACACTATTAAGCTAGATGGACCAATGGTCTACTCACTCACCTACTTCGCCATTTTGGGAAGGTGTTTTATCACTGGTGATATGTAAGCCGGAAGCATAGGCAGTGAGTACAGTTAGGTAATTTTAGATTCTGGACTTCACGGTCTTATGTACTGCTAAACTGAAATCTGCTCTCCAGTTTCTCAAATATTTTATTCCTCTGCAAAAGACACTGCCATTTTTCTAACCTTGACATTATGCATTTTCCTTTCTGGGAAAGATTTGTCCAGCTCCTTGCAGCCTCCCTGGGTGCCTGCACTTCCTGTGATGGCAATGTGGGCATGCAGGACAGTTGTAGCATACAGACCACTGGTGAGTTAGTTTGTAGAATGGAAGAAAGAACAGTCTAAGAGACCCCCCTGCCCGGTTCAAAAGGGAGGCAAGCAGAACAAAAACGCTTGTTAGAATTTCATGAACATTTTATTTCCCTTTTGATAACTTCCAAGCGCCGTTTCTGTTCTTGTTAATTGAGGGGGAATGGTGGGCAGGGCGGTGGAGATGCAGAATAGGCTTTTGGCACAACATTCATCTTACATACCTCCAAACTCTTTAGCAAAGCATTGCTTTATTTTCTTTGAAATGTGGTAAGCCACTCCTGCTTCATTTGGGAAGGGGTGTGCGTTCCCTGTTCATTTTCCTGAATGTGAGTCTCTGGAAATCTGCCCTGGAGTCCTTCCCTGATGCTGTCATTAGGCTCAGGACACAAGACTTTAGTCTCCAAGCTGTTTTGCCAAGCTCTCCACCTCCACCTTCTCCCCAGAGCCACATAAGGCCATCTTTTTTTTAAAAAAATGAAAAAATCCATTTCCTGAAAGGGATCAGTTCTCTCTCCCCAATGACAGTGTTTCCCAGGTGATACAGTACAGCTAATTGCCTGAATTAATGAGAAATGCTGCCTGGGAGAGCCAAACGCTGCTCCAATTAACTGGTAATGACACAGGTTCCGGTAACTTCTAGCAGCTTCCGATTTGCAGAGCCATCCAGAAAGGCAACAAATCCTCTCTCCTGTATAGCAGCAGCTCATTTGCTTTTGCAAGGGGAGTCTTCCAGCCACAATGGCTATCTTCTGCCTCCATAGTTAGAGGCAGTAATGCTTCTGAATACAGTGGTACCTCGCTGTCAGGGGCTCAGGAGCAGAGGCACAGGGAAGAGAGGAGATGGAGAGCGAAGGGGAAGAATCCGAGGGGAGCGTAGGAGAAGAGGACAGTGGACCGAGGGATTCCATGAGCCTCTCCAGCGAATCGGAAGATTCACAGAAGGGGGCGCCAGTGGCCAGGGGTAGGGGGTTCCCAAGGGGAATGCCCCAGGAGCAAGGGGGCAGCAGGGACTCCCAGAGCAGTAGCTGGAAATCAGGACCAGCTTCCCCACCAGAGCAGAGTGGGGGGGAAGAGTCCCAAGGATCGGGGCCAGTGCATTCCCCACCAGGGAGAGAAGACGAGGCAGGGCTGACCACGCCTCCATCAGAAAGTCGGACAACGGAGAGGAGGTCAGATCCGGCCAGTATCCCGGAAGAGGGAAGCAGTGACCGAAGTAGTGTAACGGTTAGGAGAAAGGTCACTGGGTTGGCGCGAGAGGCAAGTTCAAATGTACAGGAGCGCGGGACAGCAGAGAATGAGGATTGGGAACCGGGTCCTAAAGCCCGCAGGAGGCAGGGGGAGGAGCTAAGCGACTCAGCGTCGGAAGAGTCCAGAAAGGGCAATGCCCCAGCGGGCAGGAGGACCCAGAGGAGGAGAGAGCAGCGGAAAAGGTGGAGCAGGGCTAGGATCTTAAACTGGTGTCAGAGGGGAGGAGACTCAGACGGGACTTCGCCGATCTAGGGTTTAAGATGTAGGGCTGTGCGCTGTGGCTTTGAAATGGAAATTGAACTTCAATAAAGACTTTTGTACATTACGACAGCCTAGTGTTGGTCCTCTGTGAGCTGGGACCTAGAGGCAGCTCTGACACTCGCGTTAAGTACTTAACTCGTTCTGGAGGTCCGTTCTTAACCTGAAACTGTTCTTAACCTGAAGCACCACTTTAGCTAATGGGGCCTCCTGCTGCCGCCGCGCCGCCGGAGCATGATTTCTGTTCTCATCCTGAAGCAAAGTTCTTAACCTGAGGTAATATTTCTGGGTTAGCGGAGTCTGTAACCTGAAGCATCTGTAACCTGAAGTGTATGTAACCTGAGGTACCACTGTACCAGTTGCTGGAAACCACAGGAAGGGGAGAGGGCTCTTGCGCTCGGTTCCTGCTTGCCTGGGCGGCCACTGTGAGGGCAGGATGCTGCCACTGGCCTGATTCAGCAGGCTTTCCTTATGTTTTTAGATCAGGCTTCCTCAACCTCGGCCCTCAGGATGTTTTGAGACTACAGTTCCCATCATCCCTGACCACTGGTCCTGCTAGCTAAGGATCACGGGAGTTGTAGGCCAAAAACATCTGGAGGGCCGAGGCTGAGGAAGCCTGTTTTAGATGATGCTAGTAAGCCTGACTCCTGGTAGAATTTTGAAAAGTGCATGGATCCAATGATGACAGAATCCGTTCTTCGACCACTCAACCTCAGGAAACCAAATTTTAGGCTGGTGAAGGAGATTCTTGGAAGACTTGTATTCATGGTGGAGGCTCTTTAAGTCTCTTCCCTCCAGAGTCGCTGAGGGGAAAATTAGGCATGCCAGGATGAAGGCTCTGCAATGTTTGGAGTGCTCTGGCATTTAATTTGAATTTCCTTAGCATTGGAGTGGGGCAGCATGGGGTTCTGAGCCAACCTTATTGATTCTGAGGTGCCTAAGGGTTTGTGTGTGTTTGTGACTTTCTTTCCAGGAGATGTTCCTTCAGAACTTTCCCTGACCGCCTGCCCCTTCTGGTCCTAAAAAGGCGCCAAAGAGGGACGAGTTAATCACATGATGCCTTCCCTTGCATTTTGATCGAAGTGTGGGCACCCTGGGAGGCTGCTGAGAGCAGACCACCATTAGCTTGTAGAATGGAAGAAAATAACTCTTCCCAAACACATCAAAAGCAGTGGAAGAAGGACCAAAACCCTGCACCCCACCCACAAGAACATCATCAAAATTTCCTCTCCCCTCCTCTCTTCTTATTCTCATTAAATTGAAGGATTGTTGAAGAAAAATGCGGGAGAAGTTTTTCTTCAGCACTACACAGGAAACTTATATGTCATTGGTCCATATAGCTCATTACTGCCTGCACTGATTGGCAATGTCTCTCCCAGCGCTACCTAGAGATGTCATTGGGGATTGAACCCGGGACCTTTTGTGTGAGAAGTAGGTGCCCCACCCACTGAGCTACAGCCCTCCACCTCTCCTGAGGCATCAGTCTGCAAATATAGTTCTCTCTGTTTGGGAAACTCCAGCTTAGTGTTCCATTTGCCTCGGGCTGTATTTCCGGGACCTGTTTTGGTCCACAGCTCTCTTGTTAACCTTGAGTTGCCTACAACGCAGAGGCTGCATCAATAGAAGTTTTTAAAAATAAAGGAAGGGGGGGGGAAACATAGAAAGAGAAAATATGGAAGAAGGGGGAAGAGGGAGGAGGAGAAAGAGGGCAAGCTGTATTCATGACTGAACATTGAGCGTGACACAGTGGAACATACCCACTCTTCTAGGAACAGTGAAAGAGATTCTCTCTAATAACACACACAGGCACCACCAAATTACAAGACGGGAGAAAAGGTCACAGCGCAAGACACCGAGTTACCTTAAAGCTGGGTGCAAATAGACAGATGGGCTTAAGCGGAAACCATGCCTGGAGACAAACCACGAAGACAAAGGAAACGGGGGGAAAACCCAGCAATGAGATTGCATGAATTGAGACAGAAAGTAAAAAAATATACATGCAGAAATAATACTTTTTGAAAATCAACAGGGATGGGTGGGGTGCGAGTGAGGAAAAAGGCAAGCAGAGGATATCTTTATGGAGGATTTGGAAGTTGTTCAAAGGAAGCATAAGGAGGGATGGAAGACAAGGACTTTTGTCACACAGCCCATGATGATTTGATGGGGTTTTCTGGTGCTCGGAACCCCTGGCTAAGAACAGCCTTTCCCCCCAACACATTCTGGACTCCAATTCCCATCAGCCAACGGGGTCCATGGAGAGGAAGGATGGGAGTTGCAAACCCAACACCTGGAAGGTTAGCCACTCCACCATGGACAGAGAGCCTGCCGCCCTCCAGGTTTTGCTGGCTGACAACTACAGCGCCACCATCTGGAAGGCCAGAGGTTCTGCACCCTGCAGTGCACACGGACTCAGAAAGACTTATCCCTGGGTTCCAGGACCTAAATTACTTTGAGCTCAATGGGTGAATCCTACACCTGGAAGCAAGCTACTGAATACCATGGAGCTTTCTCTTGAGTAAACCTGCAAAGGATTGTGATGACAGTCAATTTAGGCAAAACCAGCAAAATGCATTTAAAGCACTCTGTGTACACGGTGTGAATATCCTGGTAGGCCTGTAAAGGCCCTCTTGGTAGTCAGGATAACCCCAGGACTAATTGGTGTGAGCTGTCAAATGAGATCATACATGCTCATCTGCTTTGCTTTGAAGCCTTACTTTTGGTTCACTTAGTTGGGAGAGGGGAAGCTTCTCACACTGTCTGAGCTGTCGACTACTCCTTTTTTCCGAAAGATGGATGGGA
This sequence comes from Podarcis cretensis, assembly GCF_951804945.1. Classification (NCBI taxonomy): domain Eukaryota; kingdom Metazoa; phylum Chordata; class Lepidosauria; order Squamata; family Lacertidae; genus Podarcis; species Podarcis cretensis. The sequence continues at coordinate 13,184,955 of NC_137185.1, forward strand.
GTGGGGAACAGGCCTCTAAGCCAAGGGTGGTTAACTGAGCTACTGTTGCCAGCTTACGTAGCTCGCTTTTCGTGTAAGTAGCCCATGTACAATTAGCCCCTCACCGACAAAGCCGCTTCAACATCCATCTTGAGGTGTGGCAGCAAGGAATTCAGCACTGCACTATTGCATGTAAGTCTCTTGGTATGTCTCTATAATAAAGTACTAGAACTTTCTTTGGAATCCCTGAATCTGGGTTCTTCAGGGCGTCAATCAATCCTTTGCCCTGGTCAGCTTTTGGACCCGTAGGACAGGAAACTATGATACCACTTTAAACAGTCATGGCTTCCCCCAAAGAATGCTAGGAGATGGAGGAGACCCCCTATTCCTCTCACAGAGCTACAATTCCCAGAATTCCCTGGGGAAAGGGCTGCATGGTGAAACCACTCTGGGAATCATAGCTCTGAGAGGGGAATGGGAGTCTCCGAACAACTCTCAGCCACCTTCAACAAGCTACAGCTCCCATAATTCTTTTTTGGGGGTGTGTAGCAGCCATGGTTGTCTGAACTGTTTTCAACAGGCTTCAAATGTATGTTGTGAACGCGTATTTGTAGTTTTTAGTAATTCCAGTATTGTAGTATATTCTACATAGTATAAGGTGTACTACAAAACTGTACCAGTTTCTATTTTAACCACCTGGCTCACATAATTAATTACTATTTTCCTTTCACTTCTGCACAATCTGTGGAGAAAACCATACAGGGGGAAAGATTAGCATCAACCACTGATAATTGGTTCGGTTTTATCGTTTCAGCATTCCCTGTGCAAATGCGTTATTCCTTCTCTGCCCACAGATAAAACCTTAATGTCAAGAATACGCAAATCAGAACAGAAAGCTTCTGTCCCCCACCTTCATCTCAAACCCCCCCCCTCATAAAGAGAAAGCTTGCAATTTGTTTTTCTATTTCTGTCTCCTTGAAAAAAAGAAAATCTATTTCAGTTTGCCGCAATTTGGAACTGGGTGTTGAAAAGTGAACCCGGATGTCCGAAGTTGCCATGCAAAATAATTAAACATTAATCCTGATGGTCACAGAATCAATATATAATTCAGGGGGGGGGGTTGCGAGGGCAAGGAACACACCAATTACTATTTCTCTAAAAGTAAATTAAGGACCGACTGTGCAATTTGAAAGCTTTTTTAATTGCCCTGACTTCGGCCCTTAATTCACTTTTAGAGAAATATGAACACTGGAAACATTATGCAGAATTACAAGCTGGGGATTTAAAAATGATTTTAAAAGCAACTTTTAGGGGGCTGCTTTTCTGTTTGCTAAAAATGAGACTTTCGCTTTTCCCAATTGGTTTTGAATATTCACGCAAGATGCAAATGAGCACCATGAACAGTGCAACTGTGTGAAGGCTCTTCCAGCTCCTCCTAAGCCCTCAGCCGATCTCCTACCTTCAAATAATTCTTCCCCTTTTGCTTTGTGGGGTCAGTCTGGATGATACCCAGAGACCCTTGCAGTTCTTGGATCCCTGTGCCCAAGAATCTCAGAGAGGAGGTTTGGCTGAACAGGTCAGACAAGTTTAAGGCAATAACCTTAGCTGGCCACTGAAGTGTCCTCATCAGCAAAAGAATAAACCAGGTTGCAAGAGCTGCAACTAAGCGATGATGCCCTCCAGGCTAATGGATGGGCCTTGTCTCCACCTACCCCACCTAGCAGCTATGTAGGAGAACCATAGCCACAGCAATGTGGGTGAGCTGAACTGGAAGATGGAGACACAGAGACAGACTTGCTCTGTGCTGGATCCAAATCTGTGACTAATGGAGAAACAGGATCTGCTGGAGTATCAATGCTGTGAGCATGTCCATCTTGTCCTTTGGATGTATCTATGTGTAAATAAAACCATATATCCTAATGACACCACAGTCTCTGCTAACCTTCATTCCAAGGAAACTGAACCCTGGGAAAGGGCAGGCACACCCCTGGGAGTCTCTTACTGCTCAGAGATTGTGGTGGCGTGTAACGTGATTGCTCCAGAGCTTGTCACTTCCTCCCAGATCTCCACAGATCCAGGGTACAGAACCCTTTTGCTGCCTTTGTGGTGTGGCTCCCCTACCCTGCCGTAGACAAACACTAGAAAAAGAGGTACATACATTAATAAGTCTCCAGGAGCCGACATGGATCTCTCTTCTCGCCTGGCCTGGGCCTCAAATGGGTTGCTGAAAGATCGTTTCCTCAGCATGGCTTTCACTAAAATCTTTAGGGAAGGGGGTAAGAAGAAGAACAGAAATCAGGATTGCAAATGGATCACAGAGAAGAACACATGCCACTCATCTACATCCACTCATGCCTTTCCAAACTTTCAGTCTCAAGATTGTGATTGCAGCCTTCTTTTTTAAAAAATGTGATTGTATGTTTTTTGCTTTGCAACTGCAGCCTGTTCAGAAAGTTTTTCTCGCTCTCCAGTAACATTAGAGCTGATGGACATCCAATAAAGCTACCGTAAGTGTTCAAAGATTCAGGACAGATTAAAAAATGCTTGATATTTGACATTTATTTCTGGATACTGTCTTTTCTTTCTTTGTTTCAAGCTTTAATAAAAATAGCTTATTAAAAAAAAGATTCAGGGCAGATAGAAGAAAGCACTTCTTCACACAGCAAGCTGTTAAACTATGGAACTCTCTCCCACTGGAGGCAGTGGTGGTCACCAATTTGGATGGTTTTACAAGAGGACTGGGAAAACGGCTGTGCTCCCCCCTCCACACTAGGAGGCAGTATTTCTTCTGAATACCACTTGATGGAAATCACGGAGATTGCTGATGCGCTTGAGTCCTGCATGCGGATTTTCTACAGGCGTTGGTTTGGCCACTGTGAGAACAAGATGCTGGACCTCAGCAGAGCTATTCTTTTGTTCTTAAAGGGACGGCGTGCTCCAAGCACCTCAAATCATTAGGAAGGATTTCACAGTGGAAACAAGAATGTGCTTGGTAAAGGTAAAGGTAAAAGGACCCCTGACCATTAGGTCCAGTTGTGACCAACTCTGGGGTTGCTGTGCTCATCTTGCTTTATTGGCCAAGGGAGCTGGCGTATGGCTTCCAGGTCATGTGGCCAGCACGACTAAGCCGCTTCTGTCAAACCAGAGCAGTGCACAGAAACGCCATTTACCTTCCCACCGGAGCGATACCTATTTATCTACTTGCATTTTGACATGCTTTTGAACTGCTAGGTTGGCAGGAGCAGGGACCGAGCAACGGGTGCTCACCCCGTTGCGGGGATTCGAACCGCTGACCTTCTGATCGGCAAGTACTAGGCTCTGTGGTTTAACCCACAGCACCACCCGGGTCCCAATGTGCTTGGAGTCCCGGATAAATTCCAGAGCCAGCCAAGCCATAAAGGTAAACAAGGCAGCTTGCTGGGGTGCCAAGCATCCAGGAGCATCTCCTTGCACCAACAGTACCTCCATTTTCAAAACTGCCTGGAGGAAGAGCGAGTGAGCAGCTGCCACACTTTTGGAGTAGGTGCACAGAGAGTTTTACAGTCCACTGCATCAGGGATGCCCCCTACATAGCAGCAGTGTTAGATACTCTGATACATACTCTAGGCGCCAAATAGCTCCTTAAACCAGGGTTGCAGTTGCCAAAACAGAATGCCTAGTTGCCATTTGGGGGCCAGCCGGCTCAAAATTTGTATTTTTTGACATACCGGTTCCTGAAACTCATTCTGATTGTGAAGATAAAATATAACAGGTATAATTCTACTGGATGTGTTGTTAGTGTGTGAAAACAGGCAAGATCCAAGGACCCCGAGGCATGCAGTTCCAGATGGTGGAGGCATCAGGCGCCGATGCCTGGGAATCTTCACTTGGCCGCAAGTGGCAGATAGCCAGGTGCAAAATGTGCTTGGTGAATTTCAAATGCTGCATACCAGATTATGACGGTGGCTTCCAATATAAGCATTCTTATTATGTCAGGCTCGCCTGATAAGTTGCTTGCAATATACAGGTTGAGCAGGTATTTTAGGGCAGAAAAGAAGCAAGCAGAAAAACACAGACAAGGCTACTGTCAGTGCAGTAGCTCCTGACCTTCTGAACCAGCTTCCCAGTCAAATCCTAAAGCATTCATCTCCTTCTGCTGGGGCAAACAGGATCCAACCTCCTTCCACTCTGCAGCTTAATGTTCTGTACCATCAACCACACAATGCAGAGGGATGGTGGCTTTTAAGCCCTGCACAACACAGTGTCGCGACGGCAGCGGTACGCACCACAGCAGGCAAACTCGGGATAGTCTTGACGGAGTTCTTCACTTCCTCCTCGGTGACCTCCACAATTGTGCAATGCTCCTCCTCGAGAGGCAGAGGATCCTCTCCAAACTTCGTCACCCAAGGGTGCAACTGCATGGAAGACACAAGCCAAGGCTATCATGGTCAAGGCCAGCCCTAGCAAGAGGCAGAGTGAGGTGGCTGCCTCAGGTGGCAAATCCTGAGGGCCAGATTGGATGTGATGCCCTCTGCCGTACTTGAGGGCAGATACCAAAAGATTCCAACTGAGAAACGACTCTGCCCATGTGGAGATGGCAATCTGGAAACAGTGGCTCATGTTCTCCTGTCCTGTCCCCTTTATAAAGATCTGAGGAATGAGATCATCACCCCACTCTTACTTACCATCCCAGGCCGCCCATCTGCGGCCACATTGTTCTTTCTTTTATCAGATCAAAATGATCAGACAACAGCAAAGGTTGCTAGGTTTGTCGAGGGTGCAATGAGGTTAAGGGCCACTATCTGAACGATAATCTTGGTCATCTGATTGTCCTTTTTACCCATTGTTGTATTTTTAATTGTATAAATTGCTTGTTTTATGTTGCTATGGCCATTGGCTAATGCGAATAAAGTTTATCTATCTATCTGTCCTATGGGGTGGCAGCTAGGTGTTGGAGGGCACAGGCAGCTGGGGCTGGTTGAGGACAGGCACAGCTTGGTGGGGCAACTCTAATAAAACTTAACATGTAAATGAGATGGACACTGAAACTTAACAGCCCAGAGGTGGCAAAATTCTAAGTCTGCGCAAGCCAATGAGGTTCCAGGTTCAAACCCTGGCATCTCCAGGAACGGCTGTGGAAAACCCTGCCTGAAACCCTGGAAAGCCATTGCCGGTCAGTGAATGGAAGGACAAGTAAACATATAAGGCAGCTTCCTTTGTTCCTATTAAAGTTCATGTCCCACTTACCTTAATTTCAGGGACCGTTATCCTCATTTCAGGATTCTTTTCCAGCATCTTCAAGATCAGGTCTTTTAACTCCTCGCTGATCCAAGGCCTGGCAGAAAGAGAAACAAAGCGTTTGGTTGTGGGGACAGAAGCTACAGGCTGCCAATCCTCTGTGTTCAGCCACCAAACTACTTTGTAGGAGTTTTTTTAAAAAAACAATAGCCCCAAACTGGAAAAACTGGGATGGACATACCCAGTACAAGCAACAAACTCTCTTTGAAACATGCTGACATGGGGGAGATGGAGACCTAGGCCACATTTTGAATCATAGCAGCACACTAGTGTAGAGTTGGAGGGGGACACCAAAGGTCATCTAGTCCAACCCCCTGCAGTGCAGGAACCACAGCTAAAAGGATCTCTGACAGGTGGCCACCCAACCTCTGTTTAAAAACCTCCAGGAAAGGAGAGTCCACCAGCTTCCAAGGGAGGCTGTTCCACTGTTGAACAGCTCATGCCGTAAGAAAGTTTTCCTTCATGTTTAATCGGAATTCCCTTTCTTGACATTTAAAGACACTGGTTCAGGTCCTCCCCTCTGGAGCAGCAGAAAACAAGCTTGCTGCATCTTCCATGTAACAGCCCTTCAGATATCTGAAGATAGCTATCATTTCACCTCCAGGCTCCAGGCTAAACATACCCAACTCCCTCAAGCATTCTTCATAAGCTTCGGTCATCTTGGTTCCCCCTCCTTTGCACACATTGCAGCTTGTCATATCCTTCTTAAACTGCAGTGCCCAGAACTGGAGACAGGACTCCAGATGTGATCAGACCAAGGCAGAATAGAGCAGTACTATAACTTCCCTTGGGGAAGAAATGGAGGCAGTGAGAGATTTTACTTTCTTGGGCTCCATGATCACTGCAGATGGTGACAGCAGCCACAAAATTAAAAGACGCCTGCTTCTTGGGAGAAAAGCAATGACAAACCTAGACAGCATCTTAAAAAGCAGAGACATCACCTTGCCAACAAAGGTCCGTATAGTTAAAGCTATGGCTTTCCCAGTAGTGATGTATGGAAGTGAGAGCTGGACCATAAAGAAGGCTGATCGCCGAAGAATGGATGCTTTTGAATTATGGTGCTGGAGGAGACTCTTGAGAGTCCCATGGACTGCAAGAAGATCAAACCTCTTCATTCTGAAGGAAATCAGCCCTGAGTGCTCACTGGAAGGACAGATCCTGAAGCTGAGGCTCCAATACTTTGGCCACCTCATGAGAAGAGAAGACTCCCTGGAAAAGACCCTGATGTTGGGAAAGATGGAGGGCACAAGGAGATGGGGACGACAGAGGACGAGATGGTTGGACAGTGTTCTCGAAGCTACCAGCATGATTTTGACCAAACTGTGGGAGGCAGTGGAAGACAGGAGTGCCTGGCGTGCTCTGGCCCATGGGGTTATGAAGAGTCGGACACAACTAAACAACAAAATAACTTCCCTTGATCTGGACACCAGACTTCTGTTGATGCAGCCCAGAATTTTCTTTTCTTTTTTTGCTGCCGCATCACACTGTTTACTCATTTTATGCTTGTGGTCTACTAAGACTCCTTAGATCCTTCTCACAATCCACAAACTGGCAACCCAGGTGTTCCCCATCCTATATTTGTGTAGCTGCTTATTCCTGCCAAAGTGCAGAACCTGATATTTGTCCCTATTGAATTTCCTATTGCTTGTTTTGGCCCCAGTTCTCCAATCTGTTGAGGTCATCTTGAACCCTGATTCAAAATTTAACTACCTTACAAATCATGCTTTAGGAATGAGAACATTAGACCAAGCAGATCACACCAGCTCCACTGGAGCATAAAAACCTGTGAACTCCAAATGGGAAAACTAAGCAACGGCGCAGAACAAATGGTTTGTGACTGACTGGCTTCTGTCCACACCTGAGTGCAGAAAATAGCAAGGTCTTTTTTAGTAAACAGAAGCTCCTTGGCCTCTGCAGCCAGGGCAGAATATGCTCGGCTTGCAAACGGTCCCATGAAACAGCCAATGCACTGACTGAGTCTCTGGGAGGTCTGTGGTGCAGCCAGGACTAATCTGATGATACTCTCCTTCCTTGCACTCTCTCCCGCCTCCAATCCCAGTTCTCTTACAGGCTTTATCAAATTAACAGGCTTAGGTTTAAACACTGAGTCAACACACTGCCATTCTCCTGCCTCTCTACACAAGCTAATGAGGAGAGAGGCCTTTCGAGATGGAAAGAACAGGTCACCGGGATGTCAAAATAAGCCAAGCAGCGAAGAGTTATTGCCGCAGGAGATGTGAGGAGGAAGAGGCCCAGCCAGCCCATTAAAAGCTAATCCCTTGCGGAGGTGGCAGATGTGAAGAGTCTCTCACAGAGCTGACTAATAAACTCCAAATATATAGTTTGGAGGAGGAGGCAGGTGAAAGAGGATCATGTGAAATGGTGGAACTGGCAGGGAAACCGAGATGGACAAGTTTCCCTAGTTGCGTGGCGAGTTCCCGCCCCCACCAGGATAAATAAAGACACAAGACACCATAATGTAAGGTTAATTGGGCGAATTAGGCAACAACTTTTATTGAATTCAGGAATGAGAGGCATTGGCATAGGCATTGGTCCTAACGACTATCTGGCTCCAGCCCATTTGCTGGAGACACGGGGAAGGGTTAACCTTATATCGGGGGAGACTCCCGCAAGGCACGTCGACTAGGAGCTCCCCCGGGTCACCGCTCTGGGGCGTGCCTTTGGCCCACACCTCCATAGGCTTCGGACAGGGCCACGCCCCCCGGGGTCCTTTAACGGACCACCCTTCGCTCGCTGGGGGGAGGTGATGGCGTTCCTCCCCCCACACACATCGTCTTAACCCCTTCTTACCAATGCCTACCGCCAATGCCGAGAAGTTGTGACGAGTTGCTACGAGGTAGGCAAAAAACCAAAAGGCCCGAAATTGCCAATTGGGAAAAATTCCTACCATGCCCCTTGCGGCGACAGACCGAAGTCCATAGCAATGTCAAAGACCTGCCTAAGCCTAAACCTACTTCACGCCCCCCAGCCAACCAGCTGATTGGCTGGCTGGGGGGCAGTCCCGACGGGGATTCCCCTGCTCTCGCGGGGGCTGGAGCCAGCCCCCGCTCACGTGGGGTGGGCGTGAAGCCCGCAACCCCACCTCCTGGGGCAGGCCCGGAAGTGGCTTAAGAACCAAATACAGTGGTACCTCGGGTTACATATGCTTCAGGTTACAGACTCCGCTAACACAGAAATATTACCTCGGGTTAAGAACTTTACCTCAGGATGAGAACAGAAATTGTGCGGCGGCAGCAGGAGGCCCCATTAGCTAAAGTGGTACCTCAGGTTAAGAACCGTTTCAGGTTAAGAACAGACCTCCAGAACGAATTAAGTTCTTAACCCGAGGTACCACTGTAAGGGTCGGCTGGATCAGGCCCAATGGACCATCTAGACAAGAACACTGTTCTCACAGTGACCACCCAGATGCCTGTGGGAAACCCACAAGCTCGGACACCAGCACAAGAGCCCTCTCTCCCCCTGGCGTTTCCAGCAACTGCTCCGAAACCCGGAGTACACTTGCCCCAGAACTCGGAGGGCTAAGCTGGCTGGGGGATCCTGCCAGGGCCCTGCCAGACTTATGCTGCCACGCCAAGAATGCCCCAGGGAACTCCCAGCTGACTGGGGACTTCATGCGTGAAATGGCCATGGCACTGCAAGGCTTCAATAGTAAAATCTGAACCTGAGCTACTGCATACTAGCGTGCAGTGTCAGAGCAGATTAGGCAGCGCTGCCTCAGTGGGGGTCTCAGGGACAAGATTCCAGGCCCCAGACAAGTTCAGTCTCCCGGGTTTAAGAGGGCAGCTTTACTGAGACATTTCACAGGCAATGCTGGAAGTCCTGGCATGCGCAATGACATACCCCACGGGCATGGTGCACCCTGCGCGATGTGATGGGTGGAGAGGAAAGGGCAGCCACCCACGGCTAACAGTCTCAGCCACATGGTCATCACCACCGGGACCTTTGCTGGACAACACCCCTTCTTTGCATTGACAGCCCCCCACCCCCAAATCACAAACCTACCCCAACTTCCCAGCATACAGAAATGGTGATTAAACAAGGGTAAGCATGGTTCCTTGGCTCAGCCTGGTTGTAAGGATCTCCGAGATAGTCAGTTTTAGACCATTAACGGGGGCGGGGGGCAGTGAGGATGCTCAGTCCCTCCGTGTAATGCATGATTTACAATCCAACACTGATAACAAGCCCAGGGTTAAAGGAAGAGGGGGCTCTCTCTCCGAACACTTGCCGCTCCCCCCCATTCGTTTCTCCACCCACCCACATTCTTCCCCAGATATTCCTTTTCAAGCGACGGCGGCGATATGATATCATCTTTACATTTCAATTAGGAACGAAGGATTAATTCATGCAAGTAGGTCAGGAATCCTTTGCCTTGGTGCAACGCCGAGTTGGGAGAATCACAGCTGCAGCATCTTTGCTCGAGACGCAAGTTTGGGGATGGGCTGGGAAGGGGACAATGAAACTTTCTATGAAAGCTGCAAGACGGGGATGGGCAATGTTGTTTTTTTCTTCATGCTAGGGGCTGCATTTCCTTGTTGGGGGGGTCTGCTGGAGCTGCATGTTGGCATCAAGAAAGGTCAGTTAGAAGGTGAGGTCGGAGCCCCCCAAAGGGGTGAATTCACCCCTTTCTGCCCTATTCCTCTCTCTCTCTCTGCCACTCAGGGGTGGAGGAAGGGGGGGGTGCTGTCTGTCCTGGGTGTCACCACTGAGCAGGGTGACAAAATGCACTCACCGCAGGGCCTGCAGTGCGCCTGAGTCATGCGTCTCTTCTGGGAGAGACACGGTGGTTTGGGCGCACGCAGGCTCCGCGCTGGCCAAACAGTCTGCCCACTGCCTCCCCCCAAGCTGTAGGGCAGCTGAGTGGGAGGAGGCAGGCAGACTCTAGAGGCCCCACAGTGCACCCTGTCCCTATGGGCAGCTTGCCCCACTCCTATGGGTGGCTCGCCCCTCCCCAGGTGCCTGAGCGGCTTCCTCCGCCGCTGCTGCCACTCCCTAATCTTTTTTCTCTGCCTCCCACTGCCCATTCTTTCTCTACCACCCCCTTCTCTTGTCTCCCTTTACTCTTCCTCTCTCTCTGCCACCCCCTCCGTTCCTCTTGTCTCAAACCCATTGCCAGTCGGAGCACACAACACTGAGCTAGATAGATAGACCAATGGCAGCTTCCTAAAGTATCACAGAATTGTGGAATTGTAGAGTTGGAAGGGGGGGGGGACGCGGGTGGTGCTGTGGGTTAAACCACAGAGCCTAGGATTTGCCGATCTGCCTCCCACTGCCCATTCTTTCTCTACCACCCCCTTCTCTTGTCTCCCTTTACTCTTCCTCTCTCTCTGCCACCCCCTCCGTTCCTCTTGTCTCAAACCCATTGCCAGTCGGAGCACACAACACTGAGCTAGATAGATAGACCAATGGCAGCTTCCTAAAGTATCACAGAATTGTGGAATTGTAGAGTTGGAAGGGGGGGGGGACGCGGGTGGTGCTGTGGGTTAAACCACAGAGCCTAGGATTTGCCGATCAGAAGGTCGGTGGTTTGAATCCCCGCGATGGAGTGAGCTCCCGTTGCTCGGTCCCAGCTCCTGCCAACCTAGCAGTATGAACGCACATCAAAGTGCAAGTAGATAAATAGGTACCGCTCTGGCAGGAAGGTAAACGGCGTTTCCGTGCGCTGCTCTGGTTCACTAGAAGCAGTTTAGTCCTGCTGGCCACATGACCCGGAAGCTGTACGCCGGCTCCCTCGGCCAATAAAGCGAGATGAGCGCCGCAACCCCAGAGTCGGCCACGACTGGACCTAATGGTCAGGGGTCCCTTTACCTTTACCTAGAGTTGGAAGGGACCCCCCCTCCAAGGGTCCAGCCCTCCTGCAGTTCAGGAATCTCAGCTAAAGCACCCATGACAGATGGCCATCCAACCTCTGCTTAAAAACCTCCAGTGAAGTAGAGGCCACAACCACCCGAGGGAGACCGTTTCACAGTCAAACAGGTCTTACTAGTTATCTGCAATTCAGGATGGCTGGCAGCCATCCCTGAGTAGACTCGAACCACCAATTGGGTTAACAGCCAGATGAACAGACCCATTGCAAAACCTGTGCACTCTGGATATTTTTCTTAAAATATTTCATTTTGATATATATGAATTTGCTTGTGTGCATGTGTAAATATACAGGATCACATCTTCAGGCTCATTATTCATGTATTTATTTATACATCTCCAACTATCTTTGAAGCCAAGGCTGGCTCCCGGTTTCTTGTCCTTGGCTGCCACTACAAGCCCTGCTCACATTTCCCAGGGTGGAAATTCCACAATCCTGTCTTCTCTCTTGGACCTGTGACTTGGCCCTTATTGAAAGTGCCAGAGAACCACTAACCCAGGATGCTATATCTGCCCACTCGGAATGGGAGGAGCTAGCTGGGTGTAGCCTTTGCTGTGGGAGGGAAAGACTTTTCTCTCATGTCAGGCAGGACATACACAGATTGGCTGGTGCAGGTAGGGGAGAAGAGAGGAGAAAAACAGATAACCAAATGGTGCAGCACTCATTAGGGGGGCACCATCTAACTTGCTAAAGGTCAGCGATGCCTAACTTGGTAAATGTCAGCAATGGCTAACTTGGAAAATGACAACAATGTCTAACTTGGTAAGTGTCAACAATGACTGGAGCAATGAGTCATAGTCTCACTCCTTCCAGGGGCTCAGAAAAATACCAGCGTCAACTGTGCTCAATGCTGCTGTGAGGTGAAGCAAAACCACCTCCTCTGGTCCACAATGAAGAAGAAGAAGAGTTTGGATTTGATATCCCGCTTTATCACTACCCGAAGAAGTCTCAAAGCAGCTACCATTCTCCGTTTCCCTTCCTCCCCCACAACAAACACTCTGTGAGGTGAATGAGGCTGAGAGTCTTCAAAGAAGTGTGACTGGCCCAAGGTCACCCACCAGCTGCATGTGGAGGAGCGGGGAAGCGAACCCAGTTCACCAGATTATGAGTCTACCGCTCTTAACCACTACACCACACTGGCTCTCTGTGAGAGGTAGTGAGAATGCAAACTTGTGGGTTAAGAGCACCAGGCCAAAGACACATCTTGTCCAGCATCCTGTTCTCACTGTGGCAAACCAGAATCCCCAATGGGAAGTCTGCAAGCAAGACCTGAGGGCAACAGAAGCCCTTCTCCTCACTTGGGATTCCCAGTCATCTGCAGCTACCTTGTGCTCCACTGCGACCAGCAAAGCTTACTTACTCTTCCGGGAAATCCACTGGCTTGTTCTTGATCTTGTTGTGAAGAGCGAGGATAAATTCATCAATGAAAGGACACTGCAAAACAGAGCAAAGGTTTGCATGCTTTTGTGAATCCTCTGTTTTAGCCCTCTTGTTTGCCCTTACAAACTCTATAACCAGTCCCAAGGAACCCTGAGAGCTCAGCTCTGCAAGGAGGCTGGGGCATTCCTGCCAGGGGTGCCAACTTGAATTAAAATATTGGGGGTGGGGTAGGTCACAAGATGCGGCATGCACACACCATTTGAATGGCAACGGTCATCAACTTCGAGGGGGACCAGCCCCCTCAAGTATTTTATTGGGGTGGGGGGTGTGAAGGGACGTCGGCCCCTAGGAGTTGGATCCTATGATTCCTGCAGAGAGATTCCTAGAACATTTTCATACAAGATGCTTTTCAGTTGCACACTTAAAGAACTGCCTTCCTTCTCCATCATGAACCTGCCTGAGATTTATGTTCTTTTTATAATTTGCTCAGGATTCTTTTATCTAATCATTTGGCAATTAGTAACCATCATCAACAACAGCTCCAGAAAGAAATTACTTCAGGCCATTAATCAGCCTCTGGCTGATTCATATTCTGCAGCCTGATAAATGTGTTTGGTGGGCACTGTTTTGTTGTTCTCGTTTGAACCATTTACTTTTGTTCTTGTGTTTTTGCTCTGTGAACCACCCTGAGATCTTGTGATGAAGGGCAGCATATAATTCTAATAAGTCATAATAATCTGCTGCCCCTGCGGATCCAGCTGCCTGAGGCAGTTGCCTCACCTTGCCTCAAGGGTGGGCCGGCCCTGCCCCAACAACCACCACCACAAAAACCTGTCCCCCTTGTACAGACATCTTACCTTTCCATACACAAAGCAAAATAGTGTGATCCCCATGGCCCAGACATCTAGTGCCTGAAAAGAAGCAAACAGATTTTTTAAAAAATCAGATCTCTGGGGGGGTTGCAACAAAATGTTGTGGTATAAAGAAGTGCCCCCACTCAGAATACTCCACCTCCTCCCCATTTCCTCACTGCTCCCACCCCCATCCCCAGTTACAGCCAGTCAGTATTTTGTGGCCAATGGGCATGCTCAGCTCTTATTGGGCTCTTATTGGGGTCCCCTCCCCAAGTGGGGTCCACATCACATGAGCAGAATCCTACCTTCCCACTGAAGCTCTTCCCAGACTCAGAAAGGGCTTCAGGGGCCATGAAGGCTGGAGTCCCAGCAGTGCTGGAGAGTTGGGCATCGCTGCCCTCAAACTGATTGCTCACTCCGAAGTCGGCAATCTTGACGTGCCCGTCATCTCCTAAGAGCAAGTTGGAAGGTTTGATGTCCCGGTGGATGATCTTCTGGTAATGCACTGAAGAGAGGTGGAGAAGAGAACTTTTATTCTCAATCATGATGGAACTCACCGGTGGATAATCCTTTTAGTTTTATATAGCTTTATTATCCCTTTGGAGATGCACCTTTGTCCCTCCAGGCGGTGACATTTTATGGTTCGTGTTTCTAATTCTTTGTTTACTTTTTCTCTGTTTTTTTTTTGTTCTGTTTGCAATTTTTTGCTGCTGTGCACAACTCAATACACACGAGAGAGACTTTCTGTTCACGGCTGTGAGTGAAAGATCCCAATAACTAAGAGAGATCTGATTCTCTCTCCAGATGGAGGAGGGGCTGTAGCTCAGTGGTTAGAGCACCTGCATTGAATGCAGAAGGTCCTGCTGTTCTGTACGGTTCTGGGGTATTGCTTAGGGTTTTTTTGTTTTGTTTCAGTTGTTGTTTTTTAATATCAATGTTTTGCATCTTCATTTTAAATCTTATTTTAATGTGGAAATTGTTCAATTTGGTTGTGTAATTTTCAGTGTTTCAGTTCTTGTTTATGACTACAGTGGTGCCCCGCAAGACGAATGCCTCGCAAGACGAAAAACCCGCTAGACGAAAGGGTTTTCCGTTTTTCGAGGCGCTTCGCAAGACGAATTTCTCTATGGGCTTGCTTCGCAAGACGAAAACATCTTGCGAGTCTTGCGATTTTTTTTCGCTCCCCCCCCCCCTTTTTCTAAGCCGCTAAGCCGCTAAGCCGCTAATAGCCGCTAAGAGCGCTAATCCGCTAAGCCGCTAATAGGGTTGCTTCGCAAGACGAAAAAACCGCAAGACGAAGAGACTCGCGGAACGGATTCTTTTCGTCTTGCGAGGCACCACTGTACCTTTGTTATGTTTGCAATTACTTATTTCTTTCTTGCATAAGCTGCCTTGAGGATGGTTTTAACTATGGGAAGGCAACATGGAAACCAAATTATGTATATATGAATGTATTCCAAGGGCAGCTGTGCCATAAATCAAGGTAATTTCAGCTTCAAGACAAAGACTCTGCACCTCTCACCATGGTAGATATACAGAGTCCGAGGTCAGTTTCTTTTGCATAACCATCCCCTTGCAGCAAAAGAAAAAAAAAAAGTTTTTGGTGCATGGATGTGACCTGCATCTCTAATGCCGCAGCAGTGCTGCTGCAGTGCCCAGCTTGCAGTCTGCCAGTTTGGGTAATGGGACAAGGCAAAATTGCCAACCAACACACGGAGAATGTCAACAGGGCTATGTGAGCAGGAGTGTGTGTGTGTGCTAAGTCAAACAAATAAATGAATTCATTACGAAAAGGGTCCTGCTATGTTATCAGTCAAAACAGTTGGTTTACGGATGCTCGAGGAATTCCATTATTGCAAATGCCTGCATTCCTACAACCTCTCGGGCTAAGGCTTGGATCAGACCCTACTTAGCAACTGTTCCTTAATAATAATAATAATAATAAAATAAATTTTATTTATACCCCGCCCTCCCTGGCCAGAGGTGGCTAACACCAATAAAATCACAGTAAAAAACAAAACAAAACATGATAGGGGAAAAAGAAAAGAAAAAAACCCCAAATTAAAATACAGGTTCTTGCTGTTCTCTTGGTTGCATGAACCTAGCAAATCACGCAGCCTTTCAAATTACGGGAAATGGGCTTTCCACTAAACATTAGGCAGAACTTTCTGACAGTAAGAGCTGTTTGACAGTGGAATGGGCCACCTCAGAAGGTGATGCGACTCTCCTTCACTGGAGATTTTCAAGCAGAGGTTGGATGGCAATCTGTCAGTTTAGTTGCGAGTTCTGCACTGCTGGGGGTTGGACTAGATGGCCCTTGAGGTCTACAACTAATCCAGAGTGCAGCAGCTAGACTGGCGATTGGGAGCAGCCGCCGAGACTATATAACACTAATCTTGAAAGACCTACACGGGCTCCCAGTACGTTTCTGAGCACAATTCAAAGTGTTGGTGCTGACCTTTAAAGCCCTAAACGGCCTCGGTCCAGTATACCTGAAGGAGTGTCTCCACCCCCATCATTCTGCCCGGACGCTGAGGTCCAGCGCCGAGTGCCTTCTGGCGGTTCCCTCGCTGCGAGAAGCCGAGTTACAGGGAACCAGGCAGAGGGCCTTTTCGGTAGTGGCCCCCCTCCCTGTGGAACGCCCTCCCACCAGATGTCAAAGAGAAAAACAACTACCAGACTTTTAGAAGACATCTGAAGGCAGCCCTGTTTAGGGAAGCTTTTAATGTTTAATAGGTTATTGTATTTTAGTGTTTTGTTGGAAGCCGCCCAGAGTGGCTGGGGAAACCCAGCCAGATGGGCAGGGTATAAATAATTATTATTTATTACTATTGAGGTCCCTTCCAGATCTCCAATTCTATCATTTTTAATTGTCCTGACTCCGGGAGGGATGACTTTGATGACTGACGGGAGGGTTGTTCCACCCACCTGAGACCCCGGCGCAGCGTTTCCCAAGGGCACGACAGCTAGCGTGCCAGTACTCTTCCCCTTATAACACAGACATCTTAAGAAACTGGGGAGGGCAGGGAACTGAGACCCAGCCTTCGTTTGGGCTCACACCGGGCAGCTTCCCCACCAACAGAGAGCCAGTGCAGAATGAATCATGGCTTCTTGCAGGAGCTGATCCGAAGAGCTGCTTTGGCAAAACGTTCAGCTAACAAATGGGCTCCCAAGTTGGTTGTGACAGGTAATCATTATGTGCAGGAACAAGCATGAAGGAGAGTTCAGCTCCTTGCTCAGACGCATCCTTGGTATATAGGATGCTTTCCTGTCGCCGCTTCTCTCAAGGTTCCCCAGGGGAGGGAAAAACAACAACGCTACTTCCCATTGTCATGAAAACTTAGAATCAGAGAGCTGGAAGGGACCCTGAGGATCATCTCGTCCAAGCCCCTGCAATGCAGGAATATGCAGAGGTCCCATACGGGGATCAAACCAGCAACCTTGGCATTATCAGCACCACGCTCTAACCAACTGAGCTATCCACCTGCACAACTACTATTTATTAGACGGCCTTTTCAGCAGTGGCGCCCTCCCTGTGGAACACCCTCCCGTCAGATGTCAGGGAGATAAATAACTGCATAACTTCAGAAAACATCTGAAGGCAGCCCTGTTCAGGAAAGTTTTTTAATGTCTGACATTTTATTATTTTTTTATATTTTGCTGGAAGCCTCTCAGAGTGGCTGGGGAAACCCAGCCAGATGGGAGGGGTATTATTATTATTAAAATTATTATTATGGGACATCTTTGCCCTCTCTTCCTATTCTTCCTCTCTCCCTCCCTATTTTCCCTTCTTTCAATTTAAATATATATTTGTGTGTGTGTGTGTATCTTTACTAATATCAAGGCTTGCAGTTTTGCAATTTGAACAAATTATAAACAAGCTCCATTTTTACACCAGCCTTATAATTCAATCTACCTTCTCTTACTCCTGGCTTAGGGAACCTTTGGCCTTCTAGATCTTGCTGGACTACAATTCCCATCATCCCTGACCACACTTGCTGGAACAGATGGGAGTTCTGGTTCAGCGACACCTAGCTGAGCAATTTTCAAATCAATTCTTTTTACAGGGACCTCTGAGAATTGTAGCTTTATGAGGGGAATATAGGGGTCTCCTAACAACTCTGAGCACCCTCAACAAACTACAACTCCCAGAATTCTTTACAGGTTTTTTTTGCAAGGTGGGGGGGGGGGGAGAGAAGGAACGACGACTATTTAAAGCAGTAAAAGGTAAAGGTAAAGGGACCCCTGACTGTTAGGTCCAGTCGCGGACAACTCTGGGGTTGCAGCGCTCATCTCGTTTTACTGGCCGAAGGAGCCGGCATACAGCTTCCGGGTCATGTGGCCAGCATGACTAAGCCGCTTCTGGTGAACCAGAGCAGCGCACGGAAACGCCATTTACCTTCCCACCAGAGTGGTACCTATTTATCTACTTGCACTTTGACGTGCTTTCGAACTGCTAGGTTGGCAGGAGCAGGGACCGAGCAACGGGAGCTCACCCCGTCGCAGGGATTCAAACCGCCGACCTTCTGATCGGCAAGCCCTAGGCTCTGTGGTTTAACTGTGGTTTAAAGCAGTACCACAGTGCTTTAAAATGTTTCGTGCAAATGCGACCAGAGAGAGTAAGTTTGGCTGACTGAGATTATAGATGAAAGGAGGAAAGAAAGCTACTGCTACTGAAATGAAACCTCACAGCCTGTTTTCTTTCGCTGGCATCTTAATGCCTGGAAGCCAGCAGCCTGGGAACCACACAGATTCCACCACCATTCAGGGCGGGAGAGAAGGGAGGGGAAATGAATGAATGAACAAATGCACTTCAAGCACAATGGCACATCATGCCGTCTGCCGATTCTTGCCGCATTATATTTGATCAGCAGAGTTGCTTGCCGCAGTTCAAGGACAAAGAGCACTCCATAAGGCGCTGCCACCACAGAAACACGCTTTTAGCTATCGGCTTCGCATCACAGCATCTGGAGGGGAGGAATGATTTAACACCCTATCAAAAGAAATCTGCAGCGGGGTGGGGGAGAGATGTAGGGTGGGGGGAATCTAAAGGGAAGTGAAGACAGCGGGGAGAGGTCACAGGAACATAGAAAACTGCCTTCCACTGAGTCAGACCAAGTATTTGTCAACACTGACTTGGCAGCCGCTCTCTCTGGGGTTTCAGGTAGGGGAACATTCCCCAGCCATAAGACAGGAGCGAGCCTGCAGTCAATCGCAAGGAGCAAGTTGGAGTTAACTCTTTATTAGCAGAAAGAGGATC
Source organism: Podarcis cretensis (assembly GCF_951804945.1). NCBI lineage: Eukaryota > Metazoa > Chordata > Lepidosauria > Squamata > Lacertidae > Podarcis > Podarcis cretensis. The sequence continues at coordinate 13,203,589 of NC_137185.1, forward strand.
TGCACAGGAGTGTCAGGCCTAATGACCATAGCAACTCATCTCTGGTAGGTCTTGCTAGACTGGTGACTGGGAGCGGCTGCCGAGACCATATAACACCGGTCTTGAAAGACCTACACTGGCTCCCAGGACGTTTCTGAGCACAAAAGTGTTGGTGCTGACCTTTACAGCCCTAAACGGCCTTGGACCAGTATACCTGAAGGAGCGTCTCCACCTCCATTGTTCTACCTGGACACTGAGGTTCAGCGCCAAGGGCCTTCTGGCGGTTCCCTCGCTGCGAGAAGCCAAGTTACAGGGAACCAGGCAGAGGGCCTTTTCGGTAGTGGCACCCGCCCTGTGGAATGCCCTCCCACCAGATATCAAAGAGAAAAATAACTACCAGACTTTTAGAAGACATCTGAAGGCAGCCCTGTTTAGGGAAGCTTTTAATGTTTAATAGGTTATTGTATTTAATGTTTTGTTGGAAGCCGCCCAGAGTGGCTGGGGAAACCCAGCCAGATGGGCGGGGTATAAATAATAAATTATTATTATTATTATTATTATTATTATTATTATTATTATTATTAGAGCCAGTGTGGTGTAGTGGTTAAGAGCAGTGGACTCGTAATCTGGGGAACCGGGTTCGCTTCCCCGCTCCTCCACCTGCAGCTGCTGGGTGACCTTGGGCCAGTCACACTTCTCTGAAGTCTCTCAGCCCCACTCACCTCACAGAGTGTTCAGGTTCTAGTCCTGATTATTCTGCATAGAGGGCTGCTTTGAAGAGGAGTGTTGGAAGCTGCCCTATACTGACAGAAAGGAAAATTGACAGATCTGACTTAGGCAGAGCCCCTATGTTAAGTAAACCAGGGTCGATGGCGGAGTCCTCAAGAACCCAGAGGGTGTTTATATCTGGGTGCTTCCCTTTAACCCAGAGGCTGGTATGGAGTCAGAGGTGGACACAGGGGAGCACAAACAATGGAAGGCGAGAGGAGGGGGTCTGTGTGTGCCAAAATTTGGCAGCACACAGGGCGCTGCTGACATTGTCCGCCACCGGTGGAGCATGGGGAGCACTGCAGCAGGGCTGAGCTTGTGAATCAAGGCGAAAGTGAGCGACTGTGGTGCTTGCAACCTCCCTGAGGTTTAATCAACAGTCCACACACACACACACACACACACACACACACCGCCCTTTCTTCTTCCGAAACCTGCTTGTTCAACCGCAGATTAAAACACCTCCCTTGAGGGTGCTGCGCTGCCCGTCTCCACATTAACCGCCATGGGCTTTCCTGGACGCAATCAATAAAGGTGTTACGATTTGTAGGAAGAAAGCAGTGAGCCGGGGGGGGGGGTGTGTGGAGAAATAGATTATTCCCCTCCACCCTGTGCTCCTCACTGTAACAAGAACAGCTTGAGCCTTGCGAAGGGTGGGGGGGGTATTTTAATTTTTTAAAAAAGGAATGAGGGAGTCTAGACAAAGGAGAGTAATCATTCACACATTAAGCCTTTTCTGTAGCATTGGGGAGAGTTCTGGCAAGGTCAGCCTGGCTTTTGGAAGGTACCTAACATAAGGTTACCAGATTTCCCCCCCCCCCCAGTGAATCCGGGGACACTTTTCAACTTCAGGCAAATTCAGTGAATTTTGTGAGGGGACTGATTTGTAAATCTGGGGACTGTCCCCGGGAAACAGGGGCGTCTGGTAACCTTAACCTAACAGGTAGGGGACCCTAAGGATCATATGCAACTGCTCAGAGTAGACTCACTGGAATTAATGAGCCCATGTTAGTCCATTACTGTTAATGGGTCTACTTTGAGAAGGAATAATACTGGGCACAACCCTGTGTTGCAACAGAATTTAAGTTCTTTTTATAAGCCTTAAAAACACACACACACAAACACACACACACACAGAGAGAGAGAGAGAGAGAGAGAGAGAGAGAGAGAGAGAGAGAGAGTTGCATTTTTGACTTAGAGGCTCTTTTGCACAGGAACCCTTAAGAGCTGCTTCCAGTCAGGGTAAGAGCTAGATAGGCAAATGGCCTGACTCCAATATAAAGCAGATTAGGGTTGAGGAACTGGATCTAGCTGGTGGATCAGAACCTTAATTTCCTCCTCCTCCATCTTCATGGGCCAACCTTGACAGGCGGGCAGAACCACCCACCTGTCAATAAACCAATGTCATAACGGACAAAGTTCAAAGGAGGTCACTGTACAGTGGTACCTCGGGTTAAGTACTTAATTCGTTCCAGAGGTCTGTTCTTAACCTGAAACAGTTCTTAACCTGAAGCACCACTTTAGCTAATGGGGCCTCCCGCTGCTGCCACGTTGCCAGAGCACGATTTCTGTTCTCATCCTGAAGCAAAGTTCTTAACCCGAGGTACTATTTCTGGGTTAGTGAAGCGTCTGTAACCTGAAGCGTCTGTAACCTGAGGTACCACTGTACATGCCAATCTGCAGTTACAGCACCCAACTCTGAAGATGCACCTTCAATGCCATTCAGCTGATGGGCAACCAGGAGTGCACCTTCAAAGAGATTTATCTGAGAGGTGGTTTAATAGTCATCTTCAAATACCTTCAAGGTATTTAGGTAGGTCTGGGAACATTTATTGTCTGAAACCCCGGAGAACCACTGCCGGTCAGTGTAGGCAATACTGAGTTGATGGATCAAAGGTCTGAGTCGGTGGGTGCCTATGTTCCAGGGGACTGCAGATACGGAAGGTGGATGTAACATAGCTGGAGACCACCAGGCCTATGCTGTGCCAACCTCTCACATATTTCTAGAAGGGCCCGGAACAATCTAGAAAGCAGGTCCTAGGCCAGCTCCAAATATGCTTCTGGAGGTTCCAGAACTCGGCCTACCCCAATTTGTCCTTGGGTGCCCGGCCACCCGAATGCCATGGAAACATGTTGTTTTGATACTCACAGTATTCAATGCCCAAGACGATGTCCCTTAAGTAGAGTCGGGCCTGTTCCTCGGTGAAGGGGGTGTCACACGGCACTTCCATGACAGGCCTAAAAATGGGGTAAAAAAAGGAGAACCAAGAAAGGCCTTTTCATATCATCACATAAGACCAATCTGGGAAGGACATGTTCAGTGTGGAGCTGCAATCAAACCTGACTCCCTCTATTCTCCATGGAAATCCTATTACATTTATACACTGCTCAACTTTTAGAAAAACCCTCTCTAAGTGTTATAAAATACTGATAAAATCCACATACTTAAAAAACCTATCCAGTCTCAGTCGTATTATTATTACCACTGCTACCATTAATTAAATTTATTAGTCGCTTTTTTGCAACTCAAAGCATGTTACAATTTCTTAAGCAAAAAGCAAACACCTAAGTACATTAAAACCAGCATTTTATTTTATTTTATTCTTTAAACCTACGCTACCTAAAGGAGTGTCTCCATCCCCATCGTTCAGCCCAGATCCAGCTCCGAGGGCCTTCTGGCGGTTCCCTCCCTGCGAGAAGTGAGGTTACAGGGAACCAGGCAGAGGGCCTTCTCGGTGGTGGCGCCTGAGCTGTAGAATGCCCTCCCATCAGATGTCAAGGAAATAAACCCATTACCTAACTTTTAGAAGACATCTGAAGGCAACCCTGTTTAGGGAAGTTTTTAATGTTTGATGTTTTATCTTGTTTTGAATATTCTGTTGGGAGCCACCCAGACAGCCAGATGGGCATGGTAAAATTAAATTATTATTATTATTATCCCGCCCGTGCGAAAAGGCCATAGATGCTTAGAAACCAAAGGCCCGATGAAGAAGGAATGTTTTTTGTCTGGTGCCTGAAGCTATGTAATGATGGCACTAGGTGAGCCTCCCTGGGGAGAGCAGTCCACAAGTGGGGAGCCACCTCTAAAAAGGCCCCTTCTTGTGTCGCCCACCCCCCAGGCATCTCATGAAAGGGGCACACAAAGAAGAGCCACAGTTTATGATCACAGAGTCTAGGTTGGTTCATATGGGGAGAGGTGGTCCTTATAGCAGCACTTTGAATTGAGAAACTAACTAGATCTGAATATGGAAACTAACTGGTTGCCAGTGCAGTTGGTCCAGGATTGGTGTTACATCCTCAGAGTGTCTTTCCACAGGGAGCAACCTTGCTGCTAAAATTTTCATACTCAAGAGTAGACCTACCGGATGGTATTCAGCTAAGTTTGACTCAGAGCATACTGACTGAAATTAATCAAGAAGTAAGGCCTCTTAATTTCAATAGGTGTACTCCCGAGTAAAGCTTAGTTGAATACCACCCAATTTAGATGTATTTATTTAATTTATTTAATAAAATGTATATACAGTGGTGCCCCGCAAGACGAACACCTCGCAAGACGGAAAACTCGCTAGACGAAAGGGTTTTCCGTTTTGGAGGCGCTTCGCAAAACGAATTTCCCTATGGGCTTGCTTCGCAAGACGAAAATGTCTTGCGAGTTCCTGCAGGGTTTTTTTCCCTTTTCCCCCCCTTTTCCTAAGCCCTAAGCCGCTTATCAGCTGATCCGCTAAAAGCCGCTAAACCGCTAATAGCGCTAATCCGCTAAGCTGTCAATGGGCTTGCTTTGCAAGACGAAAAAACCGCTATATGAAGAGCCTCACAGAACGGATTAATTTCGTCTTGCGAGGCACCACTGTACCTCGATTGTAGAAAAAGCCTCAAAGTAGATATGATTCATACAGGCCCATTCATTTCAATAGGCCAACTCGGAGAATGACTAATGGATGCAACCCATTAAATAATTGAAAAAATAAATAAACCCTTGTCTGCTAACGTGCCAACACTTGTTCTTCACACTTTACATTTTCAAGGAAGGAATTCAGGTGACGATTAACATTTTTATGAGGAACGGGAGATCTATGCCTGACTCAGCCGCTGCTATTACTTTGTTGACCGCTTAAGCACTTGAAATAAGTCTTGGCTAACCTGAAAGCCCTCCCAAGTAGCTTTGGACTACAACTCCCATCAGACCCAGCCAGCACTTCTGTATGATGATGGTGCCGATGGGAGTTGTAGTCCAAAACATCTGGAAGGCACCAGGTTGGTTGGAGCCTGAGGAAACATCCAACTTAAAACATCTTTTGGACAGGCTTTTTTAGTTTCAAGCTATTTACTTACCCCTTCCGCAGGAGGTCAAACACTGGAAGAGACGGAAAAGGGAAGAAAAATAAATAAAGGACGAGCTTGATTAACCACTTGCCTTTTAACTTGTGAGGCTGCAAGGCTATGCACACGCTTATGTTGAACGAAGTCCTATAAGCATGCAAGGGATTGTGCTGTGACTGAATTTTAGCCACCCGTACTCTATATAGGTGCATGCTCAGTGGGCACGGAACACCGGCCGGCTGTTGTGGGCATGGGGGACTGGAATGGAGTATCCTGGAAATGGACGTGGGTAGCTGAGTCGGACCCTGAACTGGAGAGCTCTATGAAATAATATTCTGTGCAGGTTCCACTTCTATAAACTGCTCCAAGGGAATCACAGAATGGGCGTGACCTCAAGGATCATCCAGTCCAACCCTCTACAAATGCAGGAATCACAGCTAAATAATTCCTGACAGGTGGACCTTCAGCTTGCTCTTGGGCTGGGGACACGGCAACCTCTCAAGAGGTTAAGCCCCACTCTTCAAGAAACCAATAAAACCCACCGGCAGAATGAAATTTAAGCACAAAGCATGCTGATTATCTGTTGTGGGAGGGATCAGAAAATGTGAGGAGAGGAATGGAATGGAGCAACCTGAAGGGAGTCGTGGCTGGCTGGCTGGCTGAAACACTAAACAGGGGTAACCGCATGCTGCGGCATTTTGTTGCAGGTCCCACTTGCAGCTGCTCTGCTTGAAACCCATTTGCCCCACCTGATCACACAGGTCGTCTGCATTTCCCCCCCACACAATGGTTTGCTCGCAAATAACCGGTGCCAATCAACTACGTTTTTCTAAAAGATGGAAATGCCTACCCATGTACAGGTTGTCTTCTGCGGGGTCATCTAGTACCTGGAAGGAAAGAAATTTGTTCAAACCTTTGGGCCTCCACAGATCACAGGCTGAGGGAAGAAGCTTACGAATGACAGAAAGATGAGGATATCATTCTACAGCACAAAACACGGATTGGTTTTATGCTGTCCTGGATCCCCTCACAAGAAGCCTGGGAACTGTAATCCGAATGAAGGTGCTGAGATTGTTGGTAAAAGAGGGCTGAGTGATGGTGCTACAGGAGAGTAGGAAGGGGCAAGTTTCTGCCCTGTGGGTGTTGCCATCTCAAACCTGACACAAGGGACAATGGAGGCAAACATTTAGGGGTGTATCCACCGTTGGTTTTACTCACGAGCGGACCCACTGAAATTAATGGACATGACCAAGTAAGCGCCATTAATTTCAGTGGGTTTACTCCCAGTAGAATTTAGATGGATATAGACCTTAGGGTGCAAGAACTTAAAGAGGCCACATTCACACCATAGATTTAAAGCACTACGATGCCATTTAAAACAGACATGGCTTCCCCCAAAGAATTCTGGGATCTGTCATTTGTGAAGGGCACGGGTGGCGCTGTGTGTTAAACCACAGAGCCTAGGGCTTGCCGATCAGAAGGTCGGCGGTTCGAATCCCAGCGATGGGGTGAGCTCCCGTTGCTCGGTCCCTGCTCCTGCCAACCTAGCAGTTCAAAAGCACATCACAGTGTAAGTAGATAAATAGGAAGGGAAGGTAAACGGCATTTCCATGCACTGCTCTGGTTCGCCAGAAGTGGCTTAGTTATGCTGGCCACATGACCCAGAAGCTGTACACCGGCTCCCTTGGCCGATAAAGCAAGATGAGCACCGCAACCCCAGAGTCGGTCACGACTGGACCTAATGGTCAGGGGTCCCTTTACCTTCAGACACACTACAGAAACAAACAAACCTCAATCAGCTTGACAACGTTGATATGGTCCAGTTTCTTTAAGATGGCTATTTCCTGATAGATTCGCTCAAGTGGGGCCATGGGCTTTGCCTGTCCCCCGGCAGCAGCTTTCGACCCTCGAGGCGGAGGCCGACCTTTACCCAAAGGAACAAGACACACCAGTTCACACTTTAGTTAGGAGTAGTTTTCCTTGTCTCCTTGCATGCTCATAAAGTTGTTGTCCTCACAAACTAAGTATCGTCCCATATTGGCCCAGTTTTGCACCTTCCTTGAGAGTTTTTGCCTGGCTGGACTGTGTCCTTGAACTCCCAGAATGCCCCTTGTTTGCCTAGACGGATGTGTGTGCCTGCCCTACCTTCAGATAAGCTCCCTAAGCCATAAAAAGGCATAGATACTTACGTGGAAATCCATACTGTTTCAACAGCTTCTTTTTGGAGAGGACTTTCATGGCCTGTAGTGAAACAGAAATGGTGGGGAGGAGACATGTATTATAAAAAGTCAAGTAAGTAGTAATTTGGAGCAGTAAGTAGGACCCATTCTATTTCTTAGTTTGTTTTAAACTGTTTTTCAATACTGTGTTTTAATTGTGGTCGGCTTCCTGGGGACTATAGGAGGGTAAACAACACAAGAGGAAGGAGCGACAAATCTGCCAGTTGTGGTCTCTCGATTTCTCTTCTCCCTCCACTCAGTTTACATTTGAAAAACAACAAAGCTATAGAATCACAGAACTGTAGAGCTGGAAGAGACCACGAGGGTCATCTATTCCAACCCGCTGCAATGCAGAAACTTTTTTGCCCAAGGTGGAGCTTGAACCCACAACCCTGAGATTAAAAGTCTCGTGCTCTTACCAACTGAGCTATCCATATGAACATTTGAACACACATTCATGCATGCTCCTCTTAACATACTTCTTTTGCAAGCAATCTTGCCTAATATATGCAATTCCAATTTATTTATTTACCGTATTTTTCGCTCTATATAAAACACCCGACGATAGGATGCACCTTGTTTTAGAGGGGGAGAACAAGAAAAAAAAATTCTCCCCCTCTCTGCTCAGCGCCCCTTCAGCAAAGCGGCAGGAGAAACAGAGCCCCTTCCATTTCTCCTCCCGCTTGGCTGAAGGGGCGCTGCGCAGCTCTCCCTCTCTGCTGAAGCCAGGAGAGTCTTGTTCTCCCGGCTTCAGCAAAAGGAAGCCGAAGCCTTCGGAGTGCAGCGCGAGGTCCCGCTGCACTCCAAAGGCTTCAGGTGGCTATCCCTGAAGCCTGGAAAGTGTGAGGGGTCGGTGCGCACCGACCCCTCTCGCTCTCCAGGCTTCAGCGAAAGCAAAGCGTAGCCTCCGGAGCGCGGAGGGAGCGCTCCCTCTGTGCTTCGGAGGCTTCGCGTTGCTATCGCTGAAGCCAAGGAGCCTGCATTCGCTCCATAGGACGCACACACATTTCCCCTCAATTTCTGGAGGGGGAAAAGTGTGTCCTATAGAGCGAAAAATACAGTACTTCATTCAGACCCCACTTTTCCTCCTGGGAGCTCAAAGGTGGTGTACGTGGTCCTCTTCCTCCCCATCCTATCCTCACAACAAACCTGTGAAGTGGGTTAGGCCAAGGAAGTCTGTGAACAGTCCCCCAAGGTCACCCAAAGCAGGGATTTGAACCCTGGTCTTTTCCAGGTCCTAGTAGCCTGACGCTGTCACCACGGTAATCTCAGCCTTAAAACCGGGACATATGCTTTAAAGGTAAGATCAAAAGGCAGAAGGCAGCAGAGCAACGCTCCCTCTTCTTTGCTGTAACCCCCTTGAAGGGGGGAAAGGACAGGGATAGGCGACGGTGAAAAAATTCAGCATATTGCTTGTGTGTGTGTTTGTGTGAGTGAGACAGAAAGAGAGAATCTGAATTGTTTCCAATTGTCAGAATTTTAAAAGGGTCCCAGGTAATTGGTGGTGCATTGCCTTTACGTGAAATATTTCCATTGCCCACTTGACAGCTCTCGTCAAAGCCCTATCGGTGTTCTGCAAAGCGGAGATACATGGAACATGCAATCTCTTTTGGTATGAAAAGCCGCCTGTCAATCAAGTAGCGTGCCGGGGAGCTAACCGGCCATTAGCTCATTATGCAATTTGGAGCAGTTTCTCTTATGGGTTCCCCCCTCCCTCCCAGGTGCCATTTTCTTTTGCTTTCTTCCTCAGTGGCCTCAGGCAATCTGGATGGCTCTCTGAATGAGGAGGTTTACTTGGTGAGCCGGCCAAAAGAAACACCTTCCAATATGTCCGCTGTCCGCGATCTGTGCAGGGTCCTTCCAACTTCCTTTTTTCGACTTAGGCCACATTCATGTCATCCCGAGTGATACCCACTCTAAACAGTCATGGGTTTCCCCAAAGAATTCTGGGAGCTGGAGTTGGTTAAGCGTGCCGAGTTGTTAAAGGTAAAGGGACCCCTGACTGTTAGGTCCAGTCGTGAGCGACTCTGGGGTTGCGGCGCTCATCTCGCTTTATTGGCCGAGGGAGCCGGCGTACAACTTCCAGGTCATGTGGCCAGCATGACTAAGCCGCTTCTGGCGAACCAGAGCAGTGCACGGAAATGCTGTTTACCTTCCCGCCGGAGTGGTACCTATTTATCTACTTGCACTTCGACGTCCTTTCGAACTGCTAGGTTGGCAGGAGCAGGGACCGAGCAACGGGAGCTCACCCCGTCACAGGGATTTGAACCACCGACCTTCTGATCGGCAAGTCCTAGGCTCTGTGGTTTAACCCACAGCGCCACCCGCGTCCCACTACCTAGTTATTAGGATGCCCTTATTCCCTTCCCAGAACTACAATTCCCAGAGTTCCCTGGAAGAGAGATTGGTTGTTGCACTACTCTGGGAATAAAGAACACAAGAAGAGCCTGCTGGATCGGGCCCAGGGTCCATCTAGTCCAGCCTCCTGCTCTCACAGTGGTGAGCCTGTGGGAAACCAGCAAGCAGGATTCGGGCACAAGAGAAACTCTCCCTTTTTGTGGCTTTCAGCAATTGGTATTCAGAAGAATTGCTGCCTCCAACTGCAACTCAGGCGATGAGGGGGCGGGAATAGGGATCTCCTTACAAACCCTCAGCCCCTTAACAGACTCCAGCTCCCAGAATTATTGGGGAGAATTCCTGCAATCTGAGCTGGCCTCCTCCGTCTCTAGGATGAAGCCCACCCATGAGACTGTGTTCCTGGATAAAGTGGGTACTTTTGTGGTGGAACCCAGAGTCCATTCTCAAGGCAAGTGAACTCAACCAAACACAGACAGGCAAGAGCCTGTGGCAGTGCAGTAGTTAGAGTGTTGGACTAAGACCTGGGAGAGACCTGAGTTCGAATCCCTCACCCAAAAATGAAGCTCACTGATTGTGGGCCAGTCACTGCCTCTTGGCCTAACCTACTTCACAGAGTTGTTGTGGGGAGGGAGGTGAGTAAATGAGAAGGTGGAGAGCCATGTAGGCCAACTTGAGCTCCTTGGAGGAAAAGCTGAGGTATAAATGCAACAAACAAACAAGGGATGGGTGAAAATAGGCTCCCCTGAGAGGTCAAATTTGATTGGAGGGAATATCCAGCCTCTTGCATAGGGAACGGCAGGGAGCAGGGGAGGAACTTACATAATACTGGTCGTCACTTTCGTTGTAGGCCAGCTTCACGACGCCATAGGAGCCCTAAGAAATAAATGCACAGACAATGTCAGTTCAGACTAGAGAATGGCTCGTTGAAACGTATGTTCGACGTTAGCAATTTTTTTGGAAATAAATACTAGGATGTATGAAAACTATTGTGAAAGAAGAGTTGAAAATTCCAGAACACCCTCTTATACCTAATATATGGGGCTTGACAAATGGTTAACGTAAATGGATTCTCTGGGCCTGGACATCTGCAAAAAGATTAATACACTGGAAGGACAAAAATGTGACTTCCTTTGATCAATGGGAGGACGACATGAGAACTCCTGCAACCTCTTGCAGATTTGTATGTACCTTTTGTGTATTAATACACAGTTCTTTACACCTTTTTGCCTAACGTATCTATTTTCTGTAAGCTGTTTCACCAAAATGCAATTTTCTCATGATGCTTTGCATGCTTTTCGTTGGGCGAGCTGCATCCCAAAAATTAAGAGAAGAGTGGGGTTTCAAAGTGCAGAGGGTCCACGTGTAAGTTCTGGAAGTATGAACAAAGGCTTGGAGGATGCAGTTTGGATTCAAACGCTTCCTGCAGTGCTTTAAATCCAAGCTGCTTTCTCAGCAGTGGGGGGGAAAACAAAACAAGAAAAATGCCGCCTTGAAAAAATGGAGCATATTTTCGTTCTGGTGGAAAGAGTTTGCACCAAAAATGCTGCTTCTTTGGAAATGAAAGAAAAGAAAAGCTCCCTTTCTAAATGCTCTGAATACAAACCTCCTTCTCTGCAGGGGGAAATATGTTTCCTTCTGAGTACTTCAAAAGGGCTTCCACTAAACATTAATCAGCTGGTTGGCGGCTACAGAGAGTCGCTTTGAAGGTGCAACTCCCAGTGCTGAACGGCGCTGAAAGCGCATCTTCAAAGGTGGCTGCTGTACTGCTGATTGGCAGTTGTCAGTTACTTCCCTTGGACTTTGACAGGTTTCAGTCACCTGACATCATTGTGACATCAGGTTGCTGACAGGTGTGCGGTCTTGCCCGGGGTTGGGGAGTAAGGATGTGGCCCGCTGGCCGGATGCTGTTCCCCAACCCAAGTCTGCCTTATGCTGAGTCAAGACCGCTGGTCCTCCTAGCTCAGCACTGCATACACTGACCGGCAGCAGCTCTCCAGGGTTTCAGGCTCAGGTGTCTCTCTCAGCCCTACCTGGAGATGCTGCAGAACAAACCCGGGGCCTTCTGCATGTGAAGCAGGTGTCCTGCCACTGAGCCATGCCCCTTTCCCTGCTTCTGTCCTGCCATCTGACCACTTCCTGTTGGAAACAGGATGTTGGACCAAGTGGTCATTTGCTCTGATCCGGCAGGGCTCCTGTGATGCCCCATCTACAAATGCCCACTAGATTTTAGTTTTTTGTTTTTTTTAAAAGCAACTTCTCTCTTGATATGCCAAAAAAATGTAAATTGTTGTTGTTTAGTCGTTTAGTCGTGTCCGACTCTTCGTGACCCCATGGACCAGAGCACGCCAGGCACTCCTGTCTTCCACTGCCTCCCAGAGTTTGGTCAAACTCATGCTGGTAGCTTTGAGAACACTGTCCAACCATCTCATCCTCTGTCGTCCCCTTCTCCTTGTGCCCTCCATCTTTCCCAGCATCAGGGTCTTTTCCAGGGAGTCTTCTCTTCTCATGAGGTGGCCAAAGTATTGGAGCCTCAGCTTCACGATCTGTCCTTCCAGTGAGCATTCAGGGCTGATTTCCTTAAGAATGGAGAGGTTTGATCTTCTTGCAGTCCATGGGACTCTCAAGAGTCTCCTCCAGCACCATAATTCAAAAGCATCAATTATTCGGCGATCAGCCTTCTTTACGGTCCAGCTCTCACTACTGGGAAAACCATAGCTTTTACTATACGGACCTTTGTTGGCAAGGTGATGTCTCTGCTTTATAAAATGCTGTCTAGGTTTGTCATTGCTTTCCTCCCAAGAAGCAGGTGTCTTTTAATTTCGTGACTGCTGTCACCATCTGCAGTGATCATGGAGCCCAAGAAAGTAAAATCTCTCACTGCCTCCACTTCTTCCCCTTCTATTTGCCAGGAGGTGAAGAAATGGAGGCAGTGAGAGATTTTACTTTCTTGGGCTCCATGATCACTGCAGATGGTGACAACAGTCACGAACAGGATGTTGGACCAAGCGGTCCTCTGATCCGGCAGGGCTCCTGCGATGACCCGTCTACAAATGCCCAGAAGATTTTAGTTTCTTTTCCCCCCTCTCTTGATATGCCAAAAAAATGTAAATAAAGGTGCTTAAATGGAAGGAGCTAAACTGAGTTCAAAGGCAGATGATCTACCTATGCAAACCTTTTCATCGGTTGAAAGAGATTCATGAGGATGGAAACCTCTTTGATCAGGCAGAGAACTTCTGTCAGTGGAATGGGGAGATGGGTTATTTTTTATCTAGCCAATTCCCTCTTCCCCACCCCGGGCCACCTCCCACAGACTTCCAAAATTCAATCGTCAGGCCAGCGTGGTCCAACATGGGGGGCCTGAGGACTACATGCCTTTTTCCAGCAACATTTCATGACTTCCGACCCCCTGACTTCCCAAGGTCAGGTAAGGAGGTGCTTCGATTTGGGAAAGAGGTGTGTGGGCTCCGACCGGGTCCTAGAGTCCCCCACGCTCCTTGCCAAAGCCTAGCTACCACTTTCCCATCTTTGGGAAGGAGGTGGGAGGGCTCTAGGACCCTGCCAGGGCCTTGCGCCTCCTTCCAAAAGCCCAGCACCAGTTTTGGGAAGGCGGCATGAGGGCTGGCTGTTCTCATGTTCTTGCAGAACATGCTTATCTGTTGGGCTGCCTCCCAGGGACACTTATGTGTTGGAGCGCAGACTTTAGGTTCTTTTCCATGAAGGGCAGAGGAAGGGGACATCTCTGATTCTCGTCACGCGGAGCCCAGGTGCTGCAGTGCTGGGAACTCTGCCATGTGCAAATTTCGATATACACAGTCATTATCTCTGTAGCAGGAGGCTGGCACAGGAATCCTGAAGGCAGGCAGGAGAAGAACACCAGCCGTTCCTCCGCTTACCTGCTGCCTGTAGCGGGAAGAGGCTTGGATCGGTGCAGTCAACAACAGCACCTTCCCCTTATTCCTGCAACCTCACTTGTTCGGCACATTGAGCCCCATCACATTTGTTAAGAGTGAGCCGGCATTACAGCAGGGCTCCAAGACATCAGCAGCTGCTCAAAAACTCACAATCAAATGCCACGCTGGCTTCCGGTTCCGCTCTGCCTGAATGGAGGCAGCCCTCACGACATCAGGAGATCATTGGTGAAGGAAAAACAAGGATGATTGAGGGTAATTATCCTTGCAAATTCCCCCCAGGGACCCGGGGGGGGGGCAGGGTTCACTTCACTAGCAGTTTGTCTCGAACGTGGCTCTCGCTCCAGCATGGAATTGGGGGGGGGGGGGAATGAGGTGCTGAGTGCAAAAGCAGTTCACCTGCCAAAAACCCTCCAATGCTGCCATTAAGAAGCAGAGGTTCTCCTGTTAATTAGTGCTTAATTGGACTAAATTACAGATGCGTGCTAGAAGAGATGAGATCACTAAATGTGGGGAAAAACAACTGCAAGGACTTTAAGGTTTGAACTTGAGATAAGACTTCATTCAGTGCAAAAGATGGTGGGGGGAGGGGAGCCTACGGTTTCTTTATTTAAAGTTTTCTTCTCTACATTTGTGATTCAGCAACCCTCCTCTGAATGCTAATTCAAATTATATTTGTACAAGCGAGGATGGAAGAAACTAGATTATAAATATGGAATATAACATCAAATGGAACTGCGTGTGTATAAAAAGGGAGGGAAAGGAGGGAAGCTCTATTTTGCAAAAGATTTACGATGAAAAACATCCTTTATTATTTACGTATGAACTGAATAACACTAAGAGGACTTGGAAGTATAATTGCTCATATATCTTCAGTTGGAAGGAAGGATGAAAGGAGTCGCCATCAGGATTTTGCATTCTACCTACAGTTCCAAGATAGCACGGAAGGAACTTGGAGCATAAAATAGTATAAAATGGTCATTAGAAGCAGTGATTAAAAACACATATTTAAAAATAGTAGGCATAATAAAATTACCAAAATATACATAACAATCAACAGGTTTTTTAATAAACATATGCAGAATAAAATTGCATAGTACCCCAAAAATCTACTTCTGATGAAGTAGTTGAGCAAGAGTTGCGATCACATACCTTGCCTATTTCGCTTTTCAACTTATATTGGTTCAGCTGCACACAATCCTGGAGGGGTAGAAATAGAGATTCAGTTAGGGTAGCTAGTTTAAAAGGATTGCATTTGGAGGCTGAGATGGGCAAATTGGTTAGTTTCTCATTTTTCCAGTTAGCTCTCCTCACATCCACATCAGCTGACCCTTTTTTTTTTTAAGTAATCACCAAAACCCATCAGCATTTTTGTGAGAATTTCTAATGCAAACATTCCCGGATGCTCTTTTGCCCAATATCCCTGATTCCGCAGAGCGTATTTCCCCTGAAAGTTATGTTTCCCGTAATATAATGCACTTCTGTATGTCCTTTTCGCCAACACATACATTTTAATGCACGTCTCAATAGATGCATTACTGTACTTTGGATGGAGAAACTGCGTTTCAAAAATGTGGATACTTTCAGACATCAAGGGATGGCTGTGTTTCAATTTGCGAGCTGTTTTGGATACTGTGAATTAGGTAATATTTGCCTTTTGATGCAAATTGAACCGAATTCCTCCCTCGCCCCAAATTCAGCGACAATAGCGAGAGCTAATCATGGCATCTGAGCACCGCAACCCAGCTTCATTGTGAGGCGATGAGGAAGAATACCCCCTTAGTATTTGTGATCTGCAGACAGGAAAAGTACACCCTCAGAGGCAAGCCAGGTTCCCTCTGCCTGTCACTTCTCCTCAGTCACACACCTGAGTGAGCTGCTAGGTCCGCTTCACTCAGCTAAATGCATGAGGCGAGTCTTTCCGTTTCAAAAGGGAGGAGGTGCTGCCGTGCAGAGAGGCTGTCAAAGGCAATCGGGCTCCGAAGGCAGCTCGCTCTGAAGGTTTTTTGCCGCCTCCGGCCAATTTTTGTACGAAAAGTCTGCCCTCTGCCAGACGCTGTAGTCAGCATAACGCACCAAGCCATCTAAGTCTGGGTTGGGATTTGTTAACGGAGGATACGTGAGGCAAAATAATCTGGGTCTATTCATCAGGTGCATTTTAGCTGATTAATGGACTCACTGATGAAGGCCGCAACCCTAAACACACTTACTAGGGCCGTGTTTGCCACACAGTGCATATCTAAACTATGGAACTCTCTCCCACTGGAGACAGGGGGTGGTCACCAACTTGGATGGCTTTAAAAGATTGGACAAATTCACGGAGGATAGGACGATTGACGGCAACAAGCCACGCTATGCTCTGCCTCCATGGTTGGGGTTTATTGGTAGTTTGTTTATTTGTAGTAATATGCTATGACCGAAGTAATTGTTTTCACTTTTTGTAAACTGCAGCCGGTGCAGAATTCGGCAGCCAGGTTGCATACCAGGGCAAAATCCTCTGAGTGTGTAATACCAGTCCTGGCCCAATTGCTCTGGCTACCAATTGGTTTCTGGGCCCAATTCAAAATGCTGGTTCTGACCCATAAAGGTTTATGTGGCTCAGGGTACCAACACCTCAAGAACTTTGTCTCTCTGTATGAACTGACCCAGGCGCTGCAATCATCACCTGAGGCCCTTCTTTGTGTGCCCCCCTCCATGGGACGTTTGGAGGGTGGCAACGCAAGAACAGGGCCTTTTCAGTGGTGGCTCCTTGCTTGTGGAATGTTCTCCCCAGCGCAGCTTGCCTGGCGCCATCATTACATAGCTTTAGGTGCCAGGCAAAAATATTCCTTTTTTATCAGGTCTTTTACCTATGGCCTTTTTGCTGGGATGTTTTAAGTTTGTTTTTTCTCCAAGTGCCCCACACAATGAAATCCTGAGGGCTCTTAAGATGAAGAGGGCCTTTCTACAAAGCCCCTCACTTCCGGTCTGTGAAATGCTATCCTGAGAGAGTCCCTTTTCATTTCCTTCCCAGCCAAAGACCTTTTATTGTGCTCCCAAGCCTTTTAACACATCTCTTTTAATTGCTCTTTTAATTTCATCTCCGCAGGTCGATGAAAAAGGATTCTTCTTCTTTTTAGTTTTTCTAGCTGAGCTGATTTTTCTCAGATTCTTAACTGCGGCTTTAATCGGCATCTATCTATGCTAGATTTTATGACTGGATTTTATTGCTAGGGAGGGTTTTTTAAAATTGATTTATGATTTTTATTGAATTTTATTGCACAATTCAATGTGCAATGTTTTAATTTTGTCTGTGTCACCTAGAGTATAGTTTTATCTTAAGCAAGCAGCTTGTAAACTGAATAAAACAGAACATGATACAGCCGGCCGTTCAGCTTTATGTTCAATCCTCCCCTTAAAACATGAGTGGGGAAGCTTTTCCAGCCTGAGGGCCATATTTCTGTCCAAGGCTACCTTCCAGGGGCCACATTCTAGTGGTGGGCGGAGCCAGATTCAAAAGTGAGCGGAGCAGTGAATGGGACTTTTATCTTTCTACACTGGCCTAGTTTCTATAATCACACACCCCTCTCTATCTTCCATCAAGATAAGCAAGAAGCATCATCAGGGCTGAAGGTCATATTCCAGCCAAGCAAAAACACTCAAGAAGGGTGTGAAGGCCTGGTTCCCATGGCAACTAAGGAGTAAATACAGAAGACCATTTTTCTAACAACTCAGCCCTGGATCCTGTGTGAGTGTCTGAAAGTGGTTGGAGGATGGATGGCAGCTAACAAATTGAGATTGAATCCTGACAAGACAGAAGTGCTGTTTTTGGAGGACAGGGGGCGGGCAGGTGTAGAGGACTCCCTGGTCCTGAATGGGGTAACTGTGCCCCTGAAGGAGCACAGCCTGGGAGTCATTCTGGACTCACAGCTGTCCATGGAGGCGCAGGTTAATTCTGTGTCCAGGGCAGCTGTTTACCAGCTCCATCTGGTACGCAGGCTGAGACCCTATCTGCCCACAGACTGTCTCTCCAGAGTGGTGCATGCTCTAGTTATCGCCCGCTTGGACTACTGCAATGCGTTTTACGTGGGTCTACCCGGAAACTATAACTAATCCAGAATGCAGCAGCTAGACTGGTGACTGGAAGCGGCCGCCGAGACCACATAACACTGGTCTTGAAAGACCTACATTGGCTCCCAGTACATTTCTGAGCACAATTCAAAGTGTTGGGGATGACCTTTAAAGCCCTAAACGGCCTCAGTCCAGTATACCTGGAGTGTCTCCACCCCCATCGTTCTGTCCAGACACTGAGGTCTAGCGCCGAGGGCCTTCTGGCGGTTCCCTCGCTGCGAGAAGCCAAGTTACAGGGAACCAGGCAGAGGGCCTTCTCGGTAGTGGCACCCGCCCTGTGGAACACCCTCCCACCAGATATCAAAGAGAAGAACAACTACCAGACTTTTAGAAGACATCTGAAGGCAGCCCTCTTTAGGGAAGCTTTTCATGTTTAGCAGACTACTGTATTTTAATACTTTGTTGGAAGTCGTCCAGAGTGGCTGGGGAAACCCAACCAGACAGGCGGGGTATCAATAATAAATTATATTATATATTATATCTTGGAGTAAGAGGCTTCTTGTTATGGGCTGGTTGAACGCAGAGGAATGGTAGGAAGAACCAGATGGGGAGCCACCAAGGGAAGAAGGCTCAGAGCTTGGAGAGCGCTGGTGGGACAACGTTGAATGGTCACAGGGAGAAAGGAGATCAAGAGACAGAGATGAATCAGGCTAGAGAAGAGTCACGGGTGTCTCCTGCTGCAACAAGCTCCTCTCCTCCCTATGTCTCCCAGAACCAGAAGAGGAATGAAAAAGGTGGAGCAGCGACAGGCTGCACACAGGCACAGTCTCCGATTGATTGGAAAAAGTCATGGAGAAGAGGGGACGGCTGTGGGGACGCAGGGACTTTCAGTCTTGGCAACTGATGTCATGGAGGAGCACCAATGGGGATGAGCTGCTGTGCTCATTAGGCCTGACACTCAGCCAAGTCTATAGAGACTGTGTTTTTGCAAATAGAGTCGTACCTTGGAAGTCGAATGGAAGCCGTTCGGAAACCAAAGCACGGCTTCTGATTGGCTACAGGAAGCTCCTGAAGCCAATTGGAAGCTGCAGGAGCCCCGTCGGACGTTCGGCTTCCAAAAATAGTTTGCAAACCGGAACAGTCACTGTTCGGGAGCCAAAACGTTCAAGAACTAAGATGTTCAAAAACCAAGGTACGACTGTAACTCCAACTTTGAACGGTGTGATTTACTGCTGGCTTGGCTCTGTGACATTTCCTCTGCTTCATCATTTAACATTAGAACTTGTGGACATCCAACGGAGCTGAATGTTAAAAGATTTGGGGCAGATAAAAGATTTGGGCAGAGTTAAACTGCGGGACTCTCTTCCCAAAGGAGGCAGTGAGAGCCACCAACTTGGACGGCTTTAAAGGAGGATTGGACAAAGCTATTAGCCTCCACAGTTGGGTCCTGCTTGCTGGTCTCCCACAGGTGTCTGAGTAGCCACTGTGAGGCCATGATGCTGAGCTAGACAGGCCATTGGCCGGATGCCGCAAACCTTTCTTCTGCTCTTCTCTGCCTCTGATGAAATGGCTTGGGTTTTGAGTGGCTGGGGGGAAAGCTCCAGACACCTGATACACGAAGGTAGGAGGGCCGCATTTGACCCCAGGCCTAAGGTCTTAAAATGCATTGCTGTCTAAGGATGCAATCCTTCTCTGTTGACATGAGCGTAGCCTCAGTTGTGTAGCACAGCAGGCAGCCACCAATCCATCATGGATCTTCACCAATGGGAATAAACCAACAAAACAGCTGTGATTGATCTCATCTTCGTTTTTTACCAGGGATGTAACTTGCGTAATGACTCGCAACCACGGTGTGAGGGATAACGCTGCCTCTGACAGTGATGGATGACCCCCAAGCAGCCTGCACCGGGGGAAAGGTGTCGCTTCGGAAAGTATTCCAATGTATCTGAATGTCGCTAGAAAGGGGCTCAGGGAGAAAGACGTCTTGGGGTGGGGCAAATGCCACGCCACACTGAACAACTTGCCTATCGAAAATGTGTCTAAACAGGAAAGACGGTGGCAGGGGAGGAGGCGACTGGAATACTTTGTGCCGTTCTGGTCGCCTCGCCCCAAAAAAGGGTTGGAAAAGGTTCAGAAAAGAGCCATCAAAATGACCAAAGGAATGCAGTCTTTCCTATGAGGAAAGACAGCAGAATTTGGGATTTTTTTTTGGAGAAAAGGCACGGCGAAATGATAGAACTTAAAAATATTATGTACGGCATGGAGAAAGCGGTTCTTATTCCGCTCCAGTAACACTAGAACTCCAGGTCATCCATTGAATGTTGGAAGATTCCAGACAGATAAAAGGATGACCTTCTTCTCACAGTGCATTGTTAACCTATGGAACTCACTCCCACAGGAGGCAGTGAGGACACTCAACCCGATGATCTGGCAAAGCTTATTCCTGGCTGCTGGGTTTCTCTCCCATTTCCGATGTCAACTTTGCACAGCGCAGCCCGACAGACAGCTTTATTTGCAGCAGCTGTCATTTTGAATGGGTCGATCTATTCTTATCTTGTGTGTATTTGCACTCCGTGCAGAAATGCAACTGAACTACAACAAATCCCACCGGATTTCATGACCTTTTGGCCCCACTGTTTGTACATTTCTTTATATATATATTAAAAAATGCTTTCCTGCTGCAGCACTGTACAAATATGTCTGTCTACGCATCACACGGAGAGGGCTCTGCTCCTCAAAAGCTGATGCTGCAATAGAACAGTGTTGTGAGACCTTCTGCTGGTACTCCAGGGCACCACCACCCTCACAAGGAAGGCCACTTTGGCCGATCTATCTATCTATCGATTGCTTTTCCTAGCACAGCTGCCAACAATCAGGCACCTGCCCACCATTTGCCCGCATTAAAATTTCAAACTGTGCCCATATTCTGCTCTTGTGTGCACCGTGTGCTGGGAAATGTGGCACACGTCAGCTGATAAAATAATCATGAGCCAGCCGCTGCTAGAATTCCCCAAAGACAGGCGCCAAAGGTACACACGGAGCCAACAGCGTGGCAACTTTAAAGCAGAAAAAACTTGGCGTGTAAAAATAAGTTCCTGATGCTGAGTCGAGCTGGGGGGGAGACCTGCAGCCTGGTGCATCTTAGGTTCAGATGCGGGGTGGGGTAAACACTTTGTCCACCTGCTGAGAGCCACATTCGTGTCTGGGTAACCTTCCGGGAGTCGCGTGCCAGGGGTGGGTGGGGCCAGAGGCAAAAGTAGGTGGAGCAAGGAATGCAATTATTAGCTCTGTACAGCAGGCTAGTTCCTATGCCAGGCATAGGCAAACTCGACCCTCCAGATGTTTTGGGACTACGACTCCCATCATCCCTGACAACTGGTCCTGTTAGCTAGGGATGATGGGAGCTGTAGTCCCAAAAATATCTGGAGGGCTGAGTTTGCCTATGCCTGACCTATGCCCACCCACTCCTCTCTAGCCTCCCACCAGACAAGCAAGAGGCATAGTTAGAGTTGGAAAACACATCCCAGCCAGGGGAGAACATTCAAGGAGGGTGTGAGAGATGGGAGGGTGAGGGGTGTGGCTTGGAGAGGGTCTCAAGGGCCTGACAGAGAGGCCTGAAGGGCCACATTTGATCTCCAGGCCTGAAGTGCCCCATCCCTGATTTAGCTGGCAGGTTGAAAGAAGATTAAGGGAGACACAATAGTGGTCTTCAAATATCTGAAGAGCTGCCGTGTAGAAGATGGAGCAGAGCAAATGTTGCCCCCATCTTCAAAAAGGGGGGGAAAGGAAGACCCAGGTAACTACAGAGCTTGACATTGATACCAGGGAAGGTCCTTGAGCAGATAATTCAACAGTCGGTCTGTGAGCATTTAGTTACAGATAGGTAGCCGTGTTGGTCTGCCATAGTCAAAACAAAATAAAAAAATTCCTTCCAGTAGCACCTTAAAGACCAACTAAGTTAGTTCTTGGGGACGCAGGTGGCGCTGTGGGTTAAAGCCTCAGCGCCTAGGGCTTGCCGATCGAAAGGTCGGCGGTTCGAATCCCTGCGGCGGGGTGCGCTCCCGCTGCTCGGTCCCAGCGCCTGCCAACCTAGCAGTTCGAAAGCACCTCCGGATGCAAGTAGATAAATAGGGACCGCTTACCAGCGGGAAGGTAAACGGCGTTTCCGTGGCTCTGGCCAGAGCAGCGATGTCACGCTGGCCACGTGACCCGGAAGTGTCTCCGGACAGCGCTGGCCCCTGGCCTCTTAAGTGAGATGGGAGCACAACCCCAGAGTCTGTCAAGACTGGCCAGTACGGGGAGGGGTACCTTTACCTTTACCTTTAAGTTAGTTCTTGGTATGAGCTTTCGTGTGCATGCACACTTCTTCAGATACGAAGTTTGGTATCTGAAGAAGTGTGCATGCACACGAAAGCTCAGACCAAGAACTAACTTAGTTGGTCTTTAAGGTGCTACTGGAAGGAATTTTTTTATTTTGTTGTGAGCATTTAGAAAAGGATGCTGTGATTACTAAGACCCAGCATGGGGTTCTCAAAAATTAGTCATGCCAGACCAATCTGATTTCTTTTTTTGATGGAATTACAAACTTGGTGGATCAGGGAAATGCTGTGGACATAGTGTATCTTGATTTCAGTAAGGCTTTTGACAAAGTCCACCATGATGTTCTCGTAAGGAAATGTGAGTTGAATGAGGTAACTGTTAGGTGGATTTGTAGCTGGTTGACTGACCGAACCCAAAGAGTACTCATTAATGCTTCCTCATCATCCTGTAAAAAAGTGGCAAGTGAGGTACCGCAGGGTTCTGTCCAGGGCCCGTTGTTGTTCAACGTCTTTATAAATGACCTGGATGAAGGAATTGAGGGGATGCTCATCAAATCTGCAGATGCCACCAAACTATTCTATTATTGGGTAAGTTTACTCCAGAAGGCAGGACTCCAGTTTACTCCAGAAGGCATGGAGTGGAGATTACGTTAAATGGTGGATTGCATTAATAAATACACAGTGTTTTACCTAATGTACACATTTCTGCAAGGCAATTTCCCTTAATATAATGCGTTTCATTTCAAATTTCAAAGAAGTGCAAATTTCAAAGGATGGCTGTGTCTCAGTTCACATATTGCTTCAGAAAGGGGCGAATTAAGTAGGTTTCCCTTTCAACACAAACCAATTCCTTCCACATCCCAAACCAAAGTTAGTCAAGTTATGTCAGCGCTTCAGATAGATAATCCCACAACTGCTTCTCTCACTCCCCCATTGTAAAACTGCAGTAGTAACAACAGCAGCATCATTAATAACAATACATTAAATAACTATCTGTTTGCTTCCTTTTCACAGCCCCCCAAAATGGCTGCCAGAGGAGTTTGCCTCACTCTGTCTAATGGCAGAGCCGGCTGTGTGAATTTCATTTATCAGTTCACCAAAAATGTATTTTTCAACCGCCCTTTGTTAACAGCACACCCCATCCATCCAAAAGGGAGAGCCAACCCACCGCAGCATCTGAAATGGAGACTCGATGGGACTCTATCGTCGGCCGCCGCACTATCCGTGGCGAGATGTGAGTGGAAGGGCCCGTGGCGTAAGGACCAAAGCCTGCGGCATCCGAAGAAGCCAAGTAGTTCCCCGCGGGCTTTTCCTGAAGGGAGTATTTCCGGCCAGAGAGGATGGGTCTTGCTGGAGCCCTCTTTGGGGCAAGCAACTCGTGAGCACCATCTAGTTCTTCGGATGTTCCCGAATCAACATCAACCCCATTCCTTTGGTTGTTGGCAGCCATCTTGGAGAACCCAACGTCATTCTCTGTGATGGTTCCTTGACCGTTTTGGTCGGCGGCGTCGGGGCCGACGGCAACGTGGATCGCCGCGACTCTCTCGGCGAGCTCCGTCTGGGTGTCTTTGCAACATACGTCGGGGATTTGGACTGCTGTCTCAGCTGCAGAATCCCCCATCCTCAATTCGTGGCTTTCTGCGTTCTTAGATGACAACAACAGAGGGTGCTGGAGCGGTGTGGCTCATGGGAAGCATCTGAGGTAGAGATCCTGCTGCATGGACACCTGGAAAGTATCACAAAAAGTCATCGTCAATCCTGCGTAGTTGTAACTAAGTAAGATCATAAGAAGAGCTTGCAGGATCAGGCCAGTGACCCATCTAGTCCAACACCCTGTTCTCACAGGGGCCAAGCAGATGCCTGTGGGAAACCAGGAAGCAGGATTCGAACACAAGAGCCCTCTCCTATGCTGTGGTTTCCAGCCACTGTGAATGTCATCAGACCCCGAGGACAGCATCCTGACACTAACAAATAAAGAAAATTGTTTTTAAAAGTATATGTGATTACGCTGCAATAGGAATAATCATTGTGAATACAGCAACCAAGATCTGTATATTTTCTGTTTGCATGTTTAAATTTAATGGTATTTTTCCTCATTATGTCCTTATTTCTTACATGTCGCTGAATTAAAAATAGTTTTTAAAACAAATAAATAATAAATTCATGTCTTCATATTTCTTCATCAGTTTAAGATTTTTTAAAAAGTCCTTGGGAAAGTTCATCGGCATGAATTTCTTCAATGTATAGATATTAATGCTGTTTAACATGCACATTTTTGCAAAGCAGTTTCCCCTAATATAATGCTTTTCTGAATGCTATTTTCAATGATATGTGTTGTGTATATTTGTGTTCTTATATTGTAAACCACCCTGTGATCCTTGATGAAGGGTAGTATAATAAGAATAAAAATATGCATTTTTATGTACATTTCACTCACATATAGGTATTTTTAAAAAAACATATTACTTGACTGGAAAACTGTGGTGCAAAATTCAGCAAAGTGTGTATTTCTAAAGATGGCTGTGTATTGGTTCTTAGACTATTTTGGAAACTGCAAATTTCATAGATTTGCCTTTAAGTGGGTGGATTCGCCTTTAAATGTGAGCTGAATCATATTTCTCTCCCATCCTTACACCCAATCAAGCATGTTCCCTGGACAGTTCACATGTTGAAAAACCCTAAAACACAGTCAAAAACAGAAACCAGAGTAGCTTGGATGCCAGCATGACACTAGATCAAAACCATTGGAAACCTATCAACTGTGCAATGATATGCAAGCAAATGACAAGAACGCAGGGCAAGGCATGGAAAGGTCGCAGTGTGACAACAGCAAAGAACTGTTCGATCAGCATTGCAAACCAAGGACTGTCTGAATCCCAAACAGGCCTCTTATTGCAAAGGATTCACATACAACCAGCACCCTCCCCTGTTTCATCATTTCCTCCATTCCTTCTGCTTTGATTTAGAAATAGTGCAGCCACTTCATTCCGACACGAAAAGCAGAAGCGTCCTTGCACCATGTCTGCCAAAACGCTTCCCCTTCTTTCTTCTAAGGCTGCATCCATGCCATACAGTGGTACCTCTGGATGCGAACGGGATCCGTTCCGGAGCCCCGTTCGCATCCTGAAGCGAATGCAACCCGCATCTGCGCGTCGCAATCTGCCACTTCTGTGCATGCGCTTGACGTCATTTTGAGCGTCTGCGCATGCATGAGCGGCGAAACCCGGAAGTAACACACTACGTTACTTCCGGTTCGCCGCGGAGCACAACCCTAAAATATTCACCCCGAAGCTACTTCAACCCGAGGTATGACTGTACATTTAAAGAGCTATGAGTCACGGCTTCCCCCAAAGGATTCTGGGAGCTGTAGTTTGTTAAAGGTGCTGAGGGTTGCCAGGAGACCCCCGTTCCCCTCACAGAGCTACAGTTTCCAGAGTGACTTAACAGTTGATCCCTCTTCCCTGGGAACTCTGGGAATTGTGGCTTTGCGAAGGCAACAGATCCACTGTAAGAATTCTCAAACGCCAGCTCCCAGGATTGTTTGGTGGAAGCCATGAATGTTTGAAGTGGCCTAAGGCTGGGGTGGAAGACCCTCAAGCCAAGGGCCTTTGGCCACTGTCCCCCACTAGTCCAGCTCTGAATTTTGCTACATGTTTTTCCCTGGATGGGATGAGTGATGCCTCTTGGGGTCCGCAGGGTCCCAAGTTGGGAACCACTGAAATAGAGGGTGCCTTCACGGGGAAGACCTCTGGCCACCCCCCATCTTTTACCCAACTCAGGGAAGCTGGCAGTGTGTCACAATATGGACTGAAGGGGAGAAGGACTCTTGTTAAAACTTCCTCCTCCTTTTCCCTGAGGCGAACAGGGCCAATGCAAATTTTCCCTGCCCGGAGATGCTATCAGCCAACGGAGGGTGAAGCACATAGCCTTTTGTTTACTGTTGGAATATCGTAACAATAATAATAATAATAATAATAATAATAATAATAATAATAATAATAATAAAGGACAAGGGGCAAAGGAAGAAGATGCAAATTAAGGATACCCACACAGAACCAGTTAGGAGAGAATAGCAGTTGGTTCTAGCCAACTCCTTCAGGAAGGCGCATCAAGACCAACCCTACCAAAATGTGCCTTGTTTACTACCACACATTTTTTAAAAAATAAAAACCATTTCAATAAAATGACATCAAGTAAAATGATACCCAAACCACAGAGACAGCGCAGCGTGGTGGTTAGGGTCTTGGGCACAACAAACATTTTGGGACAATGTCGCTACTGCCCGCCTTCTCCGCCTTTATCTTTCAGTTCTTGCACGATTCCCCCTTGAAAACAGAAGGAAAGAACTGTATGCCGGGATACCGCCCCAAATTTCCCTTTACTCCCGCCATTTTTCAGCTCCCAGAATCCTTTGAGGGAAAGCATGACTGTTTAACGTGGCATGAAAGTGCTTTAAGCGTACAGTATGAATGTGGCCGCAATCTCAAAAGAGTTTGTTTTTGCTGGAACAATATCCTCTAATTCTAGTTGTGTAAGAGGGCAGCAAAGGAATGGCAGGGGGTGGCAGGGTATTTTGCTGGTTTTTGTAAGACATCCCCCCTCTCCAACCCTAACAATACGTTTCCTTGCTCAAGGGGAAGGAACTGTCTGCTGATGTTTGGGCACCTGGCCAAAAGGAAATGAAATTGTTTCAAATAAAACTCATGTTCCCCTTGGAGATCCCCAGTCATAACTGTCCGCGATTCATCTCCCTCCCTGCAGAGCATCTGCTGACAAGAACCCCAGCGTGGCAGTAAAATCTGCCCCATGCTATTTCAGGAAAAGGCAGTTAGTTTATTGCCATTTTCCTTTGTAGTGCTGAGCAGCTGCCTTTTTAAAAGCATAAGCGACACACAACTGCTGCTCGATGGCAAAATGAAAGATCTGCATGCAACAGAGGTTAAGGATGGAGGGGAAAGTTGGTTCAGTTTGTGTTTCGATGCCAGCCTTCCGCATTCCCACTTCCTGAAGCAAGACCCAGAAACCAAATACAGCCCTCCGAATCTTGCACTTCTCTGAATTTCAGGAGGTGGTTCTTAAAACAAAAATAAACAAAAACTAGTAGTAGGGGAAAGTGTGCATAAATATGCATTTTAGGGAAATCTGTTAGGCAGAGTTCAAGGCGCTCATCGAGAGTCAGTGTGGTGTAGTGGTTAAGAGCGGTGGACTCGTAATCTGGGGAACCGGGTTCGAGTCTCCGCTCCTCCACATGCAGCTGCTGGGTGACCTTGGGCCAGTCACACTTCTCTGACGTCTCTCAACCTCACTCACCTCACAGTGTGTTTGTTGTGGGGGAGGAAGGGAAAGGAGAATGTTAGCCGCTTTGAGACTCCTTAAAGGGAGTGAAAGGCGGGATATCAAATCCAAACTCTTCTTCATCTTAGTGTTCGAAGTCCAAAAAGACCCCCAAATACTTGAAAGGCAGCCACCTTCCCCACAGACCCTCCCGGGTGTTAAGATCAGCAGAGGGGGCCTTCTTGGTAGTTCCACCTCTCTCAGAAGTTCAGGGGGGCTGGCCCAGGAGAGGGCCTTCTCTGTGGCAGCCCCTAAGATTTATTTATTATTATTATTATTATTATTATTATTATTATTATTATTTATACCCCGCCCATCTGGCTGGGCTTCCCCACTCTGGGTGGCTTCTAACAAAATATTTTAAAATACAGTAATGCATCAAACATTAAAAGCTTCCCTAAACAGGGAATAGAGAGATAGAGAGTTGGCACCCTGTTCTTCTTGCTAAACCAGGTATCCAGCTCAGATAGTGCAGGCATGCTTTTCCTCTGAGAACGTGACTCTATTTCTATGCAAGCGTAGAGTTAACGCGAGTGAATGCCTCTATATAAGCCTGGGGACTCCACCTAAACATTACAACAGTGCAGTTATTGAAGAAATCCGCAACGCCAACCTAATTTGATTGAGGATGGACCACTGGCCCCAAAACCACGGTTCACCTCAGGCTAAAAAAAAGCTGGGTGCATCTTGCGACATATTTGCTTCCCCTCAGGTCTCTGGGAAAGGCATACAAAATGGAGATCTTGGCTTTGATTGCAGGGGCGTAGCAGAAGGAGTAACGTTATGTGGCAACCTTATCTAGGCTCCGCTGGCCGGCATTTCCTCTAGCTGGGTTGAATCCCTCTCCCTTGCATTATTTATGGCAAGCTTAGGGGCAGATCAAAGGAGTACTGATCCGAAAGGCATCATAGCAGGAAGAGAGGAGCCGCCATAAAAGGAATACCTTTGCCATCTTCCCAGGACATCAAGGAATTTGTTTCTCTCGTCAGAAATCTCTCAGTGATATAGCTAAACCCCTTGCCCTGACCTACGATGGGAGAGAAAAAAATAGTTGTTGTTTGTTAATGGTAGCCATTCATCTTTTTGAGTTCCGTCAGTACGCACATGAGAAAAGCCTGCTGGATCAGGCCAATGGCCCATCTAGTCCAGCAGCGGCCAGCCAGGTGCCTTTGGGAAACCTACAAGCAGGATTCAAACACAAGAGCCCTCTCCGCTCCTGCATTGCAGGAATCACAGCTAAAGAATCCCTGACAGATGTCTATCTACCGTATTTTTCGCTCCATAAGACATACCTGACCATAAGACGCACCTAGTTTTTAGAGGAGGAAAACAAGAAAAAATATATATTCTGAACGAATATATGATGTATGATTTTTGTGGCTCATGCTGTGGCCACAGACATGATATGTGATTTGACGGTGAGTTTGGGGTAGCCCAATGCAAAAATCCTGAGAATCCATGTGGATCCGTGCTTTATAACCATGTTTTTGCACCATTGAGGCCCCACGAAACAGTGGATGCATGATTTGTTTGGTGCAGGCTGTAGCCATGGACATGCTATGTGATCTGATGGTGAATTTGGGGTGACCCAATGCAAAAATCCTGAGGATCCGTGTGCTTTTACCTCCCCCGTCCCAGGCAGCCTCCTTTATAGCTAGCATCCCTTATCTCCCTCCTGATCGCTTGCCGATCAGCTGCTCAGTGGCTTCCTTTCAACACCCCCTTCTCTCTTTCTTAAAAAAAAAAGCACAATCTGCTTTTCGCCCCTGGGCAATTCGGCTCCAGGGACCACGCATTCACTGCATAAGACGCAAAGACATTTCCCCTTACTTTTTAGGAGGAAAAAAGTGTGTCTTATGGAGTGAAAAATACGGTAAGTGCTATTGAATTCAACAGGGGGTGAGGACTGTAGCTCTGGTCACTCTCATTCTTTCATGCTACTTCCTGGGGCCCAACTGTCGCTGGATCGGGACCTGGTGTGCAAGGTACCCTGCTTTCTCTATCATTTCTACAGCCCACATTAGTGGTGGCTGAATAGCTGAAGCAGACCAGCCTACTCTAACCATACAGCAAGGTTTGCATTTAAAAACCTGTTCCGAAGCACTCCAGGGCTCCGAAAGAACAATTTCATCCCAAAGTCAAGAGCGATCACAATAATCACTTGCTTTCTGCATTATTATAGCCAGTTCGGGAAGTTCAGAACAATGGGGGAGGGGAAGGAGACAGGAAGAAAGGAGAGGGAGCCCATGGATGTATTATACTTTATCTTCCAGCTTCTAATTACACAATGACACGCATTTGCATAATCAGACGCAATTACCCTAATTGCACATATAAGCAACAATCAGACAAAAATTACCCAAGGAGGGGGGGAAAGGCGGGCGGGAGGCCAATTTAAAACAACAAAATATGTTCAAGAAAAATGAAAGCTGCAACGCTAACCTCGTGGGGCCAAGAGGTCTGATTCACAAGACACCCAACACAACACCGGTTCTCTGCCACTAGTTAAGCCCGAGATCTGAAATGACACTAGTCCTCATGAAAGTAGCACAATAGCTGCTGTTCACAGCCCTGTGCCCAGAAGCCACTGGGATAAGGGGAGGGCTGGTGGAAAGTTAGGAGGCAAAACTAATTCAGCTACCTGCAGTTTGTTTGTTTGTTTATAGAAGTAAAGGCAATTCTCGTTTTGCCGGGGGGGGGGGGGCGTGCATCAGTGAGGCTTCATGTAAAGCTTTCAGCTTCATTTTGTCCTTTGAGTGAAGTTTTTAGGTCACTTCTAATTTTGGCACTATGCGGGTATCAACTGGATGTTTGTCGGCCAAAATATTGGGAAATATTAGAAAAAGACGGAGACAATTGGAAATTGCAGAGTTTGGAGAAAATGAAAGATAAAGTGCGAGACTGGTTACATTACGCTCAGATTAAAGAAGTTTTTAAAAATGACAAAAAGGTAGGGTTCCAGGTGGAGAAATCGAAGTTGGAAACAGAATTGTTAGAACCAAAAACTAAGGTATTATCAAGAATGTATAACTTGCTGCTGAAATGGAATACACAAGACGAAATGGTTAAATCGGTTATGATAAAGTGGGCTCAGGATATTGGGCATAATATTATGTTTGAGGACTGGGAAAGGTTGTGGACCACTGGGCTGAACTTCACTGCATGTAATGCTTTGAAGGAAAATGTAATGAAAATGATATATAGATGGTACATGACCCCAGTTAAACTTGCCAAAATATACCATTTGTCTGATAATAAATGTTGGAAATGTAAAGAACACGAAGGAACATTCTTTCACCTCTGGTGGACCTGTCCTAGAGTGAAGGCCTTCTGGGAAATGATATATAATGAATTGAAAAAGGTATTTAAGTATACCTTCACTAAGAAACCAGAGGCCTTCCTTCTGGGCATTGTCGGCCAGAAGGTGTTAAAGAAGGACCGAACATTTTTTATGTATGCAACAACGGCAGCAAGGATACTCATCGCTAAGAGCTGGAAAACTCAAGATCTACCCACACTGGAAGAGTGGCAGATGCAGCTGATGGACTATATGCAACTGGCCGAGATGACTGGCAGAATTCAAGACCTGGGAGAAGAGAGGGTTGAAGAAGACTGGAAGAAATTCAAGATTTATTTACAAAAGTATTGTAATTTGGTTGAATGCTAATGTCAGGGAACTGCCATCGGAAGGACAGGTGGTGAGAAGGCTTCAGGAGAATAGGAGAGACACTTCTTCAGCAGAAGAGGGAACCAGTAGGGGGAGTGCGGGAGCTCCAAAGGAAAGGGAGTCGGAGGGGAGGCTCTGGGATACTTCCAGTGAGAACAGTGAGGAGGTATCAGAACAGCCTTTAAGGACCCCCACCCCCCGCCGGAAACTGTCACGCAGGGAATCCAGGAGGCGCATGTCCGTGAAACAGCTTTTATGTTGGAAACGTTTCCGCAAACGCCCACTGTCAGATTCTACCAGCGACTGACGGAGCCATGCTGAAGGGCTCCGCTCAAGGCAGGGTTTCACTACACTGAGTGAGCTCTGAGGGATCCAGCTTCAACGCACAAGCAGCTCATTATCCCACCACAGCAATCTGACAGTCCCTGAAAGCAGCTTGTGCAAAGAGAGGCATCATGAGCAACCCAGCCGGAGCCGGAGATGGGGGAGCAGCTGCAGCCGGTCCTAGCCTGGAAGAAAGGTACAGGATGTTGGAGGTACAGTTAGCTCTGCAAACGGCGAGGCTGGAGGAGAGGAGGGCTCATGATGCAGAAAAGGGGAAAGCCGCCCAGCTCTCGAGGAAAGTGCCAGGACTGGTGCAGAAGTTTGGGGGTGATCCCAGGAATTATCAAGCCTTCAGGACAGAGATGCAATATGCCCTCAATCTGCAGTTTGATGATTTTCCTGATGAGGATTCGAGGGTTGCTTATGTGATTGGGCATCTCGAAGGCGGGGCCAAAGATTGGGTGAGGCCACTAATGGCAGCCAATAATGAAGCCCTAAGGGACACAAGGAAGTTTTTTCGCGCCATGGATCTGATGTTTTCCAGCGAGATTGAGCAGGGAGTGGCGCGCAGGCAGTTAATGGTGTGTAAACAAGGGAACCGATCTGTCCGTGAGTACTGGACTGAGTTCACCATGTTGATCCATAAATTAGGATGGGATTTGTCAGCGGAACCGATACAAATGCTGTTCGAAGAAGGACTATCTTCGGCAGTAAAAGACGAACTTTCCCGGGGGCCCAGGGCGGAGTCTATGGACCATCTGACTAAATCAGCGCTGGCCATAGGATCACGCCAGGAGGCCAGAGCCTTGGAGAAGCGGGAAGGGAAAGGGGAGCGTTGGAGGGATTTCCGCATTCCAGAGATGCCAGAGCAGCCTTCTCTGCCAGCAGAGCCGATGGAAATCGGAACAGCGCGCGCGCGCGCAATTTCAAACCCCAGTGAAGGGCGGAAGAAGGAGGGAAAAGGCGCCAAGAAATGTTTTCTCTGCCAACAGCCAGGTCATTTTGCCAGAGTTTGTCCGCAAAGAAAGGAATGGCAAGGAATGGCGGGAGCTGTTGGGGAGGAGGGAGAAGGAGCTAAGGAGCAAGTAAAAGCCAACGCCTGGCTGCCACCGACGGGGCACAGCAGCCAGGCCAAGGAACAGTAAATGTGCCCACGCCAGAACCCCCAAGACCAGCTCTTGTAATAGAGGTATTGCTGGAGCTGGCAAACGGACACCCACTAAAAGTGAAGGCGCTATTAGACTCAGGCAGCTCCTGCAACTTTATGAGTAAGGAGTTTGCAGCCGCCCATCAGATACAGACCATTCCTTTAAAAAAAACCCTGCAGGTGACCACGATTGATGGGAGGGCGCTGTTGGGGGGAGAAGTAGACCAGCAGACTGTCCCCATGACAATGAGGGTGGCAAGACACACGGAACGGATAGCGTTTAATATAGCCACGTTGGGAGGAGCGCCCATCATTTTGGGGATGAGCTGGCTAGCGCTGCATGATCCGCTTGTGGGATGGCATCAGAGAGTGGTTTCCTTTGGGTCAGCGCATTGTATGGGACACTGCACAGAAAAAGGGGGCCAAGTAGGCACTCAGGCCACGTTAGCAAAGATAGAAGCAATGGATCAAGGTAGGGTACCACGACAATATGCAGATTTTGCCGACGTCTTCAGCGAAAGGGAAGCAGATAAACTACCCCCGCACAGACCCTTTGACTGCCAAATCAACTTACTTCCAGGAGCGCAATTGCCAGTGGGCAAGGTGTATGCAATGTCTGACAGAGAGATGCAGGAGCTAAGGGAGTTTATTGACAAAAACCTCAAGCGTGGGTTCATCAGGGAGTCACGAGCGGTGGGGGGTAGCCCAGTGTTCTTTGTAGACAAAAAAAACTCGGACAAACCGAGATTAATTGTGGATTTCAGGGCCCTAAACGCAGTGTCCGAACCCGTGACTTTCCCTATGCCCAGAATCGATGACATTCTGACCCGGGTGAGAAAAGGGAAGATTTTTACCAAGCTGGACCTGAGGGGGGCGTATAACCTGATACGTATGAGAAAGGGAGATGAGTGGAAAACCACTATGTTCACACCCTTGGGGGCATTTGAGTACTGCGTTATGCCTTTCGGCCTCCAGGCGGGTTCAGCAGTATTTCAATCATTCATGAATCACGTACTAGGACCATTGCTGTACAAGAACTGCGCTGCGTTCTTGGACGATGTACTGGTGTACTCAGAGGATGAAGAGCAGCATGTGCGAGATGTACGAGAAGTACTGAGCAAACTGCAAGAAAACCAGCTGTGGGTGAAACTGGAGAAGTGTCAGTTTCACACCAGGGAGGTGGAATTCCTTGGGTACCGGTTGTCGGACAAGGGGCTGGCCATGGATCCTAGCAAGGTGCAAGCGGTGCTGGAATGGAGGCCACCGAAAACTAAGAAAGATGTGCAGAGGTTTTTGGGGTTCGGAAACTTCTATCGGAAGTTCATCAAGAACTTCGCCCATTTAACAGCCCCCATCACGGATTGTCTCAGCAGTAAGAAGAAATTTGTCTGGACGGAAGAAGCGCAGCGAGCTTTCGAAAGTTTAAAGAGGGCGTTTGCTTCGGAAGAACAACTCTTACACGTGGATCTGCAGCAGCCGATGAGGGTGGAAACCGACGCGTCTGACAGAGCGGTGGGCGCCGTGCTCCTGCAGCCAGGAGCGAATACGTCGGAATGGAGGCCGTGTGCCTTCTTCTCGAGGAAATTGAACAAGTCTGAGAGGAATTATACAGTGTACGACAGAGAATTACTCGCTGTCCACGAAGCGTTCAAGAGATGGAGACACCTGTTGATTGGGGCGCAACACAAGGTTCAAGTGCGGACAGACCACAAAAATCTAGAATACTGGAGAACAGCCCGAGTATTGAACCAGAGACAAGTAAGATGGGCGCAAGAGTTCTCCAAGTTCAATTTTGAAATTCGCTACGTGCCAGGGGCTGAGAATGTCAGGGCGGACGCTCTCTCCAGAAAACCTGAGTACTTGGAGGGGGAAGGAGGGGCGGAAGAAAGACATATCATCTCAGAGGACCACTGGGTTTGTGGGGCGGCATTGGTGGGGCAAAGAGAACTGGTAGAGGGTATTGAAAACGATGAATATGCCCAAGAGAAACTTAGGGAACTCAGGGAGACAGGTGAGAACGCAGGGGGGTTTGAGGAAAAGAACGGAAAACTATATTACAAAGGGGCGCTCTACATACCAGGTGGGGAACTAAGAGGGCGGGTGCTTAAACAGTTGCATGACAGCCCCACGGCGGGGCACTTCGGGCAGCACAAGACCATGTGGTTGGTTACCAGGGAGTTTTGGTGGCCCAAGGTGCGGGAAGACGTGCGGGAGTATGTCAGGGGATGCGACAGGTGCCAAAGAGCAAAGGGAGAGAGGTTGGCGCCAGCAGGGTTATTAGAACCCTTACCCACCCCAGAAAGGCCATGGGAGATGGTATCCATAGACTTCATGACCGATCTACCGAGATCCAAAGGGAAAACCGCGGTCATGGTGGTGGTAGATCTACTAACTAAGATGTGCCACTTTATAGCTTGTTCACATGCAGTGACAGCGGAAGAAACCGCAAGGTTGTTTGTGGAGCACATTTTTAGGTTGCATGGCGCCCCCTTGAGGGTTTTGAGCGACAGAGGAAAACAATTTACTTCTAGGTTCTGGAGGAAACTAATGAGCATGTTGCATGTGGAGGTAAGTTTTTCCACCGCCAGGCACCCAGAAACAAATGGGCAAGCAGAAAGGGCAAACGGGGTTTTGCAACAATATCTGAGGTGTTATGTAAAGGACAGAGAAACTGATTGGGTAGACTGGTTACCTCTGGCAGAATTTGCCTACAACAACGCGGAGAACGTGTCCACAGGGATGAGTCCCTTTCTAGCCAATTATGGGTGTCATCCTCGGGCGTTTCCAGGAGAGGGCGGGGGAAGGTGGAGTGTACCTGCAGCGGAAAATTTTGTTGAAGAGATGGAAGCGATCCACCGTCAGCTCCAACTCAACTTAGAGAAAGCCAAAGAAGAATATAAGAAGCAAGCAGACAGAAATAGGAGGGAAGGCGAAACCATAAGGGTGGGTAACCGGGTGTGGCTATCCACCCAAGGACTGCCGTTCAAGGGAGGGTGTAAGAAATTGAGACCCAAACGGTTGGGACCCTTTGAGGTCATACAGCAGGTCAACCCAGTAGCATTCAAACTCCGATTGCCCAGTCACATGAAATTGCACCCAGTATTTCACAGGTCATTACTGTCGCCATACAGAGAGGGATGTGAGTGGGGGGAACATGAGAGGGAGGTCACCCGGACACCCGTCATAGAAGAGAGAGAACGCAACATGGAGGTGGCAGGGATCATTGATTCCAGGTGGAAGGGGAATCAGGTGGAATACTTGGTAGAATGGGAGGGGGAGGAAGAGTCAGAAAACACATGGGTACCGGCAGAGGAAGTCAAAGACGAGATTTTAATAGAAACGTTTCATCGGCGTTTCCCAAGGAAACCACAACCAGTGGCAAGGTTTAGGAGGGAACACTTCGGGACTACAGATGAGGAAGGGGAGTTTGAAGGGTTCCCAGAGTCGGGAGTGGAGGTGGAAACAGATTCCGACGAAGGAGAGGAAGAGGGGGAAAGAGGCGGAAGGCCGTGGTTAGAAGTGTTTGAATCCTCGGAGGATGAGGGGAGTTCCTTCCAGGGATTTCCGTCCTCGCCGCCAGTAAGAGAAGAGGCGGGAGGGGGTGAAGGGGGCCCTGGGGGGGAGGTGGATGTCAGGGAACTGCCATCGGAAGGACAGGTGGTGAGAAGGCTTCAGGAGAATAGGAGAGACACTTCTTCAGCAGAAGAGGGAACCAGTAGGGGGAGTGCGGGAGCTCCAAAGGAAAGGGAGTCGGAGGGGAGGCTCTGGGATACTTCCAGTGAGAACAGTGAGGAGGTATCAGAACAGCCTTTAAGGACCCCCACCCCCCGCCGGAAACTGTCACGCAGGGAATCCAGGAGGCGCATGTCCGTGAAACAGCTTTTATGTTGGAAACGTTTCCGCAAACGCCCACTGTCAGATTCTACCAGCGACTGACGGAGCCATGCTGAAGGGCTCCGCTCAAGGCAGGGTTTCACTACACTGAGTGAGCTCTGAGGGATCCAGCTTCAACGCACAAGCAGCTCATTATCCCACCACAGCTAAGAAGGATGCTAGATCATAAATAATTGCCTACCATTGAATTAGATCTGAACTTGATGATAAGTGAGATTGAGGGAAACATAAAATTTTTGGAGATTAGATTAAATTAACGGAACAAGATTCAAGAATATAAATAAGATGATAAATTGCTGGAAAAAAATTTATAATGATGTAAGTGGGAGTGGGAGACGTGAGGGAGTCCAAAGAAGTTCTGAAAAATGTGTTATGATCCATGCTATATTGTTTACTATTTTTTGCATTTTGTATCTAAAAAATCTCAATAAATATTTATAAAAAAAAAAAACAACTGGATGTTTGTCAGTTGGGAGTTTCCTGTATTTATATACTGCTATCTAATAAATAATAATAATAATAATAATAGTAATAATAATAATATTTATACCCTGTCCATCTGGCTGGGTTTCCCCCACCATTCTCACATTTGTGGCAATCATAAAGAGTTTGCCAACATCTCTTTGTAAACCGCCTTGACACAGATGCAAAAGGCAATCAGTAAATTAATGATAATAATAATTCCAGCCAGTGCTTAGTAGAGTGTGGGTGTGTGTGGGTGTGCTCATGGGTAACTGTTATTTGTAAATAGCGAAGTCAGAACACAGAGAATCCTTGATCTGTCTTGCAGCATTACCTGTGCCCCAGGGATGGGAATATGTGACAATTCTGATTTCCATCAGTTTCTCATTTTTCCATTCATACATTCAGCTCTCCACATTTCCACACCAGTTTGTGAATTATTATTATTATCATTAAATCCTTGTGACGATTCGTAGGCATTTTACTGAGGATTTAGCGTAATAAACACTTCTGCAATTTTTCTTAACGTACTGGATGATTTTATGCTTTTTTTGTAGTAGTATTTAAATGCATTTCCATGCACATCTCATCTTAATATATGCATTCTGGTGCACGTTACTGAACTGTAAATTCAGAGGAGTGTGATTTGTTGTTGCTGCTGCTGCTGCTGTTGTAAATAATTTTACTCCTTTTTATAGTACATACATCCAGAGAGACAGCAGTCCAAGAGCCAGTACAATCAAGTCAGGGAGCATGGTCTCTACAATACTAGTGAACTTCCAAAAGAGAGAAACATCAAAACATTAAAGCAGTGTTGGCCAAACTTTGCCCTCCAGCTGTTTTGGGACTACAATTCCCATTATCCCTGACCACTGGTCCTGTTAGTTAGGGGTGATGGGAGTTGTAGTCCAACAACAGCTGGAGGGCCAAGTTTGGCCAACACTGCATTAAAGCAACCAGGGAGCAGAAAAACAAAAAACTGAGCACCAGTAATATATCGGCTATCCAGAATAGGATTTGCAGGCAGAGGTCAAGTTCCAGAAAACTACAGAAGGAAAGACAAAGAAAAAAACTCAAACATGATACTAGCACTTCAGTTCATTGCCCCAGCCAGATCCATTTAAACACTGGAACGGCAACAGATCCATCTGTTGCATCCTTTATATAAGTAATGAAATCACACCATACCAAAGAGAATGTGCCTTTTTTACTTTGACCTTGGACAATTTTCAAGTACTAATTTTTTTCTAAAATAGCTGTTTCCCAGACTTTTGCATACCATGGTTTTATCCTCTTTGTAAAGTGCTCTGAGGGCTTTTTCTAACAATCAAGCAGAGCGTATAACTTTTACGAGACGAATAAAATAAATCAATGTTCGAAGGTCTACCCCTCCAGAATCTGACCCTTCCACCAGTATCGCCAGTTCCTTTCAGGACAGCAAATTTCTAAAGATGGCTGTGGCTCCGTTTGTTGTTTCCACCCCCCATGAAAATGCGAACGAGGCGGCTTCACGATGATACGCGAACCGAATTTAATTTCTTCCCACTTCCGCACTGCAGCTAGCCGGGGATCTTGCAGGCCCCCCCAGGTGCTTCTGGAGGAATGATAATATGATTCTCCCTCGGGTTATTAATGGTTCTAAAAACCCACCAGGAGTGGGAAGAAATTGGAGAGAGAGAGAGAGAGAGAGAGAGAGAGAGGCGACAATGCAAGAAAGTTGACAGTGCTTGCAGCTGACAGAAGCCAGGCGCTTGTGGACTCCCGGGTGATGGCGAAGTTGTCATTGCTATGGCAACAGATTGCTTACATTCATTCTTGGGGAGGATATAAAAAGAGAAGAAGATGAGTGACACAGGAAGAGAGAAGAGGTTTTGGGGGAAATGTAATGGCTTTGTGCCAGAGGGAATGATCCGAAGGACGCTAAAGGCATCGGAGAGGAAGAGGGTTTTTGTTAGCAGAGGCCCCACCACGCTATGCGTCTTGTAGGCCATGGCAATGACACATGGGTATAGTACCTTTCGGGCAAAACCTCCCGACATTTTCGTCCCCAAAATTAGGGTGTCAGGAAGGGTGCGGTGCCTTCAGGTCCGGTGTTTGTCAGCAAGGTCACACACCAGAGTGCCTTCTGGTTTGGCGGTTTGGCGTGATGGCTCACACCAGAAGGCCAGACCAAAAAAATGGGACCTTCTGGGATCCAAACAGAGCCTAGGATTGGCTTCTTTGATCCAGGGTGTCCTGCTTAAAATGGGACACTTGTGGGGTCTGGTATACTCCATGCTCTGGGAATTTGTAGACAGGGATATTGCTATGTGAGGCTGCCCTCGAATACGACTCAGGAAAACCAACTGGTCCAAAATGCAGCAGCCAGATTACTGCCTGAGGTTCTGTTTAGATCTCGCGTAAATCCCGTTTCAAAGCAGCCGCACCGGCTGCCAGTTCGTTTCTGGTCCCTCACGCTGTTGTTTAAAGCCCTAAAAGACTTCGGCCCCCAATAATTGAAAGCCAGCCTCCTTCCCTAGAGACTCTGTTGGGTGCTAAGATTGGTAGAGGGCGCCTTCTTGGTAGCTCCTCCACCCTCAGAGTCTCGCAGGGGTGGCAGCCCAGGAGAGGGCCTTCTCTGTGGTGGCCCCTAAACTGTGGCCCAACCTCCCCAGAAAAGTGCATTGGGCACCTTCATTATACAGCTTTCAGAAGATGCTGAAGACGCACCTCTTTACCCTGGCTTCCAACACTTGAGGTGTATATTAGGGTGAAGGGTGGGTAATAGAAATAAATAAATAACAAAACACTGTCGCTCCTCCCAAAAGCGCTTTTTACAGGGCAAGATTACGGTGCAAGATTATGGTGCCCAAAATGGCTGCTGTGCTCTCACGAAAATAAAAAAGGGGGGGATGGCCCAGTTTTCCTGGGACAGTTGAGGAGTTTGCCATTTTGTACAAAGAAAAGGATAGAGGATTAAAAAGCAGGAAGAGTTCTGCTGGATCAGGCACAGTTATAAATGCCTGATGCAATTACATTTTTGAAAAAAGAATGACTAAATCAAGATTTCCAGAAAGGATTTGTAACTATTTGCAGCTTTCTGTGTAGCCCCTCATAGCAAGTAGGAGGCAAACAGGAAAACAAACACCAGGCCCTATTAACTGCGTTTTACATTAACGATGTGCAGAAATTATTCAGCTCCATCTGGAGCCCATCAGCCCCTCCCTGGGCAAACGGAGGGGGTTTTTCCTTCAGGTGCGCAGTCAGCTTGTCAAAGCAACGCAAATTAGGCCTACGGAGCAAGCAGCAAAACATCTGCTCCCCACCAGCAAATTTTGCATATTTAACATTTTCTCCGCCATGTTCATTTCAGTTACACAACAGACACAAGCTGTCCTGACCGGCACAGTTATATCTCTCTCTCTCTCTCTCTCTCTCTCGCCCTTAATCCCTCCAACCACAAAATAATTCAAGGGTGAGAGGCAAGAGATGACAGTGGAAGGAGACATACGTATTACAGTCACCTGCTTATTGGGGAAGCAATCTAAACCCCGTGGTCAGCATAAGTAAGTCTGCAGCATCTGGGACTTTTCAGTTCTGAGAAAAGGCAAGTAAGAGGCAATATGACAGAAGTTTATAACAATAGCATGGAATGGAGACAGTGGATGGAGAAAAGTTTTTTCCCCTCTCTCGTAGCACCAGAACTTGTGGAACTCCAATGATAGTTGGAAGATTCAGGACAGATAAAAGAAAGTACATCTTCACGTAGTGCATATTTAATGTGGCACGTATTCCGATAGAGGGTGGCTCTGTGGGTTAAACCACAGAGGCTAGGACCTGCCGATCAGAAGGTCGGCGGTTTGAATCCCCGCGACGGGGTGAGCTCCCGTTGCTCGGTCCCTGCTCCTGCCAACCTAGCAGTTCAAAAGCACGTCAAAGTGCAAGTAGATAAATAGGTACCACTCTGGTGGGAAGGTAAACGGCATTTCCGTGCGCTGCTCTGGTTCACCAGAACAAGCTTAGTCATGCTGGCCACATGACCCAGAAGCTGGCTCCCTCAGCCAATAAAGCGAGATGAGCACCACAATCCCAGAGTCGGCCACGACTGGACCTAATGGTCAGGGGTCCCTTTACCTTTACCTATTCTGATAGAAAGCAGGGACGGCTACAGACTTGGAGAGGACAAATACACAGAGGCTATTGCAGACCCTCCATAGGTAATTAAAAGCCCTAACCC
Organism: Podarcis cretensis; assembly: GCF_951804945.1. Lineage (NCBI taxonomy): Eukaryota > Metazoa > Chordata > Lepidosauria > Squamata > Lacertidae > Podarcis > Podarcis cretensis. The sequence goes on from NC_137185.1 coordinate 13,244,554, forward strand.
TCCAAGTGTCCCTGTTTTCCAGAGACAGTCCCGGATTTAAAGAAGCCGTCCTGGTTTCTGATTTGATCCCAGAATGTCCCGCTTTTCCTTAGGATGTCCCTATTTTCATCAGAGAAATGTTGGAGGGTATGGAGTTATGCGACCCCCGAGCCAAGGAGGAAAGTACAACCTTCAGAACACATCTGAAGGCAGCCCTGTATAGGGAAGTTTTAAAATTGATTAATGTTTTATTATGTTTTTATATATGTTGGAAGCAGCACAGAATGGCTGGGGCAATCCAGTCAGACGGGTGGGGTATAAATAATAATAAAACAACTATTATTGTTGTTGTTGTTGTTGTTGTTGTTGTTGTTGTTGTTGTTGCTGTTGAAAAGGAAGTCCCTATTTTAATCAGAGAAATGTTGGAGGACATTCTATTGATGGCTACTAGCCATGATGGCTAAACAATTTCCCCTAATATAACTCATTTTTGCATGTTATTTTTTGCTAATACAGTATATGCATTTTTGTGTACAATCCTTAGTTGGAGAACTCCACTGCAAAATTTGAAGAAATGCAAATTTCAAAGGATGGCTGTGTTTGGATTCACTTATTGTTTTAGAAACTGCAGATTAGGTGGATTCACTTTTAAACATGAAACAAGTCCCTAGACAACCACAATCCTATCCTGACATTCCAACCACTAGACCACATTACATCTATTGCTGGAATTAAACTTTCCCTACAGTCAGAAGGATCAAGTTGGCAAGACGCTTTAGACATTGCAGATCCCTTCCTCAGATGAAGCACACACCTCGAAAACCGCATCCAATTAAGTCTCCAACACAATATACTCTCTTTTGATGCCAGCCTCCACTTGTCTGCTGCTCTTGCATTAGGGAATTCAAAGTCCCTTTGCAAGATTACATCTTCTGCACTTCAAACTTGAAGAATACTATGGGGAAAATGCGGGAAACCAGAGAGACCAAGCTCCATGTCATTACCGAGGAGGCAGGTTTAGTCGTTGGTTGAGGACTATCCCTGCCTCCAGGTCTGGTCCTGACCGGAAGGATACAGTAATCAGCAAGGGAAACCCACATGACCTGAAAGTGTTGCTGTGCAATGCCAGGTCAATGATGAATAAAACCACTGCCATCCACGACCTGATTGTGGATGGAGGATTTGACCTGGCATGTGTGACAGAGACCTGGTTGGATGAGGCAGATGGGCCTGTCCTTGCCGCTGCTTGCCCACCAGGTTTCTCTTACGCACAGCAACCCAGGTCATGTGGGCGGGGAGGGGGGGTTGCAGTGATTTTTAGGAAGTCATTAGTCTGCACCAGGCGTCCTATTGGGAAGACCCAGTTTTCTGAGTGCATGTTCTGGAAGTTGGGCAATAGGGGCAGTACAGGATTCCTACTGGTGTACCGACCTCCCCGCTGCACCAAGGATTCCCTGCCCGAGCTGCTTCAGGTCGTGGCGGATATGCTCCTGGAGACACCTAGCTTGGTTGTCCTGGGGGATTTTAACATCCATGCCGACACGACCTTACAAGGGGCAGCTCGGGACTTCATGGAAAGCATGGCCTCCATGGGGCTGTCCCTGAATAAGTCTGGCCCAACTCATAGCCACGGACATGCCTTAGACTTGGTGTTTACCTCTACGGATGTTGGTGATCTGACATTAACTAAAAGCGAAACAAAAGAAGTGCCATGGTCAGATCACTTCCTGGTGCAACTGGACTTCTCCGCAACCCTTCCCCTCCGCAGGGAGGTGGGACCGATTCGGATGGTCCGCCCCCGCCACTTAATGGATCCAATTGGCTTCCAGAGAGTGGTAGGGGATGCTTTATCCCAAGTTGATGGCCTTTCAGCTGATTCCCTGGTGGCACGCTGGAATGCGGAGTTAACCAGGGCTATTGACTGTCTGGCTCCGAAGCGCCCTCTCCGATTGCATGGAGCCCGGACAGCCCCGTGGTTCTCCCCGGAGCTGAGGGTGATGAAACAATCGTTGAGACGGCTAGAGCGCCGGTGGCGGAAAACTCATTCTGAATCAGACCGGACACGGGTTAGAGCTCAACGTCGAGCCTACCAAGTGGCAATGGCGACGGCGAAGAGGGCCTTCTTCGCCGCCTCCATTGCATCTGCAGAAAACAGCAGCAGGAGACTTTTTCAGGTGGTTCGCAGTTTATCGGAACCACCTGTACCACCGGGGCCTGGTAGGGACCCCAAGATCTCCTGCAATGCTTTTGCAAAGTTTTTTGCAGATAAAATCGCTCAGATTCAGAAGGAAGTAGACTCCACAGTGGGAGCAGGGCCAGGGCGGGAGAGTGCTAGAGTTCTGTCTGGTCCTGTTATATGGGATCAATTCCAATCTGTTACCTCCGAGGATGTGGACAGGCTGCTTGGACGAGTGAAACCGACCACCTGTCTTCTTGATCCTTGCCCATCCTGGCTGATAAAAGCGAGCCGGGAAGGGCTGGGCGATGGGCTTTGCGGGGTGGTGAATGCTTCCCTCTGTGAGGGAGCCTTCCCAGACCCGCTGAAAGAGGCGGTCATTAAACCGCTTCTTAAAAAAACATCTTTAGACCCGGCCAATTTGGCCAACTATCGCCCAGTCTCAAATCTTCCATTCTTGGGCAAGGTGATTGAGCGGGTGGTTGCTGAACAACTCCAAGCACGCCTGGAGGAAACGGACCATTTGGATCCCTTCCAATCGGGATTCAGGCCTCACCATGGGACTGAAACTGCCTTGGTCGCGCTGGTTGATGATCTCCGGCGGGCTAGGGACAAAGGTGAGAGCTGTTTCCTAGTTCTGCTGGATCTCTCAGCGGCCTTTGACACCATCGACCATAACATCCTTCTGGACCGTCTAGAGGGGCTGGGAGCTGGGGGCACTGTTATACAGTGGTTCCGCTCCTTCCTCGTGGGCCGTGTTCAGAAAGTGGTGGTGGGGGATGAGTGTTCAGACCCTTGGGCCCTCACCTGTGTGAGTGCCTGGAGGCGGTTGGAGGTTGGATGGCGGCTAACAGATTGAGGTTGAATCCTGACAAGACAGAAGTACTGTTTTTGGGGGACAGGAGGCGGGCAGGTGTGGAGGATTCCCTGGTCCTGAATGGGGTAACTGTGCCCCTGAAGGACCAGGTGCGCAGCCTGGGAGTCATTTTGGACTCACAGCTGTCCATGGAGGCGCAGGTTAACTCTGTGTCCAGGGCAGCTGTCTACCAGCTCCACCTGGTACGCAGGCTAAGACCCTACCTTCCCGCGGACTGTCTCGCCAGAGTGGTGCATGCTCTGGTTATCTCACGCTTGGACTACTGCAACGCGCTCTACGTGGGGCTACCTTTGAAGGTGACCCGGAAACTGCAATTAATCCAGAATGCGGCAGCTAGACTGGTGACTGGGAGTGGCCGCCGGGACCACATAACACCGGTTCTGAGAGATCTGCACTGGCTCCCAGTACGTTTCCGAGCACGATTCAAAGTGTTGGTGCTGACCTTTAAAGCCCTAAACGGCCTCGGTCCTGTATACCTGAAGGAGCATCTCCACCCCCATCGTTCAGCCCGGACACTGAGATCCAGCGCCGAGGGCCTTCTGGCGGTTCCCTCATTGCGAGAAGTGAGGCTACAGGGAACCAGGCAGAGGGCCTTCTCGGTAGTGGCGCCCGACCTGTGGAACGCCCTCCCATCAGATGTCAAAGAGATAAAGAATTACCTGACATTCAGAAGACATCTTAAGGCAGCCCTGTTCAGGGAAGTTTTTAATATGTAATGCTGTATTGTTTTTAACACTGATTGGGAGCCGCCCAGAGTGGCTGGGGAAACTCAGCCAGATGGGCGGGGTATAAATAATAAATTATTATTATTATTATATCCAGGGAGACAGGTGATGCAGTTTCCAAGGGGAGAGGATGCAACCTGTCAAATCCTGTTCATTCTGAGAGCGCCAGGAAAAAGGGTGGGAGAAGAATGCAAAAGGCCAAATGCGTGTCTGGAGGATGCTTCACAAACTTTAAAGTGAGGTTACAGGGAACCAGAGAGAGGGCCTTCTCGGTAGTGGCGCCCACCTTGTGGAACACCCTCCCTTCAGATGTGAAGGAAATAAGCAGCTATCCTATCTTTAAAAGACATCTGAAGGCAGCCCTGTTCAGGGAAGTCTTTAATATTTAATGCTGTATTGTTTTTAACATTTGATTGGGAGCCGCCCAGAGTGGCTGGGGAAACTCAGCCAGGTGGGTGGGGTATAAATAATAAATTATTATTATTATTAAGCGGTTCAGAAGGGAGCGGGCCAGGTTGCCCACTGGGACCTGCAAGAACAAGGATGGCGAAAGAGAAGGATGGATTCTCTTCAGGGCAGCCAGCAGTGGGAGCAGGCGGAGGCAAAAGCCAGCAGAGCAATAAATGCAAATTTTACATGTATGTAGTAGGCTATTTTCTGTACAGACACACACACAAACACACACAGTCAATCATCCCTCTCTAGCCCAGACAATGAAGAGGCATTATCAGAGCTCAATGACACAGTCCAGCCAGGGGAAAATATTTGGCGTGTGAAGCAAGGCCACTGATGTGTGTGGCCTGGGGAGGGTTCTGAGGGCCTAATAAAGAGGATTGAAGGGCCACATTCAGGCTTCAGCTGCTCTCCATCCCCTTCCATCATCCCTAGCCACTGGCCAGGCTAGTGGGGCCTGATGGTGTGGGAATTAGACTTTAGTTCCCATTTGGTGGAAGTATGCGGAAGACAGCCCTGGGTGGTTTGACCCTAATGTTCTCTTTTCCCTCCTATAAAAGCTACGCAAGTTGCCCTCGTTTAAAGTTTAAGGAACAAATTGCTTAGCGTACTTGCAGTTGCGGACTGAACATATACACAACGCAGGTTGTGTATGTTAAGTTGTGGGTGAACATATCAGACAACACGGTGATTCTTCAAACAGCTCTTGTTTATTCACAGGCCAGAACAGAACTGTACTGAAGGGTTCAACCAGCCTGCTTATATAGAGCTCCACTACAATGCAACAGTAACAACTTTCTGTAACTATCCAATCACTGAACGTCACTTTCAATCCCTTATTTGCATATGTGGACCTGAGTGAAAACTATCTACAGTATCCCCCTGCTGGCCCAGGGTGAGAACTTCAGTACATAACAGTGTACATAGATTAAACAGTGACAGACGACCTAACATTTACAGGCAGACTGGTGCTCTGACTCTGAGGCAGACAGCAGCACAATGCAACACACCTGCCGCTCTCATTTTGACTCACAAGTTGGTTAAGAACTGAACCACAGAGTGCATGGCACCACAGCCCTTCTACAGCCCTTACATATGCATTTTGGATGCTAATATCCCACAGATGGGAGCCAAGCAACAGCTAGAGGAGAGCCAGGGGTTTGCCACCCCTGTTCCACTATCACCACGTATCTGCCTTTGGTGATGAGTGCTTGGAAGTTTTTAAAAAAACGTTTGACGTTTTATTATGGTTTTTTATATGTTTTGGAAGCTGCCCAGAGTGGCTGGGGTAACCCAGCCAGATGGGCAGGATATAAATAATAAAGAGATGTTACTACACATCCTGAGGCCCAGATCCTCAGGTGCAGGGATGCCAGTGGATGGTGCTGAACAAATCAGCACACACACATACATGGCTGGGCAATTTAGTGCCCAGGAATATATTCTAGGGTGATGACAGCTTTGCCCCACATGCTGAAGACCTGGATTAGACTGTAGATTCTTCCACCAGTGCATCTTTCTGCATCTAGGCTACACGCAAACAGATGGAAGCTTTTTCTCCTGGGTGTCCTTGCCGCCTTGCTCACCTTCCTCTTAATGCCAAGGGAACTCCTACTACCCGCCCAGCCACCCTTTGTTTGCAACCCCCTCAAACTGTTTCAATTCCGCAAGCTTCAGCCAGAGCTCTTTATTCCTCCAGCTCTATAAACAATTATTGTCTCTTGAAAATGTTCTAATCATCTAGAAGCACAAAGAACAAATTCCTCTTGCAAATAAATCACTTTCTGCAAGAGGCTTCGGAATAGGGGGAGGATAGAATGGCCAAAAATATCTTCATTTTGGAAAGAAATATCTGCAGTGCCTCCCACACTGTATTTGCTAAGTTGTGTTACTTAAATCCTGCAAATTTAACTTTTAGTTCTCTGAAGGCATACTGGGAAATCCGGGCTGGGGAGCATCTTCGGCCTTTCCCATGAGGCCAAATTTGCATTATTATAAAAGCAGAGTTGAAAGTATCTGTGCAATAACGTATTGAATACACACAGATTTTCAAGACCAGTCCCAGAAAATCTGGGATAACCATGGAGCTGAATAGAGCCTAGAAGGAAGTGTAGACAGATAAAATGAAATAGGGGCTCTTTGCACCTTTAGTTAACACCTCTCTTCCAGGCAACTATTAAAGGTACAAAAGCCCCTTTTCCATCAGCTTTGGGTGGCCATTTGTTTTACTTGACAGGGGACTGTTCTCTGTTTGGAGCAGGCATCCCCAAACTTGGCCCTCTAGCTGTTTTGGGACTACAACTCACATCATCCCTAGCTAACAGGACCAGTGGTCAGGGATGATGGGAATTGTAGTCCCAAAACAGCTGGAGGGCCAAGTTTGGGGATGCCTGATTTGAAGGTACCCTGTATTTGAAGGGCTATTCTGTCCAAGTCTAGTTTAAAGATGAAGAAGCATTGAAGCCACTTTTATGCAGATCTCTGTCCTCTTGTTTGGTAGTGTGTAAGGTGTCACCTGACGCATAGGCTTTATAGTCCAGGGCTTAGCCAAAGTGGTGCCCTGCTGCTACAACTCACATGATCTCTGGCCTTGCTGGAGTGGGCTGCTGGATGTTAGAGGTCCAATGTCAACCCCAGGTCTCCACATTGCCTAATTCTAATGGGAGTCTGGGAGAAATAGCCAAGCTCAGTTTCTGATTGGCTGTGTGCTCTCAAAAAAGGTCATTTCCCCGACAACCATCTGCAAAAATGATGTTTGTTAGCAACAAGTGTTCACACTGTGTGTGTGTGTGTGTGTGTGTGTGTGTGTGTGTGTGTGTGTGTTTTGCCCAGTGGATGTTAACAATCAAAAGCAGCAAAGCTTCTTTACGTCTCGCAGGACCCAGGTGACTCTGCCGAGATTAGCCGTTACCGCATTTAGTTCTATAAAGGGTTTATCTTAGCCCTGCTAATCAAAGCTGGGTCTGGATGCTCTCCCAGGCAGAACGCCTGAGCGCGATGCAAAGAGAGCCATCAAAATGCTAATTTGCGCTGACTAGGCCTGCCACAATCTCAGCGGTCAAGGCTGCCTCGCGCACAGCTCAATCGAAAGAGATCAAGCTGGCCCAGCTAATTATTCCCGATTGCAAGGAAAGCTACTCCCCGATATCTTTCGGTAATATATGCATCTCCTCTGCTTCCAATCCAAAGTTAGGAACATAAGAACCACCTGCGGGATCAGGCCAATGGCCCATTTACTCCAGCATCCTGTTCTCACAGGGGCAAACTAGATGCTCAAGCAGGAACCAAGCATAACAACCCTTTCCCCTCCTGGGGTTTTCCTACAAATGGTATTCAGAAACATTACTGCCTCCAACCATGGAGGCTGAGCATAGTCATCCTGGCTAAAGGTAAAGGTAAAGGGACCCCTGACCATTAGGTCCAGTCGTGGCCAACTCTGGGGTTGCGGCGCTCATCTCGCTTTATTGGCTGAGGGAGCCGGCGTACAGCTTCCGTGTCATGTGGCCAGCATGACTAAGCCGCTTCTGGTGAACCAGAGCAGCGCACGGAAACGCCGTTTATCTTCCTGCCGGAGCGGGAACCTATTTATCTACTTGCACTGGCATGCTTTCGAACTGCTAGGTTGGCAGGAGAAGGGACCGAGCAACGGGAGCTTACCCCGTCACGGGGATTCAAACCGCCGACCATCTGATCAGCAAGTCCTAGGCTCTGTGGTTTAACCCACAGCGCCATCTGCGTTCCTGTCATCCTGGCTAGTAGAAATTAGCCAGGAGCCAGGCGCATTTTGCAACAGGCGTCATTCCACGTGCGACCACGTGGAGATCTCTGAATGCCAAGTTGGCGACTGACATCTCCATCTGGCTGGCCTCTCCAGCTCTCTTAAGCAGGCAAGCGGAAGAGCTCGTTTTTTGCATTTATATCCCACCTTTTTCTCCAGGGAGCACATGGCTCACTCCCCTCCTCTCTTAATCCCAACAACGACCCTGTGAGGGAGCTCAAGAGGCTGTGACTGACTCCAAGGTCCCGGAGTGACCTTCCTGACGGAGTGGGGATTTGAACCCTGATCTCCCAGGTCCTAGTCCAACACTCTCACCACTACACCACACTGGCTTCCTAGAGTACGTCTACTATGGAGCAGCTCTATAACTCAAGCAGGTAGATAAATACGGGGAAAGCAAAATGTCACTTGGAGAAGTCATTTGCTTCATTCTGTATTATTTTATGTTTCAATGCGTTGCAAACCGCTTTGAGATTTTTTCTTTAAAATATAAAGCGGTACAGAAATTAAATGAATAATGATAATAATAACAATAATAAATACCACTGTATAAAAAAAAGGTGCCTAGATATTCCGTCATTAGGTAGTCATGCTTCTGAGTACCAGTGGCTGGAAAGCACAGGAGACAATGATCTTGTGCTTGAATCTGGCTTCCAGGCTTCCCCACAGGCGAGACCGGGATGCTGGTGAGACCGGGATGCTGGATTAGATGGGCCATGGGCCTGATCCACCAAGCTCTTCCTATGCTCCTCCATGTATTTGTCCAATCCTCTTTCAAAGCCAACTCAGTTGGCTGCCATCTTTGCCTCCTGTGGGAGGGAGTTCCACAGTTTAACCAGGTGCTAAGTGAAGATGCCCTTTCTTCTAATCAGTCCTGAATCTTCCCACATCCAGCTTCCCACAAATTCCAGTGCTACGAGAGAGAGAGAGAGAGAGAGAGAGAGAACTTCTCTCTTATCCACTTTCCCCCTCCTCAAAGCTGCCAGCGACAGCATAACTCACGGCAATCTCATTAAAACAACACTTAACAAGGCACTGAAATCCACAGCTTTAAAACTGCATCAATAAAACTTCCTAATAACCAATTTAAAAAATATGCATAGAAGAGCACTCTGCTGAGCTACCACGCTGTCCTAAGCGTTCACTATGCATCTTTTAAATCAACCTCTCTCCAAACAGTGAGGGCCACCAACCTGCCTGGCGTTCGAAGAGGAAGGGAAAAATTCATTGTGAAGAGGGCTGTCAACTAGGCATGATGATTCTTCCTCTGCCTCCACAGTTGGAGGCAACAGTGCTTCCTAATATCACTTCCTGGAAACTACAGGAAGAGCGAGTGCCCTTATGCTCGGATCCTGCACGTAGATTTCTCACAGGCTCTTAAGATCTTATGCCCCTCTCTCCCTGTTGTCCAAAGGGCTTCCGAAGTTTGCTGACATCCCATTAGCTTGTCACTGCTCCATTTTTTTTTAAATTGGAATTTCCTTTTAGGAACAATTCCCAGGGCTGCTTCCCACCCCATTAAGTGGGGTGAGGCTTTGTGTTTTAAAACAGGATCCACTTTGGAAATGGCCCAGCTGGTCAGCAGAAAGAGCAAAAGGTCAGAAATGGAAATCCCAGGGATGGGAGGCCTCTTCGTGCTGTTGTGTTGTTGTTTTTAGAGAACACTTTCTCACAAAGTGTACTTTTAAAAAAAAAGATCCCAGAAATACAGAATCATCATTAGATTTGTTTTTCTTTTTAAATATTTTTATTAAATTTTCACATTTTATGAAGACAAACATACACACACATAGACAAAGACAACACGTATAAAATTTCATAACCTTACTTTCCTAACCCCAGTTCTTGACCTCCCCCCACCCCCCCTTCATACATCCTAGTTCAGTTAAATTAGCTCAGCAAATTCATATCTCTCATCCTTTACATATTATTATTGTATATATATATATTTTAAAAAAAACCATTTACTTGGCCAGATTTTACTTATCCAATTTTCTTATAAATGTTAAAGCCTTTTCTAAGGTCGACTCGAGTTCCTTCCACGAATTTCCCTTTAATCTTAAAAATAGGTCATAGTAATCAAACACAAAAGTCATAAAGATTTAAAAACAAGTTCTCCTTTCCCCCCCCCCCAGCCCCGGTTTCTGTCCCTTCCAAATGTCCCCACATCCATAACAACAGTTTTTAGCCTGGGTTCCTCACATCTGAGGCCTTTAAGTCCTTGTCAGTCTCTCTTTGCCGATCTTGTTGGTAGCCCTCCTCATTGGTCCTCAGGTTTCGGGGAAGTTCCAGCTCGGTCTCATCAGAATTTCTTCCATCCAAAGTACTTAACACCAGCTGCTGCAGAAGATCAACCAATCCATACTCAAATAGGAAGCCCCAGTCATATTTCTTATTTCTTTTAAATTCAGATATTCCAGATGTTCCAGGGGCTTCCTCCCTCCTCTTTCGCATCTTTCGCAGATTTGTAGTCCAAGAATCTTCTTCTTTGTATTCTAACAATATAGGCTTGTGGTTGGTAGTCTCCATCTGTACTAGCCCTTGCTCACTCTCCCCCTGTTCCAAAGCTATCTCTTCTGATTCAGCTGCAGATTTTTCCCCAGTCAAGTCCATTGTACCTTCAGCAGAGTCCTTTATTTTAGAGTTCAAGGTTATGAGTTGTTTACTCATGACCGTAGTCTGCTCCTCCAGTTTTCCCACAAGAAAAAACATTCTTTCTAACTCTGCCTGTAATTTTCCATCTGCAGCCATTGCAATGTTTCAATGTTTCCCCTAGGGGGATTCTAGTTACTTAATAGTCTTTTCCAATAGTCCTTTACTTTGTTATTTCCCTACTTTATTTCCAACCACTTTAGTTCAAATGTAACAAATTAAGTCCAAAAAGTGTTAAATAATAGAGTTTTTAACTTTCGCTGCCCGTTTGACAGCTCCTTTGACAGCTGTCAAACTCCTCGTTCCTTTTTCTCCAGCTCACATAAAGGACACCCCCGGGTCTGGGGAGGTTCAGACAAAAACTTCTAAAAATCCACTCTTACTCTCCAGCACACATCTTCTTCTGTCCAATTCATGCAAATATTATCTTTTACAGAACACCAAAGAAAGAACTCTCCACCTTAGTTCTCCGATCTTTGCTTTAAATTTTCTGTAGGCAGGGGGGTGCGGACTTCCTTTTAGCACATCCCCCGATCGTGCCGAATTCAAGGATAAACTTTTTAGAGTCCAAATTCCAATCTACTCACGGATTAATTAAAGTCCGAATTTCAGGGAAGAAAGTCAGCGGTCTCCGGCCATGGCTCGCGGCTTCGCTCCACTGCAGTAGCGGTCTACTCACAGCACCACGCCACTCCCCGTACCATCTCCGCAGCCTTTAAAAAGGCTCTTCGTGGGTCGGGGGGGCGCTTTAGGTGCCCGCCGAGTCACCAGGTCCGCAGGCTTCCGCGCCTGCGGTTTCTAAGGGTCCCCGCGTCGCCGTCGCGGTGAGACCCGTCTGCAATGGAGCCGATTCCCTCCGGAGCTCGGAGGGAATCCGCCATTACTCGGATCGCGCTAACCCGGAAGTCCGAATCATCATTAGATTTGAAGGCAAGGATCTGCTGTCCGCTTAGAATTCCGGCATCCAAACTACCCTGAATCCATCACCATCCCAAAGTTTACGCAACCTAAACATTTGGATGTGTCCAGGGCTGGGATATCAATCAGGGGAAAATAAGTACAGTGTTTAGAGACTACAAAATTCCCAAGGGCCGACAAAAAAAAAAGTTTGGCACTTACAAAACGACCACCATTCAATTCCAGCAAATTATTGTTTAACTTAGCAGACTTTACTCAAGAAACAAGGTATATAGTAAGTCTTAAGTAAACTAAACATTAAGTTGGCGGGTGTTTTTGTTAACAAGATCAAAGATTACATCTTCAAATTTATTTTTCACCAAAAAAACCCTCATTCTCAGTTGAGAGCAATGCAAATGAAGGCTGTCGTTTACATAGATTAGCACAGGAAGACTGACCTGAAACCATTTTTGATTCCCAAACTGACCAAATGTTTTCTCTGCAAGGTCAAAGGAAAATGGAAAAGCCTCCCCATTGTCTTTTCCTTCACAAATCCTGTCTTAAGGGCACAATTAAGATATGAATAGCATGTGAGCCTGTGACCTGGCTCAGGAACTAAGTATTTATCATTACAAAAGACTGTCTAGGCTCCCCAGGGTATCCAATCAAGTAAGCATTAACAGGTAATATGCCAGACAGGAGATAAACAACGCACTCAGATTTCTGCTGTAGACCGCCCTTTCTGTGATGTAGGTATGATGTATTGGGGTGTGTGTCTTGAGTTACACCCCTTCTGTGATGTATGTATGATGTTTCTGGGGGTGGTCTTGGGCTCCAGGGCGGGCAATTTCAAATGTATAAGGGCAGGCACACCTTTGTTTGGGTTCCTCCTTTCCTGCGTGTGAGGGGAGCACCCTGTTGCAACAGATCAATAAAGATCAGGCTTACTAGCTGCTTTGCTTATCAATATTCTCTGGTTGGCCTCTGTTATTTTCTCCTAGAGCTGGACCATAAAGAAGGCTGATCACCGAAGAATTGATGCTTTTGAATTATGGTGATGGAGCAGACTCTTGAGAGTCCCATGGACTGCAAGAAGATCAAACCGATCCATTCTTAAGGAAATCAGCCCTGAATGCTCACTGGAAGGACAGATCCTGAAGCTAAGACTCCAATACTTTGGCCACCTCATGAGAAGAGAAGATTCCCTGGAAAAGACCCTGATGTTGGGAGAGATGGAGGGCACAAGGAGAAGGGGACGACAGAGGACGAGATGGTGGGACAGTGTTCTCAAAGCTACCAGCATGAGTTTGAGCAAATTGCAGGAGGCCATGGAAGACAGGAGTGCCTGGCGTGCTCTGGTCCATGGGGTCACGAAGAGTCGGACACGACTTAAACAACTAAACAACAACAACAACCAATAGGGAACCTACGTAAGGAGGCTCTTGGACACCCCATAAGGGAACAAGGGCAGATTTTGTTTACAACACCAATGGCCCATTTAGACCAGCGTCCTCTTCTGACATTGGCTAACCAGATGCCTGTGGGAAAACCACAAGCACAATCTGAGCACAAGAGCCCTCTCCCCTCCTGTGGTTTCTAGCAACTGGCTGTCAGAAGCATGGCTGCCTCAAATTGCGGAGGCAGAGCAGAGCCATCACAGCTAGGAGCCTTCCCTATCCTCCTTGAATTTGTCCAATCTTCATTTAAAGCCATCCAAGGAGAAGAAGCCGTCACAGCCTCTTGTGGGAGAGAGTTCCACAGTCTCTGGCTGCCCACAAGCTGGAGTGCATGCAACCACCATTACAGAACAGGCAGGTGTATTTCTGGGGGCAGGGGAATTCTACAGTTAGAAACGGTCCTGATTTGCATCGCTATACGATGGACGGTGCCCTCTGGTTCGAAGAATTGGTGCATCAAAAATTTAGGCTTTCGCTGGTGTGGGCTGGATGGGAGGGGGAGCCTAAATGCAGATTCCCACCCACTCACCCCTCTATGCATGCTGGTAGCATCAATCCAGACGAATGCCAGGTTGCCAACATGCAAACATTTCGCAGATTTTGCAGCGGAGCCAAATCTAGTAGGTTGTTGTTTTGTTAGCTCACGGACTTTACAGCAACAGTGAAATTAAAGCAGATAGCTTGAGGAGCGGGGGTGGGGTGTTGGTGGGCGCATGAGTATGCATTATCTCCATGTACACACCAGCCGATTTTTAAAAAATGTGCAAACATGAGCTCTCTTCCTGGAAGCTGGTTTCTCAAAACAATCTAAACACGGCAAAGAGGGACCTGCTTGCCAAAAATCCACTCGGAATAATTAAACGGGAATAAGGCCCTTTCCCCCGTTCCCTCCCTCCCCCCCCCCCCACTCCCCATCTGCTTGTGGCGAAACCATAAATCAAAAAAGGAAGGAAAAATTGCAATTGGATTCTCATTACAAAGGCTCGCCACAGACGATGGACCTACGGTAGCCTCAGACGTGCGCAAGATGTGATTTATGACTCAGCAACAAAGTGGGGGGGGGTTGCCACATAGGAGAAAGACTTTGAAACAGAAAACCAAGGTAGAATCGTACAACCATAAAATTGTAGAATTGGAAGGGACCACGAGGAATACTTTTGCCCAACGTGGGGCTCGAATCCATAACCCTGAGATTCTCATGCTCTACCGACTAAACTATCCCACAATAGTGCTGTATTATTATTATTATTATTATTATTATTATTATTATTATTAAGCTCCAGATCATGCCCACCAGAAGGAAACTTCTTTTCCCTTTTAATTGCCTTCTTCCCACCCACACTCTCCACACCTTTTTGAACAGGATGATATTTTGAGGATAAAGGTAAAGGTAAAGGGACCCCTGACCGTTAGGTCCAGTCATGGACGACTCTGGGGTTGTGGAGCTCATCTCACTTTATTGGCCGAGGGAGCCGGCGTACAGCTTCCGGGTCATGTGGCCAGCATGACTAAGCTGCTTCTAACGAACTAGAGCAGCGCACAGAAACGCAGTTTACCTTCCCCCCCCCGAGCGGTACCTATTTATCTACTTGCACTCGACGTGCTTTCGAACTGCTAGGTTGGCAGGAGCAGGGACCGAGCAACGGGAGCTCACCCCATTGCGGGGATTCAAACCACCGACCTTCTGAGCAGCAAGTCCTAGGCTCTGTGGTTTAACTCACAGCGCCACCCGCGTCCCATTTTGAGGATGCAGGCAAGCAATTTCTTATCCTCTGGCCTTCAAACATGGGTTTTGTACAAGCACACTCAACCCTAAAATAAACTGTACAATTTCCTTCTTCATATTTTTTCAAAAGCCATTTCCAAAGAAAATGGACCCATTAGTTTGCGTGCTTGGGAAAATTAGCGTGCAGCTGAGAGTATTCTTTGGCAACAAGAAACGAGGGAGGGAAAATGCTCGTTTCAAAGTTCTCCCCTTGCGGTCGCATGCTTTTCTCGCAAACTATAACTCCTGGTTGTGCAGACGGAAAATTATTCCCTGCACTGGCAAATTATAACTTGTTGAGATTAAGCTCAGGGTTCCCCAAAGATGCTGTTGAAAGCTTTACATTTCCTTATGGTGCTCACATATGTTTAAAACTATTTCTATTGACTAGGGGCACTCCTTATTTGGGGGGCACCTGCCCGTTGCAGCTCAATGCCCTTGTTTTGTGGTTGAAACGTAGAATCAAAGAATTAGCTCAGTAGGTTAGAACATGGTGCTCATCATGAGAAAGTTGCAGGTTCAATCTTCGTATGAGACAGTTGCATATTCCTGCACTGCAGGGGGTTGGACGAGATTCTCCTCAGGACAGCGTTCAAAATTTGCCAGGGACCAAGTGCATTTTGAACCTGGCGCGGGTGGCCCTGCGGGTTAAACCACAAGCCTAGGACTTGCCGATCAGAAGGTCGGCGGTTCGAATCCCCGTGACGGGGTGAGCTCCCATTGCTCGGTCCCTTCTCCTGCCAACCTAGCAGTTCGAAAGCACATCAAAGTGCAAGTAGATAAATAGGTACCGCTCTGGTGGGAAGATAAACGGCGTTTCCATGCGCTGCTCTGCTTCGCCAGAAGCAGCTTAGTCATGCTGGCCACATGACCCGGAAGCTGTACGCCGGCTCCCTCGGCCAATAAAGCGAGATGAGCGCCGCAACCCCAGAGTCGGCCATGACTGGACCTAATGGTCAGGAGTCCCTTTACCTATCGGCCACTTGCGGCCAAGTGAAGATGCCCGGGCACCAGGATGGCGTCTGATGTCTCCACCATCTGGAGATGCGTGTCTGGGGATCACTAGATCTTGACTAGCATCCTGTAGAATTCTATCTGTCATATTTTATCTGCACAATCAGAATTAATTTCAGGCACCCAAAAAATAATGCAGTCATACCTCGGGTTACAGGCGCTTCGGGTTGCGCATCGCACCGAACCCGGAAGTACAGGAACAGGTTACTTCTGGGCTTCGGCACTTTGCACAAGCGCAGAAGCACCAAATCATGACCCATGTGTGTGCAGATGTGCGGGGCGTGTGTTGCGAACGCTGCGGGTTGCCTCCCGCACGGATCACGTTCGCAACCTGAGTGTCCACTGTACAGTGGTGCCCCGTAAGACGAATGCCTGGCAAGACGAAAAACCCGCTAGACGAAAGGGTTTTCCATTTTGGAGGTGCTTCGCAAAACGAATTTCTCTATGGGCTTGCTTCGCAAGACAAAATGTCTTGCGAGTTTTTCTGACTTTTTTTCCCTCCCCCCCCCCTTTTCTAAGCCGCTAAGCAGCGTATCTGATAAGCCGCTAATCTGATAAGCCACTAATAGCGCTAATCCACTAAACCGTCAATGGGCTTGCTTCGCAAGACGAAAAAACCGCTAGACGAAGAGAATCGCGGAACGGATTCTTTTCGTCTTGCGAGGCACCACTGTATTGGTAAATATGACTTTCAAGCTGTCTGGCCCCAAAACTGCAACTAGGCATTCTGTTTTGGCAACTGTGACCCTGGTTTAAGGAGCCATTGGGCGCCTAGCTTGTACATCTGTGTTTCTAACACTGCCTCAGTGAATTCTATGAATTGTAGAGTTGGAAGGAACCCTAAGAGTCATCTAGTCCAGCCCCCTGCAATGCAGTAACTCCAGCTAAAGCATCCATGACAGATGGCCGTCCGACCTCTGGTTAAAAACCTCCAGTAAAGGAGAGGCAGCACCTTCCCAGGTAGTCTATTCCATTGTCAAAAAGCTCTTACCTCAGAAAGTTCTTCCTGATGTTTAGTCAGAATATCCTTTACTGTCATTTGAATCCACTGGTTTGGGTCCTACCCTCCAGAGCAGCAAAAAACCCAAGCTTGCTTCATCTTCCATGGGTGGATAAAAGGAAGAGAGCGACAGATAATGGGTGTCTCACATACCTTTTGCTTTGGCTCCAACCACTGCCATCCGCATGTGGCCCCTGACCGCCTTCCCCTAAGACAATGAGCCCTCAATCCTGAAAAGCCTGCCCACTCCTGATCCCGGTATTCTAAGACAGGGCCTTTTCAGTGGTAGCACCATATTTTTGGAACTTCCTCTCCAGAGAGGTCCTTTTGGTGCCAACATCATTATCTTTTCTTAGCACCATAAGTTAATGTTTCCATTAACTTTTGTTCAGGCCTGCGAGGTATTCTGATCCTGTTTTAACTTCCCAGAGCTCCTCTTTAACAGTTGTAAGAGCAGCTCTGTTCCGCAACCATGCCTAACTTAGCAAGTCCATTACTCTTAATGGGTCTACTCTGAGTGAAATTTAGTCACATTCCACCCACTGCAAGCATGTCAGTAAAATATTCAAGGCAGGCCAGACAGAAATCCAATTAGCGAAACTTCTCCCTCAATTTTCCGCTCAGAGGGGCAGTGGGGAAACATCTCTCTTCCTGAAATGCTTCTGAAAGATCCATTTGCAGTGCTAACAGGAGGTCAGCTGTGTTGCAGTCGGAAGCCGGTGGTAATATGCAGCCAAGCCGGGAGCGAGAAGGCCAGCCAGGCCGCAGCAGAGACATCTCTCCTTGTCTGGTTAGCACATTAGGAAACTGCACCAGGTAGATGAAGGCCATTTGTCATCTTGTAGGCTCCTCACGCCTGGCCAGGTGCATGCTGAACGGATGCACTCCGGTTTATGAAGAGGACACGAGGAAGAGGAGACCTCTCTTAAAAACACTCAGAAGCTACTTGTATTATTTTCTTGACAGTTTTGTATAAGGGGCAACCAGTTTCCCACAATTCTGGACTTCTCTCTTCCATAGACTCTCCCAGCTCACCAAGCCCTGTTACCGTCTGAGTTTCTGACACCACCTCACCCCAGTCCTCTCCCTCTGACCACTTGTCATCGTCCCACTACCAATCCCCGGGCTCTCAGCCTCCTTCCCCAACTGGTTCCTCCCCACCATTTCTCTGTGTCCAATCAGTCCGTGACAGGCTGGCAGCAGTTTTCTGATGTTTCAGAAAGGAGCCTTTCCTAGCCTAATCTGGACTTGCCAGGAGTTGAAACTTCTGCATGCAAAAACAGAGTTCCCTTGGAAAAGGGACTTGATTGTCAATCCATTCTGGGAACTGTTCCCCTGGAAGAGGAATACAGTGGACACTCGGGTTGCGAACATGATCCATGTGGGATGCATGTTCGCAACCCGCAGCATTTGCAACCTGCAGCGGCGCGTCTGCACATGCACAGTTGCGATTCAGTGCTTCTGCGCATGCGCAAGACGCAATTTAGCACTTCTGCGCATGCGTGACCGCCGAAACCCGGAAGTAACCCATTCCGATACTTCCAGGTTTTGGCAGTTTGTAACCCAAAAAATGGGACGTGGGTGGAGCTGTGGGTTAAACCACAGAGCCTAGGACTTGCCGATCAGAAGGTCGGTGGTTCGAATCCCCGTGACGGGGTGTGCTCCCGTTGCTCAGTCCCAGCTCCTGCCAACCTAGCAGTTCGAAAGCATGCCAAAGTGCAAGGAGATAAATAGGTACCGCTCCGGCAGGAAGGTAAACGGCGTTTCCGTGCGCTGCTCTGGTTCACCAGAAGCGGCTTAGTCATGCTGGCCACAAGACCTGGAAGCTGTACCGACCGGCTCCCTCAGCCAATAAAGCAAGATGAGCACCGCAACCCCAGAGTCAGCCACAACTGGACCTAACGGTCAGGGGTCCCCTTACCTTTACCTAACCCAAAAAAAGCAACCTTAAGTGTCTGTAACCCGAGGTATGACTGTACAGGTCTCCCCACAACTTTCAGCACCCTTAAGAAACAACAGCTCCAAGATTCTTTGAGGGAAGCCATGACAGTTTAGAGCAGGGGTTGTCAACCTGGTCCCTACCGCCCACTAGTGGGTGTGTCAGGATTCTTGGTGGGCGGTAGGGGGGTTCTACGGCGCAAGCTGAATTCCCCTTCCATCAAGCACTGGTGGGCGGTAAGGAAATTTTACCATCAAGAAAGATGCATTAGTGGGCGGTAGGTAAAAAAAGGTTGACTAGCCCTGGTTTAGAGTGATATCATCGTGCTTTAAATGCACGGCGTGCAGATGTGGCCGAAGTCTGTCCCTGCAAAATCCCAAGCAAACAGGTAGAGAAATCCAATTAGGGATAGAGGAGAAATAAAAAATAACAAATAAATGAGAGAAACCAAAACGGAGAGAGATTTGCCCATCCTTAAATCTAACACATGCCGTGTGCAGGATTTATTTCTTCCAATTTCAGCTTCATCTGATGGCTGCTTCTTTTGATGTTCCAGAACGACTCATCGGAACACAGAGACAATTTACTTCATGTTCTGAATGAGCGAGAGATATTATACCATTTCCCACTTTCACGCCCCAGCCAGAAAGCCTGTTGTTGTTGTTTTTAATGCCAATTCCCCATTCCCCATACACACACACACACACACACCCACCCAAAAAACTGGGAGATGCAGCTGGAAAACCGCCAAAGCTCCCTGACACCTCCTCAGCATGTGAAAACCCACTGTAGAATTCATCCTGCACACAGGCCTTCTGCACCAGGAAGGCTACAGGAGAGAGGGCTAATACCTTTGTCCCTGAGACAATGGAGACATCGCAAGGAGCCCAGTCACCTCTCCAGACTTTACAAGGCCAAGAGCTTTGCAGCTTTTACCCCAGTCACAGAAGGGACTCCCAGCAAAGTGGAGAGTTCTCTCAGGCGTCATGGGGACTGTCATCCAACAGCATCACAAAGACACCATCTTGGCTACTCCCGAATCAGAGAATCGGCGTGGTCCGCAGTCTTCACAAATCAGGCACCCGCCGGGTGTTGCTGGATTCCAACTCTCACCGGTCACTCACAGCCAGAAATGAACCTTTGGGCATCCAGCTTCTCAGTTCTAGCATTACAACAGTGGGAGAAAAACTCTCTCTACTTTATCCACACAGTGCAAAGTGTTTTATTACAAAATGAAGCTCACGACTTTGGACCAACAGCTCTCTCTTTCTCAGCTGAACCTACCTCACAGGGCTGTTGCGATTAAAAAACGGGAAGAACAGAACCATGCTACCTTGAGGCTGGATATAAATATATAAGAAACAGAGGTTTTCCATACTGTGTGGTCTGTGGCCAACCGGTGGTTTGCACCCTCGTTTCAGTCAGCCTGTAAAAAGTTTGCAGAGAAATCAAGGATATCTTAATTTGATCTTCTCTTTCTATTTTATTTTTTTGCCAGTGGAGACAGAGGTCATTTTGACCAGAGCTGGATTACCGAACAGACTAGCAAGGTTCTGGCCCAGTGCCTACGGTTTTCAGAAACACAGAACGGGGGCCATTTCCCCCTTTAAAATGTATCTGTTAAAAATGTTGTTTTCTGCAGCCTGGTCTAGGGCCTGTGATTTCATAATTCAGTGCTGCTTTGAGGGAGATGTCAGTGATAAAGGCACAAGGAAAATGAAAAAGTCCACTAAGTGTTTCTCAAAGATCCCCAGCAACAGAAAAAGAAGTTTTAGAATGAGAGGTCTAGAGAGAGAATCGCCAGTGAGGCTGCCTGCTAGATGAGTCACTGGTCTGAGCTTGCCTGTTTCCAAACCCAGAGGCACACCCAGAACAGTGACTCATTCAAGAGCACCAGGGTGAGCTTCTCAGCCAGTTCATCCATGCACCAGAGGCAAACAACACTTCTTTAAAAATTGGGAAAACAGGGCTGTCCGAAGAGGGAAAGGGCGACCCAAATGTTCAATGGGGTAGATAGAAGATCGACTCTCCTACAAGGAAAGGTGGCAGTGTTTGGGATTTCAAAGGTGACATGATAGAAGTTTATAAAATCATGTGCAGCATGGATAAAGTGGATAGAGAAAAGTTTTTCTCCCTTCTCTTATAACACCAGAACTTGTGGACATTTCAATGATAGAAGATTCAGGACAGGTTAGATAAAAAAAAAAAAAGGACTTCTTCACATAGCACAGAGTTAAACTATGGAACTCCCTGCCACAGGAGGCAGTGGCAGCTTCAAACCCTGATGGTTTTTAAAAGAGGACTGGACAAATTCATGGAGGGGAAGGCTATTATTGATGGCTACATGGCAGGCAGCAATGCTTCTGAATACCCGTTGATTGGAACCACAGGAGTTCTGTGTTCGAGTCCTGCTTTCAGGTTTCTCACAGGGCATCTGGTTGGCCAATGAGGATGCTGGACAAGGTGGGCCACTGGCCTGATCCACCAGGCCTTTCTTATCTTCTTAAGGGAAAGTGCTTTCCCTTTCTGCAGGGTTAAACAGAAGCATTTTTGTGGCCACCACAAGTTTGGGTAAGCCGGGTGTTAGGAAAGCCACAAACTCTTGCACCAGATGGCAGAAACCACAATGAAATAAGTAGTGTTAAACCCCACAGAAGACAGTGGGGAATATCATGAGGCCTTTCCTGGTTCTTAAGCACTGAACAATTAAAACAATAATAATACAGTGGTACCTCGGGTTACATACGCTTCAGGTTACATTCAGGTTACAGACTCTGCTAACCCAGAAATAGTGCTTCAGGTTAAGAACTTTGCTTCAGGATAAGAACAGAAATCGTGCTCCGGCGGCGCGGCAGCAGCAGCAGGAGGCCCCATTAGCTAAAGTGGTGCTTCAGGTTAAGAACCGTTTCAGGTTAAAAACAGGAATAGAGAGAAAAATAAAGAGGAAATTCTAAAACAGATAATGGTAAACGAACAAAAACTATCTCAAAAACCTAACTGCCAAAAGGCAAAAGAAAGAATAAAAATGCTACAAACTCAGTTTGCTACTATAATAAACAGAGAGGTGGAGTGGAACATCAAAAAACTGAGACAAAAAAATTTTGAATTTTCAAACAAACCAGGTAAATGGCTTGCCTGGCAAATCAAAAAAAGGAAGGAACAAGGTACAATAAACAAAATAATAGGGGGGGGGGGAGAAAGAACAGATCCCAAAGAAATTAGGAGTGTCAACTATTATAGAAGTCTGTATATGGATAAAGAGAGAGTTGGCCTAAGGAGAATAGAAAGATTTCTGAAGGATAAAAAGGTGCAGGAAATCTCAACAGAGGATAAGCAAAGATTGAATATACCAATTGGAAATGAGGAGATAGAAGAAACAATCAAAGATTTAAAGAGGGGCAAAGCACCAGGTCCTGACGGATTTACTGCTGGTTATTATAAAGAGATGAAATCTATCTTAGTGGAACCACTGAAGGAGACTATGAATAACATCTTAAAGAAAGGAGAAATCCCTGGGACATGGAAAGAAGCATATATTACGTTTATCCCTAAACAAGATGCAGATCCAACTCAAGTCAAAAATTATAGACCAATTTCATTGCTAAATACAGACTATAAAATATTTGCAGGAATCCTAGCAAGAAGGTTGAAAAGGTTGTTATCAGAAATTATTCATAAGGATCAGGCGGGATTCCTGCCAGGGCGGCAGATGAGAGACAACACAAGAAGCATAATTAATATGTTAGAATATTTATCTGTTAGGACTGACAAACAAGTTATTATGATGTTCGTGGATGCCGAGAAGGCATTCGATAATGTGATATGGGACTTTATGTTGAAAAATTTAGAACATATGGATGTGGGCAAAGATTTCTTTAATGGGGTAAAAGCAATATATACAGAACAGAAGGCCAAACTGATTATAAATAGCATGGTGACAGAAGAGATAAAGATACAGAAGGGTACAAGACAGGGCTGCCCACTCTCCCCGCTACTATTTATAATAGTTTTAGAAGTACTCTTGAATTCAATAAGACAAAATGGAAAAATAAATGGAGTATCACTAGGACAGAACGTGTACAAGACTAAAGCTTTTGCTGACGATGTAGTAATAATGACAGAAGAACCAACAACTGCAATAGAAGAAATATTAAAGGAAATAGAAGAATTTGGAGAAATAGCAGGCTTTAAATTAAACAAGACAAAAACGAAAATGATAGGTAAAAATGTGGACCCAAAAACAATAGAAATCATCCAACAGCATTCACAGATAGAGATAGTCAAAAAAGTCAAATACCTTGGTATTTGGTTAACATCTAAAAATATAGACTTATTCAAAAACAACTACGAGCCGATGTGGAAGGACATAAGGAAAGATCTGGAAAAATGGGGAGGGCTGAAACTGTCATTCTGGGGAAGGATTAATACAATCAAGATGAATGTCTTATCAAGACTTATGTTCCTATTCCAAACCATCCCTATAATTAAGGGGAGCCGAATCTTTAAAGACTGGCAAAGAATACTCTCAAGATACATATGGCAGGGCAAAAAACCTAGAATTCAGTTCAAATTATTGACAGATATAAAGGAAAGGGGGGGCTTTGCCCTGCCAGATTTAAAGCTGTACTACGAGGCTTCATGCCTTTGCTGGATAAAGGATTGGGTAAAGTTGGTGAACACGGAGCTACTCGATTTAGAGGGCTTCGACAATAGATTCGGCTGGCATGCCTATTTATGGAAGAACAAAAGGAAAGTACATAAGGGATTTGAAAATCATATTTTTAGAGGCCCGTTAATTGAAATATGGGAAAAATACAAAAATCTGTTAGAGCCGAAAACACCACATTGGCTATCACCTCTTGAAGTAATGAGCATAAAGGCTATTAATATGAGAAGCAACTGGGCAACATATAGCCAGTTGCTAACCAAGGTTGATGGGAAATGGAAGCTAAAACTGTATGAACAAGTAAAGGAGTATGTCTATGACTGGCTACACCATATACAGGTAAATCAGATGTATAGTAAAGATATTAAAGAAAGAGGCTATGCAGAAAAAGATTCCAAATTCCAAACGGAGATAATAAATAATGAAGTGAAAATTATATCTAAGATGTATAGGATGCTGCTAGACTGGAACTTAGGCGATTGAAGTCAAATCAGTGATGATCCGCTGGGCAAGGGATGTAGGTCATAGCATACAATTTGAAGACTGGGAAGAGCTTTGGAAGGAGGGGCTAAACTTTACAGCGTGTATAACGATAAAGGAAAATGTCATGAAGATGTTTTATAGGTGGTATTTAACACCGATGAAATTATCAAAAATGTACAAGATGGATAAAAGGTGTTGGAAATGTAAAGATGAGGAGGGCTCCTTCTACCACATGTGGTGGGAGTGTGGAAGAGTGAAACAGTTCTGGGAGAAAATATACATTGAATTAAAGAAGATTTTAAAATATACGTTCAGAAAGAAATCAGAAATTTTCCTGCTAGGGATATTAGGGCAAGAGATAAAAAAAGAAGACCGTAGAATAGTATATTATGCAGTGGCAGCAGCAAGGGTAGTATTAGCCCAAAAGTGGAAACAGCAGGAAATACCAACGGTGGAGGAGTGGAGATCTAAGCTGTTGGACTATGCAGAGCTGGATAAATTAACAGGAAAAATTAGGTATGTAAGAGACCAAGTGTTCATCAAGGATTGGGGAAAGTACGTGGATTATCTGGAATGTATTAGTGAGGGACAAACAACGCTAAAGGGACTCAGAGACGCACTGTGAAAGACTATGAGTTATTGTTTAAAGCAAATAGGAGACAGAGATAGGCACAATGACAATATAAGCAGAGAAACGCGTGACTCTGATTATTGCTTCGAATGATTTATGGACAAGCTGAAGGAAGTCTTGAAAGGGATGGCTATGTAATAATGTCAATGGGAAAATTATAAGTTTGTGTATTTTTTATTTACCTTTTTTCTGTAACACTTCTTTTGCTCTATTTTCTGTATTCTGACTTTTTTATACATGTGTTAGTTTTTATTTTCTTTTATGGAATCAATTAATAAAAAGAATGATGATAAAAAAAAGAACCGTTTCAGGTTAAGAACAGACTTCCAGAACGAATTAAGTACTTAACCTGAGGTACCACTGTATATGAAACGGGGATGGGGAAGGAGGTATTTATTTGCGACTTGCCATCAAGCCCCACACTCCTGTTTTTTGTTCTGCTAACCTGGATAAACCAGTTTATGGAGGAAACTGGGAGCAGGTGGAAAACTCAGGAGCCTTGCCAATTCAGCATTCAAAAACAAAAGCACATACCATCTCAGGAGAGCTGAAAAGTTACAGCAGTTAAAAAAATAAAAATAATGAAGGACAAGCCCCCAATCCATTCTGGAATACAGGGGAAGCATAAAAAATAGAAGGCCTTCTTTGAAGTTTCACACACAAATGCAAGACTCGAGGCAGCTAGGAGTTATCATTACCTCTTTGGTACATCTAAAGGAGACCTTGGGATCATCTCCAGAAGGTGCTGTCTAGAGAAGGAGGAATGGGGAGGAGGGGAGAATGAAGACAGAGAAGATTTCCCCAACCCAAAAACCACCCAAAACAAAACCATCTGCAAGCTGGAGGAGATGCGTGAAGGAGGAGACTGAGCAAAAAGGTCTCTCCGACACATGGCTGCCCACCCAGGTTTGCAGACCAAAGGACCCCCAAAGTGTGGTGGTCTCAGTAAGGCACCTTTTTAACTTCCAGAAACCAGAGGAGCAGGTTAGGGGGCTTGTGAAACCTTAGTGCGAGGACGGCCAAACCCTGGTTTTTCTGCCATTCTCTCTGCCCCCACCCAAGATGAATCCACCAATTTTGGATTGGCAGCAAGGAAGAAAGATAGAAATTGAAGCAGGCCCAGCACTGTAGCAGGCAAATGGGAATGCAAGTTGCTCTTTCTCCCCCATCGTCAAACTGAGGCTCCTGTTCAAGGAGCAATATCCCAGTTGCGGACGGTCCTTTGCGGCTAATGGGCCACTGCTGAATAATCCCTGTCTGCCCCCAGCCAGTCCTCACTCTTGCCTACAACCAACCCGGATGACGCCCTGCCTGTCAGCTTCCTCCTCCTTAGAATCACTGAATAACAGAGCTATTGGACCATCCAGTCCAACCCCCTGCAATGCAGAAAACAGCAGCTAAATAATCCCTGACAGACAGTCCGTCCAACCTATGCTTAAAGACCTCCAATACTGTCCCTTGTAGAACTCAGCAGGGGCAAGGAGGAGGGTAAAACTGGAGTTAGCTACCTTTGCCTATCGTTGGCTTGGGCGCCCCCTACTGTAGGGCTCCCTGATTTTCGCCCTACCAGCCATCACTGCAATAACACCCCCCCCCTACTTAGCTGATCAATATGGATCCAAAGACCGGGGGGGGGGGGTGCCTGTATAGCGACAGCAAAGATTTAGCGGTTCATCCTAAGGCACTGTTTCCCAACCTTGTGCCTCCAGCTGTTTTTGGACTACAATTCCCATCATCCCTTGCCACTGGTCTTGCTAGTCAGGGATGATGGGAGTTGTAGTTCAAAAACAGCTGGAGGCACAAGGTTGGGAAACACTGTTAAGGTGACATTTTTCCACTGTCTCCAAAAAAGGGGGAAACAGAACAAGCTTTTTTAAAAAAAGAAGAAGAGAGAGACACTCTTGATAGAAAACCTGGAGAGTCAAGACTGACAATTAACCAAGTTGACAGCTCAGCAGGGCTTAACTAGTGCCAGGGCTTTAATTATTGTTTATTGCAATCGTTATCTCACGCCACCTCATTCTGGGCTGTTCCGTTCCGCAAACTGCCCTGTGATTATTATTTTTTTAATGAAGAGAGAGGTACTTAAATGAAAAGTCATCATCACTACCGTCACCTATCCACCAAGGGTCACAGATTGAGCCTCACTAGACCCCTGTGAGGTAGGCCAGGTTAGCAGGCTGGCCAAATAAAGGTAGCCATGTTAGCTCATTACAGCAAATACACAGAGATGTGTCTTGAGGCCCCTTGAGGCCCGGGTGGGGAGACTAGAGCGCTCCAGGTTTTTGAGGGACTTCCGCCATCCCTATTTGGCCACATTGCAAGTCCAGCAACATTTGGAGGGCTACAGGTTCCCTAACAAAGATTTCAAAGACTTAAAGAGAGATTTAGCAACACAATCTTAAGCCTGCCTGTTTGGATGTCCCATCGAGTTCAATTGGATTTACTCCCAAATAAGTGGCTATAGGAAGGCAGCCTTATTATAAGATCATGGAATCAGAGTTGGAAGGGATCCGAGGGTCATCGCATCCAGCCCCCTGCAATGCAGGAATCAGTCCAGCAATGTGCCATTGCATTGTGAGATTGCATGGACCACAGAATTCCTTTTCCAGAAACTGACTCTACCGCTTATGCCACAATTCATTTCTCTGACCCTTAAGGTGCCCCAAGGACACTCTCCCTTCCAAACTCTTTACTGGAGTCCCATCTCTAGCTCCACCTCGTCTTTTAACAACTGAGGGTGGCATCTGACGAGGAGTTTTGGAAAATAAAAACTCAGCAAGCTGCTCAAGGCAGAGTCAGTTCATTGATTCACCCAGCTCAAGATTGTCTAATATTCCTAGAGATAGCTCAGTTGGTAAAGCATGAGACTCTTAACCTCAGTGTCCTGGGTTCGAATCCCACATTGGGCAAAAGATTCCTGCAGTGCAGGGGGCTGTACTAGATGACCCACCTGGCCCCTTCCAACTGTACAGTTCTATGATTCTACAGGGCCTGGCAGCAGCTCTGCAGGGTTTTTCAGGAGGTGCCACTAGGGATTGAACCTGGTAACTTCTGTGTGTACAGCAGATGTTCTGCAGCTGAGCTGTGGTCTTTCGCTTAAAAGCAAAGCAAGATCCTAGTCCTCATTGTTCTGAATAAAAGGGCTGATTTAAAGAGTAGCACAGGAAGCTGCCTTGTGCTGACCGCTGTCAACGCTGACCAAAAACAGCTCTGCAAGGTTTCAGACAAGGGACATACTCAGCCCTATCTGAAGTTGCCGGGGACTGAACCCAGGAACTTCTGCATGCAAGGCAGGTGCTCTACTACGGAACTAAAGCCTTTCCCATCTTCAGAGCTGGAAGACAGGAACTCTAAGACTGCCCTCCTCCCAAAAAATAAAGATGTGCCATGTCCTTTTCTCTCTGTCCCTTGCTACACCTGAATGTGGGAAAGCTGGGGGCCCCCAAAAGCTCTGTAAGCAGAGCATGAGACTCATAATGTCAGGGTTGTGGGTTCGAAACCCATTTGGTGCAAAAGGATTCCTGCCTTGGACTAGATGACCCTGGTGTTCCTTCCAACTCTACAATTCTATGATACTACAAGGCTAAGTCCCATAACCCCTGCCATGCTGGCTACAGCTCAGTACACCTGCCATGCATGCAAAAGTTCCCAGGTTTAATCCCTGCCATCTCCTAGTGGGGATGGGAACGTCCCCTGCCTGAAACCCCAGAAAGCAGCTGATAAATGTGTAGACAGTACTGAGCCAGATGGGCCCCTGTGGGCTCAGGATAAGGCAGCTTGCTATGTTATTATTTAAAGCTGCCCTGTGCTTAGAATCATGAGGACCGGAACCTCGCTCTGTTTTTAAGGGAAGAGCTGTACCTCAGGGGCATGCTCTGCATGCAGAAATCCCCAATGGCACCTCCAGAACAGGCTGAGAACACCCCCTGCCTGAAACCCTACAGGGATGCTGCCAGTCAGAGTAGGCCAAGGGAAGCCCACAGGGTGTCCCCTAGATCCTAGTGCCATCTCTAACCATTGGTCATGCTAGCCCGGCCTGATGGAGCTGCAGTGATCTGGAGGGCCACAGGTTTCCATCCCTGGCTTAGAGAGAGACGCGATTCCGGAGCAAAGACTTGAGCGATGCCCTTGAATCTCTCACGTTAGGAAATTCATTCAGTAGTGACACGTTTTCTCCTCCTCCTCCGACCCCCAAACGCTGGGGGTTCAAGCCTACCTAGGAGAACTGTCCAGGTGAATTATTTTGCTCCATCTCCCAATCTTAGCCTTGTGTGTGGCCGAAAGCACCACTTCAGTTGGTGGCGACACTCCACACATGCTCAGAAGGCACTATGCTCTTCTTTCATACTTCCAAAGCCCTGTGCGCAAAACCTCATTTTTTTGTTTTTGTGTTTTTTTTGGGGGGGGGGGGGTTGCATCTCCTCACTTCCAAAGACATAAGCCACACGTTACACACAATGGACCTTTCAAAAGGTTGAAGAGCACACTCAAAATCCGTCGGTCCGCAGTAGGACCCGCAAAGAGGTCGAGAGAGAGAAGACCCCCATTCATCTTCCCCTTTTGCTTGGGAAACACGCACCCCTCCGCCCGTCTCCTCATCTTGTCTGGTCAAAACTCGCATTCTGCTTGCTGATGAGGGAGGTTGGGGGCGGCCCTCCGCACATGTTCAGAGGCACCCTTCCTCCGCTCGAAGCCCTGCGCTGCCAAACCCATCTGGTTCGGGGGTGTCAACCAGCTGTCACCCCTCACCGCCCCACAGACGTGACGCGACCCACAGACGAGACACAATGGCCCTTTTGGAAAGGGGGGGGGGTGTGCGGAGGAAAAGGACCCTTTGCACCGCCCAAAGCCACGGGCTCCCAGAGAGGTGCCAATTCATCATTTCCCCCACCGATATCAAACCCCCTCCAGCTGTTGCACGGATCTGGAGAAACAGAAAATGCAAAGGCGCTAACCTCTCCAGCTGGATCTCTCTCTCCTTGAGATGCACCCGCTCACCTGCTCAGGCTCCTTCCCAAGGAGGCGGCTCCCTTCCAGCCGATTCCCCTCCGGCTTCTGCTCGCTCGCAATTCCAGCGCGGAGCCCCGAAACAAAGTAATCCGGCCAGCCTCCAATCCGCAGCCCCGTAGCAAGCCCGGCGCCGCGCTGCGCGGACGCTGCTTCTTCCTCCTCCGCCTGCTCGCGGGTTGGCTTTGTGACAGGCGGCGCGATTGGCAGGCGGCCCCCTCGGCTCCTCATTGGCCCGTATAATTGGCTGGTCCGAGGCGCGCCTCGCCATTGGCCGACGGAGCGAGCTTAATTCTCGATCGACTGCCCGGCGTTCTGTAGGAGAGAAGGTTGCTGCTGCTGCCTGCCCGGGATTGCAAGCTAAGTGGGGTTGGATTCCCCCCCCCAAAAAAAAAAAATTTTTATTGGTTTTCACAAAATTATAAACAAACAAACACATAAAACAAACAAACATAAATCATAACCTTATTAAAAATTACACTTATTAACATTGTTACGTGACTTCCTCGCTTCCCCTTGGTTGAATTTCAATGCATATCCTTTTAACGGTTTTCCAAATCACGGTTCTTATAAAGTTTAACTTGAACATTAACATCCTTAATTAACATATTAATTCATCACTTAACTTATATAAAATCCTAAACCGATTAACTATCTGCAAGCTGTTTCCAATTAATTTAACTTGACATATTTAACTAAATAATCATTAAATTTAGTCCATTCTTCCTCCTTCTGGTTGCGGACTCTTCCGGTTAGGTTGGCTAGCTCCAAAAAATCCATCATCTGGGTTTGGATATTTATTATTATTATTATTATTTGGCTTTTGTTTTGCTGCTGTGCAATGAAGGCTGTGCATTTCATCCCAGTGGTGCGCTGGTCAATTCTGCAGTGCATGCACGTTATTGATTCTGCTCGTTTTTAAGCAACAGATAGGTAGCCGTGTTGGTCTGCCATAGTCAAAACAAAATAAAAAAATTCCTTCCAGTAGCACCTTAAAGACCAACTAAGTTAGTTCTTGGTATGAGCTTTCGTGTGCATGCACACTGTGTATCTGAAGAAGTGTGCATGCACACGAAAGCTCATACCAAGAACTAACTTAGTTGGTCTTTAAGGTGCTACTGGAAGGAATTTTTTTATTTCGTTTTTAAGCAAAATGGTTGGAGGGACATCTGTCATGAACGCTTTAGATGAGATTAGTGCATTGCAGGGAGTTGGACAAGATGACCCTCAGGGTCCCTTCCAACTCTACAATTTCATGATTCTCTCTGTTGCTTTTATATCCTGCCTTATCCTTCAAGGAGCTCAAGGCGGCGTGCAAACTTCTCCCCACCTCCATTAGGATACCCTCACAACAACCCTGCGAAGTAGGTCAGAATCTGCCAATTCCACTTTCTCTCCATTTCTCATTTCCCCATCCTTGAGTTTCCAAGGGACAGTTGCCTGCCTGGGCTTGGAAGCTGTGCATTTGCTCCTGTGGAGTGAATTTGCAGGAATTGGCTGTGCATATCTTCATGAGACGTGTAGTGCTCAGGGAAAACTCTGAAATGTATCCATGATTTATTATATTTATTTATATCCCACCTTTTGCCGAAACGGATTCAAGGCAGCTTGGACGGCACAGATAAAATACAAAAAGCTAAAAACATATAAACAATAAACTCTTAAAAGTAATTAAACTTGATAACAGAATTAAAACAACGAAGCACAATTAAACAATATAAAAAACAAATATATTCCTTTTTTTAAAAAAAAACAACCACCTTCCATTCCCAAAGGCCTGTTAGAAATATGTAAAAAAAATTTGCCATTTATATTGCACCTTTTTCTCCAAAGAGCTCAATGTAAGGTGCAAACTTCTTCCACCCAACACCCTTTCCAGTATATCCTCACAATAACCTTGTGAGATAGGTTAGACAGAACCTTGATTTCTCTTTCGATTTCTCATTTTTCCAACCTTTTCTCCACATTTCTACATAAATTTGCAACCACAACAAAATAAAACTTCCCCCTCTTCCCCTCTGACGGGTCCCTGTGAAGAGGGCTGGATTGTTAAACCGCTCTAACAATTGTAGCTCTGGGAAGGAAATTGGAGTCTCTGAACAACTCTTGGCATCCTCAACAAGCTCCCAGGATCCTTTGGGGGAAGCCTTGACTGTTCAAAGTGGTATTGTGATAGGAATTTTATGGTCTTATTTATGGTCTTAGATATATGGTAATGTTCATAACCGCACATACATGGATCAGCACAGGAAGGCCAACCTGGAACCATTTTGATTCCTAAACTGACCAAATGTTTTCTCTGCAAGGTCAAACTGTAAAAGTCTCCCCATTGTCTCTTTCCTCACAAATCCTGTCTTAAGGGCACATTTAAGATATGAATAGGGTGTGAGCCTGTGACCTGGCCCAGGAAATAAGTATTTTACCACTACAAAAGAATGGCCAGGCTCCCCAGGAAATCCAATCAATTAACTTGCCAGACAGGAGATAAACTGCGACAGGAGAAAAACAACATGCAAATGTTCTGTTTTAAGACCACCTTTTCTGTGATGTATCTGAGGGGTGGTCTTAGGTTACACCCCTTCTGTGATGCATGCATAATGTTTCTGGGGGTGGTCTTGGTCTACAGGATGGGAATTTCAAAAGTCTTTATAAACCCTTGCACAGCATTTTTGTGGGTCCTCCTCCTCTCCTGCGTGTGGGTGGAGCAACCTGTTGCAACAGATCAATAAAGATTCAGCTTACTAGCTGCTTTGCTTCTCAATATTCTCTGGTTGGCCTTTGTTATCTTCTCCTACCAATAGGGAACCTATCTATGGACTCTATATGGGCTCTTGGATACCCCATAAGGGAAAAGGGCCTATTTTTATTTACAACAGTATCATAGCACTCTAAATGTGAATGTGGCCTTAGCAGAGGCTAGGCAGCTGTTCATCAGGGAAGGGGCTGTTGTATCCTTGCACTGCAGATGCTTCATTGACTTGAAGATCTCTACAGACCCCTTTGTAGTCTAAAAAGGTCTTGCGATTCTAGATTCTGTGCTGCTTCATTCATTTACAGACTAGAAACAGGCCAATTCTATTTTATTGAAAGTGAAAACGGGGGTGGGGTCTACAATAATATTACTAGTCTCTTTTTTTGCCACGGGCAGCTCAAAACATCCCCACCCACTCTAAAAGGCCCTACAGATTGTAAAACGCCAAAGACCTGGTTAAAATGGAAAGTTATCACCTGGCGCCTGACTCATTTTAACAACTTAGGATTTGGGGTGGGCTGTGCCCGTCTCCCCCCCCCCCCCCGCTTCCCGTGCAACTCGTGCTACCTGTAAAAATTAAAACGAGCAATTAACAGCACAAAAGGGCCTCTGCCAAACGAAACTGGAGTTTGCCAGGGAAAGTAATTAGGACTATCATGGCATAATTAAGACACAGCGAGCAACACTAGGGAGGGAACCTTGAAAACTCTCCCTACTCACTGTGACTGGTTGTGGATTGTCTTTCTCGTGGTTTCCTCTCAGAGAGAAAGGAATTTCACCCTGGGAGCCACAAATGTGCTATCCCAGGCAGAGACCCTAGGCACTCTTTGCAGGGAATATGCCAAGCAGTATTATGCACAGGAGCAAAGCGACCAAAGCCCCCCCCCCCCAATCCAAAGCCTCTTAGGGGTTTGTTTGTTTCTTGCATTCATATCCCAGCTGAAATATACCTGGAGTCAAGAGTGGATTTTGTGCTGTTTGTTCAGCTCATAGTGGTGAGGAAGAATGGAAGTTCCCCCAGAATGTCTGCTTTATATAAGTTATTTACACAATGGGCCCCACGTGACTGGCTAATTCTGGGATTTACCTGTAGGCCAATCAGGTTGCGGATTCACTTCCACCTGGAGCTGGATTGGGTGGCTCCTGTGGACCAATCAGACTGCTGCATTCTGGACCCTATTGTTCTAAGACCAATCAGACTGCTGCAGTTTGGATCCTATTCAACTCAGTACATAACACCAGCTTTTTTCTCTAAGGAGCTCAGGGTTGGGCACTCCCCCTAGGTTAGGCTGAGAGGCAGTGACTGGCCCCCAAGTGGGGATTTGAACCCTGGTCTCCCGGGTCCTACACCAACACTCTAACCCCTACACCACACTGCCTCTCTCTTTCACGCCACCAGGTACAGCCCCTAGTACATAGTGAGAGGTAACTATTACCGTAGAAGACAGAATCAGGGTTCAACATGACCTTAACAGATTGGAGAAGCTAACAAAATGAAGCCCAATAGGAACAAATGTAAGGTTCTGCACTTAGGTAGGAATAACCAGCTGCACAAATATGGGATGTGGGACACAGATCTAGAGGTCTTAGAAGACCAAATCATTAACTTGAGTCAACAGTGTGATGCAGCAAGAAAAAAGGCTAATGCAGTTCTAGGCTCTGTCAACTGAAGTACAGTGGTACCTCAGGTTAAGTACTTAATTCGTTCCGGAGCTCCGTTCTTAAGCTGAAACTGTTCTTAACCTGAAGGACCACTTTAGCTAATGGGGCCTCCTGCTGCCGCTGCGCTGCTGGAGCACAATTTCTGTTCTCATCCTGAAGCAAAGTTCTTAACCCAAGGTACTATTTCTGGGTTAGCGGAGTCTGTAACCTGAAGCGTCTGAAACCTGAAGCGTATGTAACTCGAGGTACCACTGTATAGGGTCCCAATCAAGTGAAGTAATAGTACCGCTCTATTCTGACTTGGTCAGACCCAACCTGGAGTCCTGGGTCCAGTTCTGGGCACCACAGTTTAAGAAGGATATTAACAAGTTGGGATGTGTACAGAGGAAGGTGGCAAAGATTATCAGGGGTCTAGAAACCATGCCTTGTGAGAAACAGTTGAGAGAGCTGGGTATGTTTAGCCTGGGTAAGAAGAGACTGAGGGGAGATACGATAGCCATCTTCAAATATCTAAAGGGCTTTCAACATGGAAGATGGAGCAAGCTTGTTTTCTCCTGTTCCAGAGCGTACAATCTGAACCAATGGTTTCCAGTTACAAGAAAAGAGATTCTGACTAACAATCAGGAAGAACTTTCTGACAGTAAGTCTGTTCGACAGTGGAGCAGACTCCCTCAGAAGGTGGTGGACTATCTTTCA
This sequence comes from Podarcis cretensis, assembly GCF_951804945.1. Classification (NCBI taxonomy): domain Eukaryota; kingdom Metazoa; phylum Chordata; class Lepidosauria; order Squamata; family Lacertidae; genus Podarcis; species Podarcis cretensis. The sequence continues at coordinate 13,279,166 of NC_137185.1, forward strand.
TTTAAGGTTTTAAGCAGAGGATGGATAGCTATCTGTCATGGATGCTTTAGTTGAGATTCCTGCATTGAATGGGGTTGGACTAAAGTAAAGGTAAAGGGACCCCTGACCATTAGGTCCAGTTGTGGCCGACTCTGGGGTTGTGGCGCTCATCTCGCTTTATTGGCCGAGGGAGCTGGCATACGGCTTCCAGGTCATGTGGCCAGCATGACTAAGCCGCTTCTGGCAAACCAGAGCAGCACACGGAAACGCCATTTACCTTCCCGCCAGAGCGGTACCTATTTATCTACTTGCACTTGTGTGCTTTCGAACTGCTAGGTTGGCAGGAGCAGGGACTGAGCAACGGGAGCTCACCCTGTCGCGGGGATTCGAACCGCCGACCTTCTGATTGGCAAGTCCTAGGCTCTGTGGTTTAGCCCACAGCGACACCCGCGTCCCTTGGGGTTGGACTAGATGACCCTTGGAGTCCCTTCCAACTCTACAATTCGATGATTCTGCGATACATAACTGAAGCCACACAGAATATATATGCAAGTGTGCAGGAGGCACTTTCAAAAAGCAGCAAAAGCGAGGAAGAGAAGAAAAGGGAGGAACTATTTTGGGCTGGAAGCACCTTCGGCCTGGGCGGCAGGTTGCTCACCTGTGATACAGGCAATTATTTAGTATTTTTAGGGTTGCTCTTCCTTTGCAGCTGCCTGCCAAATGTGCCAGAGGCATAAACAGAGCTAAATCCAGCTGCCGCCGTCTTTTCTCAGACTGTTCATTCATATTTTCCGCACCCCTCCCTCTGCAGCCTTGTGACTCATTTGCAGGCTGCCTTTCACTTCTAGCTGACGAAATATCTGGAAAGTGACGAGGTTCCATCTGGAGAAGATGAATCAGGGAAAGCCTCTGGAAAAGCTTGAAAACGCAAACACAAAGCAGGAAAAGAGAGGGGGGGTCCTCAGGAAGAGCTTGTGAACAGTGGCAGCAGGGCCACTTGTACACACATAGAGAACGCCCAATGGCAGGGCCCGGCCAAGACCAAGACTCTTTGCTGCCTGAACCAGAAAAGCAGGTGCTCCAGCATTTCACAGATGAAAGCAGGATCACAATACTAACACCTCCAATTCTTCTACCAAGGAACACTGCTGCCAGGGCCGTCTTTAGCAGATGCGGCGCCGGGGTGCAAATATCCACCCAGTGCCCCAAAATTACCACGGATAGTGTTGGGGTGGCCGTAGCAATGCATGACCAGCTATCGTGGGGGGGGGGGCACAACTCTTCCCCCATGCCACTGTGGGAGAGCGATCTTCGCAGAGGCTTAGATGTGAAGTTATGTCCCTCCCAAGCCACCGCGGGAGGAGAGCGCAGTTTCCCTCCCAAGCCTCCTCAGGAGGAGAGCGATCCTTGCAGAGGCTTGAGAGGGAAGCTGCACACCTGCCAGCCTTATGGTTGGTGGGGCATAGCTGACGGGGGTGCAGGGAAAGGGGAGGCTGCCAGGAAAGCTGTGGATTTCCCCCACTTGCTGGGGCGCCCCTGAGAGGCCAGCACCCTGGCACAACGCACCACTAAACCCTATGGGAAAGACGGCTCTGACCGTGATGGAAACCAAGCACATGGAAACACCTTTGATCTTCCCACTGCAGTGGTACCTATTGATCTACTTGCACTGGCGTGCTTTCAAACTGCTAGGCTGGCAGGAGTTGGGACAGAGCAACAGGAGCTCACCCTGTCACAGGGATTCAAACCGCCAACCTACCGATCGGCAACCCCAAGAGGCTCCGTGGTTTAGACCACAGCTCCACCCGTGTCCCAAATAAGCAAGCACACAATCACTGATAGATCCACCCGCCATTGCGAGGCTCAAAGCAATGAAGATGATGGCTCCCCAGCTGTTGCCATTGGCTGTGGGTTTCTTGTGATGTCACAAAAGCACTTGGCAACTGAGTGGATATAAAGGCAGGCCAAAGGAAAGGCCTTTTCTGTTACCAGCAGGACACACCTGGCAATGGATGTGACATTCAGCACTGCCCAGGTTTATTTCACTTGGTGAGTGGAATGAGGCAATCCTCTGGCAGTGGGATGCTAGGGAGCAATAATAAGGCAGGTTTGCTTGCTTGAAGGCTGCTGGTATCTGCGATTAGAAGCTGGAGGACACCTGATGATGGACCTCACAGTAGCTTCTGGCACAATGGGACACCAGGACCAGGGCCATCTTCAACAAATTCAGCACCAGGGTGCAAATATCTGCCCAGCACCTTCAAATTACCACGAATAATGTTGGGGTGGTCATAGCTGCGCAATGCCAGCCATTGGGGGGGGGGGGGGGCGCAACTCTTCCCCATGTCGCTGTGGGAGAGTGATCCCAGCAGAGGCTTGGGAGGGAAGCTGCAAACCCGCCAGCCTTATGGTTGGCAGGACGCAGCTGACGGGAAAGCCGCGCAGCTCCCCCACTTGCTGGGTATGGGAAAGACGGTTCTGACTGCTGCCCTGTTGTATTTACATCCCTCCTTTTTCTCCAAGGAAGTGAAGGTATATGGTCCTCTCCCGCCTCCTGTAATTCCCACAGGTGAAAAAGGTATAGGACCCTTGGATGGCTAAGTCCAGTCCAAAGTGACTATGGGGTGTGGCGCTCATCTCGTTTCAGGCCGAGGGAGTTGGTATTTGTCCACAGACAGCTTTCCAGGTCATGTGGCCAGCATGACTAAACCGCTTCTGGTGCAGCAGGACACCATGGCAGAAACCAGACCGTACGAAAATGCCGTTTACCTTCCCGCCGCAGCGGTACCTATTTATCTACTTGCACTGTTGTGCTTTCGAACTGCTAGGTTGGTAGGAGCTGGGACAGAGCAACGGGAGCTCACCCTGTCACGAGGATTTGAACCGCCGACCTTCTGATCTGCAAGCCCAAGAGGTTCAGTGGTTTAGACCACAGCGGCACGACAACCCTGTGAAATAGGTTAGGGCTGAGAGGCAGTGACTGGCTCTCAAGGGCACCAAGTGAGCTTCATTACCAAGTAGGGGTTTGAACCTGGTCTCCCAGATCCAAGTCTGACACTTTGACCATTACCCCACACTGGCTTTGCATTTGTGCCTGTCTGTCTGCAGTGTGTCTGGTGACCATCGGGCTGGTAGGGCAGAATGCAAGGAGGCACCAGTAGGTGGCGCCAGAGCCAATGACAGGGAGAGCTAACTCATTCTAGTTTTGTACCCATCCTCCCTGCTGAATTCCACAAGGGCAACACTCAGACTAAGGAAGAATCACATAGTCCAGGGGTCAGCAACCTTTTATTATTATTTTAGAAATTTCAACACAATAATTTTAACAAAAATACATCATCCACATAGTTTCCCCCTCCCCCTCCCCCCTAAACAAAAAAACCAACCTCCCCCCCCCCCCCGGACTTCCCTCAGCTCCTTTCTCTGGTTTCTCAACACATCTTTCTGTCTGCATGTTGTAAAATTGTAAAGATCCTCAAATTATCTATCTATATATTACAATAAAGAGTTTGTGAATGTTTATTCAAAACCTGCGAAAGAGTCCAGTTCATTTTGTTGCTTCTTCAAATATTTCGTAAAAGGTTCCCATTCATCTTTAAAATCACAGTTATCCTTGTCACGTAGTTTGTGTGTCAGTTTTGCCAATTCCGCATAGTCCATCAGTTTTTCTTGCCACAGTTCTTTCGTCGGGATTTCCTCATTCTTCCATCCTTGTGCTATTAAGACTTGCCGCCATTATCGCGTACATAAGAATATTTTTTAATTTCTTTGGCAACCTTTTTCAGCTGTGGGCCAGTCCAACGTCCCTCAGACCATGTGGTGGGTTGGACTATATTTTTTTTGGGGGGGGGATGAACGAATTCCTATGTCCCACAAATAACCCAGAGATGCATTTTAAATAAAAGCACACATTCTACTCATGTAAAAACACGCTGATTCCCAGACCGTCCGTGGGCCGGATTGAGAAGGTGATTGGGCCGCATCCGGCCCATGGGCCTTAGGTTGCCTACCCCTGATATAGTCCAACCCCCCTGATAATTTGCTGTTCACATCATCACACCACCACATACACCACATTGAAACAGGTAGCCTCAAGATCCCAGCCAAATCTTTTTGTTCTTTCTGCCTCTGTGCAAATGAGATCACCACTGTGCATTTTTCATTGCTCTTCAAAGCCATGCCTGCAGGTCCGGCTTAAGAAAAGTTCAAATTCCAGACCTGAAAGTGGTGTTAGCAGTGGTGGTGGTCTTCCTCACTGACCACCAAGTTTTACATGGGAGAACCTGCCCGTGACTTTTCCAGGGGAGCCTGTTGCAAGTGCTCTCTCCCCCTCTGCCGGCCAATTTCTAATACTGCAACAGCAATTCCAAAGACAGGTCCCGTTGCATTTTGATCAAAGCTTTCCTTTTTTAGAGCAAAGATGCTTTGGAGTAGTTCTCTGCACCAAAAAAATAAATTAAAAAAAATTAAAAAAAAGAAAAAGGATGAATGAAGGCAATAGCGCTCTCTCTCAGAATATTCTCTTCCTAGCAATATTTAACTTTGAGGTTGTGTTTTAGCTAGCATGTCTAATAATCCTAGATGGAAACCTTTTCCAAACATTTGTCTCATCCCCTTATAAAGCCATCAGGTCCCCTTAAGGCTGGGGAATCTCTTTCTGATTCAGGGCCACATTCCCATCCTTGCAACCTAAGGAACCCCATGCCAGGATGGGGGGTGGGGGGCAGAGGCAAAATTGGGCAAAGCAATAGATGCACATTTTACCTTTGTACAATGGGCTAGTTTCTACACATGCACCCTCTAGCCTTGAGAGGGAGAAAACCCCTTTTCTACCCCATTTCTGGGGATAATTTTATAAACTTCTATATCATGTGGGATTACTAACTGTCTTCTCACTTCTTCACCCCCCTGGATGGTGGGCAGTGGCGTAGCGTGGGTTGTCAGCACCAGGGGCAAGGCAAGTAATTTGCGCCCCTAACCCGTGGATTTGCACCCCCTAACCCGTGGATTTGCGCCCCCTAACCCTAACCCCCAGATGTTGCGCCCGGTGCGGCCGGCCCCCCCTGCACCCCCCACGCTACGCCACTGATGGTGGGGCAAGGACTTCTCGATATAAAAGGTCCTTGCTCAAACAAAACCATTCTGGGCACTCAGGAGTTAACGGCCTTTCCGACTCGGCTGCCTCAAAGTACATTTCTAACTCTATCTTCTTTTTGCTTTTTGGCAAAACTTGGAGTTTGACTTTTAGTCAAAGGAAACAAAAAGGTGTATTTTCTTTCCTCACACTGATCATCCCCTTGCTGTTGTTCAGCGTTGTCTGCCTCTGCTACTGTATCCACCCCCTCAGGATTAGGTGACTGTAGGCTCCCTTTTGCTCTGGTAACCAAGAAAGTACTCTGCACATGTTCTAAAACGTCCCAACCAATGAGCACAGGGGTGGGAATGTCTTCCGAAAGGGCTACCTGCCACTTCCCTGCCCAGTTTTTGAACCAGACATCTATTTCCGCTGCCTTTATGATCTCTGCTTGTTTTAATTTTAATTTTATTAATTTTCCTGGGATTATGGCTTCAGCCCTGATTATCTCCGGGTGGACTATAGTGACTTGTGCTCCCGTGTCCTTTAACCCGATATATCCTTTCCCGTCTATCCAGGTATACTCTCCAGCGTTCTTTAACAAGAGCGGTGTCAGGGGCATAGCGTGTAGGCGGTTGCTGGGGTGATTGCCCCGGGTGATTTTTCGGTGGGGGCAGCAGTGCTGCTCGTGCCGCCCTCCCTGAGCCAGCCCTGTGCCATTTTGTGAGGCTGGGATTGCAAAGCGGACCAGGGAGGGCAGTGTGATAATGACACCATGCACCCTTTGATCCCAGCCTTGTCCTCGCGGGGCTGGGATCAAAGGGTGCGTGGCTGGTGCCTCCTTCTCCTGCAGCCCTTCCTAGGAGGTTCCCTCCTTCAGATGCCTGTCTGTCCTTCTCTGGTGTAGTGTAGTGGTCCTTCTGTGGTGTGGTGCCAGTGTGGTGTAGTGGTTAAGAGCGGTAGTCTCGTAATCTGGTGAACCAGGTTCGCGTCTCCGCTCCTCCACATGCAGCTGCTGGGTGACCTTGGGCTAATCACACTTCTCTGAAGTCTCTCAGCCCCACTCACCTCACAGAGTGTTTGTTGTGGGGGAGGAAGGGAAAGGAGATTGTGAGCCGCTTTGAGACTCCTTTGGGTAGTGATAAAGCAGGATATCAAATCCAAACTCTCTCTTTCTCTCAGTGGATTTAGTTTTAAGTAAGACTATCTAAAATTGTACTGTCAGTGTAAGTATGTTGCTATTTTTAAATGTTTGAGTACATGTTTCATTAGAATGTGTTGAGTGTATAGATACTTTATGCCCCATTTGGTTTTTCAAATTTGCCCCCTTTTTTGAGGAGAATGCAGAGACGGATGCTGTTCTTCTGTTGCGGGGGAGGAAGGGAAAGGAGAATGTTAGCCACTTTGAGACTCCTTAGGGTAGTTATAAAGCGGGATATCAAATCCAAACTCCTCTTCTTCTTCTTCAACAACTCATGGAGAGTGATGGAGGCAGCGGAACGGGATACCCTCATAGCTTCCATGAACAGAAGAAGAAGAAGAGTTTGGATTTGATATCCCGCCTTTCACTCCCCTTCAGGAGTCTCAAAGCGGCTAACAATCTCCTTTCCCTTCCTCCCCCACAACAAACACTCTGTGAGGTGAGTGGGGCTGAGAGACTTCAGAGAAGTGTGACTAGCCCAAGGTCACCCAGCAGCTGCATGTGGAGGAGCGGAGACGCAAACCCGGTTCCCCAGATTACGAGTCCACCGCTCTTAACCACTACACCACACTGGCTCTGCCTTACTGAGGGTGCTGCCTTACTGCACACCATCCAGCTCAGTATCTCATACACAGCCTGGCTGTCGTTCTCCAGGAGTTGAGTGTGGGTTCTCTCCCAGCCCTCCCTAGAGATGCCAAGGACCGAACCGCTGCTGCCCCTGAAGAGGACTGTAGTTCTGCTCTGTTTTTTGCTGACCAGGCCACATCCAGAGTTGTGTCCAGCTCTGGGAACCACATTTTAAGGAGGACATCAACAAATGCTCTTGAGGGAAAACAGGTGTGGCATGGCCCAGATGTTCGCCCGCCTCTATTTTGTTATTTCAGAGAGATCTGAAGTCTCCAAAGAGAGGCAGAGGAAAGCTGTTTTGTAATCGGTGTTTGGTGAAGCAAATTTTTTTTTACTACATTAACTGTGTTCTATTTTCAAGGATACTATCCCCTTGGTAGCATTATCTCGGAGTCTACATCATCTTAATAACCTTGCCTTGCATTGCATTCCTGAAGGAGATAATAAGCAGAGCCAGGAGCTTAGAGGGCAGCCGGGGGGGGGGGGGGAGCCACAGAAGCTGCAGATTATAATAAAATGTCTTTTCATTTTGAATGGGCAGTAACTGCCTGCCTGCTTTAATACTGCAATTGGGACTGAGTGAAAGGAATGAATGAATGAATTATATTTGTACGGGCTTTTAGCTATCCTGACTTTGTTACTTCTGGCCTTTCTGATCTATCCTGTTTCATTAACAAGCAAAATAAATATATTGTTGTGGTAAAAGGGGCTACAAATAAGGGGAACCATATCCACTCTTATTTGTCAAAGCAATACTCTGATGTAGAGCCAGTTCATTTGATGTTAGCGGCCTTCTCGTCCCTGATAAATTAAAAGCTAGCTATATTGCAGGCCTCCCATGTTCTGAGGCAAAAATCTATCACTCAGGTAGGAGATTGTAATCTCTGGCACTGGATAGTGAGAGGTCTGGAAACCAAAGCCCCATACCTTCCAACATCTCTCCGATGAAAATAGGGACATCCTATTCCACACCCTCCAACATTTCTCCAGTGAAAATAGAGGTGTCCTAAGGCAAAGCGGGACATTCCAGGATCAAATCAGAAACCAGGACGGTTTCCATAATTCTGAGACTGTCGCTGGAAAACAGGGACACTTAGAGGGTCTGAGGCTCATGAGCAACTGCTGAAAAAAAAAAGTTTAAAGAAATATCCTAACACCGTTATCGAAATCTGTGGTGCAGCTCCCATCACCACATAACACTGAGACTACATAACACCGGTCTTGAAAGACCTACACTGGCTCACAGTACGTTTCCGAGCACAATTCAAAGTGTTGGTGCTGACCTTTAAAGCCCTAAACGGCCTTGGTCCAGTATACCTGAAGGAGCGTCTCTACCTCCATCGTTCTCCCTGGACACTGAGGTACAGCGTCAAGGGCCTTCTGGTGGTTCCCTCACTGCGAGAAGCCAAGTTACAGGGAACCAGGCAGAGGGCCTTCTCGGTAGTGGCGCCCGCCCTGTGGAACGCCCTCCCACCAGATGTCAAAGAGAAAAATAACTACTGTACCAGACTTTTAGAAGACATCTGAAGGCAGCCCTTTTTAGGGAAGCTTTTAATGTTTAAAAGGCTACGGTATTTTTATATTCAGTTGAAAGCTGCCCAGGGTGGCTGCCCAGAGTGGCTGGGTATAAACAAATTATTATTATATATCACCTCCTCTCAAAAAGGATAGCTGGAGAAGGTTCAGAAAGGAGCAACCAGAATGAAGTTGAAGTCTGAAGAATACCATTGCAAGCAACCTGATGATCATTGGACTAAGGAATGCTTCAACCTTTAAAATCCATTTTGAAATGCTTTTGTTTTAAAGGGTACACCTGCTTGCCACCCTGGGCTCCTCGGGTAGGAAGAGCAAGATGTAAATTCAATAAATAATCAGGAACCCTCATTACTGACAGCTGCACAGCAATATGCGCACAAGGGTAATCATGGAGCAAAGAAAATTGAGGTAGTACCAAAACTAAAGGTCTTTATTTCTCTTTCTCTTTTTTTAAAAATAAAAAATATATTATTTCAAAACAGGCCTCTGCAACCCACCTTCCCTTGGATTCATGCAGCAGGAACAACTGTTGACTGAAAAGCATGGCAGTGGTGTGTGTGTGTGTGTGTGTGTGTGTGTGTGTGTAAACCACTGAGCTGTGCCATTAAGTAAGGGGCCCATTCAGAGTCGCTGGCAGCCTTGGGAGTGTTTGATGCCATTGGCAAAGACGAGGTGCTCACATAGAACCACCATCTCTAAGGACTTTGGGCATTGCCAAAGAACCACACATTTCTCTGTTGCAGAGCGTCAGCATAAGGCCAGCCCAGGTGCAAGTCATTGTTATCAGCTTTGTAGGAATGGAGGAGAAATTTGGTTCGGTTCACACGTAAACGTGAATCTATGCAATTCACACTGTGTGAACCGAGAGACACAGCCGTCCTTCAAAATTCGCACTTCTCTGAATTTTGCAAATCTGTTCTTTCAGTCAAGCAGTGTGTGCAAAAAAATCGTACACAGGTAAAGTTTTCATAGAAATGCATATGCTGGTGAAAATAGCAAACCAAAAATGCACCGTGTTTGGCAAAATATGCCTTGCATGCAAAAATGTGTGATGCTGGAGAAATTTTGTAGAAAAACTGAAAAAAGACATGAATATTATTAAGGATTGAATACTTACCCAGTAGCTGGCAAGACTGGATGTGTGTGTGTGTTACAAGTAAGTTTAGTTGACTAGTTATATTTTGCTATACATCAAAGAAAACCAATAAAATGTTGTTTTTTAAAAAGCAAAAAAGTGTACATGAGAATTTGCACTAAAATGCTGGTGCATTTTCACAAGGACTTCTTAAAATATATATAATTGCATACTGATGTGGAAATGTGGACAACTGAACCTAAGATGGGGAAAAATGAGAATGAGAGAACTGCATCACAAAATTGTGAATTTGAAAGGACGGCTGTGTTTTAAGTCTGCATCTTGTTTCTTTGTTACTAGGAAAGTTCATCTTTAAATGCAAGTGGAATCGACCCCACATCCCTAGGCTAGTTTGACATTACTGGTTCCCTAACTTCCAAAAGAAACTATGTGCAATTTGGCTGCATCTATAGTGTAACTCCAAGAAGGACCATTGCTGCGTTTCCCTCTCTCTTCGACATACGTCCTCGGCTTCTGCACCATCCCCAGTCAGGAGTCCCAGAGGCTGTCTCAAATCCTCCCCAGGCAGCTTGCATCTTGTCTTCTTTTATAGTGTTCCAGTGTCCACCTCAAGTGTTACTCTTAAAACCACATCCTCTCAGTGTTCTCTGCACTGAGCATATTGGGGGAGTCTATAAAACAGCCTCTCCGAGCCGTAGAAGGGAGGCGAGTCCCGTGCTTCCGGGGTTCAGCAGGAAGGGGTAGGTGGATAAATCTCTCAGGTCGACAGCCACGTATTCGAGGAGAAGGAAGAGGAGGCGGGGCATGTGCTAGGTGAGTGGATCCTGCAAGAAGTAAATATATGAGGAAGAAAGGGGGGCAGCGGCAAAGCAAGCCGATTGGGCACCTGGGGCGGTGCGCATGCTGTGAGCTGGGGCAAGACACTCCGCGGGGCCTCCGAGGAGTTTTCCTGCCTCCTCCCACTCAGCCGCCCTACAGCTGAGGGAGAGGCGGCAGGCGGACAGTTTGGGGCAATGCGGAGCCTACGGGCACCCAAGCCACTGCGTCACTCCCAGGAGAGACGTGTGGCTCGGGCGCGCTGCAGGCCCCGCAGTGAGTGCCGCCCGGCATTTTGTCACCCCCTCAGTGGTGTTTTTTTTAAAAAAAATATTTAAAATTTTTTTCAATACAAACAACAATTGCAAAAGACACATACAACAAAAACCATAATAATCCTAATAACACAATTTGACAATTCAGATTTGAATACACTGATATACCTATGACTACACCCTTGGACTGCAAGAAGATCAAACCTCTCCATTCTGAAGGAAATCAGCCCTGAGTGCTCACTGGAAGGACAGATTGTGAAGCTGAGGCTCCAATACTTTGGCCACCTCATGAGAAGAGAAGACTCCCTGGAAAAGACCCTGATGTTGGGAAAGATGGAGGGCACAAGGAGAAGGGGACGGCAGAGGACGAGAGGGTTGGAAAGTGTTGTCGAAGCTACCAGCATGAGTTTGACCAGACTGCGGGAGGCAGTGGAAGACAGGAGTGCCTGGCGTGCTCTGGTCCATGGGGTCATGAAGAGTCAGACACAACTAAATGACTAAACAACAACAACACCCTTTTAAACAATATTTTCCCACCTCTCTCTCCTCCCCCTACTTCCCACCACTATCCGCCTTATCACTTAAATATTTCTTCCAGATTTCTTCATATTTATCCATTCTTAATTTGCGTCGACATGCAATTCGTTTGTATGTAGCTAATCTGTCCATATTATCAATCCATGCGCTCAATGGAATCTTTTTGCGGCTCTTCCAATTCATCAAAACAAGTTTTTCTTTGCTTCTGTGGTGACACCCGAGGCGGCCTGCCCCCCCACCACACCACCCTTCCTCTGCCCTTGGGGGGACGGACCAAGAAAGATACCAACCTTGGATGCCTATGCAATGTGCTCTCTGTGGGGGCTTCTCATGCACTTGATCCAGAACCTGCAGTGACCGTGGAGTGCTGCAGCACGATTGCTGGCAGGAGTGAGGCCTTGTCAGCAGGTAACACCTGTGCTCAGAGCTCGGCACTGGTTGCTGATTTGCTACCAGGCTGAGTTCAAGGTGTTGTTACTATTAGTATATAAAGCCCTTAGCAACTTGGGACCAGTTTCCTTGGGAGATTGCCTCACCCCCCCATCTATGTCCACTTGACTGCTTCAACATACAGAACTGGCACTGTTGCGGGTGCCACACAATACCCATTGCGTAAGAAATCCATCTTTTAGTGTGGCTGCACCTACACGTTGGAACTCCCTGCCTGTGGAAATCAGGCAGGCACTTTCACTGTACTCTTTTCAGCAGCTGCTGAAAACATTTTTATTTAGATAAGCCTACTAGATATGTAGGAATGCTGGGGGCGCTGTGGGTTAAACCACAGAGCCTAGGACTTGCCGATCAGAAGGTCGGCGGTTCGAATCCCCGCGACGGGGTGAGCTCCCGTTGCTCGGTCCCAGCTCCTGCCAACCTAGCAGTTCAAAAGCACAAAGTGCAAGTAGATAAACAGGTACCACTCCGGCAGGAAGGTAAACGGTGTTTCCGTGCGCTGCTCTGGTTCGCCAGCAGCGGCTTAATCATGTTGGCCATATGACCCAGAAGCTGTACGCCGGCTCCCTCGGCCAATAAAGCGAGATGAGCGCCGCAACCCCAGAGTCGGCCACGACTGGACCTAACGGTCAGGGGTCCCTTTACCTTTACCTTTGCTAGATATGTAGAATGTTGTTGCACGTTTTAGTCTGTTTTTAGTTTATTGCTGATTCTACCTTTTTTTGGATGTTTTACATCCTTGTTTTTAACATTTAAAAAACTGATAATTTCATTCTTCTTTGCCTTTTATGCTCTGATGGTTTTTGCTTTGTTTTTAAAAAAAGTCGTGGTGTACCCATTTTATGAAATAAATAAATATGGTTGGCCGGGGGTTAGGACCAGATGATGCTCCAACTCTACAGTTCTATGATTTTCCAAGGTAAAATACTTGGGTCCTAAGTTGTTCAGGGCCTTATAAGTTAATATGACAATTTACGATGATTGTGATGGTGTGTTGTTCGATGTTGGTTTTATCTGTGAAATGGACGTCATGTGACCACATGCTTGATGGGTGAGGTTTTTGCATTTGGGACAAAATGATTGAACAGGATGTTTAGATGAGGACAGAAGAAGCTTAATTTGGGCTAAGTCCTGTTGAATTCAGTGGGATTTACTGCCAAGCAGACATGCATAGGTTTGCGCACTCAGTCACCGCCTCATTTTATACTGTTTTTCACAGCCACTTACAATTTCATTGAACAACCTTTTCCTTCCCGTGTAAGTCGCACATGACGGCATCTTCTTTTTCCTAAGATTTCCCCCACGCCAAAATAAAATAAATAAAATGAGAGACATGTTGGTTCATCTCGGCATCGCATCCCCAAAATTTCCTCTTTTTCACCGGGAGCAAAATGAAAGGTGGAAGGGTGGAAGGAAAGAAAGAACTTTATATGAATGGCTACAGGCTCCCTAGCTCTTTGAATTAAAGGGAAATAAATAAATAAACCTCACCCTGTCATGATGAGCCACATTCACACCATCTGTTTAAAGCACTATGATGCCCCTTGAATCATGCATGGCTTCCCCCCAAAGAATTCTGGGAGTTTTTAAGGGTGCTGAGAATTGTTAGGAGCCTCCTATTCTCCTCCCAGAACTTCAATTCTCAGAGTGATTTAACAGTCAACCCCTCTTCCCAGGGAACTCTGGTAATTATATCTCTGTGAGGGGAATGGGGTCTTCTAACAATTATCACACCCTTTAAAAAAAACTACAGCTCCCAGAATGCTTTGGGGGAAGCCCTGACTGTCTAAAGTGGTATTGCAATGCTTTAAATGCATGTGACCCAAGTCAGAGCTGGCTGAAAACATTTTGCCGCCTGAGACAAAGGACAAGGTGATGTGCCTTCCTCATTCCGGCTACAGAAGCCGACTGGTCTTGCACTCAAATCTTACGTAAGCGCTGGTGTTGGGGTAGACGCCCACACCACACCCGAGGGCAGCTAAAGTGAGTGTAGGGCATCAGTGGAGTAGCGTGGGTTGTCAGCACCCGGGGCAAGGCAAGTAATTTGCGCCCCCTAACCTGTGAATTTGCGCCCCCTAACCCTAACCCTAACCCCGAGATGTTGCGCCCGGTGCGGCCGGCCCCCCCTGCACCCCCCACGCTACACCACTGTAGGGCATAACGTGAAGCCCCCAATTCTGCCTTCCAACATCTCACTGCCACCCCTCAGCAACTAAGGCTGCCACCACACGCCACCTAACAGTAGAGCCGGCCTTGGGTCAACAGATCGTGGCATGGCTGCTGTTGCTTCTTGAGCATTACGGCCAAAAAAGGATTGGAATCTAAACAACCCTCTTCCAAGCCCAAACCATTAACCATGGCAAGCAGCAGATGCGACCCAGATGTATGGTGTGTTGCGGCCCTTCTGGAGAGGAGGAAGAACGTGATGCCCACTCACAGGTTTGATGGAATCCTGTTCTGCATACTTGAACTTCTTCTGCTTGTAGTAGTCCCGGTTGGATAGGAAGTTGAGCAGAAGGAGATCACAAAGTACAGAGGCCTGCAGGAGACAAAACAGGACTTCCAGTGTTGTTGACATGTGCTTTGGGTGGCTACAGATGGACCTGAGTGACGATGCCCTCCTGCCATTCCCACAGACACTCTCACTTTCCTTATTTACAAGGTAATGAAGTCTCTGTTTTCTGCCATGTGCTCCTTCTAAAGCTAGTTTTCTCTCCCATTATAATCTTTCACAGAAAAATTGAGTCTCTGGAAGCTAAATCTCTGAAAGGGAGGTGAATGTCAGTGTACTCACACGGGTAGAAAAAATCAGCACATGGACTCCGACTAACACTGGGAATAACTTTCTTAAAAGCTGTTCAACAGTGGAATGGACCAGACCCTTCAAGTGTTCCTCTTTTCCAGAGACATTATGGGATTCACAGAAGCTGTCCTGGTTTCTGATTTGATCCCAGAATATCCTGCTTTTCCTTAGTGTATTTTTTGTCTTTGTGGAAGCCGCCCAGAGTGGCTGGGGAAACCCAGCCAGATGGGCGGGGTACAAATAAATTATTATTATTATTAGGATGTCCCTATTTTCATTGGAGAGACGTTGGAGGGTATAATGGACTCCCTTAGAAGCTGGTGGACCCTCCTTTGTTGGAGGTTTTTAAGCAGAGGCTTGATGACATCTCCCAAAGACTTCTGGGAACTGTAGTTTGTTAAGGGTGCTGTGAGGCTCCTATGCCCCTCACAGAGCTTCAGTTCCCAAAGTGGTTGAACAATCAGTCCCTCTTTCCAGGGATCTTTGTGAGGGGAACATGGGGTCTCCTAACAACTCTCAGCACCCTTAACTCCAGGATGCCATGACCATCAGAAGTGGCACCAGAGTATTTTAAATGGATGGTGTGAATGTGGCCTAAAAAAAATACACAGACCACCTGGTCACAGTCTTCCCAACAATGGCGAGATGGGTTGCATGTTGCATTTAAACTATAGCCATTGAATCCAAATTGGCTTCTATGCCAATAATTTGGCATGCAGATCTCTGGCAAATCTGTGTCTTCTTCTGTCCTCTCTTTATGTTGATGCATTAAGTGACAACAACCCCCAAGGTTGTAAATGCCTGCAGATTCTTTTGGCGTTTCACCTGTTTCATAGCCAGAATAGAGCTTAATTCATTCTTAACCTGAAACTGTCCTTAACCTGAAGCACCACTTTAGCTAATGGGGCCTCCTGCTGCCGCTGCACGATTTCTAGTCCCATCCTGAGGTAAAGTTCTTAACCCGAGGTACTATTTCTGGGTTAGCGGAGTCTGTAACCTGAAGCATCTGTAACCCGAGGTACCACTGTACTTCCTTACACAGCACATAGTGAAACTGGGGAACTCCCTGCCACAGGAGGCAGTGATGGCGACCAACTTGGATGGCTCTACAAGAGAATTAGATTAATGGAGAAAAGGACCGTCAGTGGCTACTAGCCATAGTGGCTGTGTTCTGTCTGTTGTAGGAGGTGCTGTTGTTGATTCTGAATTCCAGTGGCTGGGCGTTACAAGTGAGGAGAGTGCTCTAGACAGACCCTCTAGGGCCTGATCTAGCAGCCAGACTCCTCCGGGGTTCTTCATAACAGCACTTACCACTCCAAAGATGCCAATCCCGGAGCCTATGGTTGTCATCGTTGGAATAATGTCAAATTTTCCTGCCTGGGTAGGAACAGAGATAGCAAGGGGAGAACTGTTAGTGTCCTTTATGGCCACCAAAGAAAGCAAGTGAGCTTTGATTGGTTAATTCTACACAACTGTGGGTGATTAAAGCTGCAGGAAGGGGTGTGGCCTGGGAATGCCCCACCCCCTGATATGCATCTTGCTTGGGAATAAATTCCATCTAACACAACAGGAGTTTCACAATATGGAGTGCATGATCTGCACCCAATGCAGGTAAACCTTCTGCTTGAGCTATCTACCTGGGACTGAGAGGCACTGAGGTATAGTGGTTAGAGGAGTAGTGAGGAACCTTCATCCCTCCAGATGTTGCTGAACTCCCAGCTTCCATCATCCTGCCTGGGGCTGATGGGAGTTGGACTCCTGTTAACACCTGGAGGGCCACAGGTTCCCTTCTTTGGGTTAGAGCAACTGACAAGGAGACCCGAGTTCAAATCCTCACTCAACCAAGAAGTTTGGGCTCATCATACTTGCTCCTGGTGTCACCTACCTCACAAGGTTGTTGTGAGGATGAGATGGGGGTGGAGAACCATGTATACTGCCCCGAACGCCTTTAAGAAAAGCTGGGATAGATGAGGGGGTGAGGGTTGGTCAAACCAGGGACACAGCTAGGATGGCCAGGTCAGGAGCATCCCAGACCCTGAGATTTCAAGGTCCAAACCTGAGACATAGGGATGGCCCCATGTAATGTCATGGGGCAGGCCCTGGAGATGGAGGTTAATTGGGAGAGGGGAGCAGAGGAAAGCAACCCACCGACCCAGATAGTCTAGGCCAGTGTTTCCCAACCTTGGGTCTCCAGCTGTTTTTGGACTACAACTCCCATCATCCCTAGCTAGCAAGACCAGTGGTCAGGGATGATGGCAACTGTAGTCCAAAAACAGCTGGAGACCCAAGGTTGGGAAACACTGGTCTAGGCTATAATTTGCAGCCAGCAAGCTGCATGCACATTCTTCTCAATATTTTTATTATTATTGAAGGCGCTTTTGCGCACCTCGAGATTCAAGCCCTACCTGGAGATTTATTGTTCTGCGCTGAGGGCCTTCTGGCGGTTCCCTCACTGCGAGAAGCCAAGTTACAGGGAACCAGGCAGAGGGCCTTCTCGGTAGTGGCACCTGCCCTGTGGAACACCCTCCCACCAGATGTCAAAGAGAACAACTACTACCAGACTTTTAGAAGACATCTGAAGGCAGCCCTGTTTAGGGAAGCTTTTAATGTTTGATACATTACTGTATTTTAATATTTTGTTGGGGGCCGCCCAGGGTGGCTGGGGAAGCCCAGCCAGATGGGCCGGGTATAAATAATAAAATATTATTATTATTATTATTATTATTATTATTATTATTATTATCCCTGCCACCTGGAGGGAGCCAGGCAAATCTAGATATTTCAGGAGGTCTGGCAACCCTACCCGCAGCTGCATTTGACTGACGTTGCCCAGCCTACTTGGAAGGAAGGCTGCACTCACAACAATCGAGGCCACAAGGAGAAAACACCAACCGTTTTTCAAAGCGAGCCTTACCTTCCCGTTCACCAGAATGTCGAATCGGATGCCAAACACCTTGTACAGGGTTCTTAGGTCTCTTCCATTTTCTCTGTAATATTTGGCGTACCTTTCAAAGCAAAAAGAGGCAATTTGTATGCGTGAAAATGAACAAGGGTTCCTGGAACTGGAATCCTCAGGGTCTCTCTCTGTCTGGCCCTCAAGGCTCTCCTCAGGCCACCCCCCTCACAGCAGTGCTCTCCCCATGTATGATGCCAGCAGCTGGCATTTATTTGTGAGTGGCATATTGGTTAGAGTGACGGACTAGGACCTGGGGGAGACTAGGGTTCAAATCCCCCTACCCAGCCACGGATGTGACCTTGAGGACCAGTCCTTGCCTCTCTCAGGCTGACCTACCTCACAGGGTTGTTGTGAGGGAAAAATGGAGAGAGAGAAGAGCTGAGCGTGCCACGTTGAGCTCCTTGGAGGCAAAGGTGGGGATACAAATGGAATAAATAAATAAGGGGGGGGGGGAGACAGACAAACGGGACAGAACAACCCCAAAAGGCCACCGTACCTGAAGTTGAACCCTGGAGAGAGGTTGTTTTCATCATTGTAAAGTCCATGGAACCGGTAAACGGGCACACAGTGCCTCACAAGCCAGTCGAGGTCACAGTCCCAGGAGATGGTGATGCCAACGACGCCCCCCTGCCCAGGGGAACAAGAGGGCATCCTAAATTTTGGGGGGGCCTAAGAGAGTGGGGCCCTAAGCTATAGCTTGTTTAGCTTATAAGTAAATCCGGCACGGCCTGCAAAACTGGTTTGCGTCTGAAGGAGTTGGAGCCATCCATGCCTGCTTAGCACCCTACTCACTTTGACTCAGCACCTACTAGTCCAGTGTTTCCCAACCTTGTGCCTCCAGCTGTTTTTGGACTACAATTCCCATCATCCCTTGCCACTGGTCTTGCTAGTCAGGGATGATGGGAGTTGTAGTTCAAAAACAGCTGGAGGCACAAGGTTGGGAAACACTGGACTAGTCAACCCATTTCCCCTTGCCCAGACTGGCCAGGAGGAAGTCCTCACCTTAAGGGCGAGAACGGAAAACTTCTGCCCGGATTCCTCCACCACGTACCCCAGCTCAAACACAGGACACAGGGGGTCCCTGTCTTTGTGGTAGGTGCAGTTCTTGAGGTAGTCCTTGGTGACTCGCTCCACAAGGTTACGTCTGCAGAAGAGGAAGAAACAAACCCGGTCATCTCTGTTTGCAGATGGCTCACTAAATGAGGGTTGTTAACTGGGCTGCCAGCTGCCTTGAGCATCATGCCGTGAGTGGAAAAGGCAGGGTAGGTTCAAGACAGGACTCCACCTGGAGTCCTGTGTCCAGCTTCATTATACAGCTTCCAGAGTGAAATATACTCGGAGTCGAGTGTGGATTTCATGCTCTTTATTCAGCTCATAGTAGTGAGGAGGAATGGAAGTTCTCCCAAAATGTCTGCTTTATATACATTATTTACACAATGGGCCCCACGTGATTGGCTAATTCCAGGATTCTCCTGTAGGCCAATCCAGTTGCGGATTCACTTCCAGCTGGAGTTGGATTGGGTGGCTCCTGTGGCCCAATAAGACTGCTGCATTCTGGATCCTATTGTTCTAGGACCAATCAGACTGCTGCATTCTGAATCCTATTGTTCTAGGACCAATCAGACTGCTGCATTCTGCATCCAGTTTGGATCCTATTCAACTCAGTACATAACACAGAGGATGCTGAAGACCCACCTCTTTGCCCCGGCTTGAGCTGTACGATTTTAGGACCTACTTTATTTTTATGATTCTAACTTTTTAAAAAATTAAATAATTCTTATTAGTTTTCCATCACAATAATCCAATAAAAGCCTCATTATAACAATGCCAAATTATAATACCATTAATAATGCCAATCATTCCAAAGCCAAATTATACAATTTAGGTGCTCCCCCTCCCCCCGTGTACTAGAACTGATGGTTTGATGATGATTTACTATATTTCTGCATTCCAAAATCTTATGAATTTCCATTACACTCCAGTCAGAATAACAAACCCTTATACGATTCTAACTTCTTTTAAACTGTTTTTAATTTTATAAGTCACCCTGGAGGGGCAGGTAATATAAGAACAACACAACAACAACAACAACAACAACAACAACAACAACAACAACAACAACAACAACATTACCGTATAGCATGAGGACTGTCCCACACGATCTCATGGATCCTGGGCTTACCTGGCGACTTTGAACTTGGGGAAGGTGATACTGTTCTTGATAAACAAGGTGAAGTTTTCAGCCGCCAGAAGCAGAGGGGGGCTGTAAGACAAAAGAAGGATTAGTGCCTATGTGTCAAAATGCCTGTGTCCAAAGGAGGTGGGGATACCCTTCCACCTTACTTGTTTACCAAATTATATGCCACTACTAATAAAAACAATCCAGAGCCATTAGCAACAATTAAAACCATATACAAACACAAACACACATAAAAAATGCACACACAAAACCCTCCCAATTCATGATGTGTTGAGGATCCCAGGAATAGACAATCATTGATTAAATGGAACCAAAGGTCTAAGAGACAACATCCTACATTCTTCTGATTTTATGAGGACTAGTGTCACTTGGATGAGAAAGCAGAGACTTACTTAGGAACTTTGTCATCGATCTCCACCGGACACCACCCAAAGATCTCGCAGGTTTTCTCTGTGTGGCTAAAATTCACACACTTCCCAGTCATGATACCTGCAGAAAATGGAAAACACAGTCCGGTTAGTAAAAGATCATCTAAGAGACCAGCATGAGCTATTTGCAGTCTTTGGATAAAGCTCTACTGCACTCTAACCCAGGCATAGGCAAACTTGGCCCTCCAGTTGTTTTGAGACTACAGTTCCCATCATCCCTGACCACTGGTCCTGTTAGCTAGGGATGATGGGAGTTGTAGTCCCAAAACATCTGGAGGGCCAAGTTTGCCCATGCCTCCTCTAATCCATGATTTCCTCCAGCAGCTTGTAAACCTGTGAAGGGAAACTTCTGCATTTAATCTATGCACTTCACCTTGAAAGCTTTAGACCAGGGATGGGGAACTTGTGGGTCTCCAGAGGTTGAAGAACTATAACTCCCATCCTCCTCCCTGACATATTGCCACACTAGCCGGGGCTGATGGCAGTCAAATCAACACAGAAGTTTATAACATTATGCATGGCATGGAGAGAGTGGATAGAGAAAAGCTTTTTGCCCTCTCTTTTGCAGCCCTGCCCTGATTTCATGCAAATCTGGGATGGTGATGTTAATCCTCCAATGCGGGCTGTGTGACGACAGCCTTACGTTTTTTTTATATATAGGAAGATATATAATGAGTCACAGGGTGAACGCGACAAGGGCTTATTGCCTGCACGGTTTCCTTCTCACCTTGGCCCTGACGAAGGAACTTTCCGGCAGTGCATTCGCTGTCTTGGTCACATTTCCCTGCTTCGGGATGCTGAGATAAAGGCAGAAAAAAACGTGTGTCACTCAACAACCAGGATGTAAATTTACATCACATCTCTTTTGCATTCTTACATCAGGTACATCATTGCTGGGGACTCTGTGGCCCTCCAGATGCTGCTGGACTAAAACTCCGACCACCCCTGATTGTTGGGATGGGAAGAATCAAACTAGTAATGGAGGAGCACAAGTCAGGCTGCATGCTTGGAAGGTTTCCTGAGGAAGTGAGTCTCACTTCACTGGGGGTTACAGGATGGAAGCAGCAAGACTTGGGAGATGGTGTGTGTTGGTGGAGGGGCAGGTTCCTGATGGCGGATGACCTTGTGTGGTATGGAAAGGAGGACAAGAAACAAAGTTTTATGGCACTGTCTGCATCAGCTTGATGCATCCCTGAAAATAGCACAAGGACTCTCGTCCCGATTCTTGTTTTGCTTTGTCCCTGATTAGTGCTCTGCTTCTTGGTTGTTTGCCAGGAAAGCACTTCATTAAAGCACTTCAATTAATTTGTACAAACGTCTTGTGACATCCCTCATCCTGGCCACTTTACAGACCTTTCACCCTTCCTAGTCGGGACCTTTTGGAACTCCCCCCTATTAACATTTATGCTCGTTTCTTTTCAGGGTTGGGGCTCTCCTGTTCTTGCACAATTGCTGCTACTTCCCACTGGGGCAAGAACACTCCCTTCTGAATCATCTGCGTTCGCCGCAGAAAGCTTTGCAATATCAGTGACCTCTGATTACATTAAATTCCTGGGCTTTGCAGAGGGAGGGAGGTGGGAGACAGAATCTGTTACTCTTCAGTCCATTGCTAGCCTTAAACTTGCAGAGCTTTTGCTCGTGCCTGTTAGTTTTGCCAACTTTCCCCCATTTGAAACTCTTCTCTACAGTGGTACCTCGGGTTAAGAACTTAATTCATTCTGGAGGTCTGTTCTTAACCTGAAACTGTTCTTAACCTGAAGTACCACTTTAGCTAATGTGGCCTCCTGCTGCCGCTGCACTGCTGCTGCACGATTTCTGTTCTCATCCTGAAGCAAAGTTCTTAACCCGAGGTAGTATTCTTGGGTTAGCGGAGTCTGTAACCTGAAGCATCTTTAACCCAAGGTACCACTGTATTTAATTTGGGCTTTCGTGGTAAAATAAGAAGGCAGTTGACAGGGTGTCCTCTTGAATGTTTTAGCCAGATGATGGAATGTTATTATCATGGTTTGCCTGCTTGTATCTTTAGGGGAAAGACCTCCTTCTCCATCCTGGTTCGATCCAGGTGTTTTGGACTAAAACTCCCCATCAGCCCCAGACGTGGCATGATACAGGTCTAGGAGGGGCAGGAGCCAGACTGCAGCTGGTAGGATTGCCACCTTTCTTCCCACAGATGCATAGCTTGGTGGAACTGCTGTGGATTAAAGCAGATCTATGGAGCAAAGAGCTGCGATGCAGCTGGCTGCGTTTGACCCCTGTGGATGGGTCAGTGGTCAGAGCTGTGTGAAAGTCTAACAGCTCTTTATACTCATAGCTGTTCGGCAATCCAACAGACTCCCTCGAAAGGTGGTGGCTCTCCTTCATAGGAGGTTTTTGAAGCAGAGGTTGGATAGCCATCTGTCATGGATGCTTTAGCCGAGATTCCTGCAATGCAGGGGGTTGGACTAGTGGATCCTTAGGGCCCCTTACAACTCTTCCATTCTATGACTCTAGGGAGTTTATTTATTTATTGGAATAAAATTTAAATGCCGCTTGATTGTAAAAAAACAAAAAACAAACAAAACCAACAACCCTCAGAGCAGTTTGCAAAACAGTGAGATTGAAAACAGCTAAAAACAACTATTTGGTAATGTATTAATTACAAAAAAAGCTAAAAACGGGATTAAAACACATGCCAACATTCAAAACATCTGGGTAGGCTCACCTAAACAAAAATTGTTTTTAGACCACTGTAAGCAGATGAAAACATTAGCAGGATTCTAATAACACTTGTAAGGGATGCGGGTGGCGCTGTGGGTTAAACCACAGAGCCTAGGACTTGCCGATCAGAAGGTCAGCGGTTTGAATCCCTGTGACGGGGTGAGCTCCCGTTGCTCGGTCCCTGCTCCTGCCCACCTAGCAGTTTGAAAGCACGTCAAAGTGCAAGTAGATAAATAGGTACTGCTCCGGCAGGAAGGTAAACGGCGTTTCTGTGCGCTGCTCTGGCTCGCCAGAAGCGGCTCGGTCATGCTGGCCACATGACCCGGAAGCTGTATGCCAGCTCCCTCAGCCAATAAAGCGAGATGAGCGCCGCAACCCCAGAGTCAGCCAAGACTGGACCTAATGGTCAGAGGTCCCTTTACCTTTACTAATAACACTTGTAGGTAACAAATACTATGGACTATATGGACAGATGCAAAATAGAGGTTGTGAAATAATATTCAGTTGAAAATGTTGGCAATAGAACCTAGGGAGGGGATAGTGGGAAGTCCCGAGATTCAGAGAAATCTCTTTATATGGATATGTATTTGGTATTGTTATAACTTTACACTTGTGAAATGAAATGAAAACAATTTTTTAAAAAGTTTTTAGCAGGCACCAAAAGAAGTGCAGTGAAAGCACCTGCTTGTTGTCCCTAGGCAGGGAGCAGGGGCGGTCCATCCTGTTTCGCCGCCTGAAGCGAAACAGGGGTGTGCCACTCCCTGCCTTCCCACTGCCCCCCAACTTATGCTATTGCCGGAATGCCCCTCTCGCTGAACTCATTGAGAGCCGGGGTCATGCTACTCATCTTCTCCACTCCAGGACTCCAAACTCTGGACTCTCCGGCAAATATTGCGCAGCCTAATTTTGTGTGTGTTTGCTGCTGGCTGCTGTGAGCACTTTCTGAAGAAGGAAAGAGAGTTATGTGGAATTAAGAAACAACCGATTACCTCAGGGCACGTTTCCTGCTTCTGTCCACGGGTGATAATGAAGTTGGTCATAACCACAAAGGAACTGTCGCCCTACAGAGGAAAATAAGACCAGATAGCTTGGTTAAGGAGAAGAGTAATTGGGCCTCTTTTGAATTATGGTGCTGGAGGAGACTCTTGAGAGTCCCATGGACTGCAAGAAGATCAAACCTCTCCATTCTGAAGGAAATCAGCCCTGAGTGCTCACTGGAAGGACAGATCCTGAAGCTGAGGCTCCAATACTTTGGCCACCTCATGAGAAGAGAAGACTCCTTGGAAAAGACCCTGATGTTGGGAAAGATGGAGGGCACAAGGAGAAGGGGGCGACAGAGGACGAGATGGTTGGACAGTGTTCTCAAAGCTATGAGCATGAGTTTGACCAAACTGCGGGAGGCAGTGGAAGACAGGAGTGCCTGGCGTGCTCTGGTCCATGGGGTCACGAAGAGTCGGACACGACTAAATGACTAAACAACAACAACATGCCTCTTCTGCTCTCTGTTCAACAGTGGAACAGGCTCCTTGTGAAGGTGGTGGACTCTCCTTCACGGAAGGTCCTTAAGCAGAGGTTGGGTGGCCACCTGTCAGGGATTCTGTAGCTGTGATTCCTGCATTGCGGGGGGTTGGACTAGATGACCCTCAGGATCCCTTCCAACTGTAGAATTCTGTGATTCTGTGAACCAGGTGGTCCACAGTTTGGCTTAACAGCTTGCCTTTTACCCTGGTGGTGGCATTATCAAATTCCAGGTCAGCTTATTACAAAATCTCCTCCATCCATTATTTAATGATGAGAAGGTTGGTTCATAACACATCAAGCTGCCATATCAACCAGCCTCTAAATTGTGGGATTCCCTTGCTAGGGAGATGCAACTGGTTTCTTTGCTATACAGTGGTACCTCGGGTTAAGTACTTAATTCGTTCTGGAGGTCCGTTCTTAACCTGAAACTGTTCTTAACCTGAAGCACCACTTTAGCTAATGGGGCCTCCTGCTGCCGCCTCATTGCTGGAGCACGATTTCTGTTCTTATCATGAAGCAAAGTTCTTAACTTGAGGTACTATTTCTGGGTTAGTCGAGTCTGTAACCTGAAGCGTATGTAATCTGAAGCGTATGTAACCTGAGGTACCACTGTACTGCTTTCGGCAAATGCTGAAGACACACATTTTTGCCCCTGAGATGTGTGTTTTGGGGGCCCACCCTATTCTTGTGACTGTAATGTGTTTCAACTGCTTCTAATTCATAATTTCAAGTTGTTGTCACCTACCCTGGGACCTGCTGGTGAAGGGCGGGTAATGGCAATAAAAAATAATAATAATACTATCAACTTTCCTGCTCTTATTCCCCACAGAATGGTACAATTCCCAGAATTCCCTGGGAAAGGGCATTGGTGGTTAAACCACTTTTGGAATTGTAGCTCTGTGAATAGGGCCCTCCTAACAACTCTCTGTATTCTTAGCAAACTACAGCTCCCAGAATTCTTTGCGGAAACCAATGACTGCTTATAGTATCATAGTGCTTTACATGTAGGGGGTGAATATGTCCTGGATATCAGCTACCAACAAGCACTGCCATTTGCGTACAGAGTTCAAATATGTATAAACAGCACTAAGCAGGAAGAAAAACTGTCCAATTAATACAACCAGGACAAAAGAAGGGTGAATGGCCAATTTTTGTGAAAAACTTCCATCACAGCCTCTCGTGAAAAAGAAAACTGCTCAGCTCAAAGACTTCTTATCAGTCGCTGATGCACATCCCGGATTACTGGGACACATTCCTCAAAGATGATAGTTGAGAAAAGCTTTCACCAAGGAGACTTAGGCATAGCTGTCAACTTTTCGCTTTTCTTGCGAGGAATCCTATCCGGAATAAGGGAATTTCCCTTAAAAAAAAGGGAAACGTTGGCACAGTTCTATTTGTGTTGCTGTTAACTGATTGTCCTTTTTTTTTTTTTACATGTTTGTACTTCGGGGTACATTGCAAATATTTTTACATACTGCTGGGTCTTATTGCGGTTTGTGTCACATTCATAGTGTGTGTGGCCACACTTAACTCTGTGTTTGATTGTGATAATCATTTTACCTACAGTGGTACCTCGGGTTAAGTACTTAATTCGTTCTGGTGGTCTGTTCTTAACCTGAAACTGTTCTTAACCTGAAGCACCACTTTAGCTAATGGGGCCTCCCGCTGCTGCTGCACCGCCGGAGCACGATTTCTGTTCTCATCCTGAAACAAAGTTCTTAACCCGAGGTGCTATTTCTGGATTAGCGGAGTCTGTAACCTGAAGCATATGTAACCTGAAGTGTATGTAACCTGAAGTACCACTGTATCTGAAAGGTGCTGTTGTTGTTTAAGCTTAAAGATAATAATTATATGGGGAAATAAATGGAAAAATCGTTGACATCCCACTCTGTTTTTCCCCCACATTTTCTCCATCTTCTTAACTATACTAGCAGAGCAGTTTGTTAGGGTGTCCGTGTGGAGAATGTGAAGGACCACATGAATGAGTTGTGAACTGAACAGGAATTGAATTGGTTCCTTTCCAGAGGGTGTGAACCGGCACTGGAACCAATTCCTTTTTCTTAAAACCAAACTTTCCAAGAGCTTCTTTTCCTTCTGTTGGACAGAAGTGCTTAATTCCTTACCTGAGGAGGGAAAACATAATCAGCCACGTCCCATATGTCCGGGCCGATGTCACTGGTATTTGTCAGGGTTAATCCTTTGAGCTTCACTGAGACGGAGCTGATGATGCCATCCTTGGACTGGTAGCCTTTCTCATAAAGGAAAACCCACCTAGTGAAGAAGTGGGAGGGGAGGAGAGACAGAAGATAATTGACAGCCACAAGGAGCAACTGGGTGCTGCGTTCTCGCATCCTCAGAACAGCCAATCACATTGCAGATTCTATACCTGTCTTCTAATTCTGGGATGGGCAACCTGTTGGCCCTAGCCAGTATATGGTCCACAGCCTAAATTTATGTGACCTAAAGCATCATTCAAATACCCTGGACGTTCCCTCCACCATGCTTGCCTCTCCTGAACACCAACTCTTTGATGGCACACTGAGCCCTAAAGGAGGGGGAGGGAAAGTTGAAATTCTGGGATATTCAAAAAGCAGCCAGACCTACAATTCATATCTTGCTAGATAGGCACATCATGAGAGCTGACCCTCACAGTCTTCCTGTTACATATTTATATCTATCTATCATCTATCTATCTATCTATCTATCTATCTATCTATCTAATCATCTTCCTTTCTGAGCACTGAAGCCCATTTTAAGCCTGCCTGAACAAAGCTGCTGTACCTGTTACTACTCTTTAGCAATTAAAGCTCACACCAATAACAAACTTAGTTGGTCTCTAAGGTGCTACTGGAAGGATTTTTTAAATTTTTTGTTTCAACTACAGCAGGCCAACATGGCTACCTACCTGTATCCTGAGTGAATAAATGTTATTTTCACCTTTTACAAGACTGTTTGTGTGGTGGTTATTTTGAGGGGGAGAAAGTGGGGGGTGGGGAGGAATACCAGGGAAATCCAATCTGCCGTAAAGCATTCTGGATTACTAGCCTTTTAGTTTTTAAGGCTAAAACCAGCCTGTCTAGCGAAATGTTGCAGGGATAAAAGGAAGGACTTCTTCACAGTGCAGAGTTAAACCACGGAACTCCTTGAATGGGGGCAGTAATGGCCACCAACATGGATGGCTTTAAAAGAGAGATAGACAAATTCAAGGAGGGTACAGCTACCAATGAATACTAGCTCAGCCTCTGCAGTTGGAGGCAGCAATGCTTCTTAATGCCAGTTGCTGGAAACCACAGGAGGGGAGAGGGATCTTGTGTTTGAATCCTGATTGTCGGTTTCCCACAGGCATCTGGTTGGCCACTGTGAAAACAGCAGGCCGGACTAGATGGTTTATTTATTGGCCTGATCCAGCAGGCTCTTCTTAAATTGTCACAGCTGTCTTGCTTTAGTGTGAGACCAAGAGGAGACCTGGTTCAAAACATCCACTTCATCTCTTGTGCCGTGGGAGTCATGCCCACATTCTGCTGTGGGGATGAAAACCAGATTTATCTCCTTTTTTAGCCCGGCAGTCTCGAGCAGACCATGCCACACAATCTTGGATTTCAGCTCGAAAAGTGATGGCTTCCTTTATTGCCTCCGAGAGCCAGGATGAATCAATCCGCTGTGTTTTGCTTGTGACCTAATGGGCTATTTGCGGAGTCAAAACGGAAGGGATCTGATTTGAGGGAATGCTAATCTGGCAAAATAAAAGGGGACACTTCCAGCCACATATGGCATTCCTGGAGCGAAGTGAAAGTGGTTGCTGGATATTTTTCGTTTTTACTAAATATAAGCCGCTATTATAACATCAGGCTCAGGACCGGCCCAATGCATTTTGACACTTGAGGCGAACCTCAAAATGGCGGCCTTCCCCCCAAATGCCAGGGAAGAAGGGGTAAGTGAAGACCTACACCAGGAGCAAAGGGGGAATAAATATCTCCATCGGGAGCAAGGAGGAAAGTTAAATATACCTTACTCAATGGTTGAAGGGGGAATCAAAGACCATCACTGGGCAGGAGTGGGGGGGGGGGAGCGGGCCACTCCATTCCCTCCAACATTTCTCCGATGAAAATAAGGACATCCCATTCCATAACGATAATCTTAGTATTTATACCCCACACTTCTTATTGGGTTGCCCCAGCATTCTGCGAAGCTTCTAACATATATAAAAACATAATAAAACATTAAGTAATTTTTAAAAACCCTTCACTATACAGGATTGCCTTCAGACGGCTCGGGGGTTAGATGACTCCATAACCTCCAACAAAAATAGGGACATCCTAAGGAAAAGTGGGACATTCCGGGATCAAATCAGAAACCCGGACGGCTTCTCTAAATCGCGGACGTCCCTGGAAAATAGGGACCTGAAGGAGTCTCAAAGCGGCTAACAATCTCCTTTCCCTTCCTCCCCCACAACAAACACTCTGTGAGGTGAGTGGGGCTGAGAGACTTCAAAGAAGTGTGACTAGCCCAAGGTCACCCAGCAGCTGCATGTGGAGGAGCGGAGACGTGAACCTGGTTCACCAGATTACGAGTCTACTGCTCTTAACCACTACACCACACTGGCTCTTGAGGATGCTGAGGAGGCGGCGGATCTGGCAATCAAGGAGCAAGCTGCAGCTGTTGCAGTGGGTGATGCACCAGATCCGCTGCCGCTGTGAATCCTGCTGCTGCCTAAGGCCGCCGCCTCATGTTGCCTTGTGGGTGGACCGGCCCTGATCGCACTACAATATTTTCATGTGATACAGCACATCTGGTGTGGGGTAACAGTTAAAAGTGCTAGATCTGGCAGACCAGGGTTCAAATCCTGGTTCTGCCATGAAGCTCACTGGGTGACTTTGGGCCAGTCACTGCCTCTCAGCTAAACCTACCTCATAGAGTTGTTGTGGCGATTAGATGAGGAGCGGGAGAACCACGTACACCACATTTATTGCAAATAAATAAAACAATAGAATGTACTGTATTTTTCCGTGTATAAAACGCCCCTGTGTATAAGACAACACCTATTTTTTTGAACCCAGAATTAATAAATCAATATTTTTGGGGGAGAACACCCTTGAGTTGTTCAGCCTTTTTGGGCGAGGTCGCCCCAAAGTTGTTGAGGAGGTAGCTTCTTCACAACAGTCTTATACACAGAAAAACACGGTATTCATTGGGGCTAGTATACAGGTCCTCCACAGATTTGTCTTTCACTATATTTTCTGGGAGCAAATGCCATAATTGAAATCTACACTGCGGGAAGAAGTCCTTTGTTTTGCCTGTCATGATTCTTCCAACACTCAGCTGCATCAGATAGTCCCCTGAGCTAATGCAGAGGGCATGAAACTACATTCTGTTCATTTTTTCCACACCGCCAACACATTCACAGAGGATATAAGGCGTCAGCAACAACAATTGGATTATCATTCCCCATGAAACTTAAATTTTACTCTTTTTTTAAAGTATCATGTGTAGGGCTGCGAATTCCCAAATAAACACAAAAAGCTTCCAGACATTCTCTGCTTGTAGCTGAACTGCCCTTTGCCCATCTCTCATGAGGCTGGGAATGAGAATCTGGCAAGCAAAGAGCCAGGGTATATTAATTTTAGTCTGTTCCGGAAAATAAGTTACGACGTTTATGCTGAGGAGCAGGCACATTGCCAAGTTTCTGTCGAAAAGGCATCTTGGTGCATGAGCCAAGAAACACAGTCCGAACGATGCTAGGGTCTCTGACTGCTCACAGCCCCATCATCATCTGAGACACCAAGGAAGGGACGTTGCAGGGGGGTGGACTAAATGATTTCTTGGATCCCCTCCAACTCTCCATTTCTATGACTGTAGAGGAAAGGAAGACATTCATCACTGTGACATGGGCTTCTTGGTGGTGGCACCCAGGCCGTGACATTTTCTGCCACTGAATACTCCTCTCTTGGTTTCTTCTTCTCTAACGTTTTTGGGCTTCCCCAGGCAGGAAATGGCTTGTGGGGCAGAGGCGGTATTTTGAAGGACACGGGAGGCTCTGACAGTGTCCTAGTGTCATCCCACTTCCTTCCCAAAGCATATTTAGCTCTGTCTCAGCTTTGGAAAGGAGATGGGAGGGATTTAGGACCCTGCCAAAGCCCTCACGCCTCCTTTCCGAAGCCAGGCAAGCACTTACCAGTATACCTGAAAGAGCGTCTCCACCCCCATCATTCTGCCCGGACGCTGAGGTCCAGCGCCAAGGGCCTTCTGGGGGTTTCCTCACTGTGAGAAGCCAAGTTACAGGGAACCAGGCAGAGGGCCTTCTCGGTGGTGGCACCCGCCCTGGAACGCCTTCCCATCAGATGTCAAAGAGATAAACAACTACCTGACACAGTGGCATAGCGTGGGGGTGCAGGGGGGGCCGGCCGCACCGGGCGCAACATCTGGGGGTTAGGGTTAGGGGGCGCAAATCCACGGGTTAGGGGGCGCAAATCCATGGGTTAGGGGACGCAAATTACTTGCCTTGCCCCTGGTGCTGACAACCCACGCTACGCCACTGACCTGACATTTAGAAGACATCTGAAGGCAGCCCTGTTTAGGGAAGTTTTTAATATGTGACATTTTAATGCATTTTTAATCTTTGTTGGAAGCCGCCCAGAGTGGCTGGGGAAACCCAGCCAGATGGGCAGGGTAAAAATAATAAATTATTATTAAAATTATTATTGAGAAGGTGCCCCCTTGGCTCGGTGCCCCAACCAGATGCCCCAATGTGGAAACTAGCAATCGGGATTTGAGTGCAAGAGCCCTCTCCCCACAACAGTAAAAAAAAAAAAAAAGGTAAAGGACCCCTGGACGGTTAGGTCCAGACAAAGACGACTATGAGGTGTGGCACTCATTTCACTTTCAGGTATGGGGAGCAGGCATTTGTCCACAGACAGCTTTCCGGGTCCTGTGGCCAGCATGGCTAAACCTCTTATGGCACAACGGGACACTGTGATGGAAGTCAGAGTGCACAGAAACGCCGTTTACCTTTCCACCACAGCGGTACCTATTTATCTACTTGCACTGGTGTGCTTTCAAACTGCTATGTTGGCAGGAGCTGGGACAGAGCAATGGCAGCTCACCCCTTTGCAGGGCGAACTGCCGACCTTCTGATCAGCAAGCCCAAGAGGCTCGGTGGTTTAGACCACAGCGCCACCCATTCCAACAGAACCAACACTTTGCTTGGTACCATTAACTCTGGAATATAGCAACAATGGAGAAAAATATGCACAATTTGAGATTTCTGCAGAACTTCCAGACACTATTTATACAATTTGACATTATTTTATTACATATACCACAGAACCATTGTTTTCAAGACAACCCACACCACAAGCTTTGCCCATCTGGAACTATATTATCTGATAATCAGATAACATTAATATTCTTTACTAGGACTTTGTTATTTTCCCCCATGTACAGCTGTGCTCATTCTACATCCCTATTTTATAGCTTTGCTTTTCACCTTTTAATTTTGAACTGTTGTTCTAACCGTTCTCTCAGTTTTATATACACTATAAAATGAAATTTTTAAAAAAGTTACAAAAAACAGCACCCCCAGTAACAGCATTTGATCACTGCATGACACAAGATGGACAGTGGTAAATAAAAAAATAATAGGGACAGATGGAGCATGTTTTATTGCTGCATGCAAACATGGTTATTACAGAACCGGATTTGATGCGAAGGGATCAGATTTACAGCAGATTTACACCTGTGCCTCTCCCAGAACAATCATTCGGTGGCCGAGTGGCCCTCAAGACCGCCTGAGTGGTTTCCTACTGCTTGAGAGTGTCGTTTCTAGGATATCGGCAATCATCAATGTTTATCTAGTGATTTAACACTTAGTTCTAGTATTAGGAGGGAAAGAGAAAAGCTGTTCTCCATCCACTTTCCCTATTGAACGGAGTTGGACCATATGACCTTTTAGGTCCCTTCCAACTCTACAATTCTATCATTCTCTATTATTCCAGGATATCGCCTTTAAACTTTGCTGGTTGGCTTCTTCTAAGAAATCTGCTTGACCACTGAGGGTCAAAACAGGACCCCGGACAAAATGAACTATTTGGTCTGATCCAGGAAGTCAGGTTGGCTTCAGAGAGTTAGGGCTCATCCTGCTTGTCCTGTGCTTAGAAAGCACAGATTTCAGCGATTTCCCGCTTAATCTGCACTTTCTTAGCATGGGTCCAAGGGGAGGGTCCAAGCAATTTCCCCCTCGCCCCATTCTTTCCCCAGGGAAAACCCACTCTTTGGTGCTCAATCGGAGCAAATGTCAATCTGGAGAAAACCCAGTTGATGTTTGCTCCGAATGAGCACTAAAGAGCAGTTTTCCCTAGGAGAAAGCAGCAGGACAAGAGAAAGTGTGGATAAGCTTTTAGACAAGCTATTTCAAACTTTTATATGGTTTTTAAATAGCTCATCTTGTATCCTGAGCAAATCTTACATATGCTGGGGGAGAACTCAGCTACTGAATCGCCCAAACCCACGTAGATAGGAAATGAATTTGTAGAGATGGATCAGAAATCCAGTTTGGTTTGCATTTCCATGTGAACCTACCTAATTCACAACTCCGCAAGCAGTATGTGATGTGAAAGGGGCCATCTTTTGAAATTCACACTTCACCAAATGCAATTCTCCATCCAAACAAAAACGTGCATACTAGGGGAAAGTGTTCATTAGAAATACATATATTGATGGAAAATGCATTAATAGTCAGCTGATCTCCACTTGTTTACTATTATTTTTATGGTATGATTTTTAACGTAACATTTTTGTAAAATGCTCAGATTTTTTTAATGAATTGTGGCATATATATATTCTTATATATTCTGTTATATTCCATAACAGAATTCTTCTTCTTTGACGATCCTTCGTAGCGGAGTAAGATTGTCTTCCATGAACACGGTCTTAACCGTGAGTCCGTCAGTGACTGTGGAGGCCAGTTCTGGATCCACACGTCCTTCCACAGTTGGGACTTATAACTAAATTAAATTAAAGGTAAATGCTTTAAAAAACCCAACCACGGGCATGTTATGACTCATTTCTTTTAAATTACAAACTGATGTAGAAAAGTGAAGAAATGAGCTTGAGATTGGGGGGGGGGGGGGAGAGAGAGAGAAATTGAGAGAAAGCGAAATTGACAAATTCGTTGATGCCTAATTAGGCACTAATCTAATGCCAGCAACCGTTCTTGGAGTTGGGTTGCAAAACACTCCTGGAGATGTAAACACCCCAAAGCACGCTTAAATGTTTAATTGCAAAAGTTTTACAACTGTTGCTTTTCTGTTTGTCACTGTTTGGAATACGCATTGCTTTCTGAGAGTCCTGGAGGAGATCTCTGGAAGCTATCTTGTCTTCAGGAACCACACTGTGTGCCAGCAATCTCCTTTGTTTTTTCCTGGGAAGATGGGTAGAATAACAGAAGATCCATCTCCTTTCCACCCCTCCTTAGCAGCTCAAGACTTACAAATCACTAGGGATGGCGGCACCTGTCAATTCCACTTTTTCTCTGTTTCTCATTTTCCCAATCTTCAGCGCAGAACTCTTCCACAGAACTCTGGTCTTCCACTTTAAAAGCAAAGCAAGATTCTAGTCCTCATTGCACTGCACTAAGGAGGAACCTAGGAAGCTGTTCTATACTAGCCATTGGTCCATCTAGCTCAGTATTATCAACACTATCTGACAGCAGCTCTCCAGGTTTGCAAACTGGGGGTGTTTCCTAGCTGTGCCAGTGCTACCTTAACAGAACAGGCCTAGATCTCAAAACTTCACAGGTTTAGGGGCTAGGACTGTCCTTGGTAAAGTGTAAACAGTTGGAGCTTCAGGCCTCCATGTCATAGAATCATGGAATAGTAGAGTTGGAAGAGACCCTGAGGGTCATCTAGTTAAAGTATCTCAGCTAAAGTATCCATGACAGGTGACCATCCAACCTCTGTTTCAAAACCTCCAAGGAAGGAGAGTCCACCACCTTCTGAGGGAGTCCAGTCGACTGTCAAACAGCTCTTAGCGTCAGAAAATCCTTCCTAATATTGAGTCAGAATCTCCTTTCATGCTGTTGGAATACATTGGTTTAGGGCCTCCCCTCTGGAGCAGCAGAAAACTAGCTTGCTCCCCCTTTAGAAAGGAGATGCCAACAAAACATCGGGAAACTCTTTCTGACTGTCAGAACTGTTTGACAGTGGAACAGACTGCCTTGGAAGTTTGCAGACTTCATGGGAGGCTTTTAAGCAGAGGTTGGGTGGCCATCTGTCATGGATGCTTTAGCTGAAATTGCTACATTGCACGGGGTTGGACTAGATGACCCCTGGGGTCCCTTCCAACTCTACAGTTCTATGATTCTATGACTTGACTTGAGCCAGTGTGGTGTTGTGGTTAAGAGCGGTGGACTCGCAATCTGGTGAACCGGGTTCGCTTCCCCGCTCTTCCACATGCAGCTGGTGGGTGACCTTGGGCTAGTCACACTTCTCTGACGTCTTTCAGCCCCACTCACCTCACAGAGTGTTTGTTGTAGGGGAGGAAGGGAAAGGAGATTGTTAGCCGCTTTGAGACTCCTTAGGGTAGTGATAAAGCGGGATATCAAATCCAAATTCTTCTTCTTCTTCTTCTTCTTCTTCATCTTCTTCTCCTCCTCCTCCTCCTCCTCCTCCTCCTCCTTTTCCATGTCACAGCCATTTACTGAAGATGGCTATTGTATCCAGGGGCTTAGCTAGCTGCTCTGGTACCCGGAATGGTGGGGGGCGGGGCAATCTACGCATGGGGATGCTGCAGCGATCTGCCAGGGGGGTGCTGTGGTGATCCATTTCGGGCAGCCCAGGGCCCCAAGCCACCATGTCACTCCCAGGAGAGACGCATGACTCAGGCGCGCTGCAGACCAGGCCCTGCAGTAAGTTCCGCCCCCCGTGGTGTGACATTTTGTCAAACCTCCCCCCCCCCCAGGATGACACCCAGGGTGGCCCGCACCCTCCTTCCTATGCCTCTGATTATATCATTGCATTGCATTTATGAACAGCTTTCCACAAAACATCAACAATAAACACAAAACTCACCAAAACAAACAAAACCTGACAGCGTTACAGCAATAAAACGCTTCCCTTGGATGCTGAGTCTTGCGTGCCCTTTGGCTCAGACCGCAGGAATCCTTTTGGGCCAGGAGTGCCCAATGCTAGATCTCTGGCAAGATTAGCAGGCTGTCTGTTCCCTGTGCCAGTTTTGCACACTAGCGGAAGGGTTAACTGTCTCCTGTGCTTCCTGGCTGCCTCCTCCCTCTTCTCCCAGGGGAAGGGGCTGATAGGACTTCTGGAAGAGGGAGAAGCAGGGGCCTGTAACTTCGGACATGGCTTTTGGGACAGGAAGCCTCTGGAGGGCTGATGGCATCCCAGCACCTGGCAAGCTATTTCTGGGTAGCTGTCCTGATTTTTCTTAACAGTTGGCTGACCGTGGATTTTTATTGCCATGTTTACTTTTGCGTTTTCGTGTGCGCAGAAAGGATATTTAGAAAGAGCTGGAAATGATTTTTTAGCACAACAAATAGCTGGGTGACCTTGGGCCAATCACTGGCTCTCAGCCTGGCCTACCTTGCAGGACTGTTGGGAGGGTGGAGGGGGAGAGGGACAACGATATATGCCACTTTGAGCTGCTTAGGGGAAAGATGAGATAGAAATGTAAATAAGAACAAGAGGAACTTGCTACTATCCATTGAACCCATATGAGAGAAAACCCACAATGTTATTGATTAGTTCAATTAATTCCATTAATTAATTCATCAATCAGCTGGTTAAATGAAGAGAGTTAAATAGATTGGAGAGGGAGGTGCAATTGGCAAACGGCCTGATACTAACCTAGTTACAGAATAGCTAGTGGAACGTAGAAAACTGCCTTAGACTGAGGATTTAAAGTGGAGCCTATTGGTCCATCCAGGTCAGTGAGCTGCAGCCCTTTCCTTAAAAGTAAAGCAAGATTCTAGACCTCATTATTCCGAATGAAGGGCTGATTTATAGAGGAACAGGGAGTCTCTCCCAGTCCTACCTATAGAATTCAATGGGGATCAAACCCAACACCTTCTGCATGCAAGGCAGATAGATGCTCTACCACTGAACGATGGCCCCTTCCCACAAGCTGGTTGACCAAAACCATAGAAGATGCACTCACCCAATGATGTAGGCAAGGACCACCAGCTGTATCAGCCTGAAGGTGAGCCCCACTTTCTTGTTCCGCACCAAAACCATCCTTGGCGTGTCATATTCAAAGAGGAACGAGGACACTTTCTCCGAGAATTTGTGCCCCATGGATGAAACGCCGCCTTGGTCTCTGCCAACCGCTGCAGGTGAGAAACCTCTGGCTGCTTCTTCAGGCTTTGGTTCCCCGCAAGTCCTGGTGTGGTGTTTTCTTGCAACTCATCCAGTGTGCCTTCTGCCCTTCCCCAGGAGACGACACAGAGCTCTCTCTCTCTCTCTCTCTCTCTCTCTCTCTCTCTCTCTCTCATGGGTGTGAGCAGGTCACTTTACATCTCCTTAGATGGTCTGGGGGGTGGGAGGTGGGTGTGCTTTTGGAAGCAAATATAATAAACCAGCCTGCAACCACTGTCCAGGAAACCGTTGCACCCTAGAGGTTTGTGCTCCTCCAGATGGTCGCAGGAGGAAGTGAAATAGCTGAGAAGGAGCTTGTGCAAACCTTCCAACTTTTCACAGGCTAAAATAGGAAAACGCTTGCAAGGTGCCAGCACTTTAGCCGAAAGTTCCTTGCCAAAGGTCCTCCTCTGTTACATTTTACTCTACCTTCTGCGCGCTGTAAATATTTGCTTTGCAGTAGCATTCCCGGTGCTGATTGAATAACCAAGAGGATGTTCCTTATTTGACTTAGACACTTAAGAAAGAATTGTCCTGCAATAGGTTATCAACAGCTTAAAGAGCAGAGTCGGGCTGGTGTATGATTATGAATGTTTACATCCCTCTTTTTCACCAAAGCTCAAAGTGGCTTACCCAAATCAAAGCAACATGGGTAAAACACAGGAAGCTAAAAACCTGAAAAAGATAATTCCATCCCTTCCAACATTTCTCTGATGAAAATAGGGACATCCTAAGGAAAAGCGGGACATTCCGGGATCAAATCAGAAACAGGGGCTGCTTCTGTAAATCTGGGATTGTCTGGAAAATAGGGACACTTGGAGGGTCTGTGCCCACAGTGTTATGCAATGCAAATGTTGAAACCCACAAGCGAGAAACTACTGGAGAATTTCTCCTCTCCCAAGAGAAATCTGGTGACACCACCACCACCCAATTTTTCTGTCCAAAAATATAGTAGAGAATTTTGAGAGGCCATTTAGACACAGCTCAAGAACTCTTCGGCAGTGGTTTAGTTGTCTAATGCATTTCACTGTTTCTGCCTGCAAGGCTTTCCATTGGAGCAGCTCATTGGCCACTGTGAGAATGGGATGGTGGTCTAGAATGGCCTGGTCCAACAGAACTCTTGTTTTGCTCAAGCTACTCTCCCTATGAAAACAGTAGCAAAGCCCTCTCCATACTGAGATAACATTCCTGCCCCTCTAAATGCTTGCAAGAATCAACAGAGCTTATTTCACCCCCTCAATGGGCTTTGAAACAGCAAGCCCTGCAGAGAGTGGTGGGTGTCCCCAAACGACCGCTCACTCTCTGGGGACATTGTCCGTTGTTGTTTTTTGGTAACAATTTATTGATTTTCTGAAACAAAAATGAAAAAACAGAAAATAAAAAATAATAAGCAGATTAAACCATAATTTTTTGGTCAACTTTCCTCCACCCCCCCCCCCTTGGTTCCATCATAATATACTTGTTTATGCACATCCATGAAACCTTATATACTTAACAATTCAATTTTTAAACCATCATCTTATTACAAGTGACTTTTAACAGTTGTACCAATGTAAAAATCTGTACACGAAGCTTTAAAAATATGCATTGAACAATTGCTCTTTTTGTAATAATTTGTCCTGCACAGTTCAGTAATTTATTTTGCCAGTCTTCTTCTTTATCTTCTTTATCATCTTTGGCTGAGGCTTCTTCCTTCCATAGGGTCTTGGCCTGGCATCCAGTCTCGCATTTCGGAACAAAGTCTTTCGCTCAAACAACAACAACAACAACAATAATATATTATTTATACCCCGCCCATCTGGCTGGGCCTCCCCCAGCCACTCTGGGCGGCTTCCATAGAAACCAAAAATAAAGTAAAATATCACACGTTAAAAACTTCCCTGAACAGGGCTGCCTTAAGATGTCTTCTGAATGTCAGGTAGTTGTTTATCGCTTTGACATCTGCTGGAAGGGTGTTCCACAGGGCGGGGGCCACTACTGAGAAGGCCCTCTGCCTGGTTCCCTGTAGCTTTGCTTCTCGCAATGAGGGAACCCCCAGAAGGCCCTCGGCGCTGGACCTCAGCATCCGGGCAGAATGATGGGGGTGGAGATGCACCTTCAGGTATACTGGACCAAGGCCGTTTAGGGCTTTAAAGGTCAGCACCAATACTTTGAATTGTGCTTGGAAACGTACTGGGAGCCAATGTAGGTCTTTCAAGACCGGTGTTATATGGTCTCGGCGGCCGCTCCCAGTCACCAGTCTAGCTGTCAACCTCAATCTGTTAGCCGCCATCCATCCTCCAACCGCCTCCAGACACTCACACAGGACCTTCACCCCCTTCACTGGTTCTGATTTAAAAGAGAGGTAGAGCTGGGTATCATCCGCATACTGATGAACACCCAACCCAAACCTCCTGATGATCTCTCCCAGCGGCTGCATGTAAATGTTGAAAAGCATGGGGGAGAGGACAGAACCCTGAGGCACCCCACAAGTGAGAGCCCAGGGGTCTGAACACTCATCCCCCACCACCACTTTCTGAACATGGCCCAGGAGGAATGAGCGGAACCACTGTAGGACAGTGCCCCCAGCTCCCAGCCCCTCAAGATGGTCCAGAAGGATGTTATGGTCTATGGTATCAAACGCCGCTGAGAGATCCAGCAGAACTAGGAAACAGCTCTCACCTTTGTCCCTAGCCCGCCGGAGATCATCAACCAGTGCGACCAAGGCAGTTTCAGTCCCATGATGAGGCCTGAACCCCGACTGGAAGGGATCCAAACAATCCATCAAGTCCTGTACATCTCAATATCATAACATCAATGTTTTAAACAACAATCATTTCCCACATTTTCTTCAAATCTTTATACAGTGGTACCTCGGGTTAAGTACTTAATTCGTTCTGGAGGTCTGTTCTTAACCTGAAACTGTTCTTAACCTGAAGCACCACTTTAGCTAATGGGGCCTCCTGCTGCTGCTGCCATCCCACCGGAACACGATTTCTGTTCTCATCCTGAAGCAAAGTTCTTAACCCAAGGTACTATTTCTGGGTTAGCGGAGTCTGTAACCTGAAGCATCTGTAACCTGAGGTACCACTGTATGTCTTTTCACTGGGGATACTGCTTGTTGTTGCTGGAAGTACAACTGCAGGAATTATTCCATGCGTAACTTAAGGGTTATTTCCCTTCTCAGTGTTAGCCAACTACCCATAGGTGGTGGTGTTGCTTAGCAACCAGCAAGAGTGGCATGATCTCTAGTGAGATCTGTGAACCGCCCTGAGATCTTATGATGAAAGGTGGTATAATAATAATAATAATAATAATAATAATAATAATAATAGTAATAATAATGGTGAGGTGACATCTACTCTGATTAGCTGCATATCTCTGAGGGAGTTTTCCCTTTCCTGTTTGGTGGTATGTC
This sequence comes from Podarcis cretensis, assembly GCF_951804945.1. Taxonomy (NCBI): domain Eukaryota; kingdom Metazoa; phylum Chordata; class Lepidosauria; order Squamata; family Lacertidae; genus Podarcis; species Podarcis cretensis. The sequence goes on from NC_137185.1 coordinate 13,319,121, forward strand.
TCCCTCCTGTGGAATAGGCCTGAAAAACAAAACCTCTCTGTTCCTTTCCCTCAAATTATATACTGTTTATGCCCTCCCCCAGGTTTCCCTCAGTAAAGTGTGACTGGGATTTTTCTTATTTCGTTTTTATTCTATTTATTTCATGCAGTTCGTATACCACTTGATCTTTAAACAACAACAACAACCCCACATCCAAGTGGTTTGCAGAGACTCATTCTAGACTCAGTCTGCATCGTTTAAGTTACTTGGCTAACAGTTGTATCTTTCCTTCTCACAGCATAGCACCTTTGAACTGACATACTTGAAATTAAATCTGATGTTTTTACATCCAAGCTGGGTTGAATAGCCCTTGGCTTGCCTTCTTTTACATTTGTATTTTAGCTGGCCTTTTGCTGTTTTAAGCAAATTGGGATCTTTTTCAAGAAGTTAAGAAACTCTGTGCAGGCTAGCTCAGTTGCACCAACAGTTCGGCATCCACAATTATGTCACAATTATGAAAGCCAGTGTGCTGTAGTGGTTAAGAGTGGTGGACTCGTAATCTGGTGAACCGGGTTTGCTTCCCCGCTCCTCCACCTGCAGCTGCTGGGTGACCTTGGGCCAGTCACACTTCTCTGAAGTCTCTCAGCCCCACTCACTCACAGAGTATTTGTTGTGGGGGAGGAAGGGAAAGGACAATGTTAGCCACTTTGAGACTCCTTTGGGTAGTGATAAAGCAGGATATCAAATCCAGACTCTTCTTCTTCACCCAGCCAGTTTCTGTCCTTGGTCTGAAGCTGTGCTGTTAAGTTGAAAACTCTCTCATAGAAGTTATTGGCATCCATCTGTGAAGTCAAACCTCTGCGCTAGCAGCGTCAAAGTCACCTCATTGGAATATCACAGAAGACCACTGACATTTTGAGAAGGTGTCATGTGGTACAAAACAATTCCCTTGACATGCCCAAGAAATCCTGCAGGCCTGGGCCTTTTAAGCGGCAAATTCTGTTTATTCTATTAACGGGTAGTTTATTGTGCCTAGTTTTGAGATGGCACTGTGTGGAGATTTTTACCTTTAAGATAATGGTTCAGCTGACAACTGGCAGTTATCTATCTTGACTTCCTACCACATGTCAGGAGCAGGTGGCCCTTTTGTTGTCTGGGAGCCTAGCTACTCGGAGCATTAATCCATACCAACTCATAGAAGTGGCAGCCAATGTGTCCCACTGAAAAGTCTCGCAGGCAGCATTTGGTACCAGTTGCAGCATTCAAACAGTCTCCAGGGGGCAGTCCCATGTACAGCACATTGCAGTAGTCTAACTGGAAGGCGACTGGAGCCTGGATAACTGCCCAGGAAACCTGAAGAACAGACTCCTAATGCCCTCAACAATTTCTCCATTGCAGATGCTGACAGAGAGATCTGGGATGTTCAGCTAGTTTGAGATTGGTCAGCTGCTATCATCACCAACGGTTACCGCCACCACCCCTCCCCAGGTTTGGCTTTTGGGGATCGGGAGCAGAGGACATACCCTGAATCTCTTCCATGTGTGGTTCATCTTGATGAGCTACTTTTGAAGGTGACCCGGAAACTACAACTAATCCAGAATGCGGAAGCTAGACTGGTGACTGGGGGCGGCTGCCGAGACCACATCACACCGGTCCTGAAAGACCTTCATTGGTTCCCAGTATGTTTCTGAGCACAGTTCAAAGTGCTGGTGCTGACCTTTAAAGCCTTAAACGGCCTCAGCCCAGTACACCTGAAGGAGCATCTCCACCCCCATCATTCTGCCCGGACACTGAGGTCCAGCTCTGAGGGCCTCTGGTGGTTCCCTCACTGTGAGAAGTGAGGTTACAGGGACAAGGCAGAGGGCCTTCTTGGTGGTGGCGGCCGCCCTGTGGACCGCCCTCCTACCAGATATCAAGGAAATAAACAACTACCTGACTTTTAGAAGACATCTGAAGACCGCCCTGTTTAGGGAAGCTTTTAATGTTTGATGTAGTTATTGTGTTTTTAATATTCTATTAGGAGCTGCCCAGAGTGACTGCGGAAACCCAGCCAGATGGACGGGATGTAAATAATAAATTATATTATTATTATTATTGATACTATTACATAAGAGGCTGTGTTTTACAAGATGTTTTGCTGTTAAATTTAGAGTTCCAGCTGCCCCCTTATTGTCACTGCTTTAGAAGGCAGGTTACCAAGCCTTCCATAGAAGGCCTCATTTCATGCCATCAGTTATGATTACGGGCCGACCGCACTTTATAAGGCTTGCCTTGCAGCACTCGATAGTAAACGATTGTCATCAAGGGCCTGATGTTTGCAGTTGGCCGTCCAATCTGATGGTTATCAGACATTCTTCTGAGTTTTAGGGGCCTGGCCAATGTCATGTCGAAGAACCCATTATCATCTGATCTGTGCTTCTCCAATTTGCTTCATGCCCCAGAGGTTCAAATCAAACCATTCGAATGCATTCCCAACCCAACTGTTTCCAACAGCCAGCCTCCCATGGCATGGGGCAAAAGCACAGGGCCAAGCCAAATGGATTGGTTCAGGTCCTTCAGCCACTTTTCCTGTCCAGCATGTAATAGATGCGGAACCGTTACCATGTAAACAGCAAATAAACACCAAGGTGCAAGTCCTGTTTTAGAGTAGATATGCTATTCTGTGATTTAAAAGGTTCACTTCACAGAGCCCACATATTCCATTTCGTTTCACGGTGGGTTAATGTTCATGGGGAAATGTTCTTGGTGCAAAAAAGGTGGATTTTGGGTGCAATAAAGGACTCCCCCCCCCCGCAAAGAAACCCTGACACACCTTGTTTTTTCGTTTCAATTTTGCTGCTTTGACACACAACCCACACCCTTCCTTTTGCTGCTTATATGATTTAGTTAATCAGGGATCACATAGCCAACACAATATCAATACACTCTGAAGGTAACCAATTACAGTAATTTTGGATATTGGAAAATGCTTCAAAGACAGATGAGAGAGAGGGGGAGAGAGAGAGAGGGAGGGAGGGAGGGAGAGAGAGAAATATCCCTTTCAATAAGATAACATTTCTGCCCCACTTCAGTCCCCCTGGAATTATCCAAAATGCGAGAAGTGACACATTTCTCTGCGGTGAATTTTCACGAAACAAGTCTCTCTCGCACACCCAATTTCAGATCAGCTCCCCCCCCCCACTTTTTGCTACAGTACCATTCCCCACCCCCACCCCCGATCTTCTCTTGGTATTGACTTGTCTGCTGCTGAGTTTTGGCCAGAGAACGATTGGATGACATTATTCTTCTGAAGCATGTATATTCCTGGCCACTGGTGGGTTCTGCACCCAGTACAAATCACTTTGCTTCTCACAAAGGATAGCTGTTCGACTTGCACTGATGACAAGGTCATATGCAATTCGAAGCATAGCAAGCAGAGCTAACCACGTGTTCAACTTTAGAATTTAAGTTTCTCGGGTCAAGAATCCCTCTTCTAGTCGTGTAACAATTTACGTAAGTTGATGGGTTTGTGGGTTCAGTCTGGATGAGTCCCTTCCAGTTCTTGGGTGCCTATGCCCATTGAGGGTTAGATCCTAAGAGAGGAGGTTGCTGGACTTGTCAGACCAGTTTAAGACAACAGCCTTAGTAAAGTTAAAGGGACCCCTGACCGTTAGGTACAGTCGCAGATGACTCTGGGGTTGTGGCGCTTATCTCGCTTTATTGGCTGAGGGAGCCGGTGTACAAAGTTCTTCCTAACATTCAGTCAGAATCTCCTTTCTCGTAATTTGAATCCATGGATTCAGGTCTTCCCCTCTGGAACAGCTGAAAACAAACTCCCTCTATCTTCCATGAGCTAGCTGAAGATGGCGACTGTCATATACCGTGGTACCTCGGGTTAGAGATGCTTCAGGTTACAGACTCCGCTAACCCAGAAATAATACCTCAGGTTAAGAACTTTACCTCAGGATGGGAGCAGAAATCGTGCGGTGGCAGCGGGAGGCCCCATTAGCTAAAGTGGTACCTCAGGTTAAGAACAGTTTCAGGTTAAGAACAGACCTCCAGAACGAATCAAGTTCTTAATGTGAGGTACCACTATATAGCCATACAGCTGGCTATTATAACTCTGTGTTCAGTTTTATATATGTGTATTTTATTACAATGTTTTCAATTGCAATTGTTAATTGTTATTAAACGTTAGAACGGTCTGTCTGACTGCCAATAAAGAAGGTTTTCCTTTTGGAAAGGGTGCTTTCTGTTTGCTCCTGGCTTCCCAAATCCTCTTGCCTATATTCCACCCTCTGTTTACTTTCCCTTGCCATTTATTATCGTGATAGTTATTGCCAAGGCTTCTGGAGAGAGAGAGAGAGAGAGAGAGAGAGAGAGAGAGAGAGAGAGAGAGAGCACAAATGGATAAACTGCAACAGCTGGTTAATACAGCACCCTGTTTGCCATGGGTGGGAAGGAACACAGTTTCCCACCTACATATCAAAGTCTGGGGGACGGCCGCAACCCGCCTCTTCCTGCTCAACAGTAATGTTGACAGCCGTTCTCTATTTAAGGTTTTGGTTGTCCTGGTGATAAAATCCCACAACAGCGTTGCAAATAAAAATTGATATAATCTAATATAGACAACCGTTGCATAAGAACCTGGGTTCTGAGAGCTGGTTGTCAAAATGAAGCTTGTCAACCACAGCCAAATTAAGTAGCTAGCTTTTCACAGGTTCTTCAATGGCAAGGCAGTGGGAGCACATTCATTGCCTATAGAGGGTCCTAGGTTCAGTCCTTGACTTCTCTAGGGAATGACCCTTGCCTGAAACACTGGACAGTCCCTGCCAATAACATCAAGTTCGTTGGACTGATCATGTTGTGCGGATGTCCGATTATCACCTTCCAATGCAACTACTCTATTCCGAACTTTAAAATGGAAAGCGTAATGCTGGTGGTCAACAAAAGAAGTTCAAAGACTCTCTCAAGGCAAATCTAAAAAAACAAAAGTAGTACAGTGGTACCTTGGGTTACATACGCTTCAGGTTACAGACTCCACTAAGGCAGAAATAGTACCTCGGGTTAAGAACTTTGCTTCAGGACGAGAACAGAAATCGTGCTCCAGTGGCACGGTGGCAGCAGGAGGCCTTATTAGCTAAAGTGGTGCTTCAGGTTAAGAACAGTTTCAGGTTAAGAATGGACCTCCGGAACGAATTAAGTACGTAACCAGAGGTACCACTGTATAAACATCGACAACTGGGAAACACTGGCCTGCAAGCGCTCCAATTGGAGAACAGCTTTTACCAAAGGTGTCACGGGATTTGAAGACGCTCGAACTCAGGACGTGCTAAGAGGAAGGCACATTTGGCAAACCCCCCCCCCCCATGATCAACTCCTGCCCAGAAACCAATGTCCCCACTGTGGAAGGGCGTGTGGATCCAGAATTGGCCTCCACATTCACTTACGGACTGACTTTTAAAACCATGTTTATGGAAGACAATCTTACTGGGCTACGAGTGATTGCCAAAGAGACCAGAGGTGGGGAAACTCCAGCCCACAGGCCAGATTTGTCTTACCTGGCCATTTCTCCCACACCACACCCACCTACCCCACTCCTGATGTGATCTGTGGCGTCAGGTGTGGTGCAAGTAGACATGGATGGAGTGGCCGCTTGCAGTGTCAATCCCTGCCAAAAGCAGGATTGAACTCCCAGCTAAACTGGTTGGTGTGTGGGCCTGGGGAGTTCAATCCTGCTTGGTGTGGTGCACCCAAACCCTGCAGGGTACATGGGAAGTTCTATTTGGTCCATACCTCCTCCCCAACCCTCCCTCTCCTATTCCCCTGGTACCCTTGGCTGTGCTTGTTTGAACTACATCACTGTCTCTAGCCCCCGCCCTGGTCTCAGTATCATTTAGCAGGACTGCACTCTTGTTTTGGCAAAAAAAAAAACAACCACCAGGAGAGTCATGAGAAGGTGCTAACAGTGTGCCAACAGGTTTGGATCTGCACAGCCCAACCGGAGGGGATAAATCCACCAGCTGCATAGAAGGCACCTAAGAGGGAGCCTCCACTTTCCAGTCACTGGCCAATCTGACCTGGAGGAAAATGCTAATTGGTCCCCAGAATGATTGCTGTGGATTACTGCTGAGTGACGCATCTCCGGATGTGCCAAGCAAATAACCCCCGTTCAAAAGCATATTTACAGTCCAGGACCATGGATTTGCTGCCAAAGTGTACTGGGTGTGTGCTTATGCACTTTTCCACGGAGAAGCTTGGAGTGAAAGACGAAATAACAAATCTATCTGCATCCTCAAAGAAAAAAGGAAGACACCCACAAGTATTATTACTAGGTGTGCCCTCAACCTGCAGCTTATCCTGTAGCTCCAGCTAATACTACAAACCCTAAACTGTGTGTGCTAGGATGGGCACCATCACGTGGCTTGACTCACCATGAGAAACAAAATCGTTACATAATTGTTGTGTGCCGAAATGGCTCATAACCGGATCTGGGGTTTTTTGCAGACCGACTCCGTGTTACAAAGATGTCTGCAAATGTGACATGAAGGTTGGCAACGTCAGCCCTGGCAAGTGGGAATGCCTTGCAGAGGACTACAATGCCTGGACACACTTAGGTTGGGTATCCACAGGAGTGACCAGAGAAGGAATAACCGCTGGGAGGAGATCAGAGAGAAGAAACGCCATGGACACCTTCATCTGCCCCAGCTGCAACAGGACATGTCTCTCCCCTATTGGTCTGGACAGCCACAGCAGCTGCTGTAACTCTCCAATGGTTTGGGCTTTACCCCCGAAGGCGCAATCCTCCGTTGTCTCCCAAGATAGATGGATACCAATCTTCTCTTTTGTGGGCTACACTTGCTGCTGCCCCCAGGGGGTTCATGAAGAGGGGAAATCGCCCTCATGCTGAAAATCAACCCCCTGCCCACTTCCAATTTTAGAGTCTTGCAAGCTGCCTTGTGAATGATACACTTGGGTCCCAGAGCAACAACTCAATCAGCACGCAGACACGCCAAAGGAGCTCTGCATGAGGAAGGTGTCCCAGGATTGGGGTGTTTTGCTGAAGTCTTCCTAGTTGGAAAGTAACCTCCTAACATTTCCCCTGCTAAAACTAGAGAGACTTCCACAATTGACTCTTCCTGGTTCCAGGGTTAGATTGATCCAAGGAGACGAGAGGGACTATGATGGGAGTGCTAAGAATTCCATGTATGATAAATGACTGTTATTGCTATTGTAACTTATGAGTTGCTTTTCTTACAAAATTCAAAGTGACTTCTGGTACATATTTTGAGATGGAAAGGAGTAAAATGGCACAGACACAACCTTGCAAGAGAGGACTCTCCACCCAGCAGCTTAGCTCATGCAATTCATCTGCAAAATGCATCCGCTTTTGGGGAACAGTTAATTAAATTTGTTGTTGTTGTTGCTGTGGTTGTTGTGAGTTGCGAGGTCTCTCAGAATTTGGACGCTGGCAGATGGTGACTTGACTGTGTCTGGGTTACTTTAATTAAATAACTGAATAAATGGGTGCCATCCTCTCTCTTTTGCACATCTGCCTTATTCTCCTTGACTCTTTGTCAGTCAAGGCTCCCTTTGGATTGTATAAATTTGTTTATACCTCTTTTTTCTCTCTTTCTTTTTTTACTTCATGCTGTTCGCTACAATTGTAGCGTTTTTATTGCTTATTTTTATCAATTGGCTTGGATTTTCACTGTGATTAGCATTCATAGCCTTGTACAATCTGTGTGTTGGTCTTCCCCATCTGACTAAAATATTAAAATGCCAACAGAGATCACCTCGACCGCAAGGGGGAGGGGGGAGGGAAACACACACACAACACAGCCAGAATGTGAAGAATAACTTTTCTTTCTGTTTCTTAAAACAACTTTCCTGAAATCAGACACAGTATCTATAAAGGGGTTTTTTCCCCCTCTCCAAAAAACCCTCCATATTAAAATTCCTTGAATACATTTATATATTAAATACAGTAACAACATTTCATGCAAGAATTTTTTTTTCCTGTACAGCAAAACCAACTCAGTAGTATATTCAAGTCTGTACACTCCCAGAGGGCCTGGTGATGCTCCCAATCATTTAATTAACATCTTATTTTATACAATGCTGGTGATAAAGAAGAAAGGGGTGGCCTGAAATTCAATCAGCATATTGGAGAATCGTCATTTAAAAAAATAAAACAAAAGCTGCTTAAGCAGGTCCAATATGTGTGACTGATCTCTCTTTGCCTGTCTCTCTTAAAACAAAAAACAAAAACCGGTATAAATCCACAGATGAAGTTTTCGGGGGTACCTGTCAGATTTTAGCCTGCTATAACTACACTGAGAAGACTTCAACCTAGGCAGGGCTGGCCTAAGACATTTTTGCTGCCGGGGCACCAGCATTTAAAGCATTATGATACCACTTTAAACCATCATGGATTCCCCCAAAGGATTCTGGGAGCTGCAGTTTGTTAAGGACGCTGAGAGTTGTTAGGAGACCACTATTACCCTTCCAGAACTACAGTTCCCAGAGTGGTCTAACTAAATCAATCCCTCTTCACAGGAAACTCTGGGAACTGTAGCTCTGTGAGGGGAAAAGGTGCCTCCTAGCAACTTTCAGCACCCTCAACGAACCGCAGCTCCCAGAATTCTTTGGGGCAGAAGCCATGACGGTTCAAGGTGGGATCACACCACTTTAAATGTATGGCCAAGATGGCCTCCTTTCCATTTTACGTCCAGAAGCCAGCTAGATCGGCAGCTGAATCTTCCTTCAAACACAAGCAACAGGATAGCATTGTGCCCTGGGCCTTAATTTAGGGGCTCCATGGCAGACACAGTTCTGCTCCCCAAAAGAATGGAATGGTCAGGGGGCTCTGGGGGAACATCTGTAGGAGGCTGTCACTGCCCCCTACCCCCCACATCTGGAGCCTGAGGTGATTCCCTCACTTTGCCAAAAATTAGGGCTTCCCCCTCACTCACACCCTTCGCCCAAAATGCTAAAGGGTGAAGCGTTACCTCCAAGACAGCAAAGGTAAATACGACAAAATCAGGCTGGAGTCTGGTTTAGGCTTTCCCTGAGAATTCCAGTAGTTGTTTCTTTTATTATTATTTAAAGGGGGGTGCTACAAACTTCATAGGTAAAGGTAAAGGTACCCCTGCCCGTATGGGCCAGTCTTGACAGACTCTAGGGTTGTGCGCTCATCTCATTCTATAGGCCGGGAGCCAGCGCTGTCCGCAGACACTTCCGGGTCACATGGCCAGTGTGATGAAGCTGCATCTGGCGAGCCAGTGCAGCACACGGAACGCCGTTTACCTTCCCGCTGGTAAGCGGTCCCTATTTATCTACTTGCACCCGGGGGTGCTTTCGAACTGCTAGGTTGGCAGGTGCTGGGACCGAACGACGGGAGCGCACCCCGCCGCGGGGATTCGAACCGCCAACCATGCGACTCGCAAGTCCTAGGCGCTGAGGTTTTACCCACAGCGCCACCCGCGTCCCTACAAACTTCATAGAATTATAGAATTGTCTAGTCTCGGCTAAGATATAAGATTGGAGTCAACCTTCCAAACTTGCTCTCTAGTACAGCCATGGGTCCAGGATGATGGGAAGAGTATTCCAAAATATCTGGAAGGGCACTGGAGCAGGGAGAATGACGCAAAGAGGCTGGATTGGGGCTTTAGAAAAGATTCTCCACTTTTAGTTTTCATCAGAAATTGGCTGTTTTGGTACAGCAGAGATCCTTCCCCATCAGTTTAGATTGTATAAATGCCCAGATTCATATCCTGTTTACTGGCCTTTGTTTACCCACTTGCTGCTTCCTCTAGGATCCATCTCGAGGGAAAGTCTAGCCAATCAGGGATCATGCCACAAGATGATTGCTGCTGCAGTACTGTGCAGCCTATCATGCTTTGCTATCTCAGGAGCAGACAGTCTAGTCCAGCTGCTGTTGGTTGGCTACAACCCCCATCATCGCCGACCATTGGCTGGGGCTGATCGAAGTTGTAATCCCACAGCTGCTGAAGGGCATCCCATTGGCTAGCCTGGTCTACCTGATGACATCAGTAAGGGTAAGTGAGAGAATGAGGGCAAGGTAAATTGGAAAGTGAACAGCTTTGCAAGAAAAGGCATCAAAAAGATGATTTTTTGGGGGGGGGGGACAGTTTCAGTACCCCCCACAAGCTCACAAAAGAAATACGAACCTTTGCATCATTTTTCTCTAAATATTTATAGCCTAAAAACTACAGTTCTGAGATATCTTTGGGTTGGGAAAGATGACAGATAAGTAGGTTTGAACAATGTTTTAAATTTAGCAATGGATTTGCATGTTATATGAAGCCTGGCTTAGCACCAACATGCGGAATCCTAGAGCATGGGACCCTTTGCCCGCTGTCCCATGCTAAATCAAACCATAATTCAGCTTAGCATGCCATCTGAACCTGGACTGCTGGTTTAGCTCTCTACAGGCTAAACATGAGCAGTAACCAAGGACTGTCCTAGGAGTTATTGCTTGTTCTTTGTCCAGGAGAGTTAAACGACAAGCTCAGGTTTGGACAACAAGCTAAACGAAACCATGGCTTAACTCAAACCAGCAGCAGAACAAACCAGCAGCAACTGCAATCTCCTCTTCGGGAGCCAGGGCATTCACCCTAAACCATGGTTTGCCTTAGCACAACACATGAACCAGGTATCTATAAATAAAGCAAAGAAATGCATAGCCCAAGTTGAGACACAGAGGGGCTTAAACTCAATTAGCAAAGCGATAACTACAGGAACATGAATATGACACACACATTGGGTTGCCACCTTCTTTCCTGGCATTGCTCCTGTACATTTAACAATATGTGCCTGTGACTTCAACTTGTTTGTGCATGACAATCAAGAACTTCAACAGATCCAGCGTTCGTTAGCCTGGAGATATAAGGAAGTTTTCCCCAGCTTGCTCAGCCCTCATTCACCTTCAGGGGTTCCCCTCAGATTTGATTAATGCATTCTCAGTTCTGTAGTTGCTTATTCCAAATGGTCCACGGAATTTCTTTTTGGCTTATTGTTATTTGAAAGGTAAGACACGTGGGTTCTGAAATGTGTCCCAAAGGTCATGGAAACCCTTAACAAGAAAAAGGTGGCAGGATAATGTGGTGTATTCACACAATACTCTGCACCAGAATCCACCCCACCCAAAAAAGATTTTGTAGCAAATTACATTGTGCAAGAATTGGTCACGGCAAGCAGCCAAACACTCCAACTTTTGTGGCGCTAGGATGAACCTAAAACTGCCACAGTAACATCCCTGAGATGAAGGTGCAACACCCACATTTTTAAATGTTATGTTAGTATGGTGGCAACACGTTGATAGCATTCACTCCCCAGTGCAAAGCAGACCTACCCAACAAAACGTGGTTGAAAACAGCTTAAGCTGGACTTGTATCTCTCACATAAAAACAGCAAATGAAAACACAGCATAAACACAGAATCCGCAACCCTAGGAATTGTAGTTTTGTGGTGTGCAGAGACCATTCAACATTCAGCCCTCTATAGAACTCCCAGTAATTCCCAGGGTTGTTAAAGACTGAAAGGCAGGATAAATGAATGGGACTGAAATTAACTCAGACCTTTGGGGTTGCAATTACACCCCAGGGCACTTTCCACTGCAGAATTTACCCAAAGATCTATAGCATAGTTCATTTAGGGCAGTCTGGGTTAAGCCCTTCCAGATGTTTTGGACTACAAGTCCCATCCGCCTGAGTTAGTGCAGCTCTGCTGCTTGATGGGGGTTGTGATCCCAAACCTCTGGATCACAACCAGGTTGGGCAAGGCTGACCTAAGACAATGTTCAGTAGTAAATAATGCCCACATATTTCAGCCACTTACCATTGACCGTTTTCTTTCTGAGCTCCAAAAAAAGCATCTGGGAGAAGATTAAATATCCCAAGATTTGCCATTGCCCCAAATTATCTGCAACTCAGGCTCAATTTATGTGCCCAGGCAGTTTACTTTTGGAGAGTCTAGGGGAAATTTATCCCAGAAAATGATTTATTTTTGCTACTGGGATTATTTCATTCTTTTTTAGTCCCAGACAATGTTAGTAACAAAAATTTCCCACAGCGTTTTTCAACAAAAACTGATCAAAGGAAACAGATTCCTTAAGAACTTAAAACATCCTTATTTACTCAAGCTTTCCCAGACGTATGGCCAAGTCCTTGGGCTGATATGACTTTTGATGGCTTTAAAACAGATTATGTTAAGCCAATTTTGTTATCTGCATTGCCTAGATATGATTCCCCCCCACATTTGATTCATAGCATGCAAATTTATAAAATAAATACATAAAAGAATCTTCTTCTGATAGCGCATTGTTGCTTGGATTTAGGGGTATTTGACTACCTTGAGATACATTGGAATGTAGGGGAAGGTGTGTGGGGGGGAAATCTCCAAAACGATTTGTGTGATTTTTCACTTATGGGTTTCAGGTGAGAGTTAAATTAAGTCAGAGCATCAAGGGAGCACTTAATGCTACCTGTTCCTGAGCAGGGGTGGTGTCTGTCAAGAACTCTCCCCGAAACTACCACAAGCTCACTTCCTTTCTGAGACAGAAAAATACAGGTTTTTAGGGCATTGAAGATCTGGAGGGTGGGGAAGAAGAGAAAATTATAGGAAAAAAGATTGCATTTTGAAGAAGCAGACCTTTAAGGATCTAGGCTCTCCTGTCTCCACGACATTGCAAAATTCTACACCCTAAGCCATAATTTAGCTGTCCAGTCTTTGCACCACTATGTACAAGGGTGGAAGGGGAAGCTATGTAACAAGAGTAAAAACAAAACTAAAAATAAAGTCAGGTTGTTTGTTTGTTTTTCCTTTTCTTTAACGATTCAACTGCATTAAGTCCGACACTTTTTCAAAAGCATGCATATTCCTTGTTGGCTTCTGGTGATGTTCAGGCATGCAGACTCTTCAGTCCCAGTTAGGAGCTGAGGGTTCAATTGCGGAGAAATTGAGTTCCTTTTGGTGTCGTTTCATTTCTTCGCATCTCTGCCTGGTGGTGGTGGGGCGAATGAGTGGAGGGGGAGAGATGGGAAATGATTATCGGTTTTCATTTTTTTAAAGATAAAATATTTCCCCCTACCTTTAACCATAATAGTATAACTCAGGATGGAGGGAACCCAAAAAGAAAAAAAAAAGGCATTCATGCAAGAGATTGCTGCTTTGTGCAACTAACTGCCTCAAGAGACTTATTTATAAAAAATATTTATCTACTGCTATTCATTAAAAACTTCAGAGCTGTTTACAACAATTATATGTAAAGCCATACCATAAAATTTGAAAAAGTTAAAATCAGAAATCAGCTAGTTATTGTGGAAAGATGTATTCTTAATTGGCTGCATAACAGAAAAACTTTCAGCAGGAGTTTAAAAGTTGGCAGAGAAGGTGCCTGCTGAATCTAGTGGCAGAGTGTTCCACAGGACCGAGCCAGTGACATTAAAGGCTCAGTTTCTTGTTGTTGTCAAGTAAGCCGTGCCAACCTGAGGAACAACCAATGACCCTCCTGCAGATGAACTCAGGAATCAACCTGGCCTAAGTCGTTCAGGGCTTTGCAAATTAATACAAGGTTCTTGACCTTGGCTGGATAATAGATGAAAAACAGCCAGTGCAGAGGCTTTAACATTGATGTCACAGGTTGTCAGCCAGATGCCCTATCAGCAGTCTGGCTGCCACATTCTGGACCAGCTGAAGCTTCTGAACCATGTTCCTGGCAAGGACCACAACCTCAAATAGCTGGGAAAGGGCCATTAGACAAAAATTGCAGGACAGGATAGACCCCATCAATGGCCTATGACCAATGAATGGAACCTCAGGGGCAGTGTTACTTGCTGCAATAGCAGGAGATAACTTCTGACTCTGTGCTCTGGGTTAAACCACAGAGCCTAGGACTTGCCGATCAGAAGGTCGGCGGTTCGAATCCCCGTGACGGGGTGAGCTCCTGTTGCTCGGTTCTTGCTCCTGCCAACCTAGCAGTTCGAAAGCACGTCAAAGTGCAAGTAGATAAATAGGTACCACTCCGGTGGGAAGGTAAACGGCGTTTCCGTGCGCTGCTCTGGTTCGCCAGAAGTGGCTTAGCCATGCTGGCCACATGACCCGGAAGCTGTATGCTGGCTCCCTCGGCCAATAAAGCGAGATGAGCGCCAAAACCCCAGAGTCGGCCATGACTGGACCTAATGGTCAGAGGTCCCTTTACCTTTACCCTAGCTTCCACAGTACTTGCTGAAACAAGATCTATACTTGCTGAATCGTGTTGAGCCTTGGGCCTGGTCTTCCCCTTCCTAGTAGCCCAGATTGAGACATGTGGGTCTCCAAGTGGCATGGGGCTTGCTCTGTGTCCTAGTTTTTTTGGGGGGGGTCTCTCTAAGTGGCAAGTGGAGCATTGAGTTATAGAGCTGGAAGGTATCTCAAAGGTCATGTAGTCCAACCCCCTGCAATGCAGGGACCGAGGCTAAAGAATCCCTGACAGATCTTTGTTTAAAAGCCCTCAAAGCATGAAAGCCGCCTTCCTGACATAAAGTCAGGTAGCAGACAGCATTTCTCTTTGCTTAAAAAGCAAAACAATGCCAGAAACCCTCCTGGAGGGGGGGGGGGAATGGGTTTGGTCTTCTCGTAAAGCATTCTCTCCCCCCCCCCCCCCTCTTTGCACATGTCAATTTGGCTCCAAGGTAACGACAGCAAAGGATTACCCTACAAGGCCATATTATGACAGGGGGAACGACATTCTCTCAGCATCCAAGGCAGACACAAAGACTCTGTTCTATGCCCACCGGTAATGAGTCACTATGGAGATCCTGCTGTGCTTCAAAGGGGCCTTTTATGGTCTCCAAGAGAGCAGGTTACATTGGCAGGCAAAGAAGGAGAAAAAATGCCACAATTGATTTAAGAGGATTTGTAAATTCCTGCAATGCAATAGCAGGAGTGGGAAGCCGAGCGAGCTGGTACCCAACCTGCTTGAATGGGATTGCATTCTCCCCTAAGGATCAGATTTACACTTTGTGTGTTGTCTGTGTGTGGGGATAGAGCCAGCTCTGTCCCTGGAAGGCCATGTGATATCCATGGCACTCAAATAGCTTCTAGCAGCCAACTACGACCCCACCTGGACAGGAGCAGCTTAGTCACGGTTATGAATAATAATAATAATAATAATAATAATAATAATAATATATTATTTATACCCTGCCCATCTGGCACTCTGGGCAGCTTTTAACAAAATATTAAAATATAATAATGAATGCTCCAGCAAACTTCTGTTTAGACTTACAATTGCAATTTTTATTTATTTATTTCATATAATTTAGATGCTGCTTGATTGCAAGGAAAAACCCTCAGACTGGATTTCAAAAAGATTATAAAGCAGTAACATAAAACAGTTAAGAACAGCTTTTTATAAAAAAATAAAACCAGCAATAAGATAAAAACAGATTAAAGCACATGGCAACAGTCTGCATATGTGGATTGGCTTGCCGAAATAGAAATGCTTTCTTTTTGCAGGTGCCCAAAAGAGTACTGTGAAAGTACCTGCCTGAGGCCCCTAGGCAGGGAGTTTCAAAGTCACTCAAAACAACTTCTGAAGAATGACATGTTTCTCATGTAAACTGTCCATTTCTACAGAAATGAACCTCACTGAGCTCAGTGGGACTTACTCCCAGGCTTCTGCAAGGACAAGTCCTGTTTCACAAACTTGTTAAGAGTTCTACAAGTGTCAGCAATCATATAGGTCAGGATTTCCCAAAAGTTGGGTCTCCAGCTGTTTCCGGACTACAGTTCCCATCATCCCTGAACGCTGGTCTTGCTAGCTAAGGATGATGGGAGTTGTAGTCCAAATTTGGAGACCCAAATTTGGGAAACCCTGATATAGGCAGAGGTGATCTAGTGGACACGGTGGACTTGGACCTTCAAAAAACATTTCGACAAGGTACCTCACCCAAGATTCCTGAATACCAGTTGCTGGAAATCACAGGAGTGCGGGGAGAGTGTTCTTGTACTCGTGTCCCGCTTGCCGGTTTCCCACTGGTGCATCTAGTTGGCCACTATGAGAACAAGATGCTGGACCAGATGAGCCACTGGCCTGACCTCGCAGAGCTCTGCTTGTCTCTTATCTGTGCTGATACATTGGCTCCCAGTACATTTCTGGGCACAATTCAAAGTGTTGGTGCTGACCTTTAAAGCCCTAAATGGCCTCAGCCCAGTATACCAGAAGGAGCGTCTCCACCCCCATCGTTTGGCTCAGACACTGAGGTCCAGCTCCGAGGGCCTTCTGGCAATTCCTTCCCTGCCAGAAGTGAGGTTACAGGGAACCAGGCAGAGGGCATTCTCGGTGGTGGCGCCTGCCCTGTGGACCGCCCTCCTACCAGATGTCAAGGAAATAAACAACTATCTGACTTTTAGAAGACATCTGAAGGCAGCCCTGTTTAGGGAAGTTTTTAAAGTTTGATGTTCTATCGTGTTTTTAATATTCTTTTGGAATCTGTCCAGAGTGGCTTGGGAAACCCAGCCAGATGGGCAGGGTATAAATAATGTATTTTTATTGTTATCATTTTTATGATAATTGTGACCCCGCTAGCTGGGTTCCTAAGTGACCCATGCACATGCAGGAAAGAAGGAGAGGACTGCCAACCCCACCACAGGACACACTCACCATCTAAATGATTGCGGGAAAGGTACTTGAGTCCTTCATCCAGCAGGATAACCGGCAAGGAGATTTTCAGCACCGTTACCCACTGGGGCCAGCTAAGTGGTGTCACCTGGAAGATCAGCTGGGAAGCAAGGAGAGGATATGTATCACACCTGTCCTTCGGTTTAGAGGCAAGTGCCAATCATTATGTAACCAATACGGCACTGTCCAGGCACAGGAATCAGCAGACTTGCAGTGGTAACCCTGAGGTTTATAGCACTGCTTAGTTTTTTTAATAGAAAAAGATCCCCAAGCATGGCAACACTTCCAGCAGCTCAGTGAGCTTGTTGAGTGTCTGCAGAGGGAAACACGAAAAAGGGGAGGAGAAACGGAATGGAGTTTCCTAGAGGAGGGCGTAACTTCATAACTGGAACCACGAATGGGAGTACGTCACAATGCAATATTTTTCTTGCTAGATAATGTTTTTGCTTCGGGGGGGAGGGGAAACAACCTCTAAATGTGAATTTAAACAAACATATACAATGTTAGCCCACAATGGGTCTCCCAGCAGGGAGAAAAACATATGGGGAAAGTTTGCACACGGGAGGTTGTATGATTGATGCCCGGTGTCTCCTCTTCATCAAACAGAAGCTTCAACGGAGAAGATTTCTAACTGAGACTCTGGAGAGCAGCTGTTGGTCTAGATCAGGAATGAAGAACCTGAGGTCCTCCAGATGTTGTTGGACTCCAACTCCCATCAGCCCCCAGTCAGCATAGCCAATGTTCAGGTGTGATGGGAGTTGGAGGCCACCTGGAAGGCCACAGGTTGCTCCATACTTGCTTGAGACCTGGGGTTCGCAAACTTTTTCAGGCCACTGCCCCCTTGGTTCCATAAACTCATCTCCAGTGCCCCCTATCCTATCCTATGAAAAAGCATGATTGAGAATAGCGGTTTGCAGTAAGGAAGACAATAACACACACAAAAATCAAAAAAGTAACAATTAATTGCACATTTATTCAAAAGCCAATGAAAACTAAACTAAATTCTAAACATCCGTTCAATGAAATGGATCCAGTGATGCCAGCTTTTCAAGGTCTGATGCTCATTTGCACCTCCTGCTGGCCTCTTAGAACTGCTCTTTAGAGCTCAATCGGAGCAAACAGCAATTTGGGTTCCCCCTGGATTGCCATTTGTTCCAATCTATCACTAGAGAGTGGATATTCCCTTGGAAGGAACTGGGCAAGTGGAAAAGTGCTTAGACTCATGCTTTCTAGGCATGGCACAAGTGGACATGTGGATGGGGCCTTAGTGCCCTCCCCCAGTTAATCCCACTTCCTGCTCCCCAGGGTACAGCCCACTTAGGGAACCACTGCTTTACTAGGACCAACTTCCTGCCTCAGTAACAAGGCAACTGGTTATGCTTACCCTGCCAAGTCCAGTCCTGAAAGGGACCACATGTGGACCCAGCCTGCTCAGAAAGTGGGAGAGCAGGTAGCGTCTTTCTTGGGGTCCAAGGCTCCCCCTCTCTCATGGTGTCTGGGTGGTCAGATGCTGAAGGGGATGGGGTGAGGGTTGTCTCCTACACCTTTAATAGTGGAGCAGGAGATGGGGATTTCAGGCACGGGCAGCCTGGGTCTCGTCTGCATCTGGCCGCCCTCAAAAATGCAGGTTTTACCTACTTACAGGCAATGGCTTCATGTAGAGGATCAGGAAGTGCAGAGCCATGGACATGACAATGGCCCCCAGGAGCCAGAGGTTCAGCCAAGGAGGCATCCTGAGCAGCGACTGGTTTTCAGACACACTGTGGGAGAGATGGGGTGCATTCAGACGTTGGGAGTATTGGGTTAGTTTTCCTGATTATAATGCTAGAGTTTCTGCCCTGATCCCTAACGTTCCTTTCACACTGCAGTACCTGTTGAGTTATGGAACTGTGGGATTTTTAAAATCAACACACCATCTAGTCACACTAAATCTCATTGACTCTGGTGGGTGTGACCAGAAACATCACAGGAAAACTTTGCTGTGCCCCCCCCCGCACCGTTTCCGCACATGCATCCTTCTTCCCCCCATAATTCACCCATGAAAAGGATAGAAGAGAACATCTGCTTTACCAACCCAAATTTTGTCACTTTAAAGGTAAAAGTAAAGGGACCTATCACCATTAGGTCCAGTCGTGGCTGACTCTGGGGTTGCGGCACTCATCTTGCTTTATTGGCTGAGGGAGCCGGCGTACAGCTTCCGGGTCATGTGGCCAGCATGACTAAGCCGCTTCTGGCGAACCAGAGCAGCTCACAGAAACGCCGTTTACCTTCCTGCCGGAGAGGTACCTATTTATCTACTTGCACTTTGACGTGCTTTCGAACTGCTAGGTTGGCAGGAGCAGGGACCGAGCAACGGGAGCTCACCCCGTCGCGGGGATTCGAACCGCCGACCTTCTGATCGGCAAGTCCTAGGCTCTGTGGTTTAACCCACAGCGCCACCCGTGTCTGTCACTTTACTCGAGCCCAAAAAAACCCATGACCCAAATTAAAGTCCAATGTGCTATATTACAAACGTATTATAATGATACTTTTGATATTGGTGATAATGACGAAGACGACGACGGTGGTGGCCCCGTCCCCCTTACGAATGCTGTGGGTTACGTGCTCCGCTAACCCGGAAGTAGATGCCCCTTGCTGTGACCTTTGCCCTGGGATGTGAGTGAAAGTCTCACTCCGGCGACATGGCAGCAGCGGGAGGCGCCATTACAGAAAGCGTGCCTCGTGTTATGAGCGGTTTCCTGTTACAAACAGACCTCCAGAACGGATTAAGTACATAACATGAGGTACCACTGTAGTTTGGAAAGCGGTTTTCAGGTTTTGGTCTTTGTTTGGAAGCCACTTGAAATCACGATGGCGGACCAAAACTTTTCAAAACTGCACTGTGGTGGGTTTTTTTTTTGGGGGGGGGGGGGGGGTTCTCATAATTCCTGTGCAACTCTAGGCATTTTCCACTAGTGGCAACAATAATTTATGCCACAGAGCATGCTCTGCCCAAATGATTTTGTACTTGCATGATTCAGAAGCACATGCAGATGTCAAGGTTCTCTGCACATCTACGCATGATTTACACGTGATGCAGAAAATCCCCTTCCTGGATTAAACGGGCCACAGACTGTACCTGTGTTAGCCAGTTCCCATTTGCCGGACCATTTCTTCTTAATTTCATACCGAAACCTTTTTTTAAGAGAAGGAGATGCCTGGCCGGCAATGCCTTACCTGTTGAGTGCATTTAACAT
This sequence comes from Podarcis cretensis, assembly GCF_951804945.1. Classification (NCBI taxonomy): domain Eukaryota; kingdom Metazoa; phylum Chordata; class Lepidosauria; order Squamata; family Lacertidae; genus Podarcis; species Podarcis cretensis. Next base: position 13,339,002 of record NC_137185.1, read on the forward strand.
CTCAATGGTCACCAGCACAGAGAGCGCCATGGTGGTCGGGTAACGTGATTCGAAAATGTCACAGTTGACGCCTTCGAAGATGGGGTTGTCCTCTGTGCATCGCATGAAGTTCCTCTGTAGGCAGGAGAATATAAATACAAGTCTGGAGTGAGGAGCTGCCACTGCCCCCCATCTTTCACCGCCACTACCAACAGGTTCCAGAGGAGCCTTTTGGTCCTAAAAATTAAATTACTTTATTCCCTGTTTTGCTAGCAGCAGTCACGAAATTGCTATCCCTGTGGGTTGACAACAAGAATGACTAGGCTTCTTTGATAGCTATTCTCTGCCTCCGTGGTCTGAGGCAGGAATGCTTCTGAATAACAGAAGTCGCAGGAGGGGCGAGTCCTCTTGTGCTTGGATCCTGCTCATGTGTCGGCCACTGTGAGAGCAGGATGCTGGACTAGATGGGCCAGATCCAGGCTCTTCTGATATTCTCACGTGTTTTCCCTGCACTGGACTATCAACTTACCAGCTGGTGGAAGGTAACTTGTGGTCCTTCGGGGTCATACAAGAACCACCAGGTAGCTGAACCCACAGTGGCAAAGCCAACATACACTGCAAGGAAAGGAGGAAAAAGTAATTGATCACACAGGCGAAACTCTGTGTGCTATTGTGCTGCCTTCAGAAGGCAGCCATTCGACAGTAGCCATATCCTCCATGCAGGCTTTACAGCGCAGCCCCACTCTGAGCATCATTTATTAGTTTCAAAGGCTACTTAATCCCTGGGCAGCTTCTGCTCACCAGCATTTTTGATGCTGCAACCTAAATACCACAAGCTTTATACTCCACCTCCCATGGGACATGTCTGGCAAGTGGGCAGGGCCCCTGGCCTGTCCATCACACAACATCGCAATGATGTCACTTTGGCACAGCTGTTAGGGAGGGAAGCCCAGGTGCTTGGAAAGGACAGATCTTTGCAGTTGCTGCCAACCAGCTGATGGGAGGTATCTACAATTTCCCCTTTCACTCAAGTGGCTTCTTCAGCTGGCCTACATTGTGCAGTGGGGAGAAGGCATAGGGTGAGGCAGGTGGGTGGGACTTGTCGTGTCTTGTCCAAAACACAGGACAAATGGAAGGCCCTGGCAGGCTGAATTAGACCCTCGTCAGAGATGCCCCAATACTGCTATTCCCACTTATCTGGGATTAAGTCCCATTGGCCCCAGGGGGATTTACTTCTGAGTAGACCTGTTAACTGCCTTGTTAAGATCCTGGCCGTTATAGAACATTAAATCAGCGAACAAAGCCTTGCCTAGAAGGTTTACAATCTAACTGCAACAAAGATGTGATTGGAAGGAAGCCGGGAAGCCGAGATATCTCTCGCTCTCAGAGTAGCCAAGTGCCGCACTCCAGCTAAGCAAAACCCACCAGGAACCGACCCAGACATTTTGCAGTTTTCCTCTTTGGAGTTCGTGACGCAATGACAAAACGTTAATGCCCATTTTGTTTAAGGCTGTGCTATTTTTAGTTACTTATTATTAAATGAATTTACTAGTCGCTTTTTTGCCATGGCAACTCAAAGCAACTACAAAAAAGCTTAAACCCCCCCCCCCACAAGAAAGCCCCCATAAATACATTAAAACTAGATAGGAAAGGGGGAATGCATTAAAACATCCCACCTACTCTAGAAGGCCACAGGTCGTTAGGAGCCAAAGGTCTGGTTAAAAAGGAATGTTTTTGCCTGGCGCCTTAAGACGTATAATGATGGCGCCAGGCCTGGGGGCGAGCATTCCACAAACAGGGAGCCACCACCAAAAAGGTCAATTCTGGTATTTTATTTTGTTTTATTCCTTTTCACCCTATTATACACCCTATTGGATAATGCATTTCATGTGGCTCTCATTGTATTTCCTTGACGCTCGTCATTGGCTGTAACTACGGAGATTTGGTTTAGAATGTGAGATACACCTGAGATAAAATCTCACTGAGGGGTGGGGAGGATGAAGAGGCTGTGATGCTCCACCCTTAGCCCCGCCCCACGGTCACCTGACACCTGCTGGATTCTGATGCATTCTGGGCAAATGTCTGCAGAGAGGACCTGAGTCTACACACACAGTCTCCCTGTGGGAACTTCTAAACTCTGTGCTGCGAATGGGGATTAAAGCAGTCTCCAAAATTCTCCCTAATCCCTAGTGTTGAACATGGCCTGGGGGGGGGGGGCGTTTCTCACCTCCAATGGCAAGGTAGCGGAAGAAGAGCCACCCGCTGATCAGAGGCTCCCTGGGATTCCGCGGCAGCTTGTCCATGATGTCAAGGTCAGGCGGATTGAAGCCCAGAGCCGTCGCTGGCAGCCCATCGGTCACCAGGTTGACCCAAAGCAGCTGGACTGGGATCAATGCTTCGGGGAGGCCCAGGATGGCTGTCAGGAAGATACTGGGGGAAAGAAACACACAGAAATTCTACCATGACTTGATTTCACTCCCAGTGCTTTTCTTTTTTTATCACACAAGTGATAAACCTCAGGTCTGAGGGCCAGATTTCAGGGAATCGTAGAATTGTAGAGTTGGAAGGGACTCAAAAAGTCATCTAGTCCAACCCCCTGCGATGCAGGAATCTAAACTGAAGCAACCATGACAGATGGCTATCCAGCTTCTGCTTAAAAACATTCAAGGAAGGAAAGTTCACAACCTCCTGAAGGTGACCATTCACTGTCAAACAGCTCTTATCATCAATTCTTCCTGATGTTTAGACAGAATCTCCTTTCTTGTAACATGAAGCAATTGGTTTGAGTCCTACCCTCCAGAGCAAGAGAAAACAAGCTTGTTCCCTCCTCCATGTGACAGCCCTTGAGATATTTGAAGATGGCTATCCAATCTCCTCTCAGTGTCCTCTTTTCCAGGCTAAACATATCCAGCTCCTTCAACCATTCCTCATAAGGCCTGGTTTCCAGAAACCAAGGACTGGAAACCTCCAGGGTTCCCCCCATTTGTGACATGAAATGCGGGGCAAGTAGAGATGCAGCTGGAAAGCAGGACTGAACTCCCCGCCTATTGGCTGAGGCATAGTGAGTTTATTATATCCATTTATAGACCACGCTGCTAGCTAAAAGATACTGAAGTGGGTTGCGCACACAATCAGTACAATAAAACCACATCAAACGTGTCGCATAACAAAATGCATTAACAATATCCACAAATGTAATAAGGAATGAATAAAATTGGATAGCCCTGCAAGGTGGTATAAATTTCAAGCGCCACAACATGCATGCAATCATTCATCCCATTTTACTCACCAACCCGTTTCACACAACCACCACAAGTGTTCGTTGATTCCAACATTGCCCCCATCAACCCCTTTTACATACATCACTCACACTCAACATATTACAACCCAAGTACCACTGCCAAGCATATACAAATTAGGCACATCCCTAATATCTGAAGCAGTCATGGACTCGTGCCCCCCTCCTGCTGGACCATCTAATACTCTTCTCCCATCTATCACCTGAGAGGCACCCAGCTCTCTACCAGAGCATCTGTTCTGCTTATTTCTCTGTGGTGAAAGCTCCGGTGTACCTCAACCCTTCAAAAAACAGGACTGAACTCCCTGCCCGTCAGCTGATGTACTGGTGTGCAATTCTGCATTCTTCCCACCTGTCAAAGTCAGCCCATTTGTGGGGGAGATAAAGATCTGGCTTGCTGGGGACCCCATGCTTTATTATTATAAAGCTTATGAATTAGGAGTGGAACCCATGCTCAAGCCAAACTTGTCTGCTGGGGAGCACCCAATGGACAAAGCAAACAAGGCGCATTTACACATTCTTTGATGGCTTTGAAGGCACCCTCCCAATATTTTGGACTACAACTTCCATCATTGCCCGTGATGATTGGCCATGCTGGCTGGTGTGAGTTGGCACCCGTCTGGAGGGCCACAGGCATTCCTGGGTCCAGAATGGAGGGAGAAGGCACTTACCAGACCACTTCTCCGACATTGGAGGAAATGAGGTAGCGGATGAATTGCTTCATATTGTTGTAGATGGCGCGGCCCTCCTCCACGGCTGCGACGATGGTGGAGAAGTTGTCGTCGGACAAGACCATTTCCGCTGCTGACTTTGCCACCGCTGTGCCGGAGCCCATGGCGATGCCGATTTCGGCTTTCTTCAACGCAGGGGCATCGTTCACTCCGTCGCCGGTCTGGAGCACAAAGAAAAGCCCTCATCACTGGAAGGAACATAAGAAGAGACATCTAGGCCAGCATCGTCTTCTCACAGGGGCAAACCCGACGCCTGTGGAAAGCCAGCAAGCCTATAACATTTAAACATGTTATAAAATACAATGTGTTAATAACAAATGAGTTTAAATGCACATTTAGAGCCAGCAATTAAAATCTAGTTTGCCCTGATAGCAGCCCATTGGGCAGCACTGTTTGCACCTTGATTTCCAAAGACCTGTCTGAACAAGAAGGTCTTAGGCTACTCTTTGGGAGGGGGGAAGAAGAAGAAGAAGAAGAAGAAGAAGAAGAAGAAGAAGAAGAAGAAGAAGAATAATTCTGCAATATGGGAGCAGCCACAGAAAAGGCCCTATCTTGGGTCACCACCAGCTACACCTCTGATACTGAAGGGACTGGGAGAAGGTGCTCACCTGAGGATCTTAGCACCTGGTCAGCTTCATACAGGGAGACACGATCTTTCAGCTGCCTTGGGCCCAATCCACTCCCACCCAAGCTATTTCCCAAGATTATCTGCAGGTCCAGCAACTGGAAGGGGATTTGGAGCCAGCTAGCTCCGAAATCTGATTCAGGAACATGCTTGGAGGCTTCAGATGCAACAAGACAGTCAGGGAGTCCCCGTTTCCAAAGCTCACCATAGCTGTGATTTCGTTGAACGACTGCAGGTACTCTACTATCTTGGACTTGTGGGCAGGCTCCACGCGGGCAAAGCAGCGAGCAGAACGGCAGGCGTTGCTCTGGTCCTCTGGTGAGAGGTCGTCGAATTCCCTCCCTGTGTAGGCTTTGTCCGCCACCTCTTCGCTCTCCGAGAAGATCCCAATCCTCCGGCAGATGGCCACGGCCGTCCCCTTGTTGTCGCCAGTGATCATGATGACCCGGATGCCGGCTTTCTTGCACATCTCGATGGACAGCATCACTTCCTTCCGAGGAGGGTCCAGCATCCCCACACAACCCACGAAGGTCAGGTTGGTCTGCAGGCCGGACGAGAAGGGAGGGATCAGTCCCCTGAAGAGTGGTACCCACCAGACTTTCTATAGAGGGAAGCCCTTTTTAAGAAAGGCCCGAGGGTGCCTAGTGGTTGTAGTCAGGAATGGCTGAGGATAGAACTGGTTTTTCCCCAATGCCTCCTCTGAGGAGCCAAAGGATTATCAAACTGCATTAGCCATAAGACCTAAGGCAGATGTCGTCCCAAACAACCGGCAAACACAAAGCTGAAGGTGGATATAAACAATGATAGCTTGGGGAGCCTTAAAGTCTTTATGAACTGTACACAGCTCCTTAACCCTGCTCCTCATGCACTGCTCCAACCACCTCACTCCATCCTAAACCAGGCTGCTCTTGGGCCTCTTCCTTGACTCTGCCTTACCTCGTAGTTGATGAACTGGCTGGAATCATCCAGACGCATATCCTCCTTCCGCGGAGGGTGGTCTCTTGTGGCCAACGCGAGGCAGCGCAGGGTGTCGATGCCGGTGCCCCACTCCCGGATCTTGGAGAGTATCTTCTCCTTGGTGGAGAGAGTCAGGGCAACCCGGGTGCTGCCAACACGGACGTAGTTGCAGCGCTCGATGACGCTCTCTGGGGCGCCCTGTCGGAAAAGGTATGGAAGTCACAGGACAGGCCCATTAAGAGATGCAGAAAGCAAGCAAACGGGTAAGAGATTGGAGGACAACCAGCCCAAGAGCTGGAGGGTTCCCTAGCACTGGGCTGCATTCCTCAGGTGGATTCCATTAGCACCCAGAGGATGGAGAGCCGACTAAAGGGCCAGGGCTAAAATTCAATGTGGATTATTTGATGGGATGGATGTGCCGCCTGCCCTCTTCAAATTCACAGACACAGCATGGACCACCTGAATGATGCTCACAGGCTCCTGGTGGTACATGGACTATGGTTTGGGCACCTCCTGCTTTATTGCATTTTTGCTGCTATTTTAAAGGTTTTCATTGTATATTTGTAAAGTCGCCATTTTTAGTTGTAATAGCTTAGCCTTTTTTCCCGCATTAAGTGAGAGAAAAATGGTCTTAAAACTAAGCCAATAAAAATAAGCAATTTCTGTTCACTTTTTGCAAACAAAAAAACACTTCAAAAATCCAGAAGTAGTGAATCATCTGGTTGAGGGTTGTATGCTGAACCACCAGTAAGTTTAGAAACCTTGGGTTGGATAGGTCTGATGAAAAGAGCAGCAAATTCAGACCCCCATCCCTACCCAGCAGGACAGATTTTTTTTAAAAACACACACACACACACACAACAACACAACAGCCAATCTTAGTGTGAATATGTCCTTTAGCCGAACTCACAAATGAACACTGGGCATTTGATCGACGATACCTCTGCATGAAAACAGAGACTTAAAAGTAAAACAAGAGCGTGTGCTATTTAGGGAATTACTTTTCTGCCTTTTGGAGCAGAGAAACTTTTTTTCTCCCTGTTATAACACTGCGATTCGTGGACTTCCAATGAAGGTGAAGGTTGGAAGGACAGAGAAAAGAAAGTCCTTCTTCACCCAGTGCATAGTTAAACTATGGCGCTCCCTCCCTCAAGAGGCAGTGATGGCCACCAACCTAGATTTCTTTAATAAAGGATTAGACATAACCATGGAGGAGTGCCACTGTATTCTGCTCTGGTCAGACCTCACCTGGAGTACTGTGTCCAGTTCTGGGCACCACAGTTCAAGAAGGACACTGACAAACTGGAACGTGTCCAGAGGAGGGCAACCAAAATGGTCAAAGGCCTGGAAACGATGCCTTATGAGGAACGGCTAAGGGAGCTGGGCATGTTTAGCCTGGAGAAGAGGAGGTTAAGGGGTGATATGATAGCCATGTTCAAATATATAAAAGGATGTCACATAGAGGAGGGAGAAAAGTTGTTTTCTGCTGCTCCAGAGAAGCGGACACGGAGCAATGGTTCCAAACTACAAGAAAGAAGATTCCACCTAAACATTAGGAAGAACTTCCTGACAGTAAGAGCTGTTCGACAGTGGAATTTGCTGCCAAGGAGTGTGGTGGAGTCTCCTTCTTTGGAGGTCTTTAAGCAGAGGCTTGACAACCATATGTCAGGAGTGCTCTGATGGTGTTTCCTGCTTGGCAGGGGGTTGGACTCGATGGCCCTTGTGGTCTCTTCCAACTCTATGATTCTATGAGTGGCCTATCAATGGAGATTGGCCATGATGGCTATGCTTCTGCCTCCGAAACTGGAGGCAGCAATGCTTCTGAAGAGCAGCTGCTGGGAGCCACAGGAGGGTAGAGGGCTCTTGCGCTTGGGTCCTGCTTGTGGGTTTCTCACTGGGGCATCTGGGTGGCCACAGTGAGAGCAGGATGCTGGACTAGGTGGAACATTGTTTTAATCCAGCAGGGCTCTTATAACGTTCTTAAACAAGCAATGTGATTTTCACCTCCAGTGCAGACCCCTTGCATCCCAGGGGTGAGGAACCTGTGGCCTTCCAGACAGCATTAGACTCCAACTCCCATCATTCCTGGGCAGTGGGCCATGCTGGCTGGGACTGATGGGAGCTAGAGTGCAGCAAGCTCTGGAGGTGCATCCAGTCTCCCTACCCTGCTATAGCAAGGATGCTGGCTTTTGAATTGTCCGTTTTTCTCCCGATATCCTCTTGCATATGAGAAGCTCTGCTAAGTGAGCGATTGTAGAGGTTAAGCCCAGTGATAGTTTAGCTCACTAGGAACTCAGCCAATTCCCAGCATTTCCTCTAGGTGGTGCTGCTTTGCCAGTCTTCAAATGCTGCATGTTTTGCAGAAGGGGGAAGCTTGGACAACGGAGCAGAGTTATGTGGAATACCGGGAACCCTGATTAGGTCACTACAAAACCCAGACGGAAAGGGGAAATCGGTGACATAGACAGAACAACCTGTGTGCAGAAGCAGCAGAAAACGCTTCTTCACAGAAGAATAGCACCATCATGTTACGCCCCTGATGAATGAAAGGTGGGTATATATGTAATGAGTAAGTAAGAGAATGCCAATTCCCCGGGATTACAGGTTCACTAAAACCTTTTGTAAGCATTGCCAGGATTCAGCCTTGCCCAGAGCTAAAACCATGGAGGAAAAGCAGCGGAGAGAGGGAGCCCCCAGCAGCCAGTATGGTCAATGGGCGAGGGACAATGGGGAGTTTTGAGTCTGCCAATCGTGGCTGGAGTACTGCAATTGTTTTAGTTTGTTATTACATTATGGGCTGCTGTTTTTCGAGTTTTTGTATTGTAAATGCAGAGAGAAGAAACACCGTGGTGCATCTGTAATAGTGAAACCGGGCGTCTTCTTCTGCCCCAGCTGCAACAAAACATGTCTCTCTCCCGTATCAGTCTCTATAGCTACAGCAGGTGCTGTAACTCTCCAACAGTTCAACTTTACCCCCCACTGGCGCACTCTTCCACTGTGGTATAGAAATTTAATTTAAAAAAATAAGTAATTTGGTGTTGATGGGGCTACTATTGTGGTTGGTGTGGAGGTAACTAGGTGGCTTATGGAGACAAACTCCCTCCAGCCTAGGGTACCTTGCTTGCAGGATTTTGTGGGATTTTGAACTGGTATTGGTGTGAAAAGCCCTATGCAGTTTGGGACCAGGATACCTAAAAGATTGTCCTCTATACAACCAACAAATCGCTGTGTTTTGCTGGAGAGGGCATTCTGCAGATGCCATCCTATCAGAAGGTCTGGTCTGTACAATGTCAGAGCTCGGTGGCATTTAGCATGGCGGCACCTGCCTTCTGGAACTCCCTCCCAACCCTCAGCAGGAGAACCCCACGCTGCAACATTCTGTTGCCGCTCCCCTTTCATTGCCAGCTTGTGAAAGATCAGCATTCTGTGGCCACCAAGTGGAGCAGGGCTCTCTGCCCACGAGCTGGTACCTTGACAAAGAGCTTGCTGCCAGAAGAATTGTGGTTGGTCGGCACCGGCGTGCAGTAAACCGACATGGACTTGCGGTCGCGGGAAAATTCAAGGGTGCACTCCTTCTTCATCAGCTGCTTGATCACCTGAAGAGGGAGGAGGGAAGAAAGGATGCAGGGATGCAGGAGTTGAACCCTCAAAACTTCAGCAAGGTGAATTCCCTTCAGCGGGACATCCCACCTCAAAAAAGGTACGGAGAAGGTTCAGAAAAAAAGCAGATAAGCTCAACACCAAGATTTCTAGAAAATTCCAAGCATCAGGGTCCTACTGCTGTGTGTTTTTTGTGGGGGGTCAGTCTGGATGATACCTGTGGGCCCCTTACTAAAGGCATCTGCTGTGCAGGCACATTATCCTCAATCCAATTAAATATTACCAGCGCTGGAGAAAGCCTCAGATTTACTCCTGTTGACCCTTGGTGCTTTCAGTTTAATTGAATAAGCATAATGCCATTTCCTCACAAACCTCATCTTTCTAGTCTTCAGATTCCCAGCTGCCTATAGATGAACCCAGCATTCAGAGGAAAATCTGGATGGCTGCCAGTAGTCAGATCTACATCCAGTATCCCACGGGCATCTGGTTGGCCCCTGTGAGGATGGGATGCTGGACCAGACGGGCCACCGGCCTCTAATCCAGAAGAGCTCCTCTTATGTTCTTATGAGTTCCAGCACCAAGGGTGTTCCTGCAAGCAGGAAGGCAAAGACTCGAGAGGGGCTTCATTTTAAGGGGTTGGATGACTCAGTAGAACTTCCATTTGCTTTGGCTTTCAATCAGGCAGGTGTGCAGCGCATCTCGGGTGATGTTTTGCACGGGGATTAATGGGATTACGCAGCCCACAACTCAATGGAATAATCTGCCGTATTTTTCTGTGTATAAGATGATGCTTTTTGCTTAAAAAAAATGGGCAAAAATTGGGTGTCGTCTTATACACGGATAGTGAATGCAGAGGGGGGAGTGATTGGGCAGGTGATTGGTAGCTGCAGCAAGGCCTGCTGGCGATTGGCTGTGGCTGCAGCAACTGGGCAGGTGATTGGTGGCTGTGGCTAGGCGGGCAGGCGATTGGCAGCTGCGGCAAGGTGTGCGATTGGCAGTGGCTGTGGCAAGCAATCGTCAGTGGTGGGCAGACGGGTGAGTGATTGGCGGAAGTGACCTCCCCCACACCCTAAACAACTTAATTTCTTAATTTGGGGTTTAAAAGAAATAGGTGTCATCTTATACATGGGGGTGTCTTATACACGGAAAACTACGGTAACAAACGAAGAGATCCATCTTGGCACCAAGGCTCCTGCAAAGACCCGAAAGCCGGTGCTGCCAAGAAAGTCAATGCTTATCTTGTGCTATTATCAGTTGCCCTTCATAATTCCCTCCCTTCTCAACTAGCTTTTCTAACCTCCAGAAGTCCCTCCTGTTTTGAGCATGTCTGATAGAAAGAGGGTGTGATCAAGCGACTGAAAGACAGAGAATGAGGGAGTGTGTTTGAGAGAAACAAAGAGATATTGGGGTGGTGGCCAGCTCCTCCAAGTGTCCTTATTTTCCAGGGACAGCCCCAGATTTACAGAAGCCGTCCTGGTTTCTGGATTGATCCCGGAATGTTCCACTTTTCCTCAGGACATCTCTATTTTCATCACAGAAATGTTGGAGAGTATGAAAGGATGGAGTGGGCAACCTTTTTTCTTTCAAGGAACAAATTATCTTGGGGATATTATGGGGTTGCCAGATTTCAAAAAGTTAAAATCCAGACACAAATATTTCCCCGGACATTTAAAGCAAGATGCCCAGTTTTCGAAGGTTGAATCCTGGCTACGTCTGAGAAAGTCTGGATGTATGGCAACTCTAGGATATTCTGTCAGGAGCCACACACTGACTGTGTGTGTGGCCAAAGCCAGTGGTGGGTGCAGCCAGAACCAAAAGAGGGCAGGCCACCCAATTTCTTTCTCTTTTCCCACCCCTTCTCTCCCTCTCTCTCTGCCACCCCCTTTCCCTTTCACCTCTTTTTCCAACACCAGATCTCTCTGGACATAGGCCCAAACTGAACTCTTACTGAGGGACTTTGAAGTTCTCCCATGGGCTGCTTGTGGCCCAAGGAATGTAGGTTGCTGACCCCCCAGTGTAGGAAGCAAGCCTAGGCCACCCTGAACCTCTCTTCTCTGGCTGCCCCAGCTGAGCGCAAGCAAGCAGAAGGAAAATTAACGTCTTACGCACTGTATTGCATGCGTTGGCCCTCTCGACTTTGGAGAGGCTGCTGGTATCCGTGTCGAAAACGTTCATCTTCTCCACTAGGCATGTCAAGGCCGTTTCTGTGGCTTCGCCCACTTTTTCGTAGACTTTCTTGGACTGTTAACAGGAAGGGAAAAGGGGGAAGAACAGTGAGAAGAAAAGAAATATGTAATATAGTTCTCATAGAACCCAGTGCTGTGGGTTTTCTGGAAATGTGTGTTTCTTCCTTCTTTTAATAAACTTTTATCAACACTTTCCACAATGCAAAGGAAGATAATGTGTGTTTCTGAACATCACTCGCTCTCAGTCCAGATTACCTCACAGGGTTGTTGTGAGGATAAAATGGGAGCTCCTTGGAAAGGTTGGGAAAATGAATGTAATAAATATTGAAGACTATTATCATTATTATTGTCTAGAAAGGAAAATAACAGTAAGAAAAAATTCAGTGCCCCAAATTACAGATATTTATTTCATAAATATTTATATACCACCTGATTGTAACAAACAAACAAACCTCAAAGCAGTTTACAAAAATATAACAATAATTTATTTATTTTTAAACCTATTGTAAACATTCACAATCATTATAATAAACAAACTGGTTTCAAGCACAACCCACCTCATTGTAATCTAGGGAGGAGTCGTTGCAAAGGGCACAAATTGTGGCGAGTTCCACCAGGCCGTCATACTGTCCACAGCGAACAGGCCTGTCATTCTTGAAGCTGCCATTTAAAAGTGGAGGGATATTGTCATTATTAACTAACATTATGTATTGTTGTTATAATACAAATACCTTTACTGGCATTACAAGTTAAGACATTTCAAATCACTGGGATAACTTTAAAAGGGACAGGAGTTATTGTACTGTTGTTATTGTTATTTGTATACTCGCAAGACTCAGGGCAGTCCACAAGATAAAATCACAATATAAAAGCACAAAATACATAATAAAAATAAAAGCAAGAGCAACCCAATAATCCCCCCTCCCCAACACACTTTAAAAGGGCATAGGATGTCAAATCAACCAAGGTAAAGGTAAAGGTACCCCTGCCCGTACGGGCCAGTCTTGACAGACTCTGGGGTTGTGCGCCCATCTCACTTAAGAGGCCAAGGGCCAGCGCTGTCCGGAGACACTTCCGGGTCACGTGGCCAGCGTGACATCGCTGCTCTGGCGAGCCAGAGCCGCACACGGAAACGCCGTTTACCTTCCCGCTAGTAAGCGGTCCCTATTTATCTACTTGCACCCGGAGGTGCTTTCGAACTGCTAGGTTGGCAGGCGCTGGGACCGAGCAGCGGGAGCGCAGACTGCCGCAGGGATTCGAACCGCCGACCTTTCGATCGGCAAGTCCTAGGCGCTGAGGCTTTAGCCCACAGGAACGTTTTTGCCTGGTGCCTAAAGGTGTAAACAGCATCCCACAAATGGGGAGCACTGCAAAAAAGGCCGGTTCTCATATTGCCGCCCTCTGGCCCTCTTGTGGAAGAGGCACATGAAGAAGGGCCTCAGAAGATGATCTCAGGGTCCGGGCAGGTTCATATGGAGAGAGGCGTTCCTTGAGGTATTGTGGTATTATATCTTTGCTCATCGCCTTTAACGAAGCGTCACCAAACAACTTACGAAACAATTGAAATACAGAATGACTTCTCAAACACTGATAATCCTTAACCCAGAATAGAATGTAAGCATAGTAAGTGTTCATCCATCAACAAGAATAAAAGGGGATGGACCTTATACCTGCACTTGAAATCAAAACAAACCGGGACTGTTTGCACCAGGAGATAATGAACAAAAGAATGGAACCATTTGTTTATTTGTTTTTATTATTTATCTGTCTCTGGGATTTCTGTCCTGACCTGCTATATAAATAACGCAGTCCAGTGGTTCACAAACTTTTCCCTCCCATGGACTGCTTAAAAATTGCAGAGGGTCTCAGCAGATGGCTTAGGGATTTTTCTGTCCCTTGCAGCAATTGCAATTTTAAATAAAATTGTATTTTATTAGCGTTCCATAAAACTGACTAAAACCAGTGAGGGGAACAGTGGTCTGCAGGATTATTGGGGGGTGGGGGCGAGTCATGACTTATTACCATGAGATGATACTGTTTAAATATATTGTACAGACGGGGTCTCTAAGGCTTTGTTGCTGAGGCAACATTCTGGAACATTCTAGGGGGCAACCAGCAATTTGGAGTGCTGGTCACCTCACCATTCTGCTCGCCTCACCTCAAAAAGGATTATTACAGAGTTGGAAAAGGGAGACTAAAACGATTAAGGGTATGCAGTGACTCCACTATGTGGAAAGATTTGTGACTTCTTAGAGAAACCCTGTGCAAGGGATCGTCTGCACTTCTGCCTGGGTCCTGTGCATGGGTCTGAATGGTTTTGCCTTTGCCCTGTTGCTTTCCCTCAGAAAGCCCACTATTTTGCAATAAACTCGCTTGCCATTTGTTCCAATTCTGCGCCAAAGATCGGGTTTCCTTGGGGGAAAGCGGTAGGGCAAACGGAAGGGTCGATAAGCCCTAAGAGACGGCAGGATAGAAGTTTATAAAATTATGTGGGACACAGGGAAAGTGCATAGAGAAGTTTTCCTCCCTCTCTCATAACACTAGAATTTGGGGACGTCCGATATTGGAAGATTCAGGACAGAGAAAAGAAAGGACTTCTTCACACAACGCATAGTTAAACTATGGAACTCACTCCCACAGGAGACAGTGATGGCCACCAACTTAGATGGCTTTAAATGGGGATGGTTACTATGGCGCTGCTTTGCCTCCAGAGTCGGAAACAGCAATGTTTCTGAATCCCAGTTGCTGGAAATAGCAGGAGGTCCTGTTTGCGGGTTTCCCAGAAAAGGGATCTGGTCGGACCCTGTGAGAACAGGATGCTGGACTAGATGGGTCCCCACTGGCCTGATCCTGCAGGCGCCCTTAGGTTCTTAACTTGCTCCAGCTTGCGCCTCATATGGAGCTGTCTGTCCTGAACGTCTTTTCTGAAATGGAACAGGCAGCTTCGTATGCAGTGCCAGGCTATGACCACTCAGAAATACTGAAAACGGACTTTGCACGTTCTCAGAGGCTCTCCTCCCACGAAGCTGCCCTACACTAAGCCAGGCCTTTGGTCGATCTAGTTCAGTACTGTCTGTTTTGGCTGGCAATGGGGCTTTGGCAGAGGTCCTTCCCGCCCGCTACTACCTCAAGCTTGTTTTAACTGGAGGGGTGCTAACCCTCTGGGCCCCCACCCCCAGAAGCAGATTCCTTCCCAAATCCCAGGCTGAGGGCTGCCCACCCCCTATCCAGACTGCTCAAATTAGACCCTGAGCCTGCCCGATTAAATCCCTGTGGAAAAGCCATTTTTGGAAGGCCGGAAGGAGGCCTTCTGTCAACGAGCTGTTTCGAACGGAGTGACAAATTGTACCCTTTCATGAGACATTAGCAAATGTCTTGGACTAAGCACAGCTGTGATGGAAAAGTTCTTTGCTAATTAAGGGATCATTAGAGTCGGGGGGGGGAGGGGGAGAAAAAAGTTTATATATCGAAGAGGAGAAGGGAATTAACACACTCTTACACTCAAATAATTCTAGATCTCCTGCCAGGGTTTTGTTTTTGCTGAAACTCCATAGGAATGTGGAAAAAGGAGCAGAGTATTTTAGATTCCTTGTTTGTTTGTTTGTTTGTTTTTTTTAATATGTACTGGTAAGTTTCTAGAATGTGTGGCCACAGAGATCTGCTGGAAAGTTTTCTGGTTGCTGAAAATTTAGAAGCCGGAGGAGCTGAATAAAAGTTACATTGGTGCACACTGAAGATTGGAGAAATAGGAAATGGAGAGAAACCAATCCTTATGAGGTGTGTCCCGCCCCAAGTATAAATTGACACTATTTACATGGTAGATCCTGCTTGTGCAACCCTTGAGTGAGAGATGTGGATCGCCACAGATCCCGGAGCTAAACCTGCAGCTCTTCTCCCTTGCTCTGCTTGGGCTCCACCCATTCCAAAGCAATTTGCTGTACATTCTTCCAAGTGGAGCTTTATTCCACTTGCTGTTTCCCATGGACGCGCCTCTTAAAATAGCCCAAGATTCAAAACTGGATAAAAAAGTGACTTGACCCCCCTGGTGATTTACAGCCTCATGAACTGCATTACGAATTCCAACTGGTTTGGAGCAGGATCTGAGCAGCTCACATGCCCCTAATGACACCACCGCAGTGCTCCATGGCAAAACTAAATTCAAATAAATTAAAATGTGGAACCCGAAGGTCGTATCCAATGTTAGTCATACTCATACCTCAGAGAAATTAATGGTTCTATGTTAGTCATAGGAGTTGACTTCTTTGGAAGGTGTTGGACTCTACTTCACTGGAGGCTTTCCAACAGAGGTGGGATTCCTCAGTTGTGATTCCTGCGTTGCAGGGGGTTGGACTAGATAACCCTCTGGGACCCTTCCAACTCTATAATTGTACAATTCTATATCTATTATTGTCAACGGGTCTACTTTGAGCGTGACAGCCACTGGATAGAATGCAGAATTTTTTTAGTGAACATGGTTATATGAGGACCAAATCAGGGAATTGTTTTTCAAAAACCAGCCATAGGAAATCTAGCGCTCAAACCCAGAAGGCCTTAAAAGAAATTTCTTCAGACTTACAGAATAAAGATGTCTGGCAACTGGCTATCCCTGGGAAAATAACTCATAACTTGAAAGCAATTAAAGGAAGAAAACGAAAAGGAAAACAGACAAATTTGATGCAGCACAGTAGAGTGGTCATTCTTTCAAAATGAAACAGGTCTTAAAAGGTAAACTCTCCAAATCATCTTTGCAGATATGGCTATCCTGAACAGCACATCTTGAAATACAGCCTTCCCTAGGAACAATTATCCATGATGGATTTTAAAAAGAAAAAACTTTTGTGCTGTGCCCGATACATTATATGATGGAGATTTGGATAATTTGCATGGGTTAATAAGAATAATTTATGTTAATGTGCCATCTGATATCTGTTATGGGGGTGAGGATGCTGTGTTATATATTTGTTACTATATTTAAAAAAAACCAGGAGATTTTATATAAAATAAAGGAAAAATGGCAATGAAAGGGCAGGGATAGTTAGATCAGAGCTGTGCGAATAGTTAGATCAGAGGTGTGGCACAGGAAGAGAGGGGGTTTAACCCAAGGACGGAAAACCTCCAGGTGTTACTGGACAGTAACTCTCAGCAGGCCCAGCCAGCCTCAAAAATTGCCCCCATCCAGCTTCCTTTTTTTAAAGAAAAAAATCATGGAACTCCCCTTTAACAGCTTGTTAGATCATAGAGATTTTTAATGTTTTAAGTAAGGGCAGAATAAGCCTCATGTGCCCCCTTTGTGAAGGATGAAACCCAGACCATCTGGAAATCAATGCACATGGCAGAACTGGCAACTGGTTATTTTGTGTGTGTGTGGTAGGTGGGTTTTATTGGAAGATGGCGGCTGGAAGGTTCCGGAAAACCAAAGCAAACAGAAGAGGCGTTTGCAAGATTCACAGAAGGGATCTTCCTGTTCTCTCTCCACGCCACATGGCACATCCTGGGGCTAAAGAATAAATTTAATGCTAGGTGTCCCCAGCACTGCCAACCCAGAGCTGCAACTTTAATTTTATGCATTTAAAACATTTTTAACCTTGCTTTTCAAATTTGTAGAAATTTCGGAGGAGGATTACAATCTATTAGGCCTTTTGGAAAGTTGTTTGTTCACTATGCACTTGGGACACTTCTTAAGATATTGAAATCAAATATGGCATGATGGTTTCTGAGATCAAGGAGCAGGTTTTCATCTATGTTCAGATACAATTGGACAGCATTTTGAATCAAGATGGCAGAATGAATCTTCCAATACTGCCTTGTTTTTTTGGTTTCTTAGAATTCCTGAGCAAAGCCAAGTGCAAGGCTGCTAGTAAATAAATGAAATTAAAATTAAATCTCTAATCTAATTAAGTATACCCTGGTTGACATTCCTTTCTGAGCCTGCCTCTAGATAACTTTGCTAGCTCTCTACTTGATAAATAAAGCCAAAGAGAAGTGCCAAGTGCTTACATTTGTCCCTCCGGTGTGTACGTAGACCCGGAGATGGTGAACTCATGCAGGCTGCAATGGATTCCTTCTATCTTCTCAACAATGAACATCTGCAATAAAGGCAGAGAGAGGGAGAGAGAGAGGGAAAGGTGAGCAATGAAAAGAATCCCACACGGCTGAGTAATAATTTTTCAAAATGTAGTAATGCTCCCATTCTCCCCGTTTGTTCATTTATACCTGGCCTTCCTGCCAAAAAGCGCATTTTAGACACAATCCACTAAAACAGGCTAACAAACGACACAAAAGGAAACCGGGTTGGGGAGGGTAGAGGGGGGGGGGGCAAACTTAGGTGGTGATTATTAAACTGTATTTCTTGCAATTCAAACATTGCTCTGTGGCAGTGTGGAGAATGAAGCCATAGGCGATCCCTCAGGGCTTCTTGGAGCACCACGATCACAGCAAGGCAAGTTATGCAGGATCCGCTGACAGAGGAGGAGGCCCTCACTAAGCGACACTTTGCTCAGAACACCATCAAAGCTAGAGCAGGTCTTACTTCTGGTGCAGGCATGTTCAGAGGCAGCATGTTTCCCAATTTTTATTTTTATTTTGGTTCAGACATCTCGCCAAACCATGACTGGCACAAGTTATGGTGTATAAAGTTCTGTTCACCATTTTAAGCTCACAACACCTTTTGTGGTAGGCTAGGTTGAGAGTAAGAGACGGACTGTCGTATCACAAGGTCACACAGCTCTGTGGCTGAGTGGGGACTAGAACCCGGATCTCCCCAGTCTTAGTCTAGCACTCTAGCCAGGGCCAGCTCAGCTCTGGTGAGGCAGCCTCCTCAGGCTGGGGACAGCTGTGAGGGCTAGCATATCTGGGCCTCCTGCACGTATCGCCTGTAGCCTCTGCCTCAAAATGTCCTCTTTTGGTCTTTTTTCTTCAGCGCGCCAGGGCTTCCCCAGGTTGCTTCCAGTCGCCTCAGGCAGAAGAGGCAGGGGGAAGGCAGCGACGGTAGTGGGGGAGGAGGGCACAGTAACATACCATGGGGGAAGCCACAAGGGCAATTGCCCCAGGAGCAAAATTGTTTGGGGGCACAAAATTTCAACTCCTGGTGCCGCCTCAATACTGCTACATGCTTCCGTCGCTGGACTCCATTGAAAATGGCTTCTCCTTGAGAACCGGGAAGTAACCTCTCCAGACAACGGAACGTCTCTTCTTTTCTTATCTCTGTGGCTGTGATCTCCCGGGTGACATGGACACCATTGGGCATTTCAATGCGCATGCGTACTCCATTTTCCTCCCTCCGCACGGCCCCGGGCACTGGCAACCCACGCTACACCACTGAATGGGCACCATATTCTGTTTTGCCTCAGGCGACAAAATGTCTTCTTCTTCTACCACTACGCTGCTTCTTACCACTACGCTAGCTCAACTCTCTCACCTTATGTGCACTAAACATTCCTGACAGTGAAGAACTACGGGTTTCAGCATCATTAGTTCTGCTCTGGCAAACATTTCCGCTGGAGCTGAACGGAGAGGATCGAGGGAGGAATTCAGCAGAGGGACAATTTGGTGAGCAGCTCCACTAATTAATGGGAAGTGCAGCTTGGCGTTCCGGTCCATGTGCACAACACTTCAGCCAAGCGAATTTACGGGGGTTTCAGAAAGCCCACGGTATCTACAGAACACCCCCACCTCACCCCATGCCAGATGAGCAAGAGACACTGCTATGATTTATGAGAATGAAGAGGATATCAGAATTACTCCACAAAGGCAGCACGGGTTGCCAACGTTTCTCTTTTAGTTATGCTCCTGTGCTTTGAAGCAGTGCATGCAAGAAAAACGATGGGTATCAGGAGCTCCTATGATCCTTGTAAGACTGCCTCATGTGGCGATCCTTTGGATTGCAGGCAGCAGCTTCTTAGCGAAGGACCCTCAGGCCCTAGACTGACTTGGCCCTCTCAGGTGTTTTCTTTTCACACAGACACACACCCCACTGTTAAGAGAACCACACATACCACCTCGAGCTCCCTGGAGGAAAGCTGGGAAATAACTCTTTTTATTATTAATAATATTTTATTGGGAGAATTTCAGTTATAAGAAAGGAAGGAAGGAAGGAAGGAAGGAAGGAAGGAAGGAAGGAAGGAAGGAAGGTAGGTGGGGGGGGGAATCTTGTTTTTTCATGAGAGATCTCGGCAGCCATTTTGAGTGCAAGATACATGCTTAAGCATCGCCACCCATTGTGAAGGAATCCCACCCTCCAGAAATCAAGCAGGGAACAAAGCCCTCTGCTCTTTGTGTTTCAAGGAAGGGGCTGAGCATATACCATTTCAACTGTATCCAACTTCATTTTCTAAAATTAGGCAATGGAGAATAAGCAGCAAGCCTTGCAGGGACTCTATCTTCCGTGGGCAGAGGGAAATCTCATTAAAAACAGCTGGATTCCCCCCTACCTTTTTGTCCAAAATATCTGTTAGAGATGGAAATTTATAAGGGCCCAGCTCACATGGTTAATTTCTGATTTGGGGTTGTGTGTGGAACATTACTATGCTTTTCAGGTCTTTTCATGAGCACCACAATTATGTCTGCCAGATACAAAGGAATACACCCAAGCATGGACACCTGAGGGGTCTCCGAGGGCAGGAACGGCTAGTGGTTGGGACAGAAAGGCCTGATATTGTTCTCCCAATGCATGCTGGGAGTGGGTAAGATGGATACAGAGACCAAGTGGGGTGCCTCAGAGGGATTTTTTGGCTCAGCGGCCCCTGGGCCTATTTGCCTGTGATTTGGCAGGCTTCAACTACTCTGGAGGGGTAAGCAGCCTGAAAATTTCATCCACTTCTGTCAAAAGGTGTGGAAAGGTTAGACAGTTCTTTTGTTTCTCACTAGTAAACTGGAAGGTCAGACAAACCCTGAGTCAAACTGGGCAGCAGTACAAAGCACCCTGGATCACAGCAGCGCTGAATTGGGGACCATACCAACTTTTGTGGTCAGTGCACACACATCCTTGTAAATAATACACAGGAAGCAGAATCGGGTCATGGAGGAGTGGACTGTACCACGTGCAGACTTTGACAGGGGGAATACATTCTTTTTTTATGAAGCAAAATAATTAGATCCATCAAGGAGAAAGAACCTACCTCAAGATATACCCTAATTTTTTGGTTGCAGGATATAAATCACGTAGGGGCAGCATTCAATAAGAAATTCCCCACACATAGCTGGATATGAGAAAGTAAAACAGCAACAACCCTCTTCCACCTAATTCTTCTGAATGAGCTGGCGCCAACCAGATGAGAACAAAACGAAGAAAAAAGAAAAAAAAAGTAAGATGAAAATAAAAATGAGCTCTTGTGAGTTGTATACATTTGAGTCTTCTCAGCCCCCAAATTCCCGGTTACTTCCTCCTGGCTTTTGTTCAGTGTAACTGGACTGTCAACACTGCTGAAACCTGGTTAATGTACCAGAACATACCTGGCCCGGAGGATGCATTTCGGGGAAGATGACAGATTGAGCAAAGAGAAGGGGGGCTGAGTTGTGGCAGACAAAACCAGCTTGCAATTTCATTTCATTTTTTAAAGTAACCCTTTTTGAGAAAGTGAGAAAGACTGAGAAGCAGCACAGAGACATCCAGGGAAGACCCAAACATCAGCTCTGTATTCTCTGAGCACATTCAGCTGTGTCATGAGGACTGTTCACACATTACATCCTGTGCGCTTGTGTGTACAGCTGCCTGAACGCTTGTAGAGTTTGGATTTGATATCCCGGCTTTATCACGGCCCTAAGGAGTCTCAAAGTGGCTAACAATCTCCTTTCCCTTCCTCCCCCACAACAAACACTCTGTGAGGTGAGTGGAGCTGAGAGACCTCAGAGAAGTGTGACTAGCCCAAGGTCACCCAGCAGCTGCATGTGGAGGAGCGGAGACACGAACCCGGTTCCCCAGATTACGAGTCTACCGCTCTTAACCACTACACCACACTGGCTCTCTGTACGTATCTTTGGGTACGTAAAAGCACAAAGCGAGCCCTGCTGGATCAGGCCAATGGCCCATCTAGTCCAACATCCTGTTCTCACAGTGGCCAACCATGCCTGTAAGAAACCAGCAAGTGGGACCCGTGCACGAGAAGCCTCCCCCTCCTGCTGCTTCTAGCAGCTGATATCTGTCCTAAATCTTCCAACATTCAGCTTTATGGGGTGACAATGACTTCCAGTGGCTCTGCAGCTTGACAGTACAAGATCGGAAAGTCGGCATGCCCTAACCGAAGCCACACCTGTCTTGTTCTTGGACAGCTGTGAGAAAAGACCTTGAGTCGGTTCCTCCAGATGAGTGAGCTTTTTGGTCCTTTGCCAGTGGAGTTTTCCATCTTTTTGACGCAGCTGTTAGCTTGCATCCTTAAGCCTTTTAAAGTAAATGGGGCTTTGTGGAACTGGCTGCCCTCCAGCCCCTTTCAGACTGGCTGGAGGAGGATTGAGCGCTTGCCCGTCCGGTTTGGGGATTAGCCCCCTGCTATTTCTGCTCGGGTGTTTACATTCATCCTGGAAAGATGTTCTTTTTATTAAAAAAAAAAAGCACACACAAACCGTGCACAGAGCAGAATACCTGCTGGATCTCTCGCCGCTGAACTCTTGAGCCCTGCCTTCGGTTGCGTTGGGCACCAAAAGCTTCGTAAGGAGGAGAGAGAGAGGAATGCAGAGCTCGGTTGCCATGGGATACAGCGTTGCCTTTCTGAATGCCACAGGCCAAATCCTGAATCCTTCGTCTAAAAATGCCCAGGCCAGTACATGAAGTGACCAAAAAGTCGGGAGAAGATCCGTAGCTCAGTGTCGGAGCATCTTCTTTGCATACAGAAGATCCCAGGTTCAATTCCTGGCACCTCCTGGTAGGGATGAGAATGTCCCGTCTGAAACCCTGGAGAGTCAGTGTAGACCAGGCACCCCCAAACTCGGCCCTCCAGATGTTTTGGGACTACAACTCCCATCATCCCTAGCTAACAGGACCAGTGGTCAGGGATGATGGGAATTGTAGTCCCAAAGCATCTGGAGGGCCGAGTTTGGGGATGCCTGGTGTAGACAATGCTGAGCCAGATTCCTATGTCTTTAAAGAGAGACTTAATCCATAGATGGGTACATGCCATACCCCTGGGAACCTCATCTCTGCTGAATTTTCTGCCAGCCAGCTGGATTTTGTAGTCTACATACCTCTCTGCTAGATCTAGGGATTCAGGTCTGACCCGAAGCCTCCAGCTTTGCCAGACCCCCTTCAGGTGGCAAGTGGTAGGCTTGAATCTTCAAGTGGGCAAGAGTCCCTTTGACAACAACAATTTTAAAAAATAAAGAAGACTGTGCATGTGGCTTGATAAGCATAAGAGCCCGGAGCCACAAGTGGTACACCTCTGCCCTAAGGCCTAAATCTCTGAGTGAGGGGAAGATGCATCTAATCTCTACCGCGCATGCATATAAATGCAAAATGCATGTACACTAAGGTTCCATGCAGCACCCAGGCAGCCATTTCACACCCTGCAGATGCTAAGAGAACTGGGGTGCTACAAGCACCTCTCGATTCTTGTCAGGGAAATGTTGGAAGGCCTTATTGCCAGAGGCACCTGAGAATGCTGAAGGGCTTCCATTTCTGTGGACAGACCAGATCCACATCTCCCGGGCTAATGTGAAGATGAGAACATAATTATCTTTCAGATTTCACACTTCTCTGAATTTCACCACATAGTTTTTGGCTCAAAACAGTCTCCATTTGCATTTAAAAATAAAATAAAATCCATGCATTAGAACAGAACGCATTAAGAAATGTGTACAATGAGGGGGAAAATCCACATGGGAACCTCAATATAACGTACATGGGGTTGCTTGGAGACTTCTTGGAAAGTTCAATTAGTACGAACTGCAGATGCTGGGTGGATAATTTGGCAACACATCCGGGCAGTGCTTGAACAGGTGCAACAACTACTGGTCTGTTTCTGAGCATCACACTGAATGCCATGGGGGGAATGTCTTCCCCACATTAGTGTCTCCCCCATCGCAACTGCCAATCAATGGGGGATGAAGGCACTTGGACCTCTCATCTGTTCAGAGTGAAGGGTGGGTATCTAATCCTGGCAACCCAGGAAATGTTTGCACATCTGAGGGGACACA